>NC_141048.1:35115395-35815395 GCF_041138505.1 Cibotium barometz | reverse complement strand
TTCTGTCTGAGATACTACCAGCCCAATCAGCATCTGTGTACCCATGTACACATATCTCTGTCCCAGTCTCATAGAATAGTCCACAATGTAAAGTAGACTTCACATACCTCCGTATGCGTCTCACTGCATCCAAATGCGGTTTCCGTGGAACCTGCATAAACTGACTCACCAACCCAACAGCATAGCTCAAATCTGGTCTGGTGATCGTCATGTAGATCAAACTTCCTACTATGCTCCTGTACATAGTAGGATCCTCCAAGATCTCTCCTGAATCTGCACTCAACTTGCCATTCTGATCCAATGGCACAGAAATAGGCTTACAGCCTATCATACCATACTTGGACAACATGTCCAAGCAATACTGTCTCTGCAGTAATCCAATACCATGTGGTGACCTAATCACCTCAATGCCCAAGAAATATCTGAGCTCCCCCAGATCCTTCATCTCGAACTTCTGTCTAAGCAAGATCTTTACATCAAAGATCTCTGCATCATGGTCCCCCGTAATGATCAAGTCATCTACATAGATGACAACAAGCACAACCCCTCTATCACCATGTCTCACATACAACAAGAAATCTGCATTGGCTACATGAAAGCCAATAGTGACAAGATATTCAGAAATCTTGTCAGACCATGCTCTTGGTGCTTGCTTTAAGCCATACAAGGCTTTCTTCAACGTGCGGGTGACCCACATCCTCATAACCAGGTGGCTGCAACATATACACCTCTTCTTGCAAATCCCCATGCAAGAATGCATTCTTTACATCCATCTGATGTAAAGACCATTGCTTTGACGCAGCCACTGCTATCACAACTCTCACCGTTGCCATCTTGGCAACTGGGCTGAAAGTTTCCTCATAATCAATCCCATATGTCTGCGCATATCCTTTGGCTACCAATCTAGCCTTGTACCTGTTTATGCTTCCATCACTGTTATGTTTAACTTTGTACACCCACTTGCATCCAATGGCTTTCTTGCCTTCTGGCAATTGCACTAAATCCCAAGTTTCATTTCCATATAGTGCATCCATCTCCTCATCCATAGCTTTCTCCCAACACACATTTCCAACAGCCTCATCAATGCATGTGGGCTCAACAACCTGCACAACCTTTGCCATATATGCATAGTGATGTGCCACATAACCATCATAGGTAAATCTCTGCACAGGATTTCTCTCTCCCAGATCTTCGCAGCTTCTCATTCATGGCTTCCATAGCCTTCTTTACACCAGGTGTTCTCATAGCTGGGATCCCAAGCTCCTCATCAAGGCTCATATCTGAGCCACTAGACTCTCCATCAACATGAGAATGCCCTGCAGAAATGTCAGGCATACCAAGGGGCTCAACCACTTTCTCTTTTCCTTTACGTGATGTACTAATCACATTTGCAGGGCTGGTATTATGACGTAGCCTGCCACTCCATGGTCTATCAACAGACCCACTAGATGAGGACTCTCCTGGTCCACTCAAAGACTGTGATTGCTGACCTGCATTCTGTGCAACCACACTTCCACTCACATCAGCCCCAACAGCTTCTTTTTCAACAGCATACCAACTGCTCATCTCATCAAAGACAACATCCCTGCTTACTCTCAACTCACGTGTAGCAGGGTTATAACACCTGTATCCCTTTTGCTCAAGGGAATATCCAATAAACACACATTTTTCAGCTTTCGGATCCAGCTTAGTTCTCAGCTCATCTGGCACATGCACATATGCAATGCATCCAAAGACTTTCAGATGAGACAAATCAGGTTTTCTGCCAGTAAACTTCTCCTCTGGAGTTACATCATGTATGGCTGCAGTTGGAGTCCTGTTCATGATGTATACTGCTGTAGAAACAGCCTCAGCCCAATAGCAATGCGACATATTCTTCTCTTCCATCAATGCTCGCGCAATCGAGCAGCAATGTGCCTGTTTTTCCGCTCAGCAACTCCATTTTGCTGCGGAGTGTATCTGCATGTATACTGTCTCCGAATACCATTCTTCTTCAAGAATTCAGAGAACTCATTGGAGAAGTACTCTCCCCCTCCATCTGACCTTAGGCACTTTACATATTTCCCTGTTTGCTTTTCAACCAAAACTCTGAAATTCTGAAAGTGAGTGAACACCTCACTTTTCTCTTTCATGAAATATACCCACACTTTCCTTGTGTGGTCATCAATGAAAGTCACATAGTACCTGCAGCCTCCCATAGATATGGTCTTCGTAGGACCCCATACATCTGAATGCACAACATCTAGTGCATTTCTGCTCACATATCTGTTACGTGGAAACACATGCTTTGTTTGCTTCCCAAATTGGCATGCTTCACATATTTTCTGCATACCTTCCACTTTAAATTTTGGCAGCCCTGTCACAATTCCTTTTGTCTGCATAGACTTCAATCTCTGCACATTTACATGTCCAATTCTTTTATGCCATATGTCTGTGTCTGCAACAACTCCTAAACCATTTGCAAACATCGCAGCACTCATTTCAGGCATGTCTACATTCAACGTAAACATTCTGCCCACTCTGTTGCCTTTTGCAACCAACCTGCACTTGTCTTTGAAATCTTCAACATAACACCCATCAGGGTTAAACCGAACCTGCAAACCCTGCTCAATCATCTGGCCAACTGAAACCAGATTCTTTGTTATGTTCGGTACATGAAGTACATCTGCAAGGTACTTCACTTTGCCATCCTGCATAGACAATGGCACATCTCCAATGTGGGCAATTGGATGAGCAGTGTCATCCCCTGTTTCCACAAAACCTGGTCTTTCCGGGTTTTTCATCTCCTTGAACCACTCCCCATGACTTGTCATGTGGTTCGAAGCGCCTGAATCCACATACCATACATTATCCTTTTGTGCTGCATCAACATTTTCAGACATGGCATTCACAACATGCTGCATAACAAACAACCTTTCATTATCCTCATTATTTCTGCTTGAGGATGCATAGTTGTTTTGCTGCACTTTCCCATTTTGCATGTCAGCCTGCTTCTTATAACATTCTGACTGCACATGTCCAGGCTTACCACAATAATAACATTCACGTGCATCATTGTACTGCCTTTGCCAATTTCCACGGCCTCTTTGACTCCCCCTGCCTCTGAATTTGCCTCTTCCACCTGCGTGTTGTTGTTGTTGTTGGTTCTGGGACTGTTGTTGTTGCTGCTGCTGCTGCTGCTGCCCATAATTCTGATTACCTGTTCGGCCACCTCCTTGACCGCGTCCACGGCCTCCTCTACCTCGTCCTCTTCCTGAACTCGTGTAGAAGGCCTGTTGCTCTGAACTGTTTTTACTTTGTGAAGACTGTTGGTCTTCACCCAAGTTCTTCTCTTCGATAATCAGCATAGACACCAAATCTGTAAAGTTGGGAATGTTTTCCCGAGTCTGGATAGACGTCTTGAACGCCTTGTATTGTGGCCCGAGACCACGTAGACAGACTTCCACCTTGTCATCATCATCTACTGACACACCAATAGATGCAAGGGATTCCACAATACCCTTTATCTTCAGCGCATAGTCATTCACAGACATGCTCTTTTTCTCCACAGTATGAAGTTCATTCTTCAACTGTATCTTGCGTGCCTTGGTATTTGTTTCATAAAGCTTTACCAAGGTGTCCCACGCCTCCTTGGGGGACTTGGCATCCTGAATGTGCCCAATCATGGTGTCCTGTATACTAATGGAAAGCCAATACATAACCTTCCTGGCTCCTTGGTTCCAGTCTTTAAACTCTTTCACATCTGCAACAGTCGGATTTATATCCGGTATCTCCGGTGCCTCTTCATGCTCACCTTCTATGTAGTCCCAATAGCCTTTTCCCATCAGGAAATTCGTCAACCTGAACCTCCAAGCATGGAAGTTATTCTTGTCCAGCTTCTCAGCCACAATCTGTGTTATGCCATCATTAGACATCTTGCCAAACACACAATTTTACCAGAAACTGCACTCTGGTTTTTCTGCACAACTGCTGTATTTTCTGCACAGCGGTACTGTAGTACTCTCAAATGTCACCAACAGTGACTTCAATGTGCATACATACACCCAATGGCAACTGTAGACCTCTTTGCAGCACCCACAGTGTCTGCACAGTCAATCTGTCTTCCTACAGTTCGTAAAACAGAGTTCTGCAGAGAATCGATGACTTACCCGCAGTGCTCGAAATCGCCTGCTTTCTGAAAAACGGAGGTCCAGACGCGCCCGAAACGCGTTTTCGGCTCCAAAAATTCAGTCCGAAGGATAGTCCGAAGGACTGTATAGTTGCCCTATAGCTTTACTCCCGCGAAGAAAGCTCCTCAATCAGAGACCGTTTGCCAGTGCCTCCCGTAGAGCTCCCGACAAGGGTGTAGTCACCAACACAATAGGGAAGAGTAGTTGAAGCTCTTACCCTCGTACCGCTTCCTGTGGTTCTCTTGCTTGCATCTCAGCCCTTAGCACGAACCAGGCTCTGATACCATGAAAAGATGCAGGGGGAAAGAGAGCTTGAGCTCTTGCAAGCACACACACACACTCACAAAACCCTAATAGAGAACACACAAGGTGAGAGGCTAAAAATCTTCTTCTTCTCTACTCAACACTCAACACACATATACAAGAATAAGAGTACACACAATATGAAAGGTACTCAACCAATACATACACGAGTTCTCTATAGTGTGAACCCGACTAAATGAGCTGGCGCTATAACTATGCCAGTCTCTAGAGTGGCTGTCACACAGCCTGTCATCCCACTGGCCGCATATCACCCAAGATCTCACCAACCATGCCAGTGGTGTAAGTGTGGGGCCTATCCCCCAGGCGGGTCATCAGTGGCTACCGCCTCACTAGACGAGCTCGATATCTCAACATTGGTGAGTTCCTATTTGTTATTTTTGGACATTTGGATAAGAAAACATTTACTTTTGACTTGCTTTTATTTATTTTTCTTGCTTGGCACAAAATATTAAACATAGAGAGAGAGAGAGAGAGGGAGAGAGGGAGACTTAAATTATTGGTATTGTGAGTGTTATATTTGATATCAGTGGTATATTTCTTAGGATGGAGGTGGCAAGGAGATCAATTTCATTTGTTTATGGTGATGGCCAAGATATTGAAGGTAATTATTTTAGAGATTGCTATAATTCAGGTATTTTTATTTTTCATAATCATGTAATATTCATGGCTTTATTGTAGACCCTCCATTTTGGGAAGGACAAGCAACATCATCTCTAATTATCGAACTGTTAGAGAGCACCGGTGTTTTACGGTATATATAGAAACTTGTTTTTTATATAGGTTTTACATTTTGTTTAATGAATTTATATTGCTATTGATACATTCTTTTTGCAACAGGGAATATCTTTATTTTTTAGAACCCAAATTATTGTTGGGTTTGTATGTTCGAGACCCTTACAACAACGAGAGCTTTGGACTACTTGGAATTTACAGTCTGAGAAAAAAAGATTGCGGATCAACTTCATGTACATGTAATGTTTGTGGACTATGAAAAGCCTGATAGGTTAGATTTTCGAGTCATAGGCACTGGACAATACATAATTTTTCGGTTTGTTGTCTATAAGCCTGTTCAAACCCCATTGGCCTCAAATATTGATCCACCAAATGAGTTCTGTAAGGTTTTGTTATTTTCCTTCTTTTTTTCAACGAAAAGTTTATCTTGCACTACCTAATGTTTTTTTGCCAAATGGAGGTGAGGAGTATAGGCTTCCAAGGAGAGATAATCCAGTTGTCCGAAGATTATTTTAAAGCTTTGTTCAGGTGTGTTTAGATTGTCAACATTATTTTGGGTTGAAATGCTATCTGTTTATATACGCCAAGTTTGGTGTATACGCCAAGTTTGTCTTCATTATTTTGGGTTGAAATGCTATCTGTTTATATACGCCAAGTTTGGTGCTTTATTTAATGAGATTAAGTGCTCTAAGAGTATATATATGGCAAGCATGGTGTGTTTATATATAGGTTGGCAAGTTAGGGACCATGGGGGCTTACAATATATATGGCTTATCCCTACTTACCCTTCGAAGATGAGAGATTCTTTTTTTTTCCCAATTGCTTGGAATTAGAAAGTAAGAAAAAAATACACCCGTGTGTGCCATCGCTTTCGCCAACGAGGGCTTGAACCCGTGATCTTGGCACTCTAGAGCAATACCTCTCTCTACTGCCCACTTTGATTTGTGATCGACAAATAAGAATACTCTTGCCCGTCATCAGCAGGGATGGGCCAAGCCACTAGTTTTTTAAGCAGAAAGATATTTATTATATTAACACTAAAAATACAAAAGACCTATGGCAACAGGCTAAGAACTAGAGACTATTCTAACTCTTTTACATTGCAATCTAGCACCTTGCATAATAACATATCCCATCTATCATCTTCCCACATAAAAGAGGATTGACTCCAAGAACCAAAGACTCTTCTAACTCTTTTACATTGCAATTTAGCAGCTTGCATAACATATCCCATCTATCATCTTCCCACACAAAAGAGGATTGGCTCCAAGCCACATGATATCCAAGTTGTATGCAGGCAATCGTCATAACTTCAGTGGTGTAACCTTTAGGAGGCAACTTTTCCAATACATATCTACCAGTCCACACCTTGACCATTGGTCTGGTACCCTGGGGGTTCTCAATGAAAGCCACAAATGTATAGATGGGGTGCTTTTCCTTGGGATACCCTCTTTTAGTCTTTGGCCCAAATTTGGAAGGACTACATGCAACCATATATTAGGCCACTAGAGCAGCCAACTATGTACAAGGGTCTGTTGGTCCCAAACTACAAAGAGTATATTGCCTAAAAGGTGTTAGCATCATTTAGTTTGTTAACACCAGCAAATATGAGTACATTTATACATCAGTTCAGTCACATTTAGACTAGTATTCCCCCCCTTCTGAAACACAATATTATTTCTAGATATCCATATTTCACATAAGCAGTCATATCTAACTGGTATCTTGCATGGTCTTTCCCTTTTTTTCTCTTTTAATATAATTTGCGCCTTTAAAAAAATAAAGATTTTTATTTTGCATATGTAATGTGTCTTATCTTTAATATATATAAATAAATATTTGTATTTTTTTAATGTATAAAAAGGCCAATAAGTGAAGTTTTGTATGTAAAAATGGCCAATAAGTGATGTTATTTAATGATAGATTTATTGATAAGTAACTAATTTTTCAAGTGAAAGTGCAACATAGCATTACTCTTTGAGACCACTATCTAATTATGTGTTCTTTCTCCCAAGGAACCCAAAAGTCAAGTCAGGATGGTTCCATACGGACCCCAAACTATTCCAACTCCCGACAGTACGTAATAATCTTGAATTAATATCGACTACTCCCTTCAATGCATTTTCATCCCCTACCAAGGCAAGGAGCCATGCAGTGAGAGATTCTAGAAAAATGCTGATAGACATTAGAAAAGAAGCTAGAAAAATTAGAGCCGAGAGAAGGCTTTAGAAATTCTAAGAGCTTTAGTCTCTAGAACAGAGAATAAACCAAGGTTAGATCCAAGACAGTTTGATTTCAGTAAGAGAACAACTAAAAAAAGAAGATGAAATTTGGTGCCAACACATTAAACTTTTCTTTAAAGAATGGTGGGCAAGTAAGATAAATAGACCCTCAAAGGAGATGTTCACCATTCTAAAAAAGAAGGCAGCGGCACATCACATCGAATTGGTGCAGAAGCTGAGAACCTGGATATTATAAAGGAGCATTTTTCTGATATTTTCATTGTCAGAAAAGCTCTCATAGATGATAGACGTAAAGCTATGCAAGATATTACAAATTGTAGGAAAAGAACGGTTTCTCAAAGTCTGGCCGGTATTCTAGATACTAATCTCACTTGTAGAGAGATTGAGAAAGCAATCATGGCAATGAAAAATGGTAAGAGCCCTGGCCTTGATGGCCTTCTAGCAAAGTTCTTCAAATCCTTTAAGAACTTCCTCCTTAATCCCCTTCTGGAGGTATGGAAAGAGGCTATCAAGTTTGGTGCCCTTCCTTTCTCTATAAATGAAGGGGTCATCAAACTCATCCATAAGAAAGGTTCCAAAGAGGAAATATCTAACTGGCGTCCAATAACTATGCTTTCCACCATAACTTATAAAATCTAAAGCCTTAGCAAGACAATTTTCTGGACACTTGCAAGATTGGATAAGACTTGAGCAAAAAGGGTTCATCAAATGAAGATATATTCTAGATGCCATTATAGCCTTATGGGAGGGAGTTGAACATGCCCACCAATAGACCCAGCAAGATTTTATATTCTTTAAAGTCAACTTTGACAAAGCTTACGATATATTAGAATGGGATTTTGTTTTGCAATCCCTCAAAGACATGGGACTGGGGCTTAAATTCATAAAAATGGTACATGTTCTTTTTGGGAACGCCATGGCCCCAGTGTCACAATTAATGGCAAACTCACTGAACTATTTGAGCTGTGTAGATCGATTAGACAGGGTTTCCCTTTAGCGCCATTGCTTCTGCTGATGCACTTGGATGGCTGGTCCACAATGCTATGGAAGCAGGACAAATGCCCCTAGGGCATTTATCTTTCAAAGAACATCTAAACTTGTCTCCAACAATTTGTAAATGCTACGAATGGACTTATTCATCACAACGATTCAACATCAACCCGTGCATTCTGGAAATGCCTCCATCTGTTCTATTTGGCTTCAAGATTTATCATCAATCACTCTAAAACTAGAATAAGAACTATGCTGTCTGAGCCATCTCGCAGTGGCTGATGGACCAAGGGTGCAAGATTTTACATGAAGGCCAAATCTTCAGACTTCTTGGGATCCCTATGGAATTCGGAGTGTGTATGCATCAAAGATGGACATGGGTCCTCGATAAAGTGTAGGACAAATTCAGAAGGTGGTCTGGTATGCAACACATTCTTGCTAGCAAAATTGTAGTACTAAAACATATCCTCTTCCCCACTAGCATCTATTTTTTGTCATGCTGGCGTGCCTCTAATTTTGACCTAAAGCAGCTAGAGAAGTTATGCAGCAACTTTTATGGTCGGGTAATGTTGAGGAATCCAAAATCCCCAAAAGCGGCACGGAATGCATGTGCAAGACCCAAAAAACATGGGGGCCTGGGCTTACCAAACATCATTGACTTTGTAGATTGCATGGCAGCCAAATGGATTCTCAGAAGTCTCATAATGCCCCAAGAAGACTGGGCAATTCTTCTTAATCGAATTCTGGCTAACTTCAGTCTTTCAGATTTCCCCTGTGGAAAAAACTTCCACATTGACACTCTTCTTCAGCTCAAAATCAAACCGCAAGCAGGGAACATATGCAAACCTGAGATTAAACTACACTGCAAAACAAGAAAACATGCACACGTCCTTCATTTGGATTCCATTTGGTTCTCCATGGCGGTGTCAAACAATATCTCAGCAGAGATGTATAAACATGCGCACAAACTCCATAAAAAGGGTATTCAGACCTGAGATAATGTATGGTGGGCAGAGAGGAACGCAGGGTGGAGATTCGAACAAGAGTTTAAAGCAATGTACATATTATCAGCTGAGGATCTGCACCTAATTCGGGACAGAATGCTAACGCTTATTCAACTTAGAGGACCTCTTGCTCACAAAGCATTCTCTTGGAAGTCTAAATGTAATCTCTTGCCAATTCCCTCCCCTCCTCCTCAAGGTCCCCCGCTCCACTACAAACTGAATAAAAGGTGGAATCTTCTCTGGGCCAGAAAAGAGTGGGGGTTTTAATTCTCAAAAATTTGGTCGCCAATCATTCCGCCAAAAAAATCTTGTCTGCTATGGTGGTTGATTATGCACAAAACCTTATGGACCAATGCACGAGCTGAAAGCTTGGGTTTTTGAAATGAATTATTTCCAAGATGATGTAGAAATGCACTGGAAACGATTGAACACATGTTTATAGGTTATGTCCACAATATAGAAGCTCTTAAGTTTCTGAATCAGTGCATATGCCCGGCACAGAACTGGGATCTGACCTGGTAGGAAATTCTTCTTGGTCACCAAATCAAATGTTCTGCAGAGTTATGCAATATTAAACGAGCTGAATATTTGTGGGCTGTATGGATAAGTAGAAATAACTGAATATTTGTGGGCTGTATGGATAAGTAGAAATAACTGCTTGTTTAAAAACACAAGTATCTATATGATGCATGGTCTGAGAGCTCATTTGCATTTGCAAATGAAAACGTTGCATAAAGCCAATATGAAAGTGTGTAAAGCACAGTATACAAAGAATGCCATGTAAGAGATGCTTTAGATGAATAAAGCTAAAGAAGACTTCTAGGAAAAAATCAGCAAAATCCAAAAAGAGTGCTTGTTTGAAGACGTCTAAGTGGCAACGGAAGAAGTGGAACTCTTCATCAAAGACTCCAAATTGCAAAATTACATCCTCAATCTCACTACAATGAGGAATGAATTATCCTAAAAAATGCTGAAGTTATGCTTCTTTAAAAAGCTCAATTGTAATATGATAATTGGTATCTTGCATGGTCTTTCCCATTTTTCTCTTTTAATATAATTCGCACCTTTTAAAAAAATAAAGATTTGTATTTTGCATGTGTAATGTGTCTTATCTTTGATATATATAAATAAATATTTGTATTTTTGATATATTTTAATGTATAAAAAGGCCAATAAGTGAAGTTTTATATGTAAAAATGGCCAATAAGTGATATTATTTAGTGATAGATTTATCTTTTTTTTATTTTTTTAGAAAGTGGGACGATACGTGAGGGTCCCGCATACCCTTCTTACAAACAACGGGTTTAGGAGAGAGGTACAAGGTAACACCATGGGTACACGGTAACACCATGCAATGTAGGCAGCAGTGGATCGAACCCATGACCTTGGGTTATCGATGAGTAACTGATCTTTCAAGTAATTTACTTCTACAAGTAGACACAGTGCAACAGTGTGCGACACTGCAGTCTGCAGACTGCAGTATCGACAAGCGACAACTAGCTAGGCGTTCATAAATAGCTCGATTCAAACCTGCTGTTGCGCGGTCCTTTATGAAGGAAGCCTCGGCCGTCCAGGCTCCGCGTCACCAGCTGTGACGGTGTGGACCACTTGTGAGACAGAGAACTACTCCTGACACTAGGTAGTTTTGCAGGGCCGCTTCGCCTTTCTTCTGGCCCTGTCCGTTTGAAGGGGCAAGACTCCGCAAGAACCAAGAGATAGTGGGGTTATTAAAACCAGCCTTACCCGCCCCCCCTAAATTAATCCATAGACCACCCCTACGCTTCTAGTCTTCCGGTTTTAATTGCCCCCACCTTAAATTCACATGCATCCTTAAATGTAAAGGAAAACTATTAGGCGTGTTTACTTATTAGGAAATTGAGTTATGCTGCCCAGTGCCTACCTTAAAGTTTTGAATGCACCCTACCGAGTCCCACGAGTACACGTGTACTGTTGATAACGTGTACACGTGTACTGTTGATAACGCTTACACGTTCGATATGTGCACGTGTATGTTGATAACGCTTACTGCGTACGAGTAGTTCAGCCACGAGCTCTTGGGACCTGGCTACCTTGTTAATTTTGACTGTGCCTCGTTACTTCTTTTTTCTTCTTCTTTTTTTCCCCCTAAAGAGCCTTAAAATTATATTTAAATTAAAAAGGAAAAAAAACACCTACCGGATAGAGAAAGTCTAAGCAAGGCACCATTCGGTTACAAAAACCTTTTTTAAGAAGCTTAACTTAATCATCTATTTCAGCTTGTAGCTCAACGAGCTCCAAGATGTGCTTTTCCAAGATGCGACCACTTCTTTCTTCTTAGCCAGGATGATTGCCGCTTCCAGAGACTCTTCATCATTGGAGTTATCCACATCCATCAAATATTGTTGAGATAGTTCGAGGTCTTGGATATCTAGCAGCAGCCAGCTTTTTCCTGGTTTTTCCTTCATACTATTTCTGATTGGAATGTTTTTTTTTTCAAAAAACAGGCTGATGAATTATGAAAAAGAGAGGGACGGGATTACAATGACAACCACGTGTCCATCATGCGAGCGCGGACACATGGCGCATATGCCGCGTGGACACAGTGAGTGTTTCTGCACGTGGCCCTGCATGATGAAAAAAGGAAAAAAATTACACCCCTGCTGAGTCAGAGGGATTCGATGTTGCACAGGCCATTTGGCACACACCGTGCACGTGATTGCATGTGCGCCGCGTGGGAGGGACGAAAAGGATTGGTCTGAAATCGTAATCTTTGCATGGCGAGTCCTCCATCCTGATGCTTGATCGAGCTTCGGCCTTGCCTGTTGGTGTCGTCCACCTGATCGAGCAGTATTGCCTCCCTTCTTTCTCTGCCTAGCCGCCGGCTCCTTCTCTCACTCTGGTCGCCGGGTGGGGCTTGCAAGGGAGCTTCATCTTGCTGATTGGCTCTTCCTCCTTTGTCTCTTCCAGCTCGGTCAGTTCTGGCTCGGTCCACGCTTCTCCAAACTGGGGGAGGAAGGTGTTGGTACTTTAATCTGTTTTGCAGGCACCCTCGACAGGCCTCTGGACGGCAGTCCTTCTGAGTTGCTTCTTTTCTTTCTTGATCTTGAGTCCAGGTGGTGGGATCCCCTGGCAACAGAAGGGGGCTACCCCTGGGGGGCATGTAGATTCCTCGCCCTTTATGGCTGATTGATTTTGATCCTTTGGTAGGAGCCCTTCTTGGGTCCTTGAGCTTTCATCTTGGACCACCAGGACGCCTTCCTCTCTCGATGACGGTTAAAATAGTTCGGGATTCCTCTGTTCTGACTCTGTTCCTTCTTTGCAGGTGCATAGAAGAGGATGCTGAGGCTGACACCGGACTCTTGTTGATTTGGGGCTCTGCTTTCGATGACTCCGGCATATCGGGGTCATGCGGTTGTGAACTTACCTGCAATGAATTGCCGAGATGCGTTAGCCTCTCCAGAAATCCTGGTGGACAGGCCAACGGTGCCTCCATGTAGTCGACAGGTCACTTTGCCCTAGCTGCCTTTTAAACTTCTCTTGGTTGATTCTTAATGCCTACATGTCTGGTGTTTCACCTCTTCTCCTGCGAGGGGGGGGTTAGGATTGTTTACTGCATCCTTCTGATAGCTTCTATTAATGCTCTGTCTTTTGAGAGGATTAGGAGGATCTTGTCTCTGGTTTTTTCAAGTTGTTTCAATGTGTAATCTGATTTCCTCTTTTGTATTTTGTTCAACAGCCTCTTCTCTAGCTTGAATAGGGTTTGTGTTTGGTTGTTCCAGTATCTGATGCATGTAGTGGTTAAGCATACAGCTAGAGGAGGGCCCTTAATTTCAGGGTTATCAAAAGTGGCAGCTAACCTCTGCAGCCATGCATGCCATATGTACTCGCACCTTATTACATTCCAAAGAGATGTAGAGCATCCTATGTTTTCTCCTAGAAATGTATTCTTCCAGTTTACTTCTTTCCCCCAACTTAGAATAACTGCCTGCAACTCTTTGTAGGAATCTGAGATGTGATTGCAGTGTATAAAAATGTGTAGATCATCCTCAAGCAGGCCACATCTAGAACATTGGTCTGGGGCAATGTTGAACTTGGCTGCCTTGCACTTGGTCCAGATGGCTCTGTATGCAGTCAGCCATGCGAGACAAGATTTCTTGGGTTCTATGTGTGGACTCCACAACTCCTTGAGGCAACTGTACCATCTTTTCCTGTCCTCCCAGGCTATATTCCATCTGCGGTTCAGAGTAACCTGGATAGGGGGAGACTTTTCAAGAAAAGGAATGGGTAGGATGGGTTTATTCTTTAACCAGCGAAGGGCTAGGATGTTGAAGTTAGGGGGTCTGCTGATTCTCCAAATTTCCTGGGTATTCCATTGGATTGTTCTGCTTTGTACTAGATCTAGTTCAGGGGTTCTGCAGTCGTATTTGGCTACCAGCTCTGCTCTTGTGAGCCAAGTACCAGTGAGGGGGTTAAAGATATCTGTCCAAGTTGCGAGTCCTTTCCTGTGCAGATTAAGGGCTATTTTCTCTTCTTCTGGTTCTAGTAGTGGCTGAGGAAGAATAGACCACCAGCAGGAGTCGGCGGCTATTAAACCTTCTGATTTCTTGTCATTGAGATTGATGGACAGTAAACCTTTAGATCTGAACCAGGCTTTCCAGATTGAAGTAACCAGACGACTCCCTTTAGGGGTAATGGGATGTTTTGAAGCTACTATGGTGGTCATGGGTAGATTTAACCATTTATTGTGTCCGGTGATAGTAAATCTGGGGAGGTCTTTGACCAAGAGCTGAGCCTAGTCTTCAGTTGGATTCTCCAAAGCTCTGATTATCCATTTAGCAGCCAATCTGTCAGCAAGCAGATGGATGTCTATAATCCCCAGTCCTCCCTTGGATTTGGGGACCGTGCAGATATCCCATTTAACTTTAGGTCTGCTTCTGATCCATGGGTCACCTCCCCAAAGGTAGTTTCTGCATAGCTTGGTGAATTCATTGAGATCAGCATCAGGAGGCCTCCAGCAGCTGAGGAAGTATATCGTGGCAGGGATGATGAAGTGGTTGATGACCATAATTCTACCTGCTAGAGACAGTTGCTTCCTTTTCCATCTCAGCAGCTTACTTTCTATTTTTTCCATTACCCACTGCCATCTTTGCTTCATTGACACCCTGAATCCCATGGGGATTCCAAGAAGTCTGAAAATTTCCCCATCTTGGATGCTATGACATCCTGTTTCCATGAGCCACGAGGGGGGGGGGGTACAATGAGAGTTTTGATACCTGTTTTATTGTGATTGACTTTGGATCCTGAGGCCTCACAGTAGGTTTGGAGACAACTCCAGAGTACCTTGATATTCTCCTCTTCGTTTGCTATGAGGCTGTTGGTGTCGTCCGCGAACATCTGTGTGCACATTTGCTCTCCGTTAGGAAGTTTGATGCCCACTAGTTCTCCTTTGTTTATCTTGTCCTTTATCAGCCAATTGAGCCCATCTGCAGCTATAGCATAGAGGAGGGGGGCTAGAGGGCACCCTTGTCTAATGCTTTTTTCAAGAGGGAATGGATCTGACAGCTCTCCATTGAGAATAATTTTGGCTTTGGCATTCCCAAAAAGTGTCTGAACCATATGGGTGAACTGAGGTCCCAGCCCCATATCTCCTAGGGATTGGGGAGGATGTAGTCCCACTGGATTCTGTCGTATGCTTTCTCAAAGTCTATCTTGATAAAAAGGAAATCCTGGCTGGATTTTTCTGCATAGTCGAAACCTTCCCAAAGGGCGATTATGGAGTCCAGGATGTACCGACCTTTGATGAATCCTTTTTGTTCCCTTGAAATCCAGTGTTTCATGTGATTACTCAGTCTAGTGGCTAGCACTTTGGCTAAGATTTTGTAAACACTGTTAAGCATAGTGAGAGGTCTCCAGTTTCCCATGACCTCCTTGGGGCCTTTTTTATGGATCAACTTGATGAGACCTTTATTGATTTGTGTTGGCAGTGCTCCATATTTCAGCGATTCATGCCATACTTTGAGGATGGGGCCTGTTAGCACCTCACAAAAGGATTGAAAAAACTCGGCAGGGAGACCATCCTCACCTGGGCTCTTGTTAGGTTTGAGGGAAAAGATGACCTCTTTGATTTCCTCCTGAGTGATTTCTTTCTCTAGAGTAGCAGCTATGTTGGCTGGGACTGTTGTAGGTCTGACTTGTTTTATTGCTTCCATTGCGGCTGTCTTGGATGGGGAGGGGGGTCCTTCTTCCTGGAAAATGTTGCTGTAGTATTCAGTGATCAGCTTTCTGTTCTCAGCTTGGTTCAAAGCCAGGGTTCCTTCCTTATTTATTAGCAGGGGGATATGCTCTTGCCTTTGTTTGACCTTGAGTGTTTTAAACATTTCTTGGTTTGGTCTGTCTGCTTTTCCTGTCCACCATTCCCTGGTAAATAGCTTAGTGTGTTGCAGAGCTATTTCTTCTTCTCTTTTGATCCTGGCTCTGATCTGGTTGGTATTGGCTGGGTTGCCAGAGGCCTCTTGCTGTTGCAGTTGCACTTGGAGCTTTGTGAGTCTGCTGCATCTATGGGCTGAAACCTCTTTTCTGACTTGCCTGAGAAGGTTTTGGGTAGACTTGACAGCGAGGTTCCAAGCTTTGGCCGGAGAGAGGTTATTGGTGAAGAAGGATTCCCAGATGAGTTTGACTTCTTCTTGAACTAATGGCAGTTTAAAAAGGGCTGGATCTGTATGAAACCAGCACGCTTTGTGTCTGTGCTCCTGGTTATCCATTGTAGTAATGACAGGGTAATGGTCTGAGATGCATGTGGTTGTGTCTACAACACATTCGCATCTGTTGAATTTGGAAAAGATTTCACCACTTGCGTATGCTCTGTCCAGCCTGGCTTTTCTGACAAGGTCGCCTGAGGAGTAGTTCTGCCATGAAAAACTTCCTTCTTGACCCAGATCCTGCAGATTGAATTTATGTTTTACCTTTTCCCAAGCTTGTTTCTCTGATCCAGCCAGGGCTAAACCTTTGGATTTGAATCTGTCTTTGAGGGTTTCTACCATGTTGTAGTCTCCCATTATCAGCAATGGTGCTCTAAGTCTTAGCAGAGATTTCCAGGTCCTGGTTCTCAGTTTCTGAGGGCCGTGGGCATACACACCTACAAAGGAGAAGTTGTTCATGTGGCATACTATCCACTGGTTGTTAATGTCTATTTGAAAGTCTTTAAGATCCTGTATGCTATCATATTGGATGCCTACTGCATGTCATTGGGGTTTCCAGTTGGTGGGATGAGGCACTTTTCAGTGGCTGTTGTGACTGTTGTGTCCATGTCAGCAGCATCCAGATTGTCGATTTCCTTGTCTAACCTTAGCTTGTTGATGGGGGTATTTTCGACAGTGTCATTTTCTTCTTCCGCTTCCCCTGGATCTGGAACAGCTGCAAGAACAGAGTATCTGTTGGGTTTGACTAGAGGGTGAGGGGGCTTGGGCTTGGTGGCTGGTTTCCTTCTATTGACTTGAACCAATTCAGGATCTTTTATGGCTCCGGAAGACTGAGGGGGGCCGAGAGTCGGGTTGGATTGACTAGGGTTGAAGGGGGGGTCTTTTTCAGCTACTTGGGGGAGGATGATCTGAGGGTTTTTTAAGGGGCAATTTCTGATGAGATGCCCCTGTTTACCACAATGAAAGCATGAGTTAGGCAAGTGCTTATAGAGGATAGCCTGCGTATGAGAGAACTCACCACATCCTATTTCTATCTTGTCTGGGAGGGGGAGGGCAAGGTCAAGTTCGACTAGGACTTGGGGGTGCCACGCTGGGTTGTAATCCGAAAAGGCTTTGGTTCCTAGAATTTGACCTAAGGGGGCTAAAATAGCTTTGATCCAGGGGTTTAAGTGGATGGGGAGATTAGGGAGCTCGACCCAAACTGGGATACACTGAGGATTTGGGACCGTCTGGGTTGAAGTCCTTAGACCACCTCATGAAGCAAAAGGGTATATGTCTAAACATCAATTGGCCCGAGCTGAGGACCTTCATTGCCATGCTTGCATCTTTGAATAAAAAGAGGTAGTATCCTTCGGGAAGGGCTTGTGTAAGAGTCACCTCTATTCCAAGAGGGGACCAGCTTTCTCTTATCCAGGCTCTCATGGCTTCCTTAGATGGTCTAGGCCCAAAGAGGAGGCCCACCAGACATCTTTCTGAATAATCTTCTACTTTGCTCCTTACCTGTTCTATTGGCAGGTTTACGTGGACAGTGGTGGCTGCGTTATTTCCTTGGTCGGTGAAGTTGGCTGTCTCTTTCGGAGGGACTGTATCTGCTACTGCCGGTTCTTTTGCTGACGATCTGGCAGCCTCTTTGTACTGTTCCTTGTTCTTCATGTTTAAGAGCTGAGCTTTGGCATCTTTTAATTCCTGTATCAGTCTTGAGTTTTCGTCCATTACTGCTTCCATGATATTCTCTCCACTCCACGACTTTTCAGGGATGGGGTTCCACGGGCTGGGGGGGGGGGCTATCTGAGAGGTTGAAGGAGAAGCTAAGTTGAAGTGACTGCTGAGCATTGGACTTACTTTTGCAGGTGATGCTGAAACGGTCTGAGGTCTAATCAGGGACGGGCTCCTCCGCTCAGTGCCCATGCACTTGGGAGGGCATCCGCCCGCAGAGAAGGAGAGCCTGCGCTGCAGATTGAAAGGGCGGGAAACAGGGGAAGAAACAGAGCTCTAAAGCCAAGCTACAATTAATTTGGAATGTTTGTTTTGAAAAACATGAAGATTCATGAATAACCAAATAGACCATAAATAACCAGCTCTGATAGTATTCCATAGTTTTATAGAACAACCAGGAGCTTCTCCTTCTTTCCATGAAAGGGCATGTATAAGTGGACCGGTCTGATGCACTGATGAAGAAAATGCAGGGCATCCTAGATTTTCACACAAGTGAGAATAATGTCAGGGATGGATTCAATGTTCCTCTTGCACATCTTACATCGACCATTGCCTATACCAAACTTCAAATCTCTACTATTAGTCCAAAGGGTCTTGTGCAAAATGAGCCAGAGGAGGCATGTCATTTTTTTTTTGGAGGGGGGGGATGAATTTAGACCAAGTATGCTCGAACTTGTAACACCATCGGTGGTTGCTCCAGCTAATCAACCATCTCTTGTTGAGAACTGAAGATAAAGGCAATTGCATCTCTGTAAAATGAGGTATCGGCAGTAACTTGCCATTCCACCCTGACTAGGTGATGGCCCTCACTAAGAAGTGATCTCTCTATTGGATGCACTGAGACAACTCTCTATTCCATAGTGCGACCTTGCTTAACAGGGTATCAAGATCATCTTCATTCAACTTGTACATTTCTTTCAACTCTCTTCTAGATATCCATCTCTGATGGTTATAGTCCCAAAGATCACCCCATGTGCGTAGACCCTTGTTGTGCAGCTTACAAGCGGTTGGAAATAGATCCCTCCCTATGTAATTGTAAAGCACTACCGATAACCAGATGGAGTCGATATGGAATATATTAGCTTTGAACCTCAAATTGTTAGTTAGATTGATCCAATTCTTGTATCTATTCCACACATTCCACAAGTTCCTGACTAGGTCATCCCCTTTGGGTTTAAGTGCCACTTTACTGACATAGAGCGTGAGAAATGGCAGGTTCTTCCAACTAGGTAACCCAACCACTGAAAATGAAGAAGTGTCACGGTGCAGGAGAAAGCCCACTCTTCATCAGCATGAAACAAGCTTCTAATGATCTACTTTGCGTTCATCCTATTCACCAACTCTTTTATATCAAGAATTCCAAGACCAACCATCTTCTTACAAACTTTGAAGGAGTTTGCATCTCCACTCCAAAGAAAGTTTTTACACAAAGACTCTAGGGTGCCTCGTTTCTTTTCGACGGGAGTCACACCAGTTTTTCAGCATTTTGGTCATAACTGTTGGCTCAGTTGCACATCCAAGTCGGCACTCTGGTAGTGCTCGAAAAAAAACAGCATTCTAGTGTATTTGTACCAGAAAGAATTGAGAAAATTTGGCTGAGATTTTAGGTAGCCCTTATTTTAAGGAATGGTTTTTCATATTTTAGTTATATTGACACATAATAGAGATTTTAAAAACCAAAACCGGATAGATTTAAGAGTTGTCCAAGCAAGCATGATTGTGCTTGATAAAAAAAACCGCATCATAGTGTATTTGTACCAGCCAGAATTTAGAAACACTAGAAGAGATTTTAAGTAGCCCTTATTTTAAGGAATGCTTTTCACATATTTTAGTTTTAAAATCGGCATATAGTAGAGATTTTGGAAACGAAACCGAATAGATTTACGAGTGTCCTTATTTTGATTGGTAGAAAAATATGTTTTTTCGAGAACTAATGCTAGGCACTATCATCAATTCATCTGCACTTTGCTTCACTAACCATAGGAAACCTACAAATACAATGGATCAAGACATTTTTGCTTTCACTTGGGATCACGGGTGGTGACAATAGCCCAATTTCTCACTTGGAGTCAAGGGTGGTGAATAGCCCAAGTTTTCACTTGGGGTGGTGAAATCGAACTCACCCCTCCCCCAACTCATTGAAGGTAAGGTATGGGCCATCACAATAATTTAAAAAAGAGATTTCTTTTTACTTGTATATTTTATTTTCTCAATTTAAAAAAATCTAAGGCACTTTCATTATAATCTATAAATTCTCAAGAAAACCTTTAAAATTTGAAGGCTCCAAGTTTTTGTGATTTATTGAGAATAGTGTTTCCTGTGGACATTAACACATACCCTCTTCTTTTTCCACCCCGTAAATGTTAACTCGTCAAAATAAAACAAGTAATATATGGACTTTTTAAGGAATTATATATATATATATATATATATGTATGTATGTATGTATGTATGTATGTATGTATGTATGTATGTATGTATGTGTGTGTGTGTGTGTGTGTGTGTGTGTGTGTGTGTATATATATATATATATATATATATATATATATATATATATATATAATGGGTTTGGAGATGTCTTAGCAATAAACAATAGGAAAGATGGGCATAAGCAAGCATACACCCCGTTAACCCTTTAAAGCTCAAACAAAAACTTTAAAATAGGGACCACAAACAATTCATTACAAGTGGTGTTAAAAAAATGGCACTGGACAAATATATATCCACTTTGTCATTTGAATCCCTATATAAACAAGCTGCAAGCAAATGTTTGCAAATGATGTCGTATCTTTTTTAATAACTATTTTTTAAATATACTGAGAACTAGAAGTTTCACAATTTATCTCATCGATCGGTTTGAAACTAAAGAGGATGCTGATAGTTTGATTGATCTTAATGGACATAGTTCATGACATCCCAACTCCACAAAGAAAAGTTATTTAATGTTAATGTAACAAAAAAAAAACAATTGTGTGTTCACTAACTATTAACCCTTGTCGGAGACCTCTATGGTGTCGATGCCGACCACCATATTATTTTCACTCTACAAGCGCTGGAATGGCTGAAATTCACCAGAAAACCATGTATTTTATATTTTATGTGTGTGCTCGCCGCTTGTCTATTAAAGGCACACCACGGGATCCTAGGTTGAGAGTGCTAACTTTAGAATAGGTGTTTGCACTAGCTAAAGTGGCCAAATGAGCTCGAGAACTAGACTTTTAACTTTAGCACCTTAATAAATTTACATTCTTAATTGCTTCTTACACAAGGCATAGTATATAGCTTGTATGTATAAGTCTTGAAATTATTCACCTTGTTAATTGTAGTCACATGCAATGATTGTTATGGGCTACCACACCTCCAAGAGGGAACTCAATGCATTCTCCTTAGGGAGGAAGAGTAATAGAACACAAATGTCGTAGGGCACTTACCAATGCTTTGAACTTGTGTTCCTTGAGGTCACTTGAGAAGCTCCAATCCTCCAATCTCCACCTCCACGCTGTCACCGTAGAGTCGCTCACACCACCACATAAGGCAATCACTCTCTCGCACTCCTCAACACAAGCATGTAACATACAAGTATAGAGGAGGCACAAGCGCTAGAATGCTCTCTCTCAATATCTCTCTCTCAAGACAGCAAGAGCTCTCAATAGTTAATTAAAAGGGGGATTGTGACCATTCATTCTGAGAAAATGCCTTATATACAATTGGCCCTTATTCACACTTGGGCACCCAAAACTTACTTAAGTAAGGCCTTAGATGGCCAATATCTCATAATGTACAACTTTTGTTGCGCCTTTGCATGACACTTATTAATGTCCTCAAATGGATCTATTGTTAAAGTTAAGTTGACAAAAATCTCATTTTGTCAAAGTCATGAGGCGCGTGGGGCCCGTGCAAGGCAACCCGGATCCTCTAACCGATGATGAAGAGTCATGAGGCGCGTGAGGCGCGTGGGGCCCGTGCAAGGCAACCCGGATCCTCTAACCGATGATGAAGAGTTAGATCCGGATGTTCGAAAAGTCCTGCACAGATCCCAACCTGGTCCCTTCAAGGGTGAAGGGGAACAGTTAGGTGAAGTAGTGGAAAAGTGGATTGAACCAATGGAGGAATACTTTGATGTAACTGGCTACAATGAGAGAAGCAAGATGGCTCTTGCCGGGTTAAAGATTGTGGAAACGGCCAGGGTCGCTTGGAGGAATCACTGCTAGACTAATCGTCTCGACCGGAATACCCAGACCTGGACCGATCTTAAAGCTTACCTCAAAAAGAGGTTTTGTCCTCCGGGCTTCCTTGAAACTAAAATGAATGAATTCTTGGAATTAAAGCAGGATAGTCGGACAATTGAAGAGTACCATCAAGCTTTTGCCCTTCTCCTCAAATATTCCCCTTAGTTGGATGAATGGCCAAGTTCATTCGAGGAATGAACGAGCCATTGGACACCTTAGTGAGAAGAATGCCAAACCTGTCTCAATGGCCAAAGCAGTAAGAATGGCGAAGGACTTTGCCAAAGTGCACCCTCTAACTTTAAAAGATTCCAAATCCCGGGAAGTACAAACTTTCCTCCCCCAAAGAGACAGCAAGGCCCAAATCAGAATCAGGATGCGGGAAGATTCAGAAATGAAGGAAGACCCTTGCCCCAGAACACTTTCTCAGAAGCCCCACCTATTTCAAGGATTCAGAGGGATGAGCTCAGAAGTGAGAACCGGTGTTTTGGATGTCAGGGTTTTGGTCACCAGCTGAAAGACTGCCCGACTCTTGCCATGTCAAAGGGACAGGGAAGTCAAGGACCAAGAGTGCAAAGACCAACCCCCTTCCTATCAGTCAAATCCATCTCTCGCCCAAATCAGAGCAATCCCAGGAGAACTCCAGCTCAGTCGTCTGCCTCTGTCCCCAGAGTAGCCTCAGAACTCCTTCCCAGAATTGGGGCAACCAAAGAGAAAGAGTTCAGCCTCAAACTGCAGCAGCCAGAGCAGTCATAATTGCAGAAGTAGTAGAAGAGGAAAGAGGACAGATTTATGCTACAATTGAAAACCAAGGGCCAAACCAATTCTCCGTCAGTCATACTCCAGTTGAGTATCAGGGTAAGCCTTTTAAGCTTTTAATTGATTCAGGTAGTACTCATTCTTTCATTTTCCCTGGATGCTTGCATAAGCTAGTCTTAGATCAGAAATCAGGGAAACCTATGCAAGTTGAATTGGCAAGTGGGAAGATTCTTTTCACTCACCTTGAGACAGATCGTATTCAGTTCAATCTAGATGGGAATTTAACTGACTGTCAGTTCAGAGTTATACCTTTGGGAGTTTTCAACGGGATCCTTGGAATGGATTGGCTCCACAAAAATCAAGCTGACATTCACTGTCACAATGGAACCATTTCCTTCCATGACCTTCACGGAAACAAGGTTCAAGGAACCAGAAATTCAGGATCCCCAAGTCTGCAGTTAGTAAAGACTTCTAAGTTACTAAAAGGACTTAGAAAGAAGCAGCGCATTTATCTTGTCAAAATGAATCCGGTAGACTCAAAGTTCAAAGCTAAAGAACTTGAATGGTTAAGTGATTATGATGATTTATTCCCAGTAGAGCTAACAGAGATGCCTCCAATTCGGGAAGTAGATCATGTCATAGAATTGACCCCCGGAGCTCAGCCAGTAGCCTTGCGCACGTACAAAATGCCAGTTCCTAAAGCCATCAATCGAACTCAAGGAACAGCTTAGACCACTGTTGGAACAAGGGTTTGTAAGACCCAGTGTTTCACCTTGGGGTGCACCAGTTCTCTTTCAGAAAAAGAAAGATGGAACGCTAAGACTCTGTGTGGACTACAGAGGTCTCAATCCTGACAGTTAAGAATAAGTATCCTATCCCCATAATTGATGAGCTTCTGGATAGGCTAATTGATGAGCTTCTGGATAGGCTAAATGCAGCCCAGATCTTCACAAAGATAGATCTCAAATCAGGGTATTATCAGATCAGGATTAATGAGCAAGATATCCCAAAGACATCATCAATACTCGGTATGGGCATTATGAATTCACTGTTATGCCGTTTGGATTGACAAATGCCCCAGCTACATTCAATTGCTTAATGTAGGACATTCTCAGAGAATACTTGGATGATTTCGTTCTTGTTTTCTTTGATGATATTTTGATTTACTCAAAGAATGCATCTGACCATAAAGCTCATGTCAGAAAAGTTCTTGAGATTTTAAGGAAGCACCAACTCTTTGCAAAAAAGAGCAAATGCAATTTCTCTGCCGACCCATGTTGAATACTTGGGCTTTCTGGTATCCAAAGATGAGTTTCTCCAGACTCCGCGAAAGTCCAAGCAGTCATAGATTGGCCTGAACCAAAGACAGTGAAAGAAGTCAGAGGATTCTTAGGATTGACTGGTTGGTAAAGAATTTTTATACCAAAGTATGCTCTCATAGCTTCCCCCCTGACTAATCTTCTCAAGAAGAATATCCCATTTCAATGGTCTGCCACCAGGTGCCAGAGTGCCAATTACTGTAGTGTCAAATCCTTTGATTATTGAAGTAAGAGAGAAGATCATGCAGGATAGATTCTTTGGCCCTATTGCTACCCTACTTATGCAGGAAAGCAAAACTTCACAGGAGTTGAACCGAGTTCAAGGGTACAGGCTGGATGATGGAATTATGTATTATAATCGCATTCTATGCATTCCCAATGATGAGGGAACTAAGGGTCAAATTTTGAATGAAGCCCAGACAGCCTTATTGCAAGACATACAGGTTTCATCAAAACCTACATGTCTGTGAAGAAAAGCTTCTTTTGGCCTAGTCTAAAAAATGATGTACTTAATCATGTACGTCAATGTCTGACCTGTCAGAAAGTCAAAGCCGAGAGAGTAAAAATGCCTGGGAAGTTACATCCATTAGACATCCCCCAGATGAAGTGGGAATGCATCAGTATGGATTTTATTACTTGATTACCTTTAGTACGATCAGGTTACAACTCCATCTTCGTGGTAGTTGATAGACTAACCAAAGTTACCCATCTAATTCCAGTAAAAGAAACCTACACTGCAGCAGATGTGGCCAGAGTGTTCCTCAAGGAAATCTTCAGATTGCATGGCCTACCCAAAGAATAGTAAGTGATCGAGATCCCAAATTCACGTCAAGATTCTGGACCGCATTTTTTGAAGCAGTAGGAACTTTCTTGGATCTCAGCACAGCTTACCACCCTGAGATCGATGGTGGACAAACAGAAAGGGTAAACCAAGTAATCGAAGATATACTTCGGTCATGCTGTGGTGGCAAGGAAACCAAGAAGTGGCTAAGCTATCTTCACCTAGTCGAGTTCGCCTACAATGCTTCTTATCACAGAAGTATTGGGATGAGTCCTTTCAAAGCTTTGTATGGACAAGATTGCTTAACTCCATTAACTTGGTCCGACCCATTGATTAGGGTCGAGATGTCTAGACAGATGCTTGATGACATGGAACAACAGATGCAGTCAATTCGTAAAGATATAAAAGCTGCCCAGGATAGATAGAAGTAGTATGCAGATAAGAAGAGGACAAATAGAGAATTTGAAGAAGCAGATATGGTCTTTATTCGAGTACGCCCCAAAAGAAGTTCTCTATCTCTTGGGAAGTACAAGAAGTTATTCCCCAGATATTGTGGGCCATATGTGATTACAAAGAAAGTAGGTGACTTAGCCTACGAGCTTCTTCTGCCTCCTCATCTCAAAGTACATATGGATTTCATGTCAGCTTTCTTTAAAAGTATGTACCAAGCCCGAATCATGTGCTTGATGTGATGAAATCTTAACTTCTTCAACCCAAGGGTAGATGGAACTCCAACCTGAAGAAATCCTTGATGTTCGAGAAAAGATTCTCAAGAACGAAATTCTGAGAGAATTATTGGTCAAATGGAAGTTCTATCCTTTTGAAGATGCCACCTAGGAGAAAGAAGCCGAACTGTTTGCGGGATTACCCCCAGTTTGCGAGATGAGGATATCTCGCGTTTTTCAAGTGGGAGAGAATGTAAGATTCCTTCCCAGCCTCTCAAGATGTCCAGCATCTTCCCTTGTAATCAAATCCCTCATCAGAAATATAAAAGATCTTGTTTCTACCTGTTTT
Organism: Cibotium barometz; assembly: GCF_041138505.1. Classification (NCBI taxonomy): domain Eukaryota; kingdom Viridiplantae; phylum Streptophyta; class Polypodiopsida; order Cyatheales; family Cibotiaceae; genus Cibotium; species Cibotium barometz. The sequence continues at coordinate 35,789,441 of NC_141048.1, read as the reverse complement.
GGCATAGAGAGAGAAAGTGTTCTAGAGAGAGATTATTTAGATTTTGAATATTTTTGGATGGAAAAATATCTCTTCTTATTAAAATAAGTTCCCCCGAAACAAAAGTTCAAAAATATTTTCAAAAGGTGCATTAGAAATCAAGTATAGTCTGTTCAAGAGGCCTTACCCTAGGGGTCTAGATTTTTGAAAAATTTTGAATTAAGGTTTTGAGGGGCCAATCAGATTCATCCAAATGTGTGAAGATAAATAGAAGAAATAAAGAAAATCCCCCCAAAAATGAGTAAATACTCACATAAGATGAAGAGTGGACTAAGGACCAAAGGAATTACTAAAAAAATGGATTTTTGACACCTCACAATAGGGATTCCGCCCTCATCAATGAGACGCCTACTTCATTCATGTGGTGGAGTTTTAAATCATAAAAATTTGAGATATTTCATCTCTCCTCTCTCCTAATTCAAGTCTAGTTCCAAAAAGTAAGCTAAACTGACCTAAAAAGGTCAAAAATTGACCAAACTGAACTAGAAAATTCTAGAATCAGTTTGCTTGGTTAGGAGCTCACTTTTTCCTACAAATACAAGCCTCCCCCTTTGTTGAAGCTTAATAGTGTTTTATGCACTGTTACTCTACTCCTCTCCCAAGAGCCAAGAACTATGAATTTCTTAATAATTCACTAGTTTTTTACCATTCCCTCTTCTAAAGAATTGGTGGCCACTCTTGTTGCAAACAAGAATAGAACCTTCAAACCATCAAGCCAAAGGAAAGCTCCCAGAATTCATGTAAGTTAGAAATCTTATATTTTTCTTTATTCTTTTAATGGTTTTCTAAATTGTTTGTTATCTTAAAATGATAAACAAATGTTATGCCTTCTTGGAAAGGCTTTTCCCCTCTCTCATTCTTAAAATCAGCCCTTCTTTATCCTAGTTAAGTGATCTAGTTGTTGGAATTAAACTTTTCATATTGTTTCTCTTAAAAGTGAAAATTGATTAGTTTAGAATGCTTTAAACCAATTGGGAAAAATTCCTAAGTAGATTAAGATTAGAAAAATTGAAAAATGGTCAACCATACAAAGGAGGTTAATGCAAAATTTTCTTAAAAATTATGAAATAAATTTCATCTTTTATTAATCAAAAAGAGTAATCACCATCGTTTTTGTATTCTAAAAGTGTCATTTTCATTCATGCATAGAAAGATGCATATTAATTATTTTTTTAATTATAAAAGAGTGATTTTAATATAATTAAGTTCTATGCATAGATAGATGCATATTGATTATTTTTTTAAAAAAAGAGTGATTTTTATTAGATTTAATATCTATGCATAGAAAGATGCATATTGATTTTTTTTTTATTTTAAAAGAGTGACTTTTATCAATATTGATTTTTATGCATAAATAGATACATAAAATAATATTTTTTTAAATTATAAAAGTGTTACTTTCATCATTATTGATTTTTATGCGTAAATAGATGCATAAAAGAATAATTTTTATTATAAAAGGGTTACTTTCATCATTATTAATTTTTATGCATAAATAGATGCATAAAAGAATAATTTTTATTATAAAAGTGTTACTTTCATCAATATTAATTTTTATGCATAAATAGATGCATAAAAGAATATTTTTTTATTATAAAAGTGTTACTTTCATCATTATTGATTTTTATGCATAAATAGATGCATAAAAGAATAATTTTTATTATAAAAGTGTTACTTTCATCATTATTGATTTTTATGCATAAATAGATGCATAAAGAATATTTTTTTATTATAAAAGTGTTATTTTTATCAAAATGGATTTTATGCATAAATAGATGCATAAAAGAATTTTTTAATTATAAAAGTGTTATTTTCATCAAAATGGATTTTATGCATAAATAGATGCATAAAAGAATATTTTTTTATAAAAGTGTTATTTTCATCAAAATGGATTTTATGCATAAATAGATGCATAAAAGAATATTATTTTTAATTATAAAAGTGTTATTTTCATCAAAATGGATTTTATGCATAAATAGATGCATAAAAGAATATTTTTTAATTATAAAAGTGTTATTTTCATCAAAATGGATTTTATGAATAAATAGATGCATAAAAGAATATTTTTTAAATTATAAAATTATTATTTTCATCAAAATAGATTTTATGCATAAATGGATGCATAAAAGAATATATATTTTTATTATAAAAGTGTTATTTTCATCAAAATGGATTTTATGCATAAATAGATGCATAAAAGAATATTTTTATTATTATAAAAGTGTTATTTTCATCAAAATGGATTTTATGCATGAATAGATGCATAAAAGAATATTTTTTAATTATAAAAATATTATTTTCATTAAAATGGATTTTTATGCATAAATCGATGTATTAAAGATTTTTTTTAATTGTAAAAGTGTAACTTTCACTAATATTGATTTTTATGCATAAAATGATGCATAAAAGAAATTTTTTTCAAAATAAGAGTTCACTTTAATCCTATGTTTAAATCCCAGGAATATTGGAAAAATGAATAAGTAAATACTCAGTGAAGGAAAATTATACCATTTTATATTCTCTAGGATGGTAATGAGAAAATTAAGAAAAACTATCGAAGTCGAAATTTAGATAAATGACTAATTTATTCCTCATAGGAATTCGCGTTTAGTTATGAATTCAGTAAAGTAGTAATTGAAATATTACCTTCGAGAAAGATAGTTCAGGGAGAACATTTCCAGACTCAAACCCTGAATCAGACTATGACCAAGACGTAACTCCTTCGTCAGATTCAAGAAATGACGATGTGACCAGTTCAGAAATCTACACTCAAATCACCCACCCACCGAATCTGAAACAAAGTTGAGACCTTTGATTTTGATCTAAGGATCAAGAATTCAGAATTCGAGGAATTCTTCTTGGGAATCCAGAACTGTGATCTAGAAGTATTGGGTTACGAAATTAAGATATACTCATTGTATTCAAAAGAAAATCAAAAGCGAAAACTTGCATAGAAACCCTGTTTTCTTACAGGACTATCTTACACCAGAATGCTGGAGGGAGCATTTGGTATATGTGTGTTCTAAGGGAAGTTCGGTTGCAACAGCTAGCGGCGGCGGGAAGTGTTCAAAGGACGGCTCACGTAGCAAAGCCTGCCCAGGTCTTGACCAGCCTCGGTATGGTTAAAATGGTGCGCTTCCGGTACGATGGACAAGGAAGCAGTCCCTGAGTGAAGTGCCAGGAAACCTAAGGAGGATCCTGGAGGGTTCTGACCAGGCGATGCACGGGCTCGCAGTGCCGAGGACACCCATGCGTATGTCGTGGAAGATACATATGTATGATGACGAGAAAGTTATTTTAATCTGTTACTGGATCTCGTTGTTGAACTACTGGTCTCAACGAGGAGTCCAGAGTGATACTGTTTTGTGAGAAACAAGGTTTGAATGGAAATTTTGAGTTATGACATCTGTAAACAGTAATTGTTTGACAATGGATTGTTTTATAAATTGAAGTTTAAAGAGGAGTGTGTGAGTATCTGTATTCTAAAGCAAAAGTTAAGAAAGGCATTCAATTATGGGTGGGTGAGTACTTGTCTATTTCTACCAATTCCAGTGGTTGGGTGGTGGCTAACCCATGGGCCGGATTAATAATAAAATTGATAAATAGGAATACGTTTAGAATTCGAATAGTTAAACAGTAACCTGAAGACTTCTCTAATGAATAGATCAATGGCTGTGCCTGATTCAATCAGGAAAAAAGCATTGATTCCTTCAAGTCTGTAATAGTTTCCCTTCTATCTGGTTTAATCAGATGAAGGTTAATTCAATATCTTGACCTCGTTAGAAAGATTTGTTAAGTAATTCAAAATGGTGTCATCCTCGCTTTTCGAGCATGGGAATTTTCCCGGTTTCGGTTTTTGGAATGACCACTAGCTTAGTCTTGTACCCAGACATTCGAGGGCGAGGCCCTAAGTGAGAAACCCTGCCGCGCGCAAGAGGAAGCCACTTCCGCTACTACCCATCCGGGAATCTGGTGCACGGAGGGGGTAGTGGGATCTCACAGTAAACGATCTTATTGGAGATCTATGACATATGTCCGAGTAACAAATCTTGCTTCTTCAATAAACAATCACTTATATAATAGGGATTTTTTCACAAAACATTTCTTTATTCATATAAAGGTTGCAATATGTACATAGAGCATCTCGGCTCCATAAAGTCAAAACCTCCTTGGAAAATGCATAAAATGGCGATACTGGGCTACAGACATGCCCCGATATAAATGTTCCCTTACTGCCAAAGGAGCTACTATCTTACTACTTGGGATAAAACATCTAAGAAGTCTATCGATATGGTAGGAAAGTCTGAAATCTTGAGGCATGGGGTGATACAAAATAACACCATGAATCGCTTTTAACCTCAAAAAGACCATGGCCAACGAGATATTCTCCCTCAGCATCATGTGCTGATTGCAGGAGGCATAGACATATTGCCCTGCGTGCCACTTGTGTTGCCGTCTCTCCATTGAATCTGGAAAATATAAATCCTCGAAATGGCTTGTGCGAGTCTGGGTTCGAGTTAAGCGGAAGAGACGATATGCTCGAAGGCGAAGGCAATCATATCCTGTGGGCTGGGTGAGATCGGGAATATCGGATAAGTGTGGAACTTCCATCAATAAAACCAAATTCTTTGATTAAAAATCTTCATTAATGAAGCTTAAGGAATGAAAATACAATACGTAATGTTCTTTTGGAATTTCTATTATAAATTTTCTGATAAGAGTTCGTTTTTCCTTATTAGCTTTATACAACGCTCTGATACCAGCTGTGAGACCCCCGCCCCCTCCGAGGGTGCTGGCCGACCGGAAGTAGCGTAAGCCTCTCACGCGGGAATTTTAATGAAAATAACACTTTCAAATTAAAAATAAATCCTTTATGCATCTTTATATGCATAAATTCAATTTTAATGAAAATAACACTTTTGAAATAAAAATAAATCCTTTATGCATCTTTCTATGCATAAATGTAATTTTAATGAGAATAACACTTTTGAAATAAAAAAATCTTTTATGCTTCTTTCTATGCATAAATTCATTTTCAATAATTAATATCAATGATATCCATGCTTATTCATAGTGAATATGTACATGGAGTAAATAAAAATATTTCTTTTAGAATGCACAAACGGTGGGGATTACTCTTTTAGAATAACATAAAGATAAATGTTATTTCCACAAAATTTAAGAAAATTTTGCCATAACCTCCTTTGTATGGATGACCATTTCTCAATTTTTACATTCTAATATCTTTTTAAAATTAATCCCAAGTTGAAGTACAACACTCTAATCTACTCAATTTTCACTTTCAAGTGAGTAAACAATAATAAAGTTTAAATCAATTTATTTGTTACTCATTTTAGGATAAAGAAAGGTTGAATTCTTAATGAAGAGAAGGGGGGGTGGCCTTTTCATCAAGGCATAACATTCATATTCTCATTAAAAAAGCAAGAATTAGAAAACCATAGATTAGAATTAAACAAAGTAGAATTTTTAACTTACAAGGAGTTTTGTGAGCTTTCCTTTGGCTTGAGGGATTGAGGGTTCTACTCTTGTTTGGATCAAGAGTGGCCACCAATTCTTGGTAGAGGATTTAGTCAAAAACAATTGAATTATCAAGTGAATTCAATGTTTTTAGCTCTGGGGAGGAGTAGAGTAACAGTGCATAAACATTGTTAACCTTTTACCAAAGGGGAGGCTTCTATTTATAGGAAAAAATGAGCCTCTAACCAAGCAAACTGATTCTAAAAATTTCCAGATCAGTTTGGTCAATTTTTGACCATTTTTGGGTCAGTTTAGCTCACTTTTTGAATCTAGTTGAAACAGGAGAGAGGAGAGATGAAAATATCTCATTATTTGTGAGTTTAAAACTCATCCACACATGTGAAATAGGCACCTCCTTCATGAGGAAAATTCCCCACACTGAGGTGTCAAAAATGTATCATTTCCTCTAAATATCTCTTCTTTTTTTAACTAATAAACCTTGTCCTTAGTCAACTCTTCATCTTATGTGAACATTTACTCAATTTTTGGGAGATTTTTTTTTTCTTTAATTTATCTCCTCCCTACATTTGGATTAATCTTATTGGTCCCATAGGAAGCTTAATTGGAGTATAATTCAAAAAATTCTGAAAATCTGGACCCTTAGGCTAAGGTCCTTTTTACCTATTTTCAATTAATTCCAATTGCACATTGGAAAGTTCTTTTTTAATTTCTGTTTCAGGGGAAACCATTTAGACACTAGGAGGATTTTTATATCTAAAAATATCTCAAATTTTAATTACCTCCCTCTAGACATTTTCTCTCTCTAGGCCAAAATAGGGTAAAATAGGACCTTTCTTTTATTTGAGAGAGGGAAATAATTATAAGATCAGAAGGGGAGGTTCTTACACTTGCACGCCTCAAAAATTGGAGGGAGGAATCTTACATATGTCAATGGGAGTAAACTAAAAAAATACTTTGGACCATTAACCTAGGAGATGCTCTTCCAAGAACACCTCTTAAAACAACAGAAGCAATTAGCAAAAGAAAGATCCAGCAAGCACAAGACGAGGCTAAAGCTAGGCAAGCAAAAGCTAAAATGCAGAAGGGCCTGATTCATGTCAACATGGCGTCCATAACCCTGGTGGACGAAGATGATCTAAACATTGAACTAGCAAGACTCAGGTTGGGACTCACAACAAATAAGGGCATTGCAACAAGTGTCATTAGGGGAAATTCGGGCTCATTTTTAGGCCCTTTAAGGGATTTTTTTTTGCCATCTTTACCTTGAAACTAGAGGCCGCGGTGAACATTTCTTACCTTATGTTAAAACCCCATCATATGACATATCATTAGAAAGATCATGAAAAGTAGATCTTATAATTTCAAACTCCGAAACATTTGGAGTTGCTAAGCTCAAGATATACCATTTTCCTCAAAATCAAGATTAAAGGCTATCGTAACGGTCCACATCATCACTTTTGAACATACTTTTTGTACATCTTCCATGGGTCAAGTCCAAACCCCCTCATGTTATATATCAATAGAAATATCTTGAAGAGTAGGTTTTATATATGCAACCTCTAAAAAAATTGGAGTTGATTTACAAAAAATTTACCATGGCCCCATTTTTTATGATGTGGCATTCCTTAGAGGGCCCAAAAATGAGCCCAAAATTTCCCTAATGTGCATTGATAGATACAGGATCGAGCCACAACCTAATCTCATACGATACTTGGATAGCCTTAGGGAGACCAAACTTGGAACACACGGATGCAAAAGTTCGTAGTGTGCACTTAACAACCACAAAGGCCGTTGGGTATTTAAATGTTAACATTTCCATCAGTAATAATCCCTTGGTTGGAAAGGTGTTTGTAATGCGTGCAGGTTCAAATTGAAGAGGAGATGATCTTAGGATGATCCTGGATTTGTGCCAACAAGTGCAATATCCTGGATCTTAGGACGATCCTGGATCTGTGCCAACAAGTGCAATATCCAATGGGAAGACAGAACAACATCGCTAACCATCGGTGAAAGTCGCTAACCATCGCTAACCATCGGTGAAAAAGTCATGTCCATACCATTATGGACCTCGGCAAATCAAGGCAAACAAATCGCTACAGAAGCGGTGCCTCAGAAAATAGAATCTACACCCACCATGTTCAAATTGCCTACACAAAGCCCAACATACAAGAGTACATATAAATGGGTACCCAAGATTCAACCAAAGGGTCAACCTGAGAGGGAGGAACCAATGAATGATGATCGTTCTCATGAGAGAACCCAGTTCAAAAGTCAACCATTGACACCACCTACAAAGTGGCAGAAGGTCAAGAACTTGCAAAGGCCTCATGACTCTCATCAACAGTGGGTCCAAAAGGACCTACTGCAAGCACAAGGCTACTATCAAGGCAATACAACAATATGGCTACCCAAAAGAAAATCTATGACAGATGCCACAACAGGTTTGAATCAATATACAAAAGAGAGTAAGAGCTTTCAACATCAACTCCCCAAAAGGACAAACCTCACACCTGCACTTGTGTGGAGAAGGAAGCAAATTCAGCAACCTGAGTTAAGAATGACTCAAGCAACAACAATACCCACAGTAAATACATAATTGAATAATATGTGTGAAGGAAAAAAGCAAGGGTGTCCCCAGTATAAGCAATACACAACCAGACAACACCACAACAAAAAAATTTAATTGGGTGGAAGGAACACCAAAAATCTCCCAATAGAATTAAAAAGATTTCATCAAAAAATGCTTAGAAGCACTAGAGAAAACCTTTGGTTGCCATGGTAAAATTAAAAGAAAAAGAAAATCAATGCATCATCATGTGCATACGGGTGTGTTTGAGCAAAAAAATTTGATTTTATAAACTTCACATGAAACAATAGAAAAACACTTCACGGCGTGAAGTACCCAAAATGTTTTACAACGTGAACTATTTTTGGTGTTTCATGCCATGAAGAACCCCAAACTGTTTCATGACGTGAACCTTTTTTAGTGCTTCACATCGTGAAAAAGTGCAAAAAAGAAGTTCACGCCGTGTGAAATAGTAAGAATTACAGAACCAATCACAAAATGACACGTGGATTGGTCATTTAACGTAGCCACCCTGTCCGACGCCTACGTTATAAAATCGATTTGCTTTCTTGATTTCGTCACTTTCATGGCGGTTGATTTCGCATTTTCTTTCATCGATTCCTTGCGCTCATTCGACTCTTGCTCTCTCGACATCGCCTTCCCGACCTCTCAAGGTGGGAGCGATACCTCCTTTCCTTCTTTTTTTGTTCTTTGTTTTGTTTTGTTTTTAATGTGTATATTTTTTGGGACACAGGTGTTGAAATTATATCTTTTAATTATTATTACCGATTCATGGATTGATCAACAAATGAAAACATAAAATGCAAATGTAAAAACGTAAGATATCAACCTTCCAAGAAAAATCTGCATGAATACATAAGGTGTAGAAAACAAAAACTCTAGCCTCATTGTCACGAAAAATTGGTAAAGTTTGAAACTTCACAAGAGACCTTCACATCCCCAAGTCTGCAACTTCACCAGAGACCTTCACGTCCCCGAACTTCACGGGAGACCTTCATGTCCCCGATCTTCACGGGAGACCTTCACGTCCCTGATCTTCACGGGAGACCTTCATGTCCCCAAATCTGTAACTTCACAGGAGACCTTCACGTCCCCAAACTTCACGGGAGACCTTCACGTCCCCAAGTCTGCAACTTCATGGGAGGCCTTCACGTCCCCAAACTTCACGGGAGACCTTCCTGTTCACGAACTTCGGGAGACCTTCACGTCCCCAATCTTCACGGGAGACATTCACGTCCCAATCTTCACGGGAGACCTTCACGTCCCCGAACTTCACGGGATACCTTCACGTCCCCAATCTTCACGGGAGACCTTCACGTCCCCGAACTTCACGGGAGACCTTCACATTCACGCATCACATTCACGTATGCTGCTTCACAAAGAAACCTTTCATGCCTTCAAATTTGCACCTTCTACTATATGGGAAGACCCTCACAAACCTTTCCCTCACATACTAACACTAATTAACACACACACACACAAAAAACCATAGAAAAAAAAAGAGAAAAAAGGTGGCTTCCACCTGTCATTCGACTGATGTCTATGTCAGAATTTGAGTCCCAAGAGCAACCACCTCCAACACAAGCTAGCAATGCCACAGGGTCCCACAGTGCCAGTAAGCTGAGGACCAACTTCTTGGGCCCTTACGCCTAGTCCTTCCAGGGAACTCTATCAGAAAACAGGTCACTACACAACATGGGAAAATCACTCTACAGTGCCACAGTAAGAAGTGCCTCTATCTATTGGAAGATTCGGAAGTAAAGATAAGTTGGAAAAAGTCGGCCTAGAGGGATTGACATCATAGACCTCTACACAGAATACCTCCATACATATGACAAGCAAACAAAGCGGGGAAAAATTACAAAGGTAGATGGTACCATGGAAGAGCTGCTTATAATAGAAGACCTCATCAAAGACGCTTTACAGCTCCCCGTGCGGTAGTCAAGGCCCACAGGCACACAATAGATACAATGCCCATCAAGGAGAAGTTGAAGAGAGATTCTTATAACTCCAATGGGGCAAAGTACGAGAATATCAAGGATGAAGCCATGGAGAAAGCTTGCAGAGCAATGCCATTTTGATGATGTAGATCAAACTAGTTGACAGGTATAATAGGATCAGCCTTAACAGGATTGCCAAAGCTCATGAAGAGAAGGAGGGCGATTGGGCCTTTTTCATACACAAAGAAATGGAAAATTATCTCAAGACACATCAGTCCAAGGTCAGCAACCCAGACCTGTTAACACAAATACTTAACCATGTGGCACAACGGCCAGTAAAAGATGAACCACCAGAGGAAAGCTTGTCGCTAGCCCTAATTCCCAGTCAACCTACCGAATCTACTGGAAGGGTGGATGAAGGACAAGCAGTGTTAATGGAGACAGAACATCTCATAAAGTCAATCCAAAAAGATCAAAAGAAGAAGACTAACAAAAGGATGAGAGGGATACTAGTGGATGTCACCACAGAATCTTAGCAATTGGAAGCGGCTGTGGCATAAGAGATCAAGATATACCAAGAGGCTCTCCAACAAAAACTACAAAACCCTACTGTGTGTAGGAATAACACCAATAGCTCTCCCCTCCAATGAGCCCTGCACAACTAATATTCAAAGACCTCTCCCTGCTCAAGGATTCACAACTAGCGGAGATAACCACAAAGGGAACTAAAGAACAAACACAGAAAGATCATACCTTGGAAGGACCAGCACACGAGGAGGCATCAGTTGCATAACAAGGATTGGAGAAGCTAGCAGAATCTAGTAAGCGGCCACACTCCCCAAAGACGTACATGCCAAGCAAACAAAGAAGATTGGATGAAGATGAGCTACTGCTGCATCTTGGCTCTTTCAAGGATGTGGATTCTCAACAGTTCCTCCACGATACATTGGAAGGCCTCGACATACTCCTCCATGATCCTCTTACAAGAATAAGTACTGCCACTAGTACCAACTAGGAACATGAACAGAAAGTATGGCGTTGCCATTTATTGACAACACACATGTTGCACGACAAGAACGCCAACCTATGGAAGTAGAGACCAATGCATGAATACAAAGTGTGAAAGATACTTTGAAAGAACGCCAGCCTATGGAAGTAGCTAGAAGAGACCAATGCATGAATACAAAGTGTGAAAGATGCTTTGGCAGCAGCAGAGGAAACTCATAAAGAAGTAATCATAAAGATTTTATAGGCTATAGAAGAACAGGAAACAAGATATAGCGCATTGGAGAGCAATAACTTAGATTTGAGTCAAACCATTGTACAAAAAATAAATGAGAATGCTGACTTGAATGCTATAAGATCCCTGTCCCCACCATGCAACAAATTCAGGGGTGCTAGCAGTGGAAGTAGCGCGGGACAGGGTCCCACACTTGAGGCCTCACCCACGGATATTCGGACAAGAGACTAATCCATCGGTTCTTCCAAATCCGAATCCAGAAAAACTTCCCTTGCCCGGAAAGCACGGGCGATTCCTCCAGGATAACTTTTCTCTAACGTACTCAAAATCCTGAACTAACTGAACTGATCTAACCAAACTCGTAAGTCCTATAGTCAGATCAGGGAAAAGTTGTACTTGGATCATAGAGACCAATGCTTTTTTCCTCATTGAGAGGCACAGCCATTGATTCTTTTCCATAGAACAATTTTTATCCAAGATTTACCTCATCTATCGTACTATACAGAAATTGAGTCTCGTTTTACAGATCCATCAGTCCAGCCTTAACCCCATCCACTCCCATGGGTTAGCCAACCGCCTCCCACCACTATAGTGATGGGATCCAATTAAGAATTTGGTTAGGTTTTGTCCCAAGTACTATGGAAAAGAGTTCCAAGGCTCCCTAGCCGGATATTCATACAAACATAAAACTAGTCACACCACTTACACACCCAATATGAACTTGCCTTTTTCACACATTCAACAATCTTTAAAACAATCATTTAATAAAACCATAGTGTCACTGATCATAATCCTTTAATTATCCAGTTGAATCCTTATATCCAAACATTCCTTCATCGGTGTACCTATGGCATTATTGGCAACCAGAACGCTCACCACCTATTCACTCAAGGGCCTTTTCGATAGTTCCTAGCTCATAGTAACCGGCAATATATTCACATATCAAAATGGAATCTCCATTGAAGATTAGCAAGATCAACTAACGGATCCATATAAAAGAGCCGTGGACTTATCCGTTGAGGACCAGCAAGGTCAATCAACCAGATCCATGCCCGAATTCAAAAAACAACTCGTACTCCTTGTTCCAAAATCTTCCCCGACGTACGTGTGGGCAGAGCCTGAGCACCGTATGGTCAGCACCCTCTAGGATCCTTCGTAGGTCACCTAGTGTTTCACTCATAGGCCACTTCCTTGGTCCCTCATCCACTGTACCGGAAGCTCACCATTTAAATCAAACCGAGGCTGGTCAAGACCTCGGCCGACCTTCCTACACGAGACGTCCTCCATGACTCTTTGTCAGCAATTGCAACTTTAATAGATAGGTCTCCACGACCTTATTCACAAGATAGTCAAAATGCTTCCCCAACATTCTTAACATAAAACAGTCATTTAAAAACAGATTGCACATACAAATATAGTTCTAACAATATTTCCATCTTTTCTCATTACTCCACATCCTTTCACATTAGTCCCCATCTTTTCTCATCTTCCCACAATTTTATTTTCTTCATCGATCCCTATCACATCACATCAGTCCCACATCAAATCACATCCAATTGCATCATCCACGAATCAATCCACATCATCCATACATCCATCCACATCAATCCACATCATCCATACATCCATCCACATCATCCATACATCCATCTACCTCAATCCACATTATCAACACATCGATCCACATCATCCATACTTCCATCCACATTATCCACACATCAATCCACATCATCCATACATCTATCTACATCAATCCACATCATCCACACATTAATCCACATCACCCATACATCCATCTACATCAATCCACACATCGATCCACATCATCCATCCACATCAATCCACATTATCCACACATTAATCCACATCATCCATACATCCATCAATCCACATTATCCACACATCGATCCACATCATCCATACATCCATCCACATCAATCCCATTATCCACACATTAATCCACATCATCCATACATCCATCTACATCAATCCACATTATCCACACATCAAATCACATCATCCACATCATCCATACATCCATCTACAACAATCCACATTATCCACACATCAATCCACATTCATTTCATAAGTATTCCCATTCTCTTCACATCTTTTTCTATCTCATCACTTATTTCCTCATTTATTCTCATCGGATCTCATCCACTTGCATCTACCCATATATCTCATCACTTCACAAATATTAACATCTATCCAGCTTACATCGCATCTTATCACATTCATTTCACATCACATCTCATTCATTCACATCTCGATTCACAAGCTAACACATTCATTTACGTCCCTTATCATTCATTCACATCCCGATTCATATCACATCACATCTATTCACATCCCTTATCATTCATTCACATCTCGATTCACATGCTATCACATTCATTCACATCCTATATCATTCATTCACATCTTGATTCACATGCTAACACATTCATTAACATCCTATATCATTTATTCACATCTTGATTCACATGCTAACACATTCATTCACATCCTATATCATTCATTCACATCCTGATTCACATGCTAACCATTCACATTTATCTGATTCACATCACATCTCATCACATCTATTTACCTCTCATCCTCATCACATCTATTCTCAACACATCCATTCTCTATTCATTCCCATCTATCTGATTCGCATCCCATCTCATCACACCTATTTACATCTCATTCTCATCACTTCTATTCCCATCACATCCATTCTCTATTCATTCTCGTCTATCTGATTCATATCACATATCATCACATCTATCTACCCCTCATTCTCATTACTTCTATTCTCATCACATCCATTCTCTATTCATTCTCATCTATCTGATTCATATCACATATCATCACATCTATTTACCTCTCATTCTCATTACTTCTATTCTCATCACATCCATTTATAGAGTATAAGAGGATTCTTATTTTTGATATAAAGATTCTTTACACATCCATTTATGCATAAGAACAACTTTAGTCGGAAATAACACTTTTATAAAAATCCGTTTATGCATCTAATTATGCATAAATTCAATTTTAAGGAGAATAACACTTTCGAAATAAAAATAAATCTTTTATGCATCTCTCTATGCATAAATTCAATTTTAATGAGAATAAATCTTTTGAAATAAAAATAAATTTCTTTATGCATCTTTCTATGCATAAAATCAAAATTGATGAGAATAACTCTTTTGAAATAAAAAATAAATTTCTTTATGCATCTTTCTATGCATAAAATCAAAATTGATGAGAATAACTCTTTTGAAATAAAAAAATAAATTTCTTTATGCATCTTTGTATGCATAAAATCAAAATTGATGAGAATAACTCTTTTGAAATAAAAATAAATTTCTTTATGAATCTTTCTATGCATAAAATCAAAATTGATGAGAATAATTCTTTTAAAATAAAAATAAATTTCTTTATGCATCTTTCTATGCATAAAATCAAAATTTGATGAAAGTAATGCTTCTATAATTAAAAAAAATCTTTTATGCATAAATTCAATTTTAATGAAAGTAACGCTTTTATAATTAAAAAAATCTTTTATGCATAAAAATCAATTTTGATGAAAGTAACACTTTTATAATCGAAATATTCCCAATATGCATCTTTCTATGGATAGGAATTAATTTTAATAGAAATATCACTTTTTTAATAAAAATATTTCTCCTATGCATTTTTCTATGCATAGGAGAAATGCATTTTTTTATGCCTAGAATGAAAATATTTCTCCCATGCATAGGAGAAATGCATTTTTTCTATGCCTAGAATGAAAATAACACTTTTAGAATACACAAACGGTGGGGATTACTCTTTTTGAATAATAAAAGATAAAACTTATTTCACAAAATTTAAGAAAATTTTGCCATAACCTCCTTTGTATGGCTGACCATTTTTTAATTTTTCCTATCCTTAAGTTACTTAAAAATTATCCCCAAATGGTTTAAAGCATTCTAAACTAATCAAATTCCACTTTTAAAAGAGAAATAATATGAAAAGTTTAATTCCAACAATTAGACTACTTATCTAGGATAAAGAAAGGCTGAATTTAAGAAAGAAGAGAGGGGAAAAGCCTTTCCAACAAGGCATAGCATCATTTTACATTTTAAACAAAACAAAAATTAGAAAACCATTAAAAGGAATAAGAAAAAGTAGGATTTCTAGCTTACATGAATTTCTAGGAGCTTTCCTTTGGCTTGATGGTTTGAGGGATCTACTCTTGTTTGCAACAAGAGTGGCCACCAATTTTTTAGAAGAGGGAATGGTCAAAAACTAATGAATTATTAATAAATTCGTAGTTTTTGGCTATGGAGAGGAGTAGAGTAACAGTGCATAAAACACTATTAACCATTTACAAAGGGGGAGGCTTCATTTATAGGAAAAAGTGAGCCTCTAACCAAGCAAACTCATTCTAGAATTTTTCAGATCAGTTTGGTCAATTTTTAACCATTTTTAGGTCAATTTAGCTTACTCTTTGGCCCTAGTTGAAGCAGGAGAGAGGAGAGATAAAAATCTCATTATTTGTGAGTTTAATTCCCCTCCTTCATGTGAAATAGGCGCCTCCTTCATGAGGGGAATTCCCCTACACTGAGGTGTCAAAAATGCATCATTTCTCTAAATATCTCTTCTTTTTTATCTAATATCCTTGTCCTTAGTCAACTCTTCATCTTATGTGAGTATTTACTCATTTTTGGGGAGGATTTTCTTTATTTCTTCAATTTATCTCCTCTCTACATTTGGATGAATCTGATTGGCCCCTCAGAACCTTAATTTAAAATTTTTCAAAAATCTGGATCCTTAGGATAAGACCTTTTGAACAGATTATAATTAATTTCTAATGCCCCTTCTGAAAATCTTTTTGAGCTTCTGTTTCGGGGGAATTTATTTTAATAAGAAGAGATATTTTTCCATCCAAAAATATCTAAAAATTGAATAACCTCTCTCTAGAATATTTTCTCTCTCTAGGCCAAAACAAGGTAAAACAGGATCTTTCTTTTATTTCAGAGAGGGGAATAATAAACACGAGATGTCCTCATTTCGCAAAATTAGAGGAGAACTCTTTTCCTTAAGATCCAACTGATTCTGGGGTTTCTTATTAGTCTAGTGAACCCAACAGAATCCTAGGTTAAAGATCCCTTATATAAAATTCATCAGATAATAAATCACTCAGATCGTAACATTCAAATCCTTATCACAATAATGGTCCATTAGACCGAGTTTTCTATCTGAATAGTCCTTCATGGAAATTTTCAATTTTACAGATTTTTAATTTGACACCCCTTAACTTGATCCACTGGGTCAAGTGTTAACAGCAGCAATCTGCCAGCACAATCCACTAATCTCATAGTGATTTGCTGAAGTCGTTAACGTCATTCCAGCTACGAACATTATCATAGGGACTCGTCCCATTCATCCTCATTGTGGTTTTGCTTAGTTTATTACATTTCAACCAAAATTCAAGAATCTTCATTTTTCAATTAGAATCCAAATCAACTCATCAGTTCTCAACTAGAATTTAAAATCATATCAACCACATTTGAATTTATCATCTGGATAGTAATAATGCTTATAATTTCAAGTCTTAGATTTACTCGTATATATTGCCAATAAAGAGTTGCAGTTATATCCTCGGTTTATACGGGTAGTCACGGTCCTTGGAACTATAAGGTAAATACCATCATGTCTAGCCCTCAAGCAAGTCAGGGATTCCATAAAAATTGCAGTACTTCCATCTGAAGACCCAATTACCAATTTACGAATTTCAGCTTGAATATCAATTTGTATGAATTTTATCACATAATTATAAACTTTTACTACTTCTTCATAAATTTTTGACATTTTTGGCTTCTCGGTTTATCCTCATTAGCGAATTTGCTCTGATACCAGCTGTAAGATCCATGTCCCCACCGCACAACGAATTTAGGGATGCTGGCAGCAGAAGTAGCACTTCTTGCGCGGGACAAGGTCCCACACTCGAGGCCTCACCCACGGATATTCGGACAAGAGACTAATCCATCACTACTTCCAAATCCGAATCCAGAAAAACTTCCCTTGCCCGGAAAGCACGGGCGATTCCTCTAGGATAACTTGTCTCTAACGTACTCAAAAGCCTGAACTAACTGAACTGATCTGACCAAACCCGTAAGTCCCATAGTCAGATCAGGGAAAAGATTGTACTTGGATCATAGAGACCAACGCTTTTTTCCTCATTGAGAGGCACAGTCATTGATTCTTTTCCATAGAATAATTTTTATCCAGGATTTACCTCATCTATCGTACTATACAAAAATTGAGTCTCGTTTTATGGATCCATTAACCCCATCCAGTCCCATGGGTTAGCCAACCGCCCAACCACTGTAGTGATGGGATCCAATTAGGAATTTGGTTAGGTTTTGTCCCGGCTACCAGGGAGGAAAAGAGTTCCTAGGACCCCTAGCCGGATATTCATACAAACATAAAACTAGTCACACCACTTACACACCCAATATGAACTTGCCTTTTTCACAGATTCAACAATCTTTAAAACAATCATTTAATAAAACCATAGTGTCACTGATCATAATCCTTTAATTATCCAATTGAATCCTTATTTCCAAACATTCCTTCATCGGTGTACCTATCGCATCATTGGCAACCAGAACGCTCACCACCTATTCACTCAGGGGATAGTTCCTAGCTCATAGTAACCGACAATATATTCATATATCAAAATGGAATCTTCGTTGAAGATTAGCAAGATCAACTAACGGATCCATATAAAAGAGCCATGGACTCATCCGTTGAGGACCAGCAAGGTCAACCAACCAGATCCATGCCCGAATTCAGAAAACAACTCTTACTCCTTGTTCCAAAATCTTCCCCGACGTACGTGTGGGTATCTTCGAGGACCCAGAGCCCGAGCACCATATGGTCAGCACCCTCTAGAATCTGGTCAAGACCTCTGCTGACAATGCTACACGAGTCATCCTCCAGTGACTCTCCGTTCACAGCAGTTGCAACTTTAACAGATAGGTCTCCACGACCTTATTCACAAGACGGTCAAAATGCTTCCCCAGCATTCTTGACATAAAACAGTCATTTAAAAACAGATTTCACATACAAATACAGTTCCAACAATATTTCCATCTTTTCTCATTCCTCCATCCTTTCACATTAGTCCCCATCCTTTCTCATCTTCCCACAATTTTTATTTCTTCATTGATCCCTATCACATCACATCATTCCCACATCAAATCACATCCAATTGCATCATCCACGCATCAGTCCACATCATCCATATATCCATCCACATCATCCACATCAACCCACATCAATCCACATCATCCATGCATCTATCTACATCAATCCACATTATCCACACATCGATCCACATCATCCATACATCCATCCACATCAATCCACATTATCCACACATCAATCCACATCATCCATACATCCATCTACATCAATCCACATTATCCACATCATCCACATCATCCATACATCCATCTACATCAATCCACATTATTTACTCATTTTTGGGGGGGATTTTCTTTATTTCTTCAATTTATCTCCTCCCTACATTTGGATGAATCTGATTGGTCCCTCAGAACCTTAATTTAAAATTTTTCAAAAATCTGGACCCTTAGGATAAGGCCTTTTGAACAGATTATAATTGATTTCTAATGCACCTTCTGAAAATCTTTTTGAACTTCTGTTTTTGGGGAATTTATTTTAATAAGAAGAGATATATTTTCATCCAAAAATATCTAAAAATTGAATAACCTCTCTCTAGGCCAAAACAGGATAAAACAGGATCTTTCTTTTATTTCAGAGAGAGGAATAATAAACACGACATGTCCTCATTTTGCAAAATTAGAGGAGAACTCTTTTCCTTAAGATCCAACTCATTTTGGGGTTCCTTATAGTCTGGTGAACCCAACAGAATCCTGGGATAAAGATCCCTTATATAAAATTCATCTCATCAGATAATAATTCACTCACATCGTAACATTCAAATCCTTATCACAATAATGGTCCATTAGACCGAATTTTCTATCTGAATAGTCCTTCATGGAAATTTTCAATTTTACAAATTTTTAATTTGACACCCCTTAACTTGATCCACTGGGTCAAGTGTTAACAGTAGCAATCTGCCAGCACAATCCACTAATCTCATAGTGATTTACTGAAGTCATTAACGTCATTCCAGCTACGAACATTATCACAGGGACTCGTCCCATTCATCCTCATTGTGGTTTTGCTTAGTTTATTACATTTCAACCAAAATTCAGGAATCTTCATTTTTCAATCAGAATCCAAATCAACTCATCAGTTCTCAACCAGAATTTAAAATCATATCAACCACATTCGAATTCATCATCTGGATAGTATTAATGCTTATAATTTCAAGTCTTAGATTTACTCGTATATACTGCCAGTAAAGTGATGCAGTTATATCCTTGGTATATACCGGTAGTTCACAATCCTTGGAACTATAAGGTAAATACCATCATGTCTAGGCTTCAAGCAAGTCAGGGATTCCATAAAATTGCGGTACTTCCATACGAAGACCCACTTACCGATTTATGAATTTCAGTTTGAATATCAATTTGTATGAATTTTATCACACAATTACAACCTTTTACTGCTTCTTCATAAATTTTTAACATTTTCGGCTTCTCGGTTGATCCTCATTAGCCAATTTGCTCTGATACCAGCTGTAAGATCCATCCCCACCGCGCAACGAATTCAGGGGTGCTAGTAGCAAAAGTAGCACTTCTTGCACGGGGCAGGGTCCCACACTCCGGACCTCGCCTACTACGGATATCTGGACAAGAGACTAATCCATCGATTCTTCCAAATCCGAATCCGGAAAAACTTTCCTTGCCCGGAAAGCACGGGCAATTCCTCTAGGATAACTTTTCTCTAACGTAGTTAAAAGCCTGAACTAACTGAACTGATCTAACCGAACCCGTAAGTCCCATAGTCAGATCATGGAAAAGATTATACTTGGATCATAGAGACCAACGCTTTTTTCCTCATTGAGATGCACATCCGTTGATTCTTTTCCATAGAACAATTTTTATCCAGGATTTACCTCATCTATCGTACTATAAAGAAATTGAGTCTCGTTTTACGGATCCATCAGTCCAGCCTAACTCCATCTAGTCCCATGGGTTAGCCAACTGCCCAACCACTAGAGTGATGGGATCCAATTAGGAATTTGGTTAGGTTTTGTCCCGGGTACCAGGGAAAAGAGTTCCCAGGCCCCCTAGCTGGATATTCATACAGACATAAAACTAATCACACCACTTACACACCTAATATGAACTTGCCTTTTTCACAGATTCAACCATCTTTAAAACAATCATTTAATGAAACCAAGGTGTCGCTGATCATAATCCTTTAATTATCCAGTTGAATCCTTATTTGCAAACATTCCTTGATCGGTGTACCTATGGCATCATTGGCAACCAGAACGTTCACCACTTGTTCACTCAGGGGCCTTTTCGATAGTTCCTAGCTCATAGTAACCGGCAATATATTCACATATCAAAATAGAATCTCCGTTGAAGATTAGCAAGATCAACTAACGGATCCATATAAAAGAGCCATGGACTCATCCGTTGAGGACCAGCAAGGTCCAACTCTTACTCCTTGTTCCAAAATCTTCCCCGACGTACATGTGGGTATCTTTGGTGACCCAAAGCCTGAGCACCATATGGTCAACACCCTCTAGGATCCTTCGCACGTCACCTAACACTTCACTCATAGGTTGCTTCCTTGGTCCCTCATCCACTGTACCGGAAGCTCACCATTTAAATCAAACCGAGGCGGAGGCTGGTCAAGTCGGCCGACCTTGCTACACGAGACGTCCTCCGATGACTCTGTTAGCATTTGCAACTTTAACAGATAGGTCTCCACGACCTTATTCACAAGACAGTCAAAATGCTTCCTCAGCATTCTTGACATAAAACAGTTATTTAAAAATAGATTTCACATACAAATATAGTTCCAACAATATTTCCATCTTTTCTCATTACTCCACATCCTTTCACATTAGTCTCCATCTTTTCTCATCTTCCCACAATTTTATTTTCTTCATCGATCCCTATCACATCACATCATTCCCACATCAAATCACATCCAATCGCATCATCCACGCATCAGTCCACATCATCCATACATCCATCCACATCATCCACATCATCCATACATCTACATCAATCCACATTATCCACACATCGATCCACATCGTCCATACATCCATCCACATCAATCCATATTATATCCACACATCAATCCACATCATCCATACATCCATCCACATCAATCCATATTATATCCACACATCAATCCACATCATCCATACATCCATCTACATCAATCCACATTATCCACATCATCCACATCATCCATACATCCATCTACATCAATCCACATTATCCACACATCGATCCACATCATCCATACATCCATCCACATCAATCCACATTATCCACAATCCACATCATCCATACATCCATCTACATCAATCCACATTATCCACACATCGATCCACATCATCCATACATCCATCCACATTATCCACACATCAATCCACATCATCCATACATCCATCTACATCAATCCACATTATCCACACAACACATCAATCCACATTCATTTCATAAGTATTCCCATTCTCTTCTAATCACATCTTTTTCTATCTCATCACTTATTTTCTCATTTATCTCATCACTTATTTCCTCATTCATTTCATAAGTATTCCCATTCTCTTCTAATCACATCTTTTTCTATCTCATCACTTATTTCCTCATTTATCCTCATCAGATATCTCATCCACTTGCATCTACCCATATATCTCATCACTTCACATACATTAACATCTATCCAGTTTACATCGCATCTTATCACATTCATTTCACATCACATCTCATTCATTTTCACATCCCGATTCACAAGCTAACACATTCATTTACGTCTCTTATCGTTCGTTCACATCTTGATTCACATCACATCACATCTATTCACATCCCTTATCATTCATTCACATCCCGATTCACATGCTATCACATTTATTTATGTCCCTTATCGTTCATTCACATCCCAATTCACATCACATCACATCTATTCACATCCCTTATCATTCATTCACATCCCGATTCTTCACATGCTATCACATTTATTCACATCCTGATTCACATGCTAACACATTCATTCACATCCTATATCATTCATTCACATCCTGATTCACATGCTAACACATTCATTCACATCCTGATTCACATGCTAACACATTCATCCACATCCTATATCATTCATTCACATTTATCTGATTCACATCACATCTCATCACATCCTATATCATTCATTCACATTTATCTGATTCACATCACATCTCATCACATCTATTTACCTCTCATCCTCATCACATCTATTCTCATCACATCCATTCTCTTTTTATTCCCATCTATTTGATTTGCATCCCATCTCATCACACCTATTTACCTCTCATTCTCATCACTTCTATTCCCATCACATCCATTCTCTATTTATTCTCGTCTATCTGATTTATATCACATATCATCACATCTATCTACCCCTCATTCTCATTACTTCTTTTCTCATCACATCCATTCTCTATTCATTCTCATCTATCTGATTCATATCACATATCACCACATCTATTTACCTCTCATTCTCATTACTTCGATTCTCATCACATCCATTTATAGAGTATAAGAGGATTCTTATTTTTGATATAAAGATTCTTTACACATCTATTTATGCATAAGAACAACTTCAGTGGGAAATAACACTTGTATAAAAATTTGTTTATGCATCGAATTATGCATAAATTCAATTTTAAGGAGAATAACACTTTCGAGATAAAAATACATCTTTTATGCATCTTTCTATGCATAAATTCAATTTTAATGACAATAACTCTTTTGAAATAAAAATAGATTTCTTTATGCATCTTTCTATGCATTAAATCAAAATTGATGAGAATAACTCTTTTGAAATAAAAATAAATTTCTTTATGCATCTTTCTATGTTTTAAATCAAAATTGATGAGAATAACTCTTTTGAAATAAAAATAAATTTCTTTATGCATCTTTCTATGCATAAAATCAAAGTTGATGAGAATAACTCTTTTGAAACAAAAAATAAATTTCTTTATGCATCTTTCTATGCATAAAATCAAAATTGATGAGAATAACTCTTTTGAAATAAAAATAAATTTCTTTATGCATCTTTCTATGCATAAATCAGAATTAGATGAACGGAATGCTTTTGTAATTTTTTAAAAAAATTCTTTTATGCATCTTTTTATGCATAAATTTAATTTTAATGAAAGCAACACTTTTATAATTTAAAAAAATATTTTATGCATCTATTTATGTATAAAAATCAATTTTGATGAAAGTAACACTTTTATAATCGAAATATTCCCAATATGCATCTTTCTATGCATAGAAATTAATTTTAATGGAAATAACACTTTTATAATAAAAATATTTCTACTATGCATTTTTCTATGCATAGAATGAAAATAACACTTTTAGAATACACAAACGGTGGGGATTACTCTTTTTGAATAATAAAAGATAAAACTTATTTTATAAAATTTAAGAAAATTTTGCCATAACCTCCTTTGTATGGCTGACCATTTTTCAATTTTTCCTATCCTTAAGTTACTTAAAAATTATCCCCAAATGGTTTAAAGCATTCTAAACTAATCAAATTCCACTTTTAAAAGAGAAATAATATGAAAAATTTAATTCCAACAATTAGATTACTTATCTAGGATAAAGAAGGATGAATTTCAGAAAGAAGAGAGGGGGAAAGCCTTTCCAACAAGGCATAGCATCATTAAGGCAACTGATCATGTCATTAAGAATTGCCCTAAGCTAAAGGCTAAAGAGGCAAAGAAGAAAAAGTCAAACGCAGCCACAATAGCGGATGCTTCTACAAATGCAGATTTTGCAAATGTTGTGCAGGATACAGAATGGGTGTTTAGCGTGTATTGCCAATATAACCCATCTGTACATGATGCATGTTTGGCAGTTTCTGTTGACTCTGATGTATGGTATTTTGATAGTGGAATTACAAAGCACATTACCTCGCATCGTGATATATTCACTTGTCTTGAGGCTGTCCCTAATGGGAATACTGTCACATGTGCCAATAATGCTTCTTACCCAGTGAAGGGCATTGGTAAAATTATGCTTACTGCTACAAATGACAGCGCTTTCACACTTTCAGATGCTTTGTATGTGCCAGGGATAAAGAAAAACCTATTGTCTGTCTCTGCGCTTGCTAGACTTGGACTTGTAGTCAAATTTGTGGATGACAGATGTACTGTTCATGATTTGACTTCTGGTGATACGATTATTGTATCTGGCACCTTGTTTCATGGGCTATATAGGCTCAATTCTTATGACAAGTGTGTGGAAGATTCAGCAAATGCAGTTTCTGATGAAAACGTAAATTTTAGATGGGCATGCTCGTTTTGGTCATCTGAACTTTACTAGTTTGCCGCGTTTGCAGAAATTTGATATGGTTGCTTTATTGCCCCCTCTTGAGGCACCATTGAAACATGTTTGTGAAGGCTGTATTTTGGGCAAAATGCAGCGTTCTGCATTTCCAAAGGATGGTTCTATGCGGGCCACTTGCAAGGGCCACTCGCAAATTGCAACTTGTACATAGTGATGTATGTGGGCCTATGCAAACTCTGTCATTTGGTAAACACTTGTACTTCGTGAATTTCATTGATGATTACTCAAGGCATACATGAGTATATCCACTGAAGGCAAAGTCCAAAGTGTTTTTGTGCTTCAAACAATTTTTGCTTATGGTTGAAAATGTATCCAATTATACTGTGGGCACCCTCCGTTCTGATCGAGGGGAGGGGGGGAGTACATGTCTAAAGAGTTTAATGCATTTCTGGCTAGTCGTGGGATAAAACACCAATGTACAGTGCCGTATACCCCTCAGCAAAATGGTGTTGCTGAGAGGAAAAACAGGTCACTTATGGAGATGGCACAATGTATGGTCAAGAGCCAAGCTTTGCCACATGCGTTTTGGCTTGAAGCTATCATGTGTGCTGCATATGTACTCAACAGGTGTCCCACTAAGGCCTTGCAGTCTATTACTCCATACGAAGCTTGGTATGGCAGGAAGCCTTCTATTGGTCACTTGCGTGTCTTTGGTTGCTTGGCCTATGCTTTTGTGCCTGTGCAACAACATAGAAAATTGGATGATAAGGCTGTCAAATGCATTTTTGTTGGTTACAGTGCTGAGAGCAAGGGTTGCAGATTGTATCATCCGTAGTCAAAGTGTATCTTGATTAGTCGAGATGTTGTTTTTGTGAAAGATGCTGTGCACCCTTTGTTATCATGTACCAAAGAGACAGGTGTGAGCTCACTAGATATATTTGATACGTTGTTGCCTTTGTTTACAGGTGGGAATTCAAATGTAAGTCCTAATGAGGCAAATATTCAGCCTATGCAGATTTCAAACGACATCATAGATCAGCCTATTTCTGATGCGGATTTACAGGATGTAATTTATGAGGATAGGGCTGAAAATGAGCAGGCTAGAGGTATGCCTAAATGGTTGGTGCAAACCTTGCGTGATAGTAAAATTGATGCACCTATGTCTAGTCGTACTCGTTCAGGTTTTCAGCATGCCTCTTATGCATCAGATTGTTATGCTTTAGCTGTGTCTAGTATGTATAAAGAGGAAGAACCTCTTTCATTTGATGAGACACAAAAATCAAAAAATTGATTGGCTGCAATGCAAAGTGAATATGATGCTATTATGTCAAACAAAGTATATTGAGACATTGTTGCGGAGATTTGGCCTTGAAGACTGCAAGCCTATTGCTAGAGACAGGTTTGAAGTTGTTGAGTCTTCATGATGCTGGAGATCACTTTGATGTTTAGATAGCTGTTGGTTGCCTCATTTATGTATACATTACGAGGCCGAACATTCAGTTTGCAGTCTCACAGGTGAGCAGGTTTATGCATAGCCCAGGGTCTCAGCATTGGAAGGCAGTTAAACGCATCTTTCACTACTTGAGTGGCACCATACATCTTGGGTTGTTTTATCCCAAGGGGGGATCGTTGCCGCCAAATTTACATGCTTTTTCAGACTCAGATTGGGCTGGTTGCTATGACACAAGAGTGTCCACAAGTGGTTTTTGTTTCATGCTCGGTAGCTCATACATATCTTGGTTGAGTAAGAAGCAACCTACTGTGGCCACTTCTAGTTGTGAAGCTGAGTACAGGGCAGCTTTCACAGCTACAGTTGAGTGTGTGTGGCTCAGACGGCTTATGGCTGACTTGGGTGTTGACAGGAGTCTGCCACCTCTATCTACAACACTGACAGTCAGAGCGCATTGGCAGTTGCGAGAAACCCAATTTTTCATACTCGCACAAAGCACATTGAGGTGCATTATCACTATGTTAGGGAGAGACTCTCAGCAGGAGAGATCAGCTTGGCCTACTGTGGCCACTTCTAGTTGTGAAGCTGAGTACAGGGCAGATTTCACAGCTACGGTTGAGTGTGTGTGGCTCAGACAGCTTATGGCTGACTTGGGTGTTGGACAAGAGTCTGCCACCTCTATCTACACTGACAGTCAGAGTGCATTGGCAGTTGCGAGAAACCTAGTTTTTCATGCTCGCACAAAGCACATTGAGGTGCATTATCACTATGTCATGGAGAGACTCTCAGCAGGAGAGATCAGCTTGGTCTATGTGCCAACACAGGACAACCTCGCCGATCTTTTCACAAAGGCGCTTCCTCGTGAGAAGTTCGAAGCCTTCCGCAAAGCTTTGGGCTTGCTCCCCTTTGTGGATTGATTTACTTAGGGCATGGCACTTCCCTATACATGAGTGCCAGCTCTCGTTCACACCATCACTCCCAGGGGAGATTTGTTGCCATATATATAGGCAGTGATGTGTGTGAACACACTTAGCACCGCCGGGGCACTTTTTCTCTCTTTAGGAGGTTTTTTCCCCCGGCTTGTATATACGCCCATCACTCTAGGGCTATCTTTATCTTTTGTACATTGACACAATCTAATACACTTTGTGTTGTGTGCATTCTTGTTTCTTCTTCTCCAAGCTTTGTGTGCTTTTCTACAACCCTAATTCCAATGCAGTGATGTGTATGAACACACTTAGGACCGTCGGGGCACTTTTTTCCTCTTTAGGAGGATTTTTCCCCCGGCTTGTATATACGCTCATCACTCTAGGGCTATCTTTATCTTTTGTACATTAACACAATCTAATACACTTTGTGTTGTGTGCATTCTTGCTTCTTCTTCTCCAAGCTTTGTGTGCTTTTCTGCAACCCTAATTCCAACAATTATAGGATCATAAGGGGAGGTTCTTACACCTGCACACCTCAAAAGCTGGAGGGAGGAATCTTACAAATGCAAGGCTAGAGCAAGCAAAGGAGTAGATACAAAAGGAGATAGCTCACACACAGGGCCTAACAACAAGGCATGCTAAGGAAATGCAAGAATACCAAGAGAGCACATAGCTATGCTTCGACAACAAATAGAGCTCCTCACAGCCAACCTCAAAGAAGAACAAGAAAGAGTACAAGGACTACAATAGGAAATGAGAGCAAGTTAGCAAAGCGCATGCAGAAAGACTCAAGGCTCTCAATGAAATAATCATCACCAACCAAACAGAGGTGCAAAAAGAAGCCAAGAGACAATATCACAACTAGAAAACCAATTACATGATGCACAAAGACTGGCAACACAACATGTAACTCAAATTACTGAAGCCAATCAAAGAGAAGCTACTGCGAGAAGAGCACAAGAAGTGGCAACAAGAAGATTCGAAGCGTTGGATGCTGAGCGCGGATGATCAGAGAAACAACCATTTCTATAGAGCTCAGCAACGCTAATATCCGCATGCAAGAACTGGCCCGCCAACTTGTTGAGAGATGTAATCGCGGTGTTGTGTGTATGTGGGAAAGCACCCTAAAGGTGCAAGATATTGTGGCAAGATAAGAATGCCACATGTAATATTGAATGGTGTGTGAGTGTTGACCAAAAGAAGTGAAAAAGGGAGTGCCACATGGATGGTGACATGTAAAGTGGGATAAGGCTAAAGAGCCTATATTATTGTATGGTTCATTTGAGATATGCAATAGAATTGAGTGTTGAGTGTGCAATCTCTCTCTCTCTCTTATGGAGTTCTTAGTGTGGTTTAATCCACTTTAATTATGTTGCTTAATCTATGTCCTTCACCATGATCAATCCCATTTTTGGATTGATCATTTTTTAATGAGACGAGGCAACTAGAGCAGAAGCTAAGAAAAATTGTTAAGATGTCCTCTATGTACCTCAAATCAAGAGGGATTAATCTGCTATATCAATTTACTGCAAGATGAGATGATAGATCGTAGGCTAAAAGTACACTAAAAACTAAAACAAAAATTCTAAATGATGCCAAAAAGTTATTCGAAAAAGGAGTAAGGTGTAATAATGTGTATAAGTTGAGTGCCAACCAGCTGTGGATAAGTTGAGTGCCAACCAGCTGTGGATAAGAGCACGAGCAGGCTTTAGCATGAGCGATTTAGTCACATCGGATTTGCATTACTGAGGGAGGTGTAGAAAAAGGGAATGGTGAGCTATTCTTCTACATTTTTTGAATTGTAGAAACCATATGAGGCTTGCATATGATAGGCAAGCAACACAACACAAGGCATTTCCACACGAGAGTAGCATAGCAAAGACTCCTCTAGAACTCGTACATGCTGATCTCTGTGGTAAGATGTCTAGTACTGCATTGGGGGGATCTTCTTAATTTATGTTGTTAGTTGATGATTTGGCAAGTTTAAACAGTGGCATAATCTTATGGAGAATGGGACAAGAAAGAAGGTGAAAAATTTTTGTACTACAAATTGAGAAGAAGAATTTCTTCTAATAAAATTTAATAACTACCACAAGGAGAATGGCATCAACTCACCACACCACTACTACACACCTCAGCAAAGCAATGTTGTAGAATGTCATAATCAGACCATCGTGGAGATGGCTTGATGTATGCTAAAAGAGAAAAGGTTACAAGGCACTTTCTAGGCTAAAACAGTAAGCACAGTATTAGTTTACGTCCTTAATCAGAGCTACACAAAGGTGCTCAAAAGTATCACACCCACAAGAGACCTACTCTGCTAAAAGAAACCTTTAGTGTCTTATTTGAGAACATTTGGCTGTGAATATTATGTGCATATATCAGATACATCTAGGAAGAAACTTGAAACAAAAAGCAAGAGGTGTATCTTTCTTGGATATAGTCAAGAGTCAAAGCCTTTTATCAACTCTATGATCCAAAGGTGAAGAAGATAATCACTTCAATTCCAATAACAGACCAGTTGTCCCTTACCCAGCTCCTTAAGAACTCAACAAGGGGCCTAGGACCAAACAACAATCCTACCAAACATCTAGCTGAGTAATCCTTTTCCAAATAATGTACCATGTCTGGGGGCAAGTAGACATGGTATGTTGGAAGGAGGATTACCTGATGGGGGGGGGGCTTTTGACCTTTGGGGGCACCATATTGAAAGCCTCATTCTTATCATCCATTTGTTTCTGTAGTAGTAGCAACAAGTTCAACTCCTCGACTTTGGCTCGAGTCCTCCAACTGCTTCTTCGTTTCCATGAAGTCCTCGACCATTTTGACGTACCTCGTTAGTGCATATCTTGGGTTCCATTGCTGGAAGCCATAGAGGGACCTGTTGGTGAGAGGGTAGGTGCTCACTTCTGAAACCCTGGGGATCTACACTATTGCGGCGTTGGGGCTAGCGCCTTTTGCCAACAACAGTGTTGGGGTACCCCTCCACTTGTTGCCCATGCACCTAGAGGGGGCGGGGGGTGTTGCTTGCTTGATTAGACAGGTGAAAACCCTAAAGAGAGATATAGAGAGAGGAGGAGGATAGAACTTCTCCTAAACCCTAGTCGCCATAGCAGGAACCAAAACGGCAACTATTTTTGTTCGTTGTCTCCTCTTACCCAACGTAAACCTGTATCTTCTCTGCGTTGAATTTATTTCATTTTTGTTTACTCCCACGCAATAGGATTTCATTGATATGTCTCTTTTATAAAAAGTGTTGTCCTATGTTAATTCAATGACAATGAATAAACTTAGTCCAAAGATTGCGAGATGTGGTGTTTGTGGAGAGCAGCCACACTCAATGGAGGAGATACGTCCATCCACTTTATCATTATCCAGAGAAATAATCCCCAACCCACCAGCTAGATTTTCCCTTATGGAGGAGCAAGAGTTTTCAAAGGAGGAAGACTCTCACACATCACACGAGCCTACTACACCACATGAAAAGCCACTTCCAAAGTGGGCACAATAGCTCTTTGATGAGCGCAACCCAATACTTGAGATGCCAAAATTTTCACTGAATGGACCATGCATATTAAGGAGAATGGAGATGCAAAGAAGAGCATATGATCTCATTGTCGACATGGTCTTAATGGGCTTAGATAATGGGAATAGTGAAGGAGCCATCCACCTTGGACGAAACCTTAGCACATCCAAGGTGGAAAGCTGTGATGCAATCTATCATCATAAAAAATAACAACTAGGAGCTAGTTGACTGACCACCAACAAAGAAAAAGGTAATTGGTACCAAAGGGTTCGGGAAGCTAAGTATAAGGGTGATGGCTCACTTGAAAATTACAAATCTAGGTTAGTTACATAGGGAATTTCATAGGTGGAGAGTTTTGACTTTGTCAAAACCTTTGTTCCTACAACTATAATGACAACTATTAGGGTGGTACTTACCTTGGCTACTCATAAACAGTGGCCAATTCTTTGCATAGATGTTAAATCAACATTTCTAAATGGACATCTTAAGGAGGAGGTATATGTGTAGCTAAGCCACTAGGTTTTGAGATGCCTAGATCAGAAAACAAAGTTTGCAAGATGAAGAAGGCATTAGATGGACTGAAACAAAACCCAAGGGCATGGTATCATAGGATAGACCAATTTTTCAAAAATATTAGGTTTACTAAAAGTTCTTCTGATGCTAGTTTATATGTTTGAAAAGGCATGACATGATTTCTTTGGTTTTTATGTATGTAGATGACTTCAACATCATAGGTGAAGAAATGATCCGGCACAATAAATAATCGATAATATGTTGAGCCGTGAGTTTGAAATGACAAACTTGGATCTTATGCATTTCTGTTTGGGGAGTGAGGTCGAGTAGAAGTCAGGCAAGATCTTTTATATCATAGCAGCAAAGCTTGGGCGATTCACATAGCATTTGGGATGACTAACTATAAACTTGTGTCAATGTCTATGAAGGTGAAAGTGAAGCTTTCTGATTCTTCACCATTACTAGACATCAAGAAGTACAGGAAGCTAAAGCTAGTGGAGTTTAACTATTCTCACTAACACGACTTGATATCAGCTTCATTTTCCAACAAGCCATGGGAGGGTCATTAGAAGCAAGGGATGTGAGTACTTAGGTACATCAAAGGTACTCTTGAGTACAGCATCACTTACAGTGTGGGTGACACTCTTATGGGTTACTATGATTCAGATTGGGCAGGAGATTGTGATTCTAAGAAATCAATTTCTGGGTATTGTTTTTTGCTTAGTTTTGGTGTTTTCTCTTGGATGAGCTCTACAGTGGCACTTTCTTCTATAGATGCTAAGTACAAGGTAGCTTGTTTTGCTGCTTGTGAAGTAGTATGGTTGAGGAGCATTTTAGTAAACATGAGAATTCATATTAATGGGGCTACATCCTTGTAATGCGACAAGAAGAGTTACATGGCGATTTCCAAGAACCCTATGTTTCATGCTCGCACAAAGCACATTAAGATTCAGCATCATTATGTGCGAGCACTAATTGAGGATGAAATAGTGGAGCTGAAGTACTATTCTATGAACCAGAACTGCACCAACATCTTCACCAAGGCTCTTGGAAAGGATTAACTCACTTGGAATATTTATTGACTTGGCATTAGGCCAAGAACATAATCTATCTTTGGATAAACATTAAGGGGGGGTGTTAGTATACACTCCCAATGCCCACCTTTCAACATGTATCCTGACATCTATGTTTGGTGCACATTTGTAAAGGCTCCCATTATGAGGAAAAGCCATTAGCACACGTGTTTGAATAGGTGATTATGATACACGACAATCCACATCCAGAAATGACTTCTTTATTGGTAACTCATGCATCTCCTAACTAAGCAAAGCAACCAATTATGGCAACGTCATCCTATGAAGATGAATACATAGCAACATTTCACTATTACAATTGAATGTGTATGGTTGAGAAGATTGATAAAAGATCTTTGTGTCCCTTTATTCACACCTACTCCAATTTGCGCTGCCAATCAAAGTGTAATGGTGGAAGTAGCCAAGAATCTTGTCTTTCATGCTAGGGACAAGCACATTAAAGTGCACTACCACTATATGTTAGAGAGAGACTCCATGCAAGTGAGATCAACCTGATCTAGTGCACATTGAAGTGCAGTCTACTACACATTGAAGTGTACTGCCACTATGTCAGAGAGAGACTCCATGTAGGTGAGATCAACCTAATCTACTGCAATACACATGACAATGTGGTAGATCTTTTGCAAAGATTTGGGCCTCCCTTTTAGAGACTAACCTACAATCTCTGTAAACCTCATATTCAAGTGATATAACCGTGTGGTCTAACCAGTAGTAATATGATTCCTTGTTAGAAAGCAAGAAGTTTTTTATATGAACAAATGGCACTATTATCGTGGGGTATCAAGCTCGTCTTGGTGGAGGTAAGGAAGTAGAGTTATCTTTCTATTCAAAAATCTTCTAATTTTTCCTACTCTATCTTTCCCTTGGATGAAATTCCTTGGTTAATTATTGAGGAAACATTTTTTAATGTAGGCTTGGAGTTGCATACTAGAGTGATTGGTTGTGTGGTTGGAGTGATTAGGTGTGGATTTGTGTGATTAGAATTAGTTTTGAAGATTTCATCATGACTATGAGCATTAGCTAAGAATTAGCCTTAGATTAACTGTACGGCATTAGTGTACATTCATTCTAGATTAGCTCAATCAAGGCATTAACCTTAGTAAGTGTTGTTTTGAATTCAATTAAGTTGTTAAAGATGACATTAAAGTGTTGCTTGCTGTGCAACCATATCATGTCAAAAAACCTTTAAAAAAACATTCATAAAAAGCCTGAAAAATAAAAAAACTATAAAAAATACATATTTTGCTCTCTAGAATTTTTAGATCGCCTATCAAGATCCAAATCATCTCGCATAAGAATAAAAACCATGAAAAATAACAAATCTACAAAAATTTGCAATTTTTGCTCTCTTGAATTGTTAGATCATCCTAATCTGAGTCACCACGCATAAGCCTACAAATCACGGTGAGAGCCTAAAAATATTTAATTTGTGGTACTCTATGGTAAATTGCCTTCAATGCCACATGTTTGAGCATAAGTTCTGGGAACTGACAAAGTAATTGATATATTCTCTCTTATAAGAGGGAATAAAGGTGAGTAAAGGTACCAACATAACTGAAAACGATGTTGAAGTTGGAGCCAATTGCCATCTTTAGTGTGCTTTTTGGATGGTCAATCTCAAATTCAAATCGTGATCCAATTTTAAATCACTAGATCGCAATTGCCCCAGTCTTCGATCATGAGAGTTCACTCTCTTCAATCACGATCAGCCCGATTTTCGATCATCAAGATTGCCCAGTGACCAATCATCAGGATCGCAATTCTCTGACTTCTGATCATGGTGAGGATCACCCAAAATCTGATCGTTGCCAGGATCGTGGTCGTCTAGATTCAATCGTCGTCAAACTTATTTTTGATCTCACCAGGCCTAGTTTTTTATATGTCAGGATCATGGTCTCGCCTAGTTTTTGATCATCATGGTCACCCAAAGCCTAATCACCAGTATCATGATTGTCCAGTGTCATTAGACAGGTCTAGACATTGCTGAATGTCATAAGGGGAGGATGTGAAAAACAAGTATCTAGGAAATTCAAATTCATTAAAGCATCCTATTATTGATTGTGAAATTGGTATGTTTAGAGGGAAAAAGTTTGGTGAATTTAGAAATTACTACACACACACCCCATCTTTACAAGACATCACCTCAAGCAGCCAACATCAAGGTTTAAACTTGCAACCTCATGCATGGATTTCAAACACCCTAACAACTAGGCTATGCGCTTAGTGGCAACTCTCATGTTTCATTTTCTATATTGGATGGAAAATTTGTTTACTATTTACAAGGGAAATTTCATATGTCTTTGAGAAAATAGTAGTATAGAAACCATTTTCTTTCACTATAAATGGATTTAACTTTTACATGCCATTTCCAAGTGCCATATTTAATTTTCTTAAGTAAATGGAAATTTTGATTATCAAACTTCAAAAAGAAGAAGAAGGATTCAAGACATTTGTAACCAAGCTTATTTGAGAAACAACAATTTTACTGGTAGTTTCCGAAGTTGTCATTTCTTTTCCTCTTAAAGCATATAAACATTTAAATACCACATCCAAGTCTCATTTCTCATTCTTTCATGTGAACATAAATTATAGTTGTTATTTCCTTCTATGATGATGAAAGAAAACACATTTTAATCATGATTTCTATCTCTAAGTGGGCTATAAAGCAAATGGATGTATTCATATGTGGGGAATGGCAATTTGGGAGACTAGGTACCATTTACCGCTACAACTTTATACGACGATAATAGTGAAAAACAACTTCTAGTGCATTCCAAAGGGGTAGAGAGTAGTAACTTGAGAAAGGAAATAATTTGCTAATGTAGAACTCTCATCAAGCTTAGATGATATATGTTTTATGTAGTTTTTTCACATGTCCAATTTTACACAAAAAAATAATAACAAACTATTGGAAGCATAATTGTACCATTAGTAAAAGAACATGGTTTCTTTTCTTTTTTCCAAACTTGTAATCATCAAAATTATCATCCTAATAGTTATTTTATTTTAATTTCTTTTCATTAAAAGATTAGTTTGGGATCTCAGATCTCTTTTTATCTGCATACTGCTTTTGCCTGTCTTGGGCTGCCTTTATATCTTTACGGATTGATTGCATCTGCTGGTCCATGTCATCTTTGATTAATTAATGTCTTAATTTTGTCTCTTAGCAATGATGATACTACTCTTATAGTTTCAATTTGTTACAAAATCCACATCTTTGAAATTGTGTCGAAAGGCACACCTACTATTATAGAGAATTTTTTCTTAAATTCGATAGTAAGGCTAAAATAAGTAGAATGCTGAAAGAGCATGTCGCAAGTTCTAGTTGAGAACAATAGTAGTACTCCAAGCTTCCTATATTTTTTGGTTTATTTGAAACCCATTGCAACAAAGGAGATACACTGGGGATAGATTCAATCCCATCCTCTATCCTCCCCCCTCTCTCCACATTGCAACCTTGATGGTTGTTTTGATATGTTTTGCGCGACTCTCATCAGCCCCGCCATCGCTTAGATGATAAGATTCAGGAGAGGGATAGCGTGGCGATGTTTAATTTTCTTAAAGTTTGATTCTCTAATCTATTGTACATGTGCGAAGGTGTTAAAAGCATAAGGTTTCACCTTAATTAATTAAATGTTTTTAAATTTATTGATCGTTGCCTCCTATTGACAATAACTAAACGTTGACAAAAAAAGCCATACATGTGTAAGAGAGTATTTGTACATATTTAGGCCTATCAACCCCGTCCATGTCCTCCACCCACATGCTTGTACCAAGAAGAGAGGGAGGAAGAGGAGCAACATAGTGATGTGCTAAAAGGGGCAACATGGTGATGCGGTAAAAGGGGCAAGGAGAGGGGGCCTCTAGATGCCTTATTAAAGTAAGGTTTCATAAGGTTGAATTCTAAGTAGGGTGTATGCTTTTTTATAAGAAAATTGCCATGATTTTACCTAGCACACTCTTTATTCCACATGCTTCGTTAGAGTGTAGGGGATGAGTGAGTCAAGAAGTGTAGAAAAATATTACAGGTATATATTTATTCATATTTTTGATGAATTAATAATTTTTTAAAAATATGTTTAATTTAATTTGTGCAGGATTCAATTTAATGGAATATGCAAGTGGGCACAAGATTAATGTATAGGTGTAAATGTGCACATAGTCATTTTATGTAACAAGGCCCACTAGCAATTTTATTTGGGCAAAGGTTTTTATATGTATAAACCTTAGGAGACTTCATATAGTTAAAAATGTGTAAAGCAATACACCAAAAATGGGAAAAGGAAGCCCAATTTGTACGCTCACCTATTCTTAGCTCCTTGGGCTATTTTTATGAAATAAAATTCTCTAAATACTCATGTCGTGGAAGTGGGAGATTGCACCCAATCTTGTCTTGATGGTGATGTTATTTTCTTTCCTTTGTATTTGTCTCTTCACCTCTTTGTCCACAAGTTTTTGACCACCTTCAAGAAGATTAAATTAAACCAAAGTTCTGATACCACTGTCATACGGGACCCTTTAATCTTCTTGAAGAAATAATTAAATACTCACAAAATACATTTAAAAATTTAAAACAAACACTTGAATTAAATTAAAATTAATTAACATAGCATAACACAAAAACAAAGGAAAGAAAATAACATCACCCCATCAAGACAAGATTGGGTGTAATCTCCTCCTCTATGCCGTGTAGCTTCACTTCCACGACATGAGTATTTAGAGAATTTTATTTCATAAAAATAGCCCAAGGAGCTAAGAATAGGTGAGTGTGCAAATTGGGCTTCCTTTTTCCACTTTTGGGGTATTGCTTTATACATTTTTAACCATATGAAGTCTCCTAAGTTTTATACATATAAAAACCTTTGCCCAAATAAATTTGCTAGTGGGCCTTGTTACATAAAATGACTATGTGCACATTTACACCTTATGCCCCCTTGCATATTCCAATCTTGCACAAATTAAATTAAACATATTTTTATAAGATTATTAATTCATAAAAAATATGAATAAATATATACCTTTTGGTAAAATTTTTGAATTTAAACTGAAGACGAACATGTTTATGGATTTATGTTTATGCATGGTTGAAAGAAGGCTTGTTTTTAACCATTGGATAACCAATCTCCATCAATCTATTGTCCAAAAGGTAAAACTAAGTGGAAACCATTAGTGGGTTTCCCAAAACCACATAACCACCTTCCTCAACATTAATCCTCCTGATAATCTGTTCAGATTGATTGAAAGAGGGAGGAGAGAAGCATGGAGAGCCATAGCCAAGTTGCCAAACCGTTGAGGGAGGAAGGAACCTAAAATGGACGATGTACAAGTCTCTAAGAGTCAATTTATGGAGAATATACATTGTGGGAAAAAATTTAGAAATTAGACTTTTGACTAATTATAATATTTTTCTATCTTATTTTCCTTTTCCACTCACGGCTATGAATTATCAAATTCAAGGGTTTTTTTTCTTCTCTCCTCAACTCCACGATGGCCGACTGCTGCTGGCGCTACACGTTCAGAGAAGAAGAAGGTGGGTGTAAACAGCGTTGTGAATTCAGGAAGAGACGGGCCGGGCCGTACGCCAATTGCTTCTTCTAAGCTTTTATTAAGCTTGTGAGATTAAGCTGCGTTTTGACTAACTCATAATCTTAATTTAGTAAGCTTAATTAAAATCTTTAATTAATAAAGCTTACAAATTCTTTATTAATTAAAAGCTTAATTAAAAGCTTTATAAGCTTTAATGAATAAAGCTCTGCTTTATTAAAGCAAGGGGTTGCGCACAGGGCTATTTCTTTTTCCAAAAGCCTATTAAGCTTTGATTAAATCTACATTTTCAAAGCTTTACTAAAGCATTATAAGCTTTAGTAAAAGAGCTTTCTAAAGCTTTGATAAACCCCTTTTATATATATATATATATATACACACACTTTATCCCATTACCATTTACCTCTCTCTCTCCTTTTGGATGCATTCTTGTGTCCAAAAATTCGAAGAGAGAAAACCCATAACCTCTTTAAAGCAATTTTTTGCTAAAGGACTTCAGAATTTTTCTAAAGCCTATTCTTATTCCTTCAAAAGAAAAACTTATGAGAAAAACTCATCTCCCCACAAAAGGCAACAATTCAACAAGAAATTCAGAACTCTCAAATCTTTTAGAGACGAAAGTGAACCCATCATTTCGTTGACTGATTTATAAGCTAAAACTATCTGTCTTAATTTAGTTGCGAATGACTGCTTTACCCATTTCACCACGGTTCAAGAACAAATCTTAGCGCTTCAAGAACAAATTGCCAATGAATGAGAACTCCGATGCAAATTAGAGTGTCAAGTCAAGCGTAACAAACGCAAACGCGATGCTTCTAATTCTTCCGACTCAGATGAAGAGGAAAGCGATCAAGTTAGACGCACTGTTAAAGCTACATTGCGTGTTCAAAATTATAAGAAAGACTCACGAGTCAGTTGAAAGGCATTAACTTTCTAAAATTATGATGGCAAGAAGGATGCACAAGTTCTCATTGCTTGGATTAGCCAACTAGATGATTATTTCTCTGACAAAAAATTCTCAAAAAAGGATAAAATTAAATGTGATCGAAAGTGCCGCCTTATGGGTGGAATGTGATCAAACAAGGTGAACATAGACCTTCAACATGGAAAAAGTTTCAAAAACTTTTAAAGAAACATTTTCTACCTTCATAATACAAAGCTAAGACTTGACAATGATGGTCTACCTTTAGACAGCTTAACACAGAAAATGTATCAACTTATGTGGATAGGTTTTAGCAAACTTTATTACAAATGCAGGTAATCAAGAAGGTTCGCACCAAGGATCAAAGAAGCTACAATTCAATTTGAGGTAAATATGTTTCCACCACATTCTCTTAGCTCAGCTATTTCTCTAGCTTTGAGTTATGAAAAGAAAAATGTTTTTTCTAAGAAAACAATGAATCCTCAAACCTCAGCATCAGCATCTTTGAACCCTAAAACCTCTCCAAAATCATTTGACACATCTCTTAATGACCATAACATAGATATTAACACTAAGATAGATAATTCACAAAAAGCTAATAAACATGATTCCAGGAAGTGATACAGGTGTAATGAAATTGGACACATCGCATCAAATTGTCCATGGAAGTCAAAGTTTATTTCATTAGGACTCAATATGATCAATGAAGATGAAGAAGAAGAATACCACGACGACTACTTAGACTCTTAGGTAACATATTTATTGCATTTGATTACTTAACACTTTTTGGTAAACTCAAGGAGAGTTTATATGCATCAAAAGTAGAACTTCTTGAAGGAATTGGCCCTTTTATCTTGAATTATACTTTATGAATTTTTCACTATGTATTAATCTTGTGGTATGGGACACGAGATTAATCCTGTGTGAAGGATTCCAATGCATACTTATCTCTACATTTGTGTGGGATAATTTTTGGTGGTATGGGACACTAGAATTTATTACACATACAAGTCCTTGATATAATGTATTTTGTTAGGGTTGTACGAGGACGTCGGCAGACACTAGTGTGCCATCGTAGTGAATTGGTATCGTGGGTGAATCCACATTAAATATTGATCTAGTGGTATTGGCATAGCTTGAGACCATGCTTGACATGAGTATGTTGTTAAAGTGTAACAAGTAGTGCCATGCTTGACAACTATACTGTGGTCAAGTGAAACAAGTGGACTATGCTTGACAACTGCACACGGTCGAAGTGAAACAAGTGGTTTATGCAACTGATGTGCCATGCTCATTGGAGTGTAACAAGTGGCAGCTCACACCATGCTACATGATGTGTACATATGATGTGTACATAGTGATACTCTCATCATAGTGAAACAAGTGGGGATATATGGTATGTTTGTGCTTATCAATGTATCATATTGGGATTAATTGTACACTGGACAATTAATTGGGATATGTTTACAGAAATAGGTGATGAGCAATGTGTGTGTGTCACACATAAGGAATCTTGTCTATATCATATTATTTTTTATTATTTGTGATTTGATGATGGTGCGAGCATCACCAATTTTGGTGTCGCACGAGATTTTTCAGTTTAATGGAATATGCAAGTGGGCACAAGATTAATATATAGGTGTAAATGTGCACATAGTCATTTTATGTAACAAGGCCCACTAGCAATTTTATTTGGGCAAAGGTTTTTAAATGTATAAACCTTAGGAGACTTTCTATGGTTAAAAATGTGTAAAAAGCAATACCCCAAAAGTGGGAAAAGGAAGCCCAATTTGTACGCTCACCTATTCTTAGCTCCTCGGGCTATTTTTATGAAATAAAATTCTTCTAAATACTCATGTCGTGAAAGTGGAGGTACACGGCATGGGGGGGCGAGATTGCACCCAATCTTGTCTTTATGGTGATGTTATTTTCTTTCTTTTGTTTTTGTGTTATGCTATGTTAATTAATTTCATTTTAATTCAAGTGTTTGTTTTAATTTTTTTGATGTATTTTGTGAGTATTTAATTATTTTGATATATTTTGTGAGTATTTAATTATTTCTTCTCAAGAAGATTAAAGGGTCGCATGACAAAAAATCTCTGGCCTCCCCTTACTTATCCCTCTTACGCATCCATACCAAATCTTCCTCTTGTTCCTCTTCCTCCGCTCCCGTCTCTAGCCTACTACCCTCGACCTTTCTCTTGTGTTGGACTCGTGTGTGTGTGTGTGTGTGTGAGAGAGAGAGAGAGAGAGAGAGAGAGAGAGAGGTACTCGCCCTTGCTTGCAAGTTGCTGTCATCTTTGAGAGAAAGAAAAAGTAACCCCTTATCCTCTGCTTGTGCAAGACAGAGAGAGACATCGAGAATTGTATTTAACACTATGTTAAGACCCTAAGGTATATAGTGACAAACCAGAGAAAGATGGATCAAACCACCCCTTGATCTTTAAAGGCCTACACATGAAGGTTGCCACGCATCCTTCTCTTTCCATTTAGGGGATTTTCAAAGACATCCTTAGTACAAAACCTTGTCTTTATTAATTGGGTATAATATTTTAGGGGTTGAAACTTAGAAATGTATCCTGTAGATCTTAATATATTGATAAATTATTGTTCCCAAAAAAGAAATGTATCCTTCATATATTATCGTCGTGTATATATATATATATATATATATAATAAAGCACCCCTGACCCTGGTAAGGGTCGTATGGTATTAAATAATAAATGGTAAAAACTTGGGTCATATACATACGGAAAGGGACGGCTGCGATGCGACTTGGCACGATCCTGAAATTTTAAAATGGACACGTGGACTACGGTGACCATCGAATTGGATCGAGGTATAATTGTATACGATGCAGGTTGATCCAAAGCTAGCATCTTATTGGAGGACTGGACTATGGTCACGTGGCCGGCTGGGCCACAGTGCTGAAGCACACTTCAAAGTTCCAAACGGGTGACGTCACTTATAGTGAAATGATACCTTTAGGCTTTTGCTGTCGTGGATACATCCGTACAGAAAGACGTACAACTTTGCCAGCGTGGCGTAAGCACACTGCGTACATAGTACACAGTACACTACTACACGCTTGACGAGTAATGCCTTTGCCTTTGAAGTTTGCCTTTGCCTTGCCTTACAAAAGCCAAGTCTTTTTGTTTTGCTTGCGAGTAATGCCTACTCAAATGCCTTCGTGGTGTTAGCCCCGTAGCGGCCACATCATAAGCATGCTCCCACGTGGTGCTACTTGGTACCCATTTAGACGATCTACATGGATACGTGGCGTCATCTCGTTGGTGATTTCACCTGCCATGTTGGCATGACTCCATGGTTGTGCTGTGCCACGATGTCATTCCTTTTTGGCGTCTCTCTTTCGTCTCGAATCAAACCTGAGCGCAAGCGTTCGCGGTTTGTTTTTCGATTCTCGGATATCAAACGTCTAGGTTGTGCAAACTTTCACTGGGCTCACCCACCTGAACAAACCCTAGCAGCCATGGAGTCCTTCACTACGGAAAAACACAGAAATGGGTACATGAAGGCATGACTGTGCGGACAGGATGATGCAAATTCAAGCAGAGGCTGAGAGCCACGGTGGAGCTCTCTTTCCCCGGGTCCATGTGAGTGAAACTAGGGTTTCTGGTCCACGAGCCCCTCCCCGCAACAAGATGGCTTTGTTCGAACAGTTCACCATAACCCCTCATCGGTTCGTACCACCCCCTGCGCAGCACATTTCTCATCAGGTGTGTTTTCTTCGTAGGGGTAAAAGGGGGTTTGGGGGGGAGCAGCATTTTTGGAACCCTAGATTAAGTATCAGTAAACCTTTTTTTTTCTGGCATTTGTGTTATAGCCACCAGCATTTAGGGGCTAAATTGTGAATTTTGGGCATATATGTTTATTTCTTATGAAATTTACCGGCTAATACCTAGCTTGCTACGGTTGTTATTCTTGAAAAGCAAACTATGAAGGCATTTGTTAGACCATTATGAACTTGGTCCTTATGTTGAGACCTCATGCCCTACCCTAAATTGTTTAAGATCCCGTCATGGTTATGGGAAAGGGAAATAGAAACAGGAAGTTTGGGGCGAACTTTAACAAGGAAATACCACAT
Organism: Cibotium barometz; assembly: GCF_041138505.1. NCBI lineage: Eukaryota > Viridiplantae > Streptophyta > Polypodiopsida > Cyatheales > Cibotiaceae > Cibotium > Cibotium barometz. The sequence continues at coordinate 35,746,557 of NC_141048.1, read as the reverse complement.
CACCAAGGGAGATGCAAAATAAGGGGGAGGGAGCAGAAGGAGGAGACACGACACACACACAGATGTAAGAAAATAGGAGAGGATATGAAGGGAAAACTAGGGGAAAGGAGATTGGTGCGATGAAGAGAAACTAATATTAGCTGGAAATTGGGGTTTTCTAGGGGAAAGGGCAGCTGTTGTTGGGGAAATGGATGAAATGGCGGGGGTAGGAAATGGAAACGACAAAAACAGCTGAGATTTCATTTTGGACCTTTGGAAACGGCAAAACACAAGAATGGCCTAAAAATCCGGTGTATCAGATGATATGGATTCTTTACATCAGCAAGCATGTGAGTATATGTCACATTGCAATATATAATGCCCCTAGTGAATGGTTCAATGTTTCATGCATTAATGCCAGAGAGGTGACATGGGGAGGCATGATGCACTTGTGAAGTAGTTCAATGGCTCGCTTACTACCAAGAATGTGAATCATGATTACAGATAGGTTTGACGTTGACCAACAAGCAAGCACAGCAGAGGTTTTGTGCTATTTTGTTATCATTGACAGCTTCTCCTTCCCTGAATACTTATTCTCTGAACTACTAACTGATGCCATGCCGTCTTTGAGCCACAGTTGCAAGCAATATCTCCATTGCATGTTATGGGCCCACAAATTGATTGCCATTAAATTAGTCTGTTTCGTCTTTTACATATTTCTAATTCCAGTCTCTTAACGCTTGTGCTCTGGCTAGGAAACTTGCTATCAAAAATTTCTGCAAGCTTTACTTTGGGGGATTTTGTTTGCTTTTGATCAACTTTGAAAGACTGTTTAATGTGTACAGGAATTCTCAAGTGGCGGAAGATTCGACACCACCTCACACTACGTCAAGCCAACAACAGGCTCTAATGTCCAGCATCAGAAGGCAGGGCAGGTGAAACGGAGACAGCTGAGTGCTGCTAAAAGCAGTGGCAGTGATGAAAAACATGAAGCTTCCAGTGGGTCTGTTATCAAAGCAAAACTTTGTTTCTCTGGTGTAACCTCAAATAGTACAGCAGCTCTTGCTTTCGGTAGCAGGGATTGTGATCCAGAGATTGTCGATGATTCCATACCAGCTAATTTATTGAAGAAAAAGTGTTGCCAAGGCTCTGCATTAGTGTCTGCTGAAATTAATCCTGTTCATCAATGGCACCCTTGGACAGACATTCGAACACCACACTGCAAGGTTGAGAGTAGACAAACCTTCACATTTCCTTCATCTAAGGACACGATGACCAACTTGAGCAGTGGCCATATAGAGGTGGAGGAGGCTTCTAATGCTGGATTGCAATCTGCTTTGACTGATGCAGTTGTGGAGAAGTGCTGGAACAGTTCACCTGGAGCATCTAATGGCAATGGAGTTAAAGATTTTGAAGTGTTTGTGAGCTCAGCAGCTTCAAGTGATTGGTCTGTCGAAAGATCACCAGGGATTGAGGCCTGTGGAAGAAAAACCGTGTTGCCAGTAGAAAGGGGTTCACATGAGCATGAAGGGGCAAATGATACAACTGATTGTGTGCCAGAGAAGCCATGCAGTGAACATATTGACAACACACAATATCTTAGTGACAGGAGCTCTGAAATAGCTGGGAGTATTGTATCAGAGAAGCACCACTGCACACCTATTCAAAACTCTGATCTGGTCAGTAAGAGTCCAGTTTTTTCGCGAAAAATCATTCCCAAACATGTGATTGGTGTCATTGGTCAGCGAGAGTTTTGGGAGGCTCGGAAAACAATTGTGCAGTATGTTCTCTTACTTTTTTCTTCCATCCCTAGTTGCACACTTTACTTGCCTGCTGTGTTGAAAGTCCCACGGCATTGGAATTTGTATGAACTCTGCATGGAGATTGCATGTGTGCATGAGAAAGAAAGAAAGAAACTTATATTAACATCTATAGAGAAGACCCCAAGGGCCCATGAGACCAAAAGTAGTACAATGGTACCATGGATATATTGAGCATGAAAGAAAAAACATCTGACAGTACATGTGATCAACAGATGATCCGGTGTAGAGTTAGATATGGTGTGATCAGCTAATGATGATACCCACCTAGGCCAGAACCGATCTGATGGTGGAGTGAATGTCGGCCTCTTTGATGGGAGCGTGTCATGTCGGCGGAGAACCTCACGAATCTGTCTCTGTGTGGTGGAGGGACCTGATGCTTTGGGTCAGGGATGTCTGGCTCGCAGAATGGATCGAGCTCTCATGCTAAGAACTCTGGGGCGTAGAGCTGGAGCGTGGGTACGGGTGGTGGGCTCTGATGTTGTAGTAGAGGAATTGTTGTGGGCAGTGGATTCCGATGTGGATGTGTGTACCACAAAGAAATATCTGATGGATCTATGTGAGGTGTCCTGTTGGAGCCGGGGCTATCTCTCAGCATGCTGCATGCTGCCTCAACACTACATCCTTGTGTCGTTTGAGCTCCATCAAGTTCATGCCCAAGCACCTTTGATCCTCAAACTGTATCACCCGTGTGAGTGGTCCGAATCCCTCTCAGAAGAGGCTATGGAATCTCCCCCGTATCTTGTAGTAAGCCGGGCAACTGAACATATAATGGGTCTCATGCTCTACTGCTCCTATGGTGCATACTGTGCACGTCCTCTCCTCATGTGGGATATCCTCAGCTCTTCGAGTCTCTACTTTGAGGCGGTGGGAGGATACCTTGAGCTGGCTGATCGTGATATGCATAGCATGTGACATGTGTATCTGTATGTGTCCCGAGATCTCAAAGAATCCATCCTCGTAGAGTCTCAAGAAGTGATATTTGTAGAACTCACACTTCTTACCAATCTCTGATGGAGACACCCATGTTTGGTCAATGTGTAGCCCGAGTAGATCTAACGGGATGATCCAGGTGATCTCCTATCGTGAGAGATCAAGGTAGGGGGAATCGAGGCTATATTGAAACGCGGGGAGACGGTCCATTTGTATGCCATGTGCATGAAACCACTCGACTACCTCAGAGTACCATGCATTTGTCGGTAATGGTGGTGGCCGTGCTAGTGCTAGTCATGGGAGGCCTCAGGCGATCTCTGTCAATCGTGTGTATACATGCTGAATGTAAGTGAGTCTGAAAAAGGACATCTGTAACAAGTGGGGCCACCAAAAACTCTGCATGTAGAATGTCATGTGGTACAGATGGCTTACTCCTGATCATGTGTGACACCATCATCACCTGTAGCCTCTCTATGCTCCTCCAGTGATCCTTCCCTAGGCTTGTCCCCAAAAGGCTGCACCATACATAGCCGTTGGCCGTACTAGAGTATCAAAGAGCCAGCACTTAAGTGCGAGGTTCTTGGAAATGTGCCTGGAAACATGGTCTCCCCATACGGGCTAGGGAGGCATGCCCCCTCGCAAGCCGGTCGCCTCTGTGATGGGAGCATGACATGTCGGCGGAGAACCTCACGAATCCGTCTCTGTGTGGTGGAGGGTCTTGATGCTCTGGGTCGGGGACGTCTAGCTCGCAGAATGGATAAAGCTCTCTCACGAAGAACTCCTCTAGGGCGTGGGTACAGGTGTGGTGGGCTCTGATGTCGTAGTAGAGGAACTGTTGTGGGCCGTAGATTCCGATGTGGATGTATATACCACAAAGAAATCTGTGATGGCTCTCTATGAGGTGTCCTGTCGGAACCGGGGCTGTCTCTTAGCATGCTGCCTCAACACTACATCCGTATGTCGTCTGAGCTCCATCAAGTACATGCCCAAGCACCTCTGATCCTCAAACTGTATCACCCGTGTGAGTGGTTTGAATCCCTCTCGGAAGAGGCAATGGAATCTCCCCCGTATCTCATAGTAAGCTGGGCAATTGAGCATATAATGGGCCTCGTCCTCTACTTCTCCTGTGATGCATACTGTGTAACATGCAGCGGAAGTATTTGTATTGGAGGATCCTGTCACACAAATGCTCACACCGTCTTCTGTATCCCGAGTTTCGTGAGTTTAGCAATCCACTTTAATACTTCAAATTTATAGAGATATGAGAGAGAGAGATGAGAACTGCACACCGTATGGGGTCCCGAATTACCCACTGAAGTGTTAGACATCATCCCCTACTTGTTGGCTTCCTATTTGGTGTCCTATTTTAGTCTCTAGGACTGACCATGTTAGTTTGAGGGGCTGGTCACCCCTCACATATATTTTCCCATATTTTTCTCCATTTATTGTCCTGGGTATTTTCCCCAGTCGTGGAGGTCTTTTGCTCTAGTCGGCTGCCTACATGTAGGCACAGCGGAAGACTAACGCACGTAGGAGACGCACCACCATCGAGCACCATGAACACCCCCAACGGGCACTGCAGCATCCCTCCACCGGGCTCCCATCTCCCGGTGAGCTGCCTCCCAAAACACCGGCCGGAGGAGATGATTATGACAATGTGCCACTCTAGCCTATATATGGCTCTTCAACTTCCAAGTTCCCATGCTTCCACTTATGGGATAATCCAAGGCACCTTCTAGCCATAGATCACACGCTCGAAATCGCCAACCTTCCAACACCCTCCCTCGATTCGAGCTCCGCAAGCCACCGAGGCGCGAGGGGTCGCCCAGGACTACACACGCCTGACCCGCCACCGGGCTCCCATCTCCCGGTGAACTACCTCCCAAAACACCGGCCGGAGGAGATGATCATGACAAGGTGCCACTCTAGCCTATATATGGCTCTTCAACTTCCCATGCTTCCACTTATGGGATAATCCAAGGCACCTTCTAGCCATAGATCACACGCTTGAAATCGCCAACCTTCCAATAGTAGTATATATAGCCAGCATGCCTCCCTCATATTTCCACTTTCCCTTCTTCCGCTGCACATTCTATCTATCAGAGCGCCGGTGATCTTCAGTGTTGGATGCTCCCTCCTCTCCCTCCTGCGCTTTTGTGTTTTCAGCAAGGTGGACAGATCTGCGTTTTTTTTCTCAGAAGTGCTGCTGGCCGCCTGCTTCTTCTAGGCATTTCTTCTCAGCAGCCCGTGGTCCTTCTTCATCAGTTTGACCTCTGGAACACCTATTTTCTGCACTGTTTTCAGGGCAGCAACACATAGGTTGCTGCGTTTTTCTACAGGTGGCTGTCTACAGCAGTTTTGCAGCAGTTTTCAGATTCATCTACCCTTGTAGTGCAGGCGGCCTGTTCTGTGCAGGACAGCAGCCATACATGTGCTGCGTTTTCTTCTCCTACAGGTTTTCTAATGCTGTTTGCTGATCTGAGGGTTGGTGGTGCCCTATTTCGTCTACATTTCTAGATTCAGCCCTTTCTACTGCCCCGAATACCTCTGCGTTTTCAGATTTGCAGCCATAGTTGCTGCGTTTTTCTGAATAGATCGTGCTGGTAGCTCTCCCTTCACTTAGGCTTCATCTATTGGACCCGAAGGTACCCTCTCTTCAACGTTTTTCCTCATAGGAGGTGTGGACACTGTTTGACCTGAATTTTCAGGTTTGTAGCCCTTGTTTGGCTGCGTTTTCTTCTCCAGTGGACACAGATCACTTGTAGAGGGGGTTTCTTGTTTGGATTGTGGCTTTGGAGGTAGTTTGGTACTTGAGGAGGATTTTGAATTTCTGATTTCAGTCAACGTTTTGCTGATTTTGGAGCATCTATACCTGTGTTTTGTTCCTGGCCTACACGGTTTCCCAGTTTCTTCCCATAGGAGTTTTCTACACTCAGAGCGGGCCTTTCACTAGCTACTTCACTTGAGGACCAGTTTCGGGAGCTGTGTTGTATCTATGGAGACTTTCTTCTTTGACAGGAGTTTACAGTTATTTGGAGGAGAGCAGTGATCTTTTCAGAGATCCTGAGCAGAGTTTATTTTGTCCGAGCTTGTGTTCTTTGCAGTATTTGCAGAACAAGGAGGGTGTTTTGTCCTTTTGCTGTGTGATCCTTTCACATGGATCCTTTATTTGTTGCAGATTCTTGGGATCTGGTTCTACTTCTGGAACAGTCTTGTGCTATCTGTGATGCTTTTGAGGACTTCTGTCACCATTTGGCCACCCAATTGGTCCACCCGTGCTTTCTTATCATGTATGTACATTGGACTGGTGTCCATGGCAGTTGTTTATGCCGGGGATTGATGCTACTCATGTGATACTGTAGACTTGGCTTTCCGTGGGACTTGTGCCTCCGTGTACATGCCCGGAAATGCTTGGTGGATTGGTGTTCCATTGGGTCTGGTACCTCGTGTACTTGCCTGGAGCACATCTATTTTGGTATAGTCTCATGAACGGGGATTGTCCATACCAATGCTACATTGCATAGCATCTTTTTGTGCTTGCTTGCAATTGAAATTGCATTGCATGCTGTTTTCATGCTTGATTGACCAATGTGTAGTTCCGGGTAAGGGGATGCCTGCCCGTGAACCGTGCGTGTGAAACTGTCTGCTAACATGGTTGTGTGGCATGTGAACAGGTGGTAAGTATTACCCAATCTAGGCTCAAATAGCCCTTAGGACTTAGCCAATATTTATAAGTGAGTGCGTTTCCACTTCATTAAAGTTTGGGCTCCCAAAAGTCACTTATAAATTATGACCGCTTCCAAGTTTACACTCACTGAAGTCCCGAGGCGGACAAGACTCAATGTCCAGGACCTGATCCTCCCCTTTTACTCATAAATGGGCATCTCCCCATGTCCCTTCACCTGGTTGGACCCCAATTCACTTACTTATTAAGAGAAAATTCGTGTTTTCTCTTTATGAAGATTTTTGGAGGTTGAAAACTTTGTTTTTCAACCATTTCTCTTCATTTTCAAGCTCTCCATAGCCATACCCAACTTGCTAGGGTGTTTTCCAAGCTTTCAAGAGTGTTTCCAAGTGCTAATGACTCTCCTACGCACTCCCAATGACTGAAATTCAGCAAAACAACTCTCATTTTTGCTGAAAATCCTAAGTTCTTTCTCAAGTTGAATCATAGGGGAAGCTTTCCCAAGGTTCCCTTCATCCTCTTGGAGACTTTCAATCTTTCTTTCTCAAGTTGAATCATAGGGGAAGCTTTTCCAAGGTTCCCTTCATCCTCTTGGAGACTTTTGTCGCGAAGAAAGGCGACAAATTAAAGATCTCAACACTCCAAAGACTTCCATCACGAAGACTTCCGTTGCCATCGACTCTACTTGCTATTGGTAAGCTTTTATGCTTAAATTTGGGAGCAAGTAGCAGGAGGGAGGAACCGGATTACAAGATCACATACCCTGTGTAGTGTTCTCTTGTCCTACGTGCTCTCTTGCAGATTGTTGCTACCTTGTGTTGGTGGAACAATAGAGAGCAGATGTAAGGGAACATGGGCACTTGAGAGGGTAGTGTGGGTTGCAAGTCTACATCGACAACCACTTGTTTGCAATACTGTATTCATATGCATTGGTATGGAAATCTGGTCAGAAATGCCCATGACACTATGTACTTGATTCTCCCAAGATCAATATACTTTATTTGAGGGAGGGATCATCCGTTCTGGCTCATTGTGTGTCTCTTGTCAAATTCAGCAATTTACTTCTTGTATTTTGAGCAAGTGTCCATTAAATCTTAGTGTATTTAAGTGTATTGATTAGCATTGTGTTTAACCAAGTTACATTGGTATCAGAGCATACGGTTCTCTTTCACTTCTATCGTGAGAGACGATCACCGTGAACACTAGCTATCTCTATACTTAGAACATTATGAACAGCCATACAATGAATGTTGAAGAACAATGAAATGCTCCAATGCTTTATAGGATGAGCAACCTCATGTGGTGCACAATAGGGAACATGAATATGTGGGACAGCCATCTCGTGGCAAAGAGAAGATGCAGGAAGAAGAGTCCATAGTCTTGAGGGCTGAACTTACTCGTATGCAGGCTCTTCTCCATGCACAACAAGAAGAATTGAATCTCTACCGCGACGAGGATCAATTGGTACATGACCGTTTGAAGTCCAAGAAAGCTGAATCTTATATGGATCATGCAATGGCAATGATTGCTCAAGAGTTGCACATGCAACCGAGGTATGCAACACGTGCATACTTGGCTCGTACCGAGGATGCCTATGCAGAAAAGGCAACTATCCCACATGTCTTGGAATCCCCACAAGTGCCCGAACAAGAACTTATGTCTAAGAGGATGAATCTCCATGCTATGGGAGAGGAATAATCAGTGACTTTACGCCATGCAGGAATACCTTATGTAGTCCGTGAAGGATACAATGTTTATGGCAGTGGTCAAAATGTATGTCAAATGCCATTGCCGGCTGAAAATGTGCATGCACAACACATGCAACATGGGCTGCAATTTTCTGTTGGTGCAGGTATTCCGCGTATCTCTCATGCCACTCATGCCTTCGAGCGTGCTCGTGAGGGAGAAGTTATGGCTGAAAATGTATCAATGCATGTTGAGGGACCAGCCATGCCTCATGCTTACAGGGCATATGTATCTATGCCTTATGCATCACCTTTTGGTCCAAAAATGATGCCAGTCCTCACAGGGGCTGTCCCAATGGATAAACATGGGGGAAAACATGTTGAGATGCACACACATGCATCAAAGTCTCGTGACTTCAAAGCCGGAGACAAATCTGTGAAGTTTGACACATATCATGGGGAATATGATGCATCAAAGGCACTTGCTTTTATTGCCCAGTTTGATATTGCTTTCAGTGATGAGGATTTCACTCAGAAATCCATGATCCGGCATGTAAGCATGTTCATGAAAGGCACTGCTGCCCATTGGTGGCTCACGGAGAAGCTCTTACCGAATCCTGTTAGATCATGGGAAGAGTTCAAGGAGAGGTTCTATGCTCAATTCTTGCCTCCCAATGCATTGAATGAGATAACAATGAAGTGGGATTGGGTAAAGCAAAAGGAGGGGGAATCGGTAAATGCATATGTACAAAAGTTTTGGAAAGTGCTTTTGGAGGTGTCTCCATTTATGCATGTCACCGAGGCGGAAAGGAAGAGAAGGTTTCAATCGGGATTGCAACCCGTGTACAAAGCGGGACTACAAATGTATCCTGGTCATACCTTACATCAATTAATCGTAGACGCCACTGCCACCAAGCAATTGGAACTCAAATTGAGTCGATCCAATAAGGCTAAACCCTCATTTCAAGGCAAAGAGAGGGCTGTCCAAAACCTGCAAAATGATGGACAGCCACCTAAAAAGGACCAAAACCAAGATAAAAATGGTCCAAAGGCTCAAAATAACACTATCAAGAAGCGTCCCTTCAAACTGAGAGACTATGGTCTCAGTCCGGAACAGAAAAAGCAATATATGAGTGAGGGGAAATGCTTTACTTGTGGTAGCACCAAGCATATTGCAAAGGCATGCCCAAACAAGAAGCGTGATAATGCAAATGCATCAAAGCCTAATGTGCATATGGTTCAGGATGTGCAGGGCAACTGTGACTGCTTCTAGCAGGAGGCCTATAGATCGGAAGACAATATATACATGTTTAGAACACTTAATTTAACTGTTATTAAACAATGGAAACAACATCAGCAACACAGAAACTGGAAATATTGAAATTACAAATGACACCAGTACTGGGGCGGAAAGGGCCAGCCCCTCCCTCAATACTTTTTGTATTTCTTGGAGTATTTATATTTGTACAAGTGTCACGGGCAAGACATGCTAGATTTCTCCCCAAGGGAGTGAAAACAACCAAAAAGAACGGGTTAAAGTCGATGAAGAGGTGTTGGGTAGAGTAGCCCCAGATCACAGGCTCATTCCCACCTTCACTGGGTGGACACCTGCCTTTCACTGGTCTTCTGGGACCGTGCACCAACAGGCATGCCCGTATTGACGCACACCATGGAGGGAACGTGGCCTGGTTCTCTCCAATGAGCTTTGCTCTCAAATTCCCTGGTGAGTTTAACCTTCACTGGCTCTCAGAAGCTCTGAGAGCACGGTTAACAACACCACACAGGGAAATATTCTAGCCACATCAGGAAGAATTTTCGTGAACATGGCGAGCATATACATGCCATGCTTCTGCACTACACAACTTAAAGCATTTCCTGAATTTAAATTAGCAATTTTCAGATTTATTCAAATGAGAAAAAGAATAAGAGAGCACCTGGTACGGTGAGTGCAATCCAGATACAACCGGTACTATTTGTAGCAGGTACAATCAAGCACTTTAGTAGGTTCTTCACAAGTGTGCAAGCCAGGTACTATGCAGATACCTGTACTTGCAGTAGGTACACCAAGGCATCCAGCAGGTACCGTAGGTACACCAGGGGCAGCCACTAGGTATTGTAGGTACTCCAGGGGCAGCCAGTAAGCGTGGACAACAAGTACACAAGGAACTGGTACAGTTGTGGACAGCAGGTACACTTGAGTTGGTACAGCCGTGGACAAGTACAGTCGATGAACAACAGGTACATGAGATGGAGAGTAGGCGGGCACAACCAGCTATCTTCAGGCGTGGGCAGCCGTGAGGAGGCAAAGGAGAAAGAAGAACCACCAACCCACCACGTGGGGAAATTTCAAGAAATGTTCCATGCAAAAGAAAGGCTTATCCAAGGTTATAATACCTTAATACAAAATTTATACTTATGGACACCCACACTAGGAAATAAATGTCCAGCCCAACTTTAAGTGTGTGTGAACACATTAGCTTATAACAAATTAAGGTTTACTCTAGTTTATGGATTTCACCTTTTAAAAAGGGAAAATGAATATACTTACTACCTGTTCACACGCCACACCACTAAGTCAGCAAACAGCATTCCACGGTACACTGAGGGCGTCCCCGTCCAGTGTACTGGCACGGCATAACAGGGGCAGACACACGCAAACAAGTCATGCAAAAACAAATTTATGCATGCAGGCATAAATGCATGTGCACAAATAGTGGATGAAATCTCCCTTTCATGAAACTTGTACAAGAGGTTCCTGTCGGGCATAAAACTGGTACGACAAATATAAATAAATATGTCCTGGTCTTCCTATGGAGTAACAATCTTGGCACGGCAAATATAAATAAATATGTCCTGGTCTTCCTATGGAGTAAAAATCCCATAGGTAAGACACTATCCTGGCTATACACGGGTGGCACCAACAGGCTCCCGTCCATACAGCACGAAGCAAATCACACACAGGTGGCACGAAACTGGTTCCCATCCATGTGACGCAGCAGTGGTCGCACATGGGTGGCAGTGATCTGGCTCCCGTCCATGTGACACCATAAAACTGGCCCTTTCACATGGGACACTAGCCTGGCCCCACGTGAACATGACACAAATCTGGCCGTTCTATGGAGTGATAGTCCCATAGAAGTGGCTCCAAAAATGGAGATGGACGAAATGGTGACAGCAACACTTCACATGATAGCAAAGATAGGGTTGTATGTAAAGCTTGGGGACAGCTCAAAGATCGGCCCGCTTTGTTCATGTTTGATGATTGTGTATCTGAAAATTTCATATCCACACAGATGGCAGCTGCTTTGGGTATTGAAGTGGAGGACATGGGTTCTCAAATTGAAGTAGGGGTTGCCTTTGTTGGTAGAGAAGTGCAGGTCATGCCTATTTTTGGCAAGTTACGCATACACATTCAAGGCTATGTGGATCATGAGGATTTTCTTGTGACATCTTTGAATGGTTGTGATGTATTGCTTGGAAAGCCTTGGCATACACGTTTTGATCCGTGCAAGGCTTACAAGACCAACAGGATCACCTTCATGCATAAAGGCCGAGAGCATGTAATTGATGCTGGTGAAGAGGGTGATACCATTCCCCTTGTATCTCATGTACAAATTAAGAAAGTAATGAAAAAGAGTGTTTTTGTGTACTTGATTTTTGTACGAGATCATGTTGAGAAAAATAATGTACATGTAAACACTCTTAGTAATGATAGGCTGAAATTTTTGCAAGAGCACAATGATTGTTTTGTTGATGAGTTACCAAATGAGTTACCACCTGTACAACCGGAAGATCATCGCATTGATCTTGTGCCGGGTAGCTCACCACCTAATAGGCCAGCCTATCGTGTAAGTGCATCCCAAAAAGAGGAGATCATGAAGCAAGTGAATGAGTTTCTTGAAAAGGGTTTGGTTCAGCCAAGCTCTTCCCCATATTGTTCACCCGTCCTCTTGGTTCAAAAGAAGGATGGATCCTTTCGTATGTGTGTGGATTATAGAGCTTTGAATAAGCTTACCATCAAGAATCGGTTTCCGATTCCACGCATAGACGACATCCTTGACAAGTTGGATGGATTGACATGCTTTAGCCGAATTGATCTCAAGAGTGGATATCATCAAGTGTGTATAGTGTCTGAAGATGTACACAAAATTGCTTTCAGGACAACATTTGGGCTTTATGAGTATCTTGTTATGCCTTTTGGTCTTACAAACGCCTCGGCTACATTCAATAGAATGATGGATCACATATTCCGTAGGTACAGGAAATTTACAGGTGTCTTCTTTGATGACATCCTAGTCTTCTCGAAGACCGAAGAAGAGCATAAAGCTCATTTGGCTATTGTTTTTGAAGAGCTCCATAAGCATAAACTCTTCATAAATGCAAAGAAGAGTGAGTTCTTCTTGTCAGAGATACATTATCTTGGACATATTGTGTCCAAAGATGGAGTGCGGATGGATCCTACAAAGATTGATGCAATCAACTACTCATGGTCCAGTGTTGACCATTTCGGATTTGCAAAAGCCTTTTTGTGTGGAATGTGATGCATCTGGAAATTGCATAGGAGCTGTCCTCTGTCCTTCGTTGCCAATGAGAGGTTCTGCCTCAGCATTGCACGCCGGTCGCAAGAGGCATGGATATACTGCCCTGCAAACCACTTATGCTGTCGTCTCTCCGCTAGGTCAGGAAAATATAAATCCTCGTAATGGCGTGCGAGTCTTGCTCGGCTCGTTCGAGTTGAAGCGGAAGAGATGAGAACGGAGTCATATCTTGAGACTAGGTGAGGTTAGGAATACTAGATAAATAGGGAACTTCCATCTATAGAAACAATTTCTTTGATTAAAAATTCTTCATTAAAGAAACTTACGGAATGAAAATACATTATGAAAAATGCTTTTTCTGAGTTTTTATTATCAATTTCTGATAAGAATTTGTTTATCCTTATTAGCTTTCAACAATGCTCTGATACCAGCTGTGGGGTCCCCGCCCACCCGCTCCGGGGCTCCTGCCGCCGGCGGTGGTGGAAGCGGCGTAGTATTACAATGGATTTCATTATGGACTTGCCATGTACCCAACAGGGTAATGATACAATTTGAACAATTGTGGACAGGTTTAGCAAGCAAGCTCATTTCTTGCCGGTCAAAAAGACCATCATAGCTGAGCATATGGTTAAAATATATCTTGCACAAGTGTTCAAACATCATGGAATGCCGAAGTCCATTGTGGGGGATAGAGATCCCAGGACTACAAGTCTCTTTTGGCGGGCCTTATTTGATAATATGGGCACCAAATTGGACTTCTCATCAGCTTATCACCCTCAAACGGATGGGCAAAGTGAGGCTGCAAATTCAGCTGTGTTGGATCTCTTGAAATGTTATGTGGCGGATCAGAAGTCTTCTTGGAAGAAGTACTTACCGCTTGTGGAATTTGCATACAACAACACGGTGCATGCATCTACAGGAAAGGCCCCGTTTGAGATTGTTTATGGTAAGGTGGTTTTGCCACCCATCCTTCGCACAAAGGATGAGATATTTGCAGCTGATGAGTATGTAAGAGACTTGGATATTGCTTTTGCTTAGGTGCGGACAGCCATTGCAATGTCACAAGACAAGCATAAAAAGGCTGCCGACAAGCATAGAAGGCAATTGGATGTTAAAGAGAATGATTGGGTATTGCTGAAATTTGACAAAGCAAGACTTGCAAAGAGGCCTGGCAAAGAGGGTGCATATCCTAACCTTGCAACCAGGTACTATGGGTCTTTTCGATCGATCGAGAAGATCAATGAAGTGGCTTTCAGATTGGCATTACCTAGTCATTGGCACATACACAATGCTTTTCATGTGAGTCTCCTTCGCAAGTATGTAGGGCCGGAGCCCAGTGAAATGGTCATTGAGGATCCACCAGAAGTGGATGAGCTTGAGGAGATCTTGCAGCTAGAGCAGATTGTGTATCACAAGGAACACAAGGAAGTTGTCAGGCGTTACCTTGTGAAGTTTAGGAACTATCTTCCCATTGATGCTAAATGGGTAGATGAAGAGTTCTTCAAAGATTGCCCGCATGTGCTTCAAACATATTTGGATGCTTTTCAATTGCGGACAACTGTTTAGAAGCCGGGGGGATGTCACCATTTGGCCACCCAATTGGTCCACCCGTGCTTTCTTATCATGTATGTACATTGGATTGGTGTCCATGGCAGTTGTTTATGCCGGGGATTGATGCCACTCATGTGATACTGTAGACTTGGCTTTCCGTTGGGACTTGTGCCTCCGTGTATATGCCCCGGAAATGCTTGGTGGATTGGTGTTCCATTGGGTCTGGTACCTCGTGTACTTGCCTGGAGCACGTCTATTTTGGTATAGTCTCATGAACGGGGATTGTCCATACCAATGCTGCATTGCATAGCATCTTTATGTGCTTGCTTGCAATTGAAATTGCATGCTGTTTTCATGCTTGATTGACCAATGTGTAGTTCCAGGTAAGGGGACGCCCGCCCGTGAACCGTGCGTGTGAAACTGTCTGCTAACATGGTTGTGTGGCATGTGAACAGGTGGTAAGTATTACCCAATCTAGGCTCAAATAGCCCTTAGGACTTAGCCAATATTTATAAGTGAGTGCGTTCCCACTTCATTAAAGTTTGGGCGCCCAAAAGTCACTTATAAATTATGACCGCTTCCAAGAGCATGTTCTTGAAGGGGACAGCCGCACATTGGTGGATCACCGAAAAGACCACCAAAGATCCCATTTGCACTTGGAAAGAGTTCAAGGAGAGGTTTTATGCCCAGTTTTTGCCTCCAAATGCGGAGCAAGCTCTCACACAGAAGTGGGATAGACTTCAGCAGAAAGACAATGAGAGTGTGCAACAATATGTGAACAAGTTTTGGAAGGTCTTGCTTGAGGTTACTCTCTTCGTGTATCTCTCCGAAGATGAGAAGAGAAGGAAGTTTTGCTTCGAGTTGCAACCAGCCTATCGTTCGGGCATTGAATTGCAACCGAAACACATCCTTCAGAAGTAGTTCATAGCATTTGCTCTTGCTATGGAGCAATTGGTGCTTAAAATTAAGCAAGATAATGGGGTTCCAAGGGCAAAGAGAGGGCTGTCCCAAACCTGCAAAAAGGTGGACAACCACCTAAAAAGGACTTTCGGGAAGCCCAAAAGGGACGTAAGCTGAAAATACCTCATCTAAGGACAATGAAGTAAAGAAGAACAAGTTTGGCTTGACTCCCGAGTAAAGGGAGCAATATGCGAAAGAGGGGCAATGCTTATGATTATGGTTAAAATTATGATTAAAATTCATAGTTTAGATTTAAGCTAAAAAAATAGATCTTCATATGCGTCCAAAAGTTATGGAGGAATGTCGCGCTCCACCTTGTGTTGGTCACAGAGGTATTTTACCTTCGACACGCATGATTGAGAGATATTTCTTTTGGCCAAGCATGCATAAGGACATTGAAGCTTATGTACGCGCATGTATCACTTGTCAAAAGGTGAAATTTGATAGGCAAAAGTCTCCAGGTTTGCTTCAGCCTTTGCCTATTTCCTCGCAGCCATGGGAAAGCATTACTATGGACTTCATTATGGACTTGCCTAGATCCCCGCAAGGGAATGATGCTATTTGGACCATTGTGGACAGGTTTAGCAAGCAAGCTCACTTCTTGCCAGTCAAGAAAACCATTAAAGCAGATCATATGGTGAAGCTTTTTCTTGCTCAGATATTTTAGCATCATGGTATGCCAAAGTTCATCGTTGGGGATAGAAATCCTAGGACTACGAGCCTCTTTTGGAGGGTTCTATTTGACAACATGGACACTACGCTTAAATTTTCATCGGCCTATCACCCGCAAACGAATGGTCAGAGTGAGGTTGCAAATTCAGCTATGTTGGATTTGTTAATGTGTTACGTGGCAGATCAAAAGAGTACTTGGGAGAAGTATCTTCCACTTGTAGAGTTTGCCTACGGGAAAAGCTCCATTTGAGATTATTTATGGAAGAGTGGTCTTGCCACCCATTCTTCGCACAAAGGATGAGATTTTTGCAGTTGATGAGTATGTGTGTGATTTGGATGTAGCCTTTGCTCAGGTGCGGACAACCATTGCAAGGTCTCAAGACAAGCATAAGAGGGCTACCGACAAGCATAGAAGGGACATGCAAGTCAAAGAACGTGATTGGGTATTGCTGAAATTTGAGAAAGCTAGGCTTTGGAAGAGGCCAGGACGAGAGCGATCATATCCTAAGCTTTCTACTCGGTATTATGGACCCTTCAAGGTGATAGAGAAGATCAATGAATTGGCTTTACATAGTCATTGGAAGATTCACAATGCAATTTGAATTGAGGGGGGGTCGGCCCTTTCCGGCCCCAGTGGTGGTGTCAAGTTGTGTATTTTCATTTTCAACTTTGTGGTTGCTTATGTTGTTCATTAATATCAAAGTTAAGTGATCTAAGATTGTGAATTTGTTTTCCGATTGTGGTTGGTCTCTCGTGGGGAGCAGTTACAACATCACTCACTTGTTCATCCGCCATTGGTACCCCATAGGAAGTTTGCCAAGGACAATAACATCAGACAGGGATCCCAAGTTTACTTCAATTTTTTGGAGAGCATTTTTTGACCATAGTGCATTCCATCCGCAGACAGAAAATTTACAATCAGTGGGCTTTTGATGTTCTCAAATCGTATTGCCATAATAGGCGGTCAAAGTGGGAGCATTATCTTCCTTTGGTTCATCTAGCATTGGTTGGACTGCGTACGAGCAGCATTTGGTCAACGTTTCTCGTCGCTTCTTACGAGGATGGTGTCACCTTCCTTAGAGACCAACAAGACCATCGAAACTTTTTCAGAGATCATTGAGTTTGTCAAGAAATGCCTTGCCAAAGCATAGGAAGCATACACTAGGCAAGCCAACAAATCAAGACGAGATGTCAACTTTAAAGAAGGGGATTGGGTATATCTCCGGATAATGAAGCAGAGATTGAAGCAAGTGGGCAAACATTGTCCAAAACTCTCCTTTCACAGCTTTAGACCCTTTCCTATCATTAAAAATTTAAATGATGTCTCTATGAAGCTTAAGCTTCCAGATAGTTGGAGTATGCATAATGTTTTCCATGTTTCTTGGTTGAAGCTCTACATTAGTCCAGCTTTGCAGGATATTGTAGACGAGCAACAACCGGACATGGTAGATGAAGCCGAAGTAATTGAGTCTGAATAGATCTCCTCCAAAGATAGAAGCATGGATGTGGTCGAAAAAAAAGACAATTCTACTGGAAGTTCAAGGACCGAGGTACCCATGAAGCAGTTTGGCTCATCGAAGAGTTCTTTCTAGAGCACCCCAACTCCTGGCGGACTACTTGGAAGCGATGAACTTGCTGCCAAGCTAAGCAGGAGAGAATGTCACATGCACCCTACACTGGAGTGCTACATGACACACTGGATCTCCATCAGCGCAACATTCCTACAGTAGGATTTACCTTTTTTAAGGAATATTTGTTGTATACTGTGACTCCATTGTGAGCCCTAGTTCGGGACATGTCAGGCATAAGCTAGCAATACATCACATCGTTGCATTGGTGCAACCAAGAAATTCTCATGATCAAGATACCTCTGGATGTGTATGCAACTGTCCCCTACATCAATGTTCAATGGGGATGCCATCTTCATAGAAATGAAGTTATCTGTGGCATAGTCATCAAACATAAAGAGTGGGGGCTGATCCTTGAGATGTCTCAAGCTTTGCAAAACATCCTCTCTGTCTTCATTTCATGTATTCCCTTGCACATCAAGATTGGCATACACATTTGCCTTTTGCTGCTTCTGAGTGTCCTTATTCTTACGCTTAGGACACTCACGATGTTACCATATTATAGTAGTGATGTGTGTGAACACACTTAGGACCGCCGGGGCACTTTTTCCCTCACTAGGAGGTTTTTTCCCCCGTGCATTGTATATACGCCCATTATCTTCTAGGGCTTGTTATCTTTCATTTTTGGCACTCATAATACACTACTGTGTTGTGCTCAAGCTTCCTCATCTTCTTGAAGTTGTGTGTGCATACCTGCAACCCTAATTCCAACAATTGGTATCAGAGCAGGCTTCCTCCTCCCGCGCAGCATCACCGGCACCTGCCGCTTCATCTCCTCCGATTGCGACGAGGTTTCACGAGCGTCTGCAGGTTAGTATATGCTTTGGGTGAGCCCGTAGGGCTCGGTCGTTTCAGAATTTTGATCTGAGGTCATTTCGCCCTCCGTTTTTGCATTCCAAGTACTGCGCAGGCAATATCGTCCTACTGTGCAGATTATCTGTCAAGATTGAAATCTGCAGGACAGGTGCCCATTCGTCTGTTTTGGGCTGTGCTACATAGCACAGGTCGATTTTATACAGGTTTACCTCTTACAGACAGCATTTACATCTAGTGGTACAGTCATTGGCCATGGCTGACAACAATGATGTATTCCGCATGTTGGCTGCTGAGGATAAGTTGGATGGCACCAACTATCCATTGTGGGCATATATGATGCGACATGTATTGGTAGCAAAGGGGTTATGGAACATTGTGCAGGGTATTGATGCACGTCCTATTGTGGCTGGGAATGCTGCAAACACATCAGAAACAGGTACTGTTGATGATGGTGCAGGCACAAGTGCTGTAGCAGCTGTTCGAGAACCACCACTTTCAGCAGAGCAGATTCGTTGGGATGGTAGAGATGCGCAGGCTCATGCCTTGATTGCGCTGTCTGTCAAACGTACCATTATCCCACATATTCGCTCCTGCAGGACTTCTAAGGATGCTTGGGATGTACTTGCCACATTGTATCAGGCAAGAAATGAGGCTCGTGTTGCTTATCTCCGAAAACAGTTGGAGAGTGAGCATATGAACGAAGGTGATTCTATGGATAGCTTTTTGACAAAGATCAAGGATTTCAAAGAGCAGCTCATTTCTGCAGATGAAATCCTGTCAGACAGTTCACTTGTGCAGACTGTTTTGAATGGTCTACCAGATTCTTATCAGGGTTTTGCTTCCACTCTTCGCTTGATGATGAAAGGCAATCCCAATGCCTTATCATTTGAGGAGTTAGTTTCTGTTTTGCTGCAAGAAGACCAGTCAAGGCAAAACAGGAATATTATGCGTGTCGCAGATCAAGCTTTCGTTGCTAGTCAGAGAAGCGGGAAAGGTAAAGCTGGCTTTTCTTCTAGTAAGCAGAAATCTGCAAATGCTGTGCAACCAAAGAAGGAAGACAAAGATGAGAAGAAGGGTGACAAACAGAAGACATTTTGCAAGTACTGTAAGGGAAATGATCATGTCATCAAAGCGTGTCCTAAGCTAGCTGCGAAAGAGGCTAAGAAGAAAGAGGCTGGTATGGCTGTTGCAGATGCCTCTCCTTCTAACAATGAATCTGCTAATGTTGTGCTAGATACAGAATGGGCATTCAATGCGCAGTGCAGTTATGACCCATCTTTGCATGACACATGTATGTCTGCAGTAGATTCAGATGTATGGTACTTTGACAGTGGTGCCACTAAGCATATCACCTCGCAGCGCAGTTTATTCACTTTCCTTGAGTCTGCTCCCACAGGGAATACTGTCACTTGTGCCAATAACTCCTCTTATCCCGTTAAAGGAGTTGGACAGATTGTGCTGAATGTTGCAAATGGCAACACCTTTACACTTTTTGATGCATTGTATGTGCCAGGGATCAAAAAGAATCTGCTGTCAGTCTCCGCATTTGCCAAAACAGGTTTGGTTGTAAAATTTGTGGATGACAGATGTACTGTTCATGATCTCTCTTGTGGTGACATCATTGTAGCATCTGGTTCATTATGTCGAGGGCTGTATAAGCTCAATATGAATGGCAAATGTGTAGAGGATTCAGCATGTGCTATTATGGATACGCAGGCTATTTCAAATGCAAAACTGTGGCATGCACGTTTTGGTCATCTGAATTTTGCAAGTTTGCTGCGCCTGCAGAAATCTGAAATGGTGTCTTCTTTGCCTAAGCTTGAGGCACCTGTCAAGCATGTTTGTGAGGGCTGCATATTGGGTAAAATGCAGCGTGCTTCCTTTCCCAAAGATGGATCAGTGAGAGCTGAACGCAGATTGCAGCTTGTTCACAGTGATGTTTGTGGTCCCATGCAAACTCCATCATTTGGAAACTACCTTTACTTCGTGACTTTCATTGATGATTTTACCAGGCATGCATGGGTATATCCTTTGAAGGCAAAGTCAGAAGTGTTTTTGTGCTTCAAACAGTTTTTGGTTATGGCTGAAAATGTGTCAGAAAGTAAGATGGGCACCCTCCGTTCAGATCGAGGGGGGGAGTATATGTCTTCAGAATTTAATGCATTTCTGGCTGAGCGTGGGATAAAACACCAATGTACAGTGCCGTATACACCACAGCAAAATGGTGTGGCTGAGAGAAAAAACAGGTCTCTCATGGAAATGGCAAGATGTATGGTTAAGAGTCAAAGTCTACCACATGGTTTTTGGCTTGAGGCTGTCATGTGTGCCACTTATGTACTAAACAGGTGTCCCACCAAAGCATTACAGGTTGTCACTCCATATGAGGCTTGGCATGGCCGCAAGCCATCTGTTGGCCATTTACGTGTTTTTGGTTGCCTGGCATATGCATTAGTGCCTGTGCAACATCGCAGAAAATTGGACGACAAAGCTGTCAAATGTATTTTTGTTGGATATAGTGCTGAGAGCAAAGGCTATCGTTTGTATCATCCACAGACAAAGCGCATTTTGGTTAGCCGTGATGTTGTATTTGTGGAAGATGCAGTTCAGCCCTTGGTTTCATGTACTAAGGAGACAGATATCAGCTCACGTGATGTCTATGATACATTGTTGCCTCTTTTCAGTGGTGCACAGTCAAGTGCAATACCTCATGAGGCAGTTTTTCAGCCTATGCAGGTTTTAAATGATGGCACGGATCAGCCTATATCTGATGCAGATGTGCATGATGCACTTGAGGATGAGAGACAAGAGATTGAGGGCTCTAGGAATATGCCTAGATGGCTGGTGCAGACTTTGCGTGACAGCAAGTTGGATGCCCCTTTGTCTAGTCGCACTCGTTCTGGCTCTCATGGTGCCTCTTATGCATCAGATTGTTATGCATTGGCTGTTTCTAGTATGTGCGATGAAAGTGAGCCTGTTTCATTTGATGAGGCACAAAGTTCAGAAAATTGGATGGCTGCTATGCAAGCAGAATACGATGCTATTATGAAGAATGGTACATGGTCTTTATGTGACTTGCCCCCTGGCAAGAAGGCCATTGGCACTAAGTGGGTATACAAATTGAAGCGTAAGCCTGATGGCACAGTGGATCGCCATAAGGCTAGGCTTGTTGCAAAAGGTTATGCTCAAGAGAAGGGCATTGATTTTGATGAGACTTTTGCTCCCACATGTCGTATGACCACTGTTCGTAGCATCTGTGCATTAGCAGCTCATAATGGTTGGAATGTACATCAGCTGGACATAAAGACTGCGTTCTTAAATGGAGATTTGCATGAGGAGGTGTATGTATCGCAGCCTCGTGGTTTTGTTCAAAGAGGGCAGGAAAACAAAGTGTGCAGGTTAAAAAAGGCTTTATATGGTTTAAAGCAAGCTCCACGAGCTTGGTATGAAAAAATACATGCATATTTGACTGCACATGGGTTTCAGAATAGTCCAACAGAAAGCACTTTGTATGTTAAACGTGTGGATGGTGTACATCTAATCATTGCTCTCTATGTCGATGACATGCTGCTCACAGGACCAAATGAGAGTCATATTGCTGATTTTAAGGCTGATTTGAATGCCTCTTTTGAGATGTCAGATTTGGGGCATTTGCATCATTATTTGGGGATACAATTTAAGCAGTGTGATGGAGGTATTGCTTTGTGTCAGACAAAGTATATTGAAACATTGTTGCGGAGATTTGGCCTTGAAGACTGTAAGCCTATTGCTACTCCAATGGAGACAGGTTTGAAGTTGAGTCTTCATGATGCTGGAGATCACTTTGATGTCACACTCTATCAAACAGCTGTTGGTTGCCTCATTTATGTATGCATTACGAGGCCAGACATTCAGTTTGCAGTCTCACAGGTGAGCAGATTTATGCATAGCCCAGGCATTAAGCATTGGCAGGCAGTGAAGCGTATCTTTCGCTATTTGAGTGGTACTCGGCATCTTGGGTTGTTTTATCCCAAGGGGGGATCATTGCCGCCAGATTTACATGTTTTTTCAGATTCTGACTGGGCTGGTTGTTATGACACACGCGTGTCCACGAGTGGTTTTTGCTTCATGCTTGGAAGCTCATGCATATCATGGTTGAGCAAGAAGCAGCCTACTGTGGCCACTTCTAGTTGTGAAGCTGAGTACAGGGCAGCTTTCACAGCTACGGTTGAGTGTGTGTGGCTCAGACGCCTTATGGCTGATTTGGGTGTTGGGCAGCCATCTGCCACCACCATCTTCACTGACAGTCAGAGCGCATTGGCAGTTGCGCGGAACCCAGTGTTCCATGCTCGTACGAAGCACATTGAGGTGCACTACCATTATGTCAGGGAGAGACTCTCTGCAGGAGAGATCAGTTTGGCTTATGTGCCAACACAGGATAACCTTGCAGACCTTTTCACAAAGGCTCTGCCTCGTGAGAAGTTCGAAGCTTTTCGCAAAGCTTTGGGCTTACTCCCTTTTGTGGATTCGTCCACATAGCTAGACACTTCCCTATACATGAGTGCTAGCTCTTGTTCACCGCATCACTCCAGGGGGGATTTGTTACCATATTATAGTAGTGATGTGTGTGAACACACTTAGGACCGCCGGGGCACTTTTTCCCTCACTAGGAGGTTTTTTCCCCCGTGCATTGTATATACGCCCATTATCTTCTAGGGCTTGTTATCTTTCATTTTTGGCACTCATAATACACTACTGTGTTGTGCTCAAGCTTCCTCATCTTCTTGAAGTTGTGTGTGCATACCTGCAACCCTAATTCCAACACACGAAACATGTGATCTTTGCTGCCGTGTGAGAAGCATTTACCCTCCTTGGCATATTGTTCCCTTTGCTCAAGAGTGAGGCTAAACTTGTGCTTTTTCTAAGAGGCATCCTTGGGTTGCATATTTTCAGCCTTCCCACCACTCTTTACATCTTTCACAAAAGGTTTAGCATGATGTTCACTCTTTTGCTGGTTATGACTAGCTCTCTCGTTGCCCTTTGCTAGAGCGCTGCAATTTATGCTCCAATTGCTTGGTGGCAAGAGCGGCTGCTATATAGTCCTATGAGGTAGCATTGCGGTGAGTATCAATACCAGACTTATAGACCGGTTGAAGTCCAGACTTGAACTTCCTTTTCTTCTCGGGTTCACTCACTGACAAGAATGGCAAGACCTCCAAGTAGATCTTCTAAAACTTGTTTACATATGTTTGCATGGACTCCTTGTCTTTTTGCTCAATCCTATCCCACTTGCCCATGATCTTCTCCATGGCATTGGGAGGCAAGAATTGTGCATAAAATCTCTCTTTAAAGTCCTCCCATGTTTGAATGGGGCTGCTAGAGATCTTTTTCGTGATCCACCAATGGGTAGAGCTGAGCCCTTTAGAAACATGCTTACATGGCGAATCTTGGATTTTTTAGAGAATTTCTCATCATTGAAGGCAATATCAAATTGGGCTATAAAAGCCATTGTAACATGCGTTGCGGAAGTGTGTTCATGATTAACGCGAAGCAAAGAAGATTAACGTTAATCCTATGTTTAGCAAAGACACAAAAGAGAAGGAGAGAGAGACCTAATCTACTGTATATTGCCAAAACATGCTATATATACAATGATCTTGCTGATTGACAGCTTCATGATGCATACCGAAGATCCTTGCAGCCCTCTACTTGAAATCAGACAAGAGAAGCTCCTCTTGATCCACCATTGTATCCTTGCTTCCTTGTAGACTCTGACAAATGGATCCTCTTGATCTTTGAATGATGATTCTAATGAATGCCTAATGACCCTATTTATAGGGAAAAGGTATGAATTTGTAATCAAGTCGGTTTTGCCTATTTTCCCACAAAACATTGTCCAAAAAGTCATATTTTGTGTCCAAACTATGCCTAAAAGGTGTCATGTCTTGGGCACTTCCAGGAGCTTGTAGGGCTGCAAAATCCACTCTAAATCTGCTCCTAAATCTGTCCATATATTTGCTAATGAGAATATACATGTGGCTATGAGCATCGGGATTAATGGATGCACATGATAGCCATTGCCTTGCTTGCATCATATTCACCATGATAGGCTTCAAACCTTACAGATTTTTCACCTGCTTTAAATTCTTTGAATCCCTTGGCATGGTAACCCTCATCTTCCATCTTTCTCTTCCCCTTATCCAATGGGGCAGTAGTTACTAGTAGGTGCATGCGTATGACCTTGGCGAGAAACATGCGGTACGGAGGTATGTGCTCTATGCAATGGTGACCTGTGCAAGGGCGGCCTCCCCCAACACTTGCATTTACATAAGGATCCCTACATGACTCATTCACCATGTGCATACTTGGTGACATGAGTAGCAAGTGTTACATAATCAGCTTTGGCTGTCCCAACATTTTGCACAACTTTCAACCCATGACGAGGGTCGTCTCTAGCCAATTCCATAGGCAAAGCACGGCGGTTGACATGCCTATCCATGGGAAGCATGCATCACATGTACATTAACATCCTGTTTGCCACCCTCTTTGACATGTACATCCCTTTCTTTTTTGGATCCATGCAGGGTGGAGGCTTGCTTGGAAGTCACTGAAGCCTCGTCCTTGTGCACATAAGACTTTATCTTGCGAGACATAGCATTACTTGTCTCCCCATGCAGGGGTTCGTTCACACAAAGTTCCCGTGCATCGCCCTTCACAAAGTCTCTCGTGCGTATAAGGTAGTTAAGGGCTACCTCTTGGGGATTCAAATTTCATACCCAATTCCTTCGCCATGAAATCCATGGTGTGTGCCACCATAGACTCGGCCTTTGTGGCCTCCATAAGTTTGTGAACTTGCGGGTTATCATAGAGCATCTTGAGCTCTTCTTCCCTGGCATACAATTGCCTTTTGACACGCTCAATCTTTGCTTTCAATACATTTGGGTCATCCTCTTGCATCTTCTCTTTACCTTGAGAAGGTTGTCTCACATGTATTTGCTCCTCTAGATAACCTACATGTATATGCTTATTGCCCAAAGCTTCAGAAGCATAAGTACCACTTGCTTGGACATGTGAACTAAGCCCCTTGACCACTTTGTACATAACTGTGTCCATAGTGTTTGACGGCTATTCACATGGAGCCCAATGCCGAGACAATCATTTGCCCACTAAGAAGAGGGAAACAACTGTGCTCTGATACCACTGTAACTACGCCGGATAGGTGTAGGTGTGAGCATCCTTGGGCACTGTCTCGTGAGCAATACGTGCGTTAACAATTAAAATGTAATAGCCACAATGCACAAAACAATTGAAAGATACTTCAGATCCACATCACATCTCATCCATTCAGATCCACATCACATCACATCTCATCACATCCATCTACATCCATTCAGATCCACATCACATCTCATCACATCCTACATCCATTCAGATCCAAATCACATCTCATCACATCACACTCACATCTTATCACATCACATTCACATCTCATCACATCACACTCACATCCATTTACATCCATTCACATCTCATCACATCACACTCACATCCATTTACATCACATCACATTCACATTTCATCACATCACACTCACATCCATTTACATCCATTCACATATCATCACATCACACTCACATCCATTCACATCTCATCACATCCATTCACATCTCATCACATCACACTCACATCCATTCACATCTCATCACATACATTCACATCACTGCACAAGATAATCTGTCAGAGACAAGTACTACATAGTACACCACCACTAGGGCCACGAACGGGCTGAACCCCCCCTAAATACTGAAGTATATTATTGGAGTATTTTATCTCGACAATGTTCCTAGGGCTTGCACCGAGAATCCAATGCAAATGCAAATATGACGACAAGTTACCCAAACAAAAGTGTGTCAGAGTAGATTGTTGATGCTGGACTCGTTAAATGAGTCAAAGTAGCCTAGCCACCAATCTCATACACCTGGAGAGGAGTGAATGTAAAACTGTCGTTTTGAGACCACGCACGAACATGCGCTCATGTTCTAGAGCGTGGCTCACACCCTCGCAGAGCGCGTGGTTGAGGCCTCCCTGGTGCATGTACACAAACAGGTACGTGCACACAAATAGGTACAAGTACACGGACAGGTACTAGTACGCAGTTTCCAATAGCAGGTACTCAAACAGGTACACTTGGTGCTGGTTCACACCACATGCATCTGGTGCAGCAGGTACTACTGTAAGTACAATAGGTACAGTAGGGTTTCCAACAGGCGTACTTGCAGGTACAGTAGGATTTCCATCCTGTTCTGCAGGTACAATAGGTTTTTCAGCAGGTGTATTTGCAGGTACAGTAGGGTTTTCCATCAAAGTACAGCAGTCAGGTACAGTAGTTGCAGTCGGGTATAAAAGCTACAGCACCAGTACAGTTCAGTTCAGCAGTTGGGTACAACAGGTACAGTACTGTTCACAAGTCGGGTACAATAGTGCTGCAACAAGTACAACAGGTGGTACAGAAGGTGCTGTCGGGTACAGCAGTACAGCAAGTACAGAAGGTACAGCTGTACGGCAGCAATGGGAGGTCTTTGTCAGAATATGCAGCGGAGATGATGACCAAATCTGGGAACACAAGAGCAAAAACGCAGGCAGAAAAACAGCACAAGAGAGAGAGAGATGTAGCCGTGTAACTTTGCTCTATATACACAAGAAGATCCCGAGGAATGATACAAATGAGGTATGGGGACTGGGGTCCTATATATACCTCCCTAGGGCAGTCGGCCAGCATAAAGAAAAGCCCACGACTGATAAAAGATCCCACGACTACATAAATGCAGTCGGCCAGCAAACTGGTGCCCACGACTGATCAAAAACAGTCGGCCAGCAGCAAGAGTGCCCACGACTGATAAACACCCAGTCGGCCAGCACTGTACTGCTCTTGACACCCTCTGGCAGCCCTCCCAAGCCTCAGAAAAAATGGGAAAAATAGGGGAAAAATATGGAGAGTGGGGAAAAATGGGAAAACACCTCATAAGGGCGGGCACACCCACAACAAAGGCCCTGGTGTATAAATCTAGACAGGAGATGACTTCTAACACCCCCTCTCAGCTCCTGGCTGTGTGACCAACCACTGGGAGCTGGGGTGCCGCCTGAGCAAGTCCTGAGAGAGCGACTTCGTGAAGAGGTCCACCGTACTGTCCTCCGTCGAACAGAACTCCAGCAAGATGTCATCAGCAACGATCTGTTCACGAACAAAGTGCCTCTGGATGACCATGGGTTCTTCCAGTGGAAGCCCAAACTTGCAATGTAACCTCATGCTGCTTCGTAAAACTGCTCCTGGGCCATAAGTAGATCTCCTCGTGTCCGGATCTCCTCCCCAAACCGAGTCACTCCAACCGTGGAGTCGGACTCCATCCAACAATCCCCCTCCTGTGTACAAGAGTCCATGATCCTTCGCATGCCGCAGAAACCACAGGAAACGCAATCTTGCCTCACAAAGAGACATCTGCAACCATGAGCTCAACCGCCTCATCAGGAAGCTCCCGTCCAATCTGGTGTCCATCAACCAGATCAAAATACAGCTTCTGAGTCACAGAGACATCACACTGCTCACAAGGATCAACACGTGTTACGGTGCACAAGCAAGTCCTGGAAACCTGATGAAACCTGTCAACCACCCCCTCTGAATCCGGAACCACAAAGCCTGGAGAAACCACCTCCTTCTGCAAGTAAGCACTTGCTACCTGCCTGGCTTTCCGAAAGGTCCCCGTGGAAAGAACATCCTCAACTACCGGAAGTTCTAAGTCCCGAACACTACGAGACATCAGAGCATAAGTGACCTGTTCAGCTTCCTCTGACTCACGAACACAAGAACTACCAACCTCAGTACTGGAAAGTTCCTGCCAACTGCTGCCATCTACTGGTACGCTATCCACCATCTGGTCTCGGAAAGCCTGTACCTGTAGCGTATCCACACTTGAGTAGCCATTACCAGACTGCCACTCATCACAATCCTGAGGACCTGGGAGAGAGAGTGATGAAAGCCTGTAGACTCCATTCTCCACTCCACCTTCCCAAACCACTTGGCCTGTTGCTTTGTCCCGGAGAGCAACAAAATGCTCATCAAACTCCACCCGTACGCCAGTCTTGCAAACCTGATGCACTGACAACAGATGAAAACCAAGTGCCGGAACATACAACACCTAGGAGGAATGCTTCCCCCCTCTGCCATCGGGAACTATCTCCATCCTGCCCTCACTGTGAACTGGGATAGTGGACGTATCCCCAGTAAGAATATGACCAGAAAGCCTGCAGAGATCCTGTAAACCGGAACGGGAAGGAGTCATGTGCCTGGAAGCACCACTATCGAGAATCCACTCCCGAGTATCCGTTGCGGAGAGTCCTCCAATCTCCTCCCTGCCTGAAGAAAATGAAACATCGGTGTCCATCACCTCCAGGTGCACAAAAGCCGGAGTCTTCATGATTGCTACCGAGGAATCTTCACCCTTCTCGGTCTTCCGCTTGGGACACTGCCTCCAGTAGTGGCCTTTCTCGCCACAATCATTACAGGTCCTCTCTGCCTTCAGTTTCTCGCGGTCAGCGTCGAACTTCTTCTCAGAAGACTTCTCCGATGAAGCCTTCCCTTTGTCCGAGTTACGGCCTTTCGACCGTTGGCCAGTTAAGGCCTCCGAACCTCCACCCTGAGGAGGGTTCGTGAATCGTTCCTCCTGGTCCAGGACCATGGGCACAAGCTCCTCCCACGTGATGGTGCTGAGCCTGCCACTGGTAATCAAAGAGGAGTAAAATGCTGAATATTGACCAGGCAAGTTGGAAAGTAACGTGATGGCCATATCTTCGGATGATATCTCTTTCCCAGCTTGAAGGACTTCCTCCTGAAGGGCCTGTAGCTTGTTAATGTGTTCCCGCATCGTCGAAGACTTTGCAGGGTTCATAACCCGCATCTGCACTTCCAAGGATATCCGCTTCATGGGTGACACCCTGTTATACAAAGAAGCCAAGTGCTCCCATATGCCTCTCGCCAGCGTCATGTGCTTCACATGGTTGATCACCTGTGGTGTGCAATTGAGGAAAATAAACGACCGGACCCTGGCGTTGACACGATCCCACATGTGTGCCTGTGCCTCTCGGTCCTTCCTCATCCTCGATAATAACTCCCCTTCCTCAGCTTCCGGCCGTGGCACCCCTTTGATAATAAAATCAGCAAGATCATATGACTCCAGAACTGACTCCATCATGACCTTCCAGATGCCGTAATTGGACCCGTCCAACTGACGATCCACTGGGAACGTGGGGAGAGTCGGAATCTTCACGATCTGCCATCGCGGAGAGTAACCTGAAAGGGTGGGTGGGTGGGAAAAAAAATCTGAAAATCTGAAAATCTGCAAGTGGCTGTCCAGCACCTTTGCCCGCCTTCCTCTTGCACCTTCTCTTCCCGTTCAGCCCGAAACAGTCCACCAATCAGCAACATGTTGCTCCCCCTCTTGCTCAGAAAAACGCCCAAGATCTCCTAGAGCCTAGGGCTCTGATACCATGTCAGAATATGCAGCGGAGATGATGACCAAATCTGGGAACACGAGCAAAAACGCAGGCAGAAAAACAGCACAAGAGAGAGAGAGATGTAGGCGTGTAACTCTGCTCTATATACACAAGAAGATCCCGAGGAATGATACAAATGAAGTATGGGGGCTGGGGTCCTATATATACCTCCCTAGAGGGCAGTCGGCCAGCATAAAGAAAAGCCCACGACGACTGATAAAAGATCCCACGACTGCATAAATGCAGTCGGCCAGCAAACTGGTGCCCACGACTGATCAAAAACAGTCGGCCAGCAGCAAGAGTGCCCACGACTGATAAACACCCAGTCGGCCAGCACTGTACTGCTCTTGGCACCCTCTGGCAGCCCTCCCAAGCCTCAGAAAAAATGGGGAAAATAGGGGAAAAATACGGAGAGTGGGGAAAAATGGGAAAACACCTCATAAGGGCGGGCACACCCACAACAAAGGCCCTGGTGTATAAATCTAGACAGGAGATGACTTCTAACAGTCTTAGGTGATGGTCGACTTGCAGATTTTTGAGAAAGATGATTTGCCAACTTCCAAACTTGTGGGAGAAAGAGAGAGCAATCGTGGGGGGTTTGTACTAATCACTTGTGTTTAATGTTTAGGAGATGTGTGGGGTTGTAACACAAGCATCACACTCACAATGAGCACAAAACTATTGTTGTCTTAGCCTTAACAAAGGGCACTCCGTGTATGTTTAGTTTTAGTGGCAAATTGTCCCACGAAAGGTTTTAATGGAGAGAGAGAGAGAGAGAGAGAGAGAGAGAGAGAGAGAGAGAGAGAGGGAGTGAAATGAAATGAAATGATATATTAACGTCTCTAAGAGGCCATAGTGGCCTATGAGACCAAAACTGAGAGTACATCTGAAGTTGGTGTCTCATCAAAGAGAACAAGACTAAAAAGTACATCTGAAGTTGGTGTCTCATCAAAGAGAGAGAGAGAGAGAGAGAGAGAGAGAGAGAGAGAGAGAGCAATGGTAATGGCGAATCTTCGTTCCCTGTACATGTTTTAGGGTTTCGTTTGCAACAGAGCTGCTGTTTTAGGGTTTCGTCTGCAACAGAGCTGCTGATTTAGCGTTTCGTCTGCACAACAGAACTGCTGTTTTAGGGTTTTGTCTGTAAGAGAGCTGCTGTTTTAGGGTTTCGTCTGCAACATAGCTGCTGTTTTAGGTTTTCGTCTGCAACAAAGATGCTATTTTAGGGTTTCAATCAGAAATTTTGCTGCTGTTTTAGGGTTTACACGTGCTGTTTTAGGGTTTTTCCTGCAGCAAAACAGCTTTTTTAGGGTTTTGAACAGAGGTTTTGTTGCTGTCTGGGGTTTACAACTGCTGTTTTAGGGTTTCGCCTACAGCAAAGCTACTGTTTTAGGGTTTTCCTTGCAGCACAGAGAGAGAGAGAGAGAGAGAGAGAGAGAGAGAGAGAGGGTTTTCTTTGCTTTTGTACATGGATTTGGATGACCAGGCTACTGCTGTTGGTGGCATGGCTGCCAATAGCCTTAACATGGATCTTATTGAGGAGATGATCAAGAAGGATGTGGGTTATGCTTCAGATGCCTCGGAGCAACAAAAACGTCAAAGGCTTGATGTTGATGCAAGCTACACTCCGGTGAATGTTGGAGAGAATGCAGAGGAAAGTTCTCAGGTACCTTCTCCGGAGTTTGCACGTTTGCTGCAGATCACTGGTGAGCATCTGCACGAATATGTGAACACAAATAGCGTGCAAATGGCTGCAGTAGATAATGGTGGTGTGGCTGATGTATGCATGGAGACTCCTTTGTTGCTACAACAGCTAGCAGATTTTCATGATCGTGCTGTTATCTTCTTTTTTATTGGGCGTATTCCGTTGTTGCCTCGTCTTAGAGCATGGTTGGGCCACTTGATGTCGCCTGAGGCACTTAAGGAGATTTATGATAGTCCGAGAGGCTTTTATGAAATACTTTTTCGCACTTCGGAAGCCCGTAGGGCAGTCTTGGAGCAGGTGCCACTATTTTTGGATGGGCAGTTGGTTCATGTGGTTCCGTGGAAGCCTATGGCAGAGTACCAAGATATGTTGCGCCAGGCTTGCCCAATTTGGGTTGAAGTGAAACAATTCCCACAAATGTTTTGGCGTGTTTTACCAGGTCTCATGTGAGGTATCGGTGATGTCTTGGTGGTGCCTCGAATGACATCTAGAAACCGAAATCGTCTATGCATGTTGTGGGATACTGGGAGACCTAGGCCGACACATTTGTGTGTCAATATGGCTAGGCTGTAATCTTTAATGTATGAATTGAGGTGGGATACATTTGCTGGCCATGTGGTGAGATGGGCCACTTTGTCTCCGAATGTCCTAAGAAAGAACAAGTCGTTGCTACCAAGGATATGGTTGATGTTGCCCGTGGAAGATGAGCATGATGCTCCTTTACATGATGCCCAGCACATGGATGTTGGATGTTCAGAATAAGGTTGAGCAGCCATGGGTGGAAGTACGTGGTAAAAAAGACACGATTTGTTGCCCCGCGGGGGGATTTCTCAGATGCTGTTTGGCGGGGGCCTTTGCGTACTCATCAGAGGCCCTTACATACATATGCTCATCGCCCTTTGGGTTCAGGTGCCCAGCAATAGACCAAGATTGAGAGGCCGGGAGGCCAACTTTCTCAGGGTACAGGGGCTCTTGGAGTGGATAGAGTAGAACGCTATCCTATTAGAAGTCGCCTAACAAAAGAAGCACAACAACAATTGTCTCTTGTGTTTGGTTCGAAGGGTGAGGTCATCTCGCCATGGGATGGTCATTACCCTTCGGCACGTGCTCGGGAACTCCAAGGGCAGTCTGAGATCACAAATACCATGTCTAAAAATGCAATGCTTCAAAAGGTTCGTGATTTGGCAGATTGTCCTGGGCCTAGTACACGGCCTTGTTGATTCCTTTTCTGGGAAGGCTTATGAAAATTGTACAATGGAATGTAAAGGGTATTTCTTCACGCCAAAAGCAGTTCAGGCTTTGGCGTACAACTTTTTGTCATGGTTGGGATATTTTGTGTGCAGTTGAACATAAGCAGCATAAGTTGGCTGGCAAAGCCTATGTATATAAGGGGTTTCATGTTTTCTGCACAGCGGACATCCTGCTTCGCAGTCAGGTGTTATGTTTGATGTTCGTTCGCAGTTTCAGCCTTCTCTTGTGATTCAAGATGTTCATGGAAGATTTCTAGTGATACAGATTGTTTGGGATGATACGCCTTTATGGTTGTTAGGGGTGTATGCGCTCCAAATAATGCTCGTGCACGCCGTTTGCTGTGTGCTCTTTCAATCTCTCATCCTGGCTTTGTGATGGGAGACTTTAATATGTGTGTCTCCAGGGAGCAAGCCACGTCGCCTCATTCTGTAATGGATGGCCCGGAGAGAATGGCGTGGGAAGCTTTTGTAGCAAGGTCGCTAAAACAAGACATGTGGTCTTGGTTGCATCCTCACAACAGTTTCGGGACACTTATGCTTTTGTAGCAAGGTCGCTAAAACAAGACATGTGGTCTTGGTTGCATCCAGATGAAAGGGGTTACACTTATGCCTCACAACAGTTTCGGGACACTTATGCTAGATTGGATAGGATGTATGTTTTACATCAAGATCTCTTTTTGCCAGAGGTTCTTACTATGATGGTTGATCAGCAACAACAGGTTTTCTCGGATCATTGGCTGCTTGTGTTTGAAATGGTCTATCATCCTGTGGATGCATATAAAGGCTTGTTGGGACGCTTGCCTTTGCGCTTAAATCACACTTTTTTGGAGCATGAAGTTTTTGATGTTTATATGCGTCAGTTGATACGACATTTCTCCACAAGAATGTCCATGGCTGATTATCATGCTTGGCCAGTGTTCCTTACCCCTAACACTCGGAAATTAGCGCGGCATTATGGTCTTGCTAATGCCTCTATACAAAAACAGCATGTGGCTCTTCTTGAGTCACATTTAAAGGGCTTGCAGGCGTTCATGTTTACTGACTCTATGGATGCTGAAGTTGTGGATGCCATAGAATGGCTGAAAAAGGAGCTATCTAGGGTGCAGGAAGCACAATATGTTCGCTTTAAACTACTTGCACGTCTTGATGCTTTGCGGGATGCTAACTGTCAATCTCATCGCTTCTATGATAAGTTGCATCAAAAACATATGCGTGAGAATATTGTTAGGTTGATGGATGCCCAAGGCAACCTTGTTACTCAACCTTCTGAGGTTATTCAGCATTGCATCAGGTTTTATGAAGATTTGCTTGCCCCTCGAGAGAGGATGTCTCGCCGGCTGTCCTGGCTGCAAGGGAGTCAGTGTTTGTTGAAGCACGATATCAAGTTGACCCTGATGTGGCGGTTGAGCTTGATGCTCCTGTTACTCAAGGGGAAGTGGAAGCTGTTCTCTCCAAACTTCCCATGGGAAAGAGCCCTGGTTAGGATGGTTTGACAAACGAGTTTTTCCGAAAATATGCTGATCAGCTTGCAAAGCCTTTGACACTTATTTGTCAAAGGGTTTGGGATGAGGGATATATGCCTGCCGATTGGAAGTTGGGCATACTTCGTTTGTTGCCCAAAGTCCCTTCGCCTACTTCTTTGGCTCAATGGCGCCCGATCTCACTAATGGGTATTATGTATAAAATCTTTACAAAGATTTTTGCCAATTGCTTGCAGAAGGTGCTTCCTACTCTTATTCATCCATATCAATATGGATTTGTGCGTGGCAGGAATATTTTGCATAATATTCTGAATGTTCAAATTGGAGTGGATTATGCCAAGGCAAAGAAGCAAGAGATTGTGATGGTGCAGCTGGATCTTGAAAAAGCTTTTGATCATGTCAGCTGCTCTTTCCTTTCTCAGTTAATGACAGCCATGGGCTTTGGTCCCAAAATGGCTAATTTGGTGCATTTACTTGGCTTTGGCTCTATCACGCGGATTATGCTCAATGGAGGACTTTCGGATGGTATTTCTCTCACCCGTTCTCTCCGGCAGGGCTGTCCTCTTAGCCCTCTTTTCTTTGCCATTGCCACTCATCCTATGTTATCTCGCCTAGATGCTATGGCATCGCATGGTGAAGTGGTTGGTTTGCATCTCCCTCATGGCAAGCAATTGGTTGCTCAAGCCCTTGCGGATGACACTTTTATGTTTCTTAGGGCCGAAAAAGCCAATATAGATCGAGCAATGGAAGCTTGGAATAATTTTGCATTGGCTTCTGGGTTGAAAATAAATTCAACAAAATCAGCTCTCATTGTATGCACGGAATTTGATCTTGAGGCATTAGGGTGGCAAGGCCGTGTGGTGCATATTGGAGACATTGTTCGTCATCTTGGGTATCCGGTGGGTGTGGATGTGGACCCCCAAGCGCTTCTTGCTTGGATTTCTGCTCGGATCTCGAATAAATTTGTGTATTGGAAAGCTCAAGGGTGGCCTATGCACGTGAGGGTTAAGGTAGGTCAGGTTATTATGCTTAGCATGATTTCCTATTTTTTGCCTTTGCTACCTTGGACGCACAAATCTCTTCTCCGTTTGGTTGCTCCCATTCGGTTTATGCTGTGGAAGAGGCAAGGAAATATTATGGGTCAAACATGGATAGCTAGGAATCACATTACAACGTCCAAAAGAATGAGTGGGGCTGCTTTACTGGATGTCTGCTTGCATATGGTGGCGCGTAGGTGGGTTGCTTTTTCAGGATATGTGTTTGCAGGAGCAGCCTTGGGTAATCATGGCTCGTGACTTGATTGAGTTGGAGGGATTGTCACATGGACGGACACGTGTGCAGGCTTCATGGTGGGACATTGTGAATGCGGCTCATCCTGTCCGTATTCGCTCATCTCACATTTTATCGCATATTCTCCTTTCTTGGCATGAAGTTCTACTATTGACTCGGTGGGATCCTGGTCATGATAGACTACTTTTGAACTCTTTGTAGTTCGAAACATTTGTGGAGTCGCGTGTCATTGTTTGGCCAGACAGAGATGCTTCACGCATACGACTCAACCGCATGGTCAGGTTAGGCTTGGTTAGAATCCGAGATGCTGTGATACTTGGTTGTGACAGGCCATATTCGTTTCGTCGTATTCGGCAGCACTTTAGGGTTCCTTGGACATTTCAGCCACCATGGGTTGACATCATGCATGCAGTTGAGCCTTTTACTCCATTGCCTCGGCCATTTGCAGATTAGCCTTGGCTTGATTGGGCACTATGTAAATCTGGTGACTTGATATCACTTTCAGCTAACCAGGTCTATCATAAGCTCGTATCGGAGAAAGATTGGGTTTCAGCCAAGGCCAATAAGGTGTGGCGATTGCACAAGTCTAAATCATGGTGGCAGAAAACTCTTATGCGTGGTTGGCAGTCTAAACTCCCTTACCAAGGTAAGGTTTTCATTTGGAGGATGTTGGTGGGAGGGTTACCTACACGGGATCAGCTCAGCCGTCGTAAAATTACATTGGCCTCTTGCTTCTTTCCTTGCACAACATGCACTGAAACAGTTATGCATCTGTTCATGAGTTGTCCAGTGGCCCGTCAGATTTGGTCTTTTGTCTCTCGCGTTTGGGAGGCAGTAGAGAGGTCTACTGTTTCGGCTCATCAGTGGATATTTGGGATTTGTCCTCAAGTCATTACTTCGGACAGTCACCTTGTGATATTCCATTTCCTTAGATGGACAGGACTTTGGCATATTTGAACTACATGGAATGGGTTCATCTTTAATTCGAATACATGGGCACATTCTACGTATCCGCGGTTTGCTGCTTTGGCAGTTTTCTTCTCTTCTCTCAACTCAGCTGGATGCAGATGTTATTTCGTTATGGTCTACGGTGGCTCGGCTGGCTCATCTTTGATGCTTTTATCTGGGATGCTTATTTGGCTAGGAGGCTTTCTTATTAGTGTATAGGTTTGCATGGTCATGATCCTTTAGAGGATCTTTTGTGGGGGTTTTTTTTGGGGCCATAGGTTCTGTGTGAACCATGTGGCTGATGTACATTTTTACATATAATATAAAACACCATTTCACGAAAAAAAAAAGAGTCATATTAACATCCACGGAATGCCTTGAAGGCATATGGGACCAAAAACCGGTACCTCACAGTCATTAAAATCCACTTCGGGGTGCACTTAGGCACAAGCAAAAGATTAATGAAAACCCTAGGATGATAAACAACTATCTGTGATACAAAAAATGCAGATGGCACATTAGAATGCTAGTCAATTGGGTTTAGGCTTACGGAAGTCCTCGATTATTGCCCTTCCGTCACAGTAGACTGCCCACTTTCCAACTTGACGGGCTGCTCGGACTTTGGCGAGTTCTGCACTTTTGTTTTTAAGCTGTAGGGGAGTGAGTTCATCAGCTAACCAGAGCCTGTGCCTTGTAATGATTTAGACTGTGGGAGAACTTGGATCTTGTCCTGTTTATTGTGATATTTCGCAATGGCATGCTTTCCTTTCTCTTGACAATGGTCCATGGGTTGCCTATATCAATGAGGGGGCGGGCCTTACTGAGTCGCCTCCTCATAATCTCCGTGTCTGAGATGCATTCATCTTCATCAATTTTCGTTTGCTCTCTGACTTCTTGCTTGTCCCAACCCTCCGGGAGTCCACCTACTCGGAGATGCTCAGCAATGCTTTCTCGGAGTTCTTCTTCCTTGATGGTTGACATGATGTGTGCGGTAAGATGCTGCTCCATACCTTTTGTAGCTTCAAAGCTTCGGTGAGAGAGAGAGAGAGAGAGAGAGAGAGAGAGAGATTAAGCGTCTACTAAAGACCCAATGGGCCTATGAGACCAAAGTGGTACAATAATGTCCATGGCATATCTCATCATGGAATGGAAAATAAAATAGAATGAAAACATAAATATAGCTATCTCACTGGGGTGATACAAAACTGTCCATGGAAACTCGTCATGGAATACTAAGAACATAAAAACATGGGAGCAACATCAGCTCCGAGTAGATGGTATACCACTCTCTAAAATGTCAAGCATGGGGTTGACAAGTATGGCCGAGAGGTCTCCCTCAGCTATGTCACGTGGAAAGGTAGCTCGATGGCGGTGGAGCATGTCCTGGATCTGGAGCTGATGAGGTGAAGCTTGCAGTAGGATTCGTTAACTCGTCTAGAATGAAGAATGGACCAACATGTGGGCTGGTGGCGACCATTGCCACATGTACAGCTGTCTGTACACTCCACAGCTGTACAGATTGTACATGGTGGACACTCTGGCTTTGTGCTGCGCTGATATGTGCTGCACTCAGCGTGTACGAAAAACATGGAAGCACCTTTCCAGCCACTAAAAGCCAAAAATGACTCTCTTTTTTGAAAAGCCAGCTGACTGTTCTTCTTTCTCATCACGATCTTCTCTACCACAGCTGTACAGATTGTACAGCTAGTACAATCTGCCACATGGACATTCTGGCTTTGTGATATGTGCGGCACTCAGTGTGTACGAAAAACATGGAAGCACCTGTCCAGCCACTAAAAGCAAAAAACAACTCTCTTTTTTGAAAAGCCAGCCGACTGTTCTTCTTGCTCATCACGATCTTCTCTTCCACCTAAACTAATTGGGGACCCGTGCTTCACACGTCTTTTGAGGCTTCCAAAATCAAATGCTACCCAAACCTCCTCCCCTTCCTGAACCTCTAAATTCTTGCCACGTGGCAGCTTTGTGAAACTCTTCCTTAAGATAATATAGAGAAGAGATGAGACTCATGCATGATTCAGTTCCTGCGGAAGTTTCTGGAGATATCCTGTGATGTGATAGAAGGCAGTAACCAAAAATCACTTCCCACAATAGCAAGTGTGCCTCAAAAGCGCTCAGCCAAACAGGCTCAGCTTTGATACTAATGTTAGGATTGCACATATTTGGAACCCTCCTTCAGGAAAGAAAGATGGTTTGG
This sequence comes from Cibotium barometz, assembly GCF_041138505.1. Taxonomy (NCBI): domain Eukaryota; kingdom Viridiplantae; phylum Streptophyta; class Polypodiopsida; order Cyatheales; family Cibotiaceae; genus Cibotium; species Cibotium barometz. Next base: position 35,707,881 of record NC_141048.1, on the reverse strand, counting down.
AATCCGGCTAGCGGCTCACCTCTGAGCCATAGGTTCTTGTCGTGAAACCACACTTGAGCCCAAGCTCCAAATTTCCCTGAGTCAGCCTTGCCACGGCCAAGGCCTTGGCGTCCCATACCACCAAGAAACACCCCGTGCACAAGTTACTCCTGGCCTTGAGGATCTACTCTCATGTCGAACGTCTCCGCCCGTGGGTTCCTCCATAATAATTATAATTTAGCCCTCGTTACTCTTTACAGACCAGCCTTTAGGTTTTTTTTTTTCCATTTTTAGTCACTGTTCTGCCTTTAACTTAACCCAACATTGGCCCCTAGCTTCTTGCTGAGGGTCTAAGACTAGTTAATTTGTAACCCGTATCTTGGGTTAGTTTTTAACCCTAACCCTCAGCTTAGCCCATCCTCTTAATTGTATGTCATCTAACCTGGCGTTAACACTTGTCTCAGTTCAGTTCAGGATGTAATGGGGGAGAGAGAGAGAGAGAGGTTTAACCTTGTAAAATTGTGGAAGACGACTAGAGTTTTTCCTAAAGAGCTGAAATTAACATTAAGGTATGGCTAGGCAGATATCGAACTATACTTTGAAGTACTAGTACCTTTGGTAGCTTGTTTTCTATGACCACGTAAGAGCCTTTTTTGTAGCTCCTCTCCAGACAGTTAAGATCTCGATGCATGAACTGCAGGCAGCAGAACACATTATCATTGCAAGTTTTCGAGCTACATCGGCTGGTTAAGGTGAAAAAATCTAACATTTTTTCCAACCTTTTTCAAAACATGTGTAGGTGTAGGTTCAAATGTTTGCCCTTGAAACTTCATGACGTGCCTTTCACTGGTGCATGGCAGGTCCAACAGCTTATTGCTGGCATGCCAGGTCTCTTTCTAGAAAAAAATGACAAGTGTACAGTTTTGAAGAGCTTAACAGAGAGTGGAAAAGGACTGGATGACAAAGAGGCAGCAGGTAAAGCGATGTATTGCAGGGGACAGACACCAGCAGCTGTGAAACAACCCAAGAAACTTACAAAGGTGTCACGTCATCATGACAGTACTAAAGTTTACAAGCAGTGTGATAAGCAGCCTCCACAGTTGCATCGTCTTAGCTCACCACATGTTTCGTTTGGCCAGAGCAGGGTGTCTTCTTGGGGTCTCCCATCCACTCCGTTTGTTGATCAGTGGCCGAAAGCAGCAAGTGACAAATATGGGTCCTTCGGGACTCACTTTCCTAATGACACTTGTCTAGACAATGTTTCTTCCAGCTTAGTAAGTGGATCAGTTTATACAGCTTTGCAAACTCCCATGCCATATTCCATCTCATGTCAGTGGTATAATGACCTGGCGGCCAGTCCCAATGTATTCATGGGCTGGTATGGGCCATGCAATCCTAAGGATCTTCCTGGAGTTATTACTTCTCTTCAAGTATCTCAGAAGCCTTCATCAAATTGTGGCATTTCTCATCTCAAGGTTCCACAGTTTGATTGTGCTCTAGGTACACAAACAGTTGATAGTGTGTCACTGCTGAGCAGGCCCAGGTCTTCGTTGAGGAAGTCATCATCTTCTTCCTCAAGACCTCTGCTGTCTACCCGCGTTGACATGCCCATCAGCACTGTTCAACAGGTGGATAGGACAAGTCAAGGAAGACAGTCTTCGGATATCAACAAGCTTGGATCTCAAGTATCTGAATCCACTCAAGACTTGCTTGCGATGGATAGAACAGGATCTAGTAGCTTACCAGGCTCATGTGGAATCCAGAATGAGAGTGGACTGAGTTTCGGAAAAATTGATTCTAGATATTTTTGTATCGGCCGTGAGAACACAAGATCTACACGAAGTGATGGCTGTGTCAAAATTGTGCAACCTGCAAGTGCAGCAGGTGTATTCTGCCTGAAAGAAAGTTCTGGAGATCCTAGAAATAGTACTTTGCCCGTATTTTCTCTTGCACCCGTATCGAATGTAGGAAAGGAAACCAACGTCTTCATATCAGAATCTCCCCCGACTTCGAAAGTGATCAGAGCTGTCCCCCATTCAGGTACAGCGGCAGCCCAATCAGCAGCTAATATCTTGAAATCAATTCAGCAAGAATGGCACCAGTAAAGGTATGGCAACCTTACATTGACTTGTAGAATTCTTTGGGTGGTCATTGTTTTCTAGGAGTCATGAAGTGTATATTGTGGAAAAGAAGATTTTAAAGCAAGTAATGAATGCCAATGAAGAATGTGTGTTGTTCTAAGTGGGTACACAACCAACCCTTGCCTGTTAGCTGGGGCTCATCCAGGCCACGGAAGGGGTGCATGGATGGGCAAATTTTCCAGGCCCGTGCTATCCAATGGGTAGCGAATGTTGTGTTTGAACTTTGCAGCCTTAGGGTCTTAATGTCCCTGAGTGGTGCATGGTCCTTTTGTTTTACTGATGTCACCTTATTCAATGCATGCTTGTAGGCAAAGAGTTTCGTGATCGTGATGTAATGAGGTGTCATTGACATTGGAGGGGTCATGCTGCAGACATTGGAATTTGGTTACTTCTTCACACTTCTACCCTCCACTGAACAATAAATTAACAAGGGTGTTTTTGGAAGGTTCGCTGTACCTAATGACCATCTTCTGTAATCTTTTGGTTTGCCTTGCAAAGATAGACGTAATGTGAAAGCTTTTGGGCCTTGCTTGGCCCTGGTCATAATCAAAAAGAAACATACACATTTTTATAATGTCTTCCTAAGTAGCTCTCTCTATTCTCACTGTCCAGTCTCTTCTTTTCACTCCCTTCTAAGCAAGCCATGCAACCTTTGGCTCTAACCTAGCCCTCCCTTCCCAGCGTATGATCTTCTTCTGTGCCTTCATGATCTTGCAAATTTAATTTAGACTCATGCAGTTTTACCACATTGTTTCATTTGTGATGAATAGGTGAATGACATCTAGCTTTTCAAGGTCTTTCCATCTTCGAGCCAATCATGAAGCCTTGCACTACAGATCTTTAGCATGACATCGTGAATTCAACCAACATTGCTTTTGTATCTCACAATTCTTGAAGGTTGTTGATCGATGATATTTTAATAGGTAGCTTAGTATGCCCACAAATTGGCATGATGCTAGTAGGTTTCTACTATATTTGTTATGTTTTTTCACATCACCTCAGTGGGTCTTCTTCGAGTGATTTCATTCAAATAAATATTGTGTGAGATCTTTTGTGTACAACCATCACGATATTGATTATGGCAACAGAAAGTGTGCCACAATCATAAGAGGTTAACCAAGCATTTCATGAAGGACTTCAAAGTTTAGACATAATGCCTTGTATCCACCTGATTACCTACCTTGGCTTTAGTCCACTCAACAGAGGAAGTTCATTTACTTGATTGACTACCATGGCTTCAGTCTTCAAAACAAAATAAGCACCCAAGGCTAGTCTACACAATACAATAACCAATATGTGTCTATCAAGATGCTAATTATAGCTGTAAGAGAGCATGTTGTCCAACCTAGCATTTTCTTGTTAGGAGTTAGCTCTACACCTTATATTTTGCGTAGTTCTATCCATCTTGGTTTTAGCCCACTGAATAGAATGGTCAATCGCCATGCCTTGGCTACATTCATTATATGATTGGGCAGCCAAGCAGTTTGTAGCCATGAAACAAAATATTGCCGTAATGATGTTTCTACTTCTAGGGCACGCCACGGCATTTTGTAGGCTTACTAGACAAAACAATCATTTGCCATGATCGTGTGTTTACTTGACTGGCTACCTTGGCTTCATTCGTGGTGTGATGATAGGGCTGCTAATCCAAAGCATTTTCTTGCCATGGGCAACTAAACAATCAAATGCCATACGATGCCGCCATACCAATCGTTTTCTAGCCTTACTACTTGGTAGGTTTGCATACATATCATCCTACTAGATGATTGGTTTATAAAAATTAACATCTCAGTAAGACCTTGGAGGAGCATGGTTATCATCTAAGAATTATAATGGCAACTGATAGAGCTTGAGCTAAAGTCCTGTTTTCAAAAAGAGAGCAAGTGTAGCTTTTTAAAATAACAGTACGTAACTACCATCACCTAAGTCAGAAAAAAAATGTTGAATTTATAAACTTTTTTGATATATCTACATGGGCAAAGAGCGCTTTGCTTCTTCCAAACCTTTCAAAATGCAAGTACAATAAGTATATGAAAGAAAGTGAAGCAAATAGAAAACACAGATGTAGGCCCAGGTACAAGACTTGTAAATGTTGGAAACTGATGTTTATTGTTGAAAACTGAGCACGAGGGAAGCCCGTAGATGTACAATGGTAAGAAGTAGAAGCAGTTGCTAATGACATGTATTGATACTCGGAGGTCTACATCTGGATATTGCTTCATGCTTGGTTTTGGATTGGTTTCTTGGAAGTCTCAAAAGTAGAGGACTGTTTTTTGCTTCTTCCACTAAGGCTGAGTATAAATCTTACCTTCTCTCCTCCACTGAGGCACTTTGGACTCATCAGATTTTGGAGCATTTGTGCTGTGTCAATACTTCCCCGGTTACTATCTTCTCGGATTCTTAGAGTGCTATTGCTCTAGCTCAGAATCCTGTGATACGGGGACGATCCAAACATATTGAAGTGCATTATCATTTTGTATGTGACTGGATTGAGTTGGGACTTCCTCGATTGGCCTAGTGTTCTACCAAGGACAATGTGGCTGATCTCTTCACCAAACCACTTCCGAGAGCTACTCTAGAGGTGTTACTTCAGTGTGCTGGTATTGGACCACTCCTTTGGCGCTGACGAGGAGGTGTTGGATTATATCATCTCCAGATGGTCTACATCACCGTTTTCATGCTCGTATTGGCCATTTATGAGGGCACATTGGCATATCTTAGCAGATACTCTTCAACATTTTTCTACAAATTTTAAGGTATTTTCTAGCATTTTATCCTACTGTCCTATTGCCGGCTTGCTACAGTTGGCCGACCAACACTCTGGCGCCCAATCAGAATCTGTGAAGCCAACCAAATGAGCACCACAAGAGTAGGTGATGCCATAATATGAAGTACCTCGAAGATAACGAAGAACTCTCAAAATTGCCTGCCAATGAGACCGTCGAGTGGTTGATGAGAACTGGGCCACTGGCTGAGGACACTCATAGCATAGAAGATGTCTGGAGGATGGGTGTTCACAAGGTAAAGCAATGAGCCAACAATCTGCCGGTACTCTGTAGAATCCACCAAGGGTGTATCCTCCTCCTTGGATAACTTGGCATTAGGATCCATGGAACAAGAGAGAGGTGTATAATTTGACAACCCATAAAGTGAGAGCAGCTTCTTTACATACTTTTGTTGAGAAATGAAGATATAATCATCTTTCTACCGAACATCCAACCCAAGAAAATAATGTAGAAGGTCAAGATCAGTCATCTCAAATGTCTCTGAAAGCTTGGACTGAACCTGTGTGACCAACCCAATATCTGAGCCAGAAAGAATGAGGTCATCAACATACAAAACAATGACACAAATACCTCCATCAGAAAGAAGCACATAGAGATTGTTGTCAGCATATGCCCTCTCAAAGCCAAGAGATAATAAGAAGGCATCAATCTTCTGATACCAGGCATATCTTAGCAGATACTATTCAGCATTTTTCTACAAATTTTAAGGTATTTTATAGCATTTTATGCTATTGTCCTACTGCCGGCTTGCTACAACTGGTCGACCAGCATTCTGGCGCCCAATCAGAATCTGTGAAGCCAACCAAACCAGAGTCAAATCAGGACTCATAGAGGCACTGGGAGCTGTAGAAGCTAATGCAATGGGAACGGGTGACTATGAAGTAGCATCTGGCACCAGGATTGTAGCAGGGGGAGGAGGAGGAGGAGCTAGATGTGGAAGAGGTTTAAGATCACTAGCATCTGCCGAGAATGGATCATCCAGAAGGTCAGTAGATGCATAAGGTGGAGAGGAATCAATGCCAAACCAAGCATCATGAGAAATGATGATGTCATCAACCTATGGATCCCAATCCTTTGGATCTAAGACTATAGCTTGTGAAGATCATCCCCTTTTACTTAGGTGCGAGTGTGGTCCTTTTCTTATCTGGGACATGCACATAAGCAACACAACCAAAAACACGAAGATGAGAAACAGAAGGCTTGTGTCCTGTAAAAGCCTCCTCCGAAGTCATCCCCTCAACCACTTTTGTGAGAGAGCGGCTAATGAAATGAACTGAGGTAGCCACAGCTTCACCCCAGAAAGCAGGAGGGAGACCTGCATGATGCAACAAAGCATGACCCATCACTTTGATGGTACGGTTCTTCCATTCCACAACTCCATTCTGTTAAGGAGTGTAAAGAACTGTAGTCTATCGGTGAATGCCCTTCGAAACAAGGAAGTCATCAAATGGTACAAACTTGCCACCATTATGAGTCCAGAGAGGAATGAAACTCTACCTCCAGACTGATTTTCCACCATCGCGATCCAAGTTTTGGAACTGGCAAAAGCATCTGACTTGCAAGCCAAAAAACATACCCATACTTTGCGAGTGAAATCATCCACAAGAAGAAGAGAATATCGAGCCCTACCAAGAGACTCGACCTCCATAGGTCCTGCAAGATTTGCATTTATAAGTTCCAGTCTTCACGTTGCTCGATGAGTGGCCTCCTTTGGAAATGCAAATCGATGATGCTTGCATCATGTAGGATGAGCAGATGTGAGAGAGACTTGAGTTGAGGTAGTCCGCTGACAACCTGCTTAGAATGGAACTTCTGTAAGAAGGCAGCAATGGGTACATGACCAAAGTGAGAATGCCACAGAGAAGTATCTGCCTCAGAAACCAAAGCCATCAAGGGGGAGAAAAGCTGATGAATATGGGAATCAGTGTGAGGGATCTGGGAAGAAACATTGGTGATCTTGTAGAGACCCCTATCATGGACTCCATTGGCAACAACTGAGAGTCTTCCTACGATTACTTTGATGACCTCATCATCAAAGTACACACCAAGTCCCTTCTGAGAAGCTTTGTATACTGAAAGAAGATTTTTGGAAATCCGTGGTACATGCAGAACATCATGTAATGTGCAAAGGAACCCAAAGAAACATTACCAACACCGGTGATAGGAAGTGAAGAATTGTCGCCGATACGAACTTAAGAGGAGAGAGTCCAATATATGGGCCTGATTGGTCATGTGGGCAGAAGCACCACTATCACCAACCCATTTCATCGCTTCAGGTGTGTCACTAACCTCTTTTGATCACGCGAGGAGTGAATCATGTGAATAAGTGGATGAATCTGGCTGCCATGTATGCAACTTTGGCAGATCCCTCCTCTGAAACTTTGCCTTCATCTTTGGTGTTGTCCTTGTTAGATGCTTTAGAAGCTTCCTGGGCTTTATACTTGGCTCTGGCTACTCGAGAATCATCACGACGAGCAAAGCAGTGAGCCTCAGTATGACCTGACCTGCCACAGTAATCACATTCATTGCTTTTGTCCTTGGATTCCTTAGAATCATGTTTACCCCTGCATTTGCCTTTGTTTTTGTTGTTGTTGTTGTTGTTGGAGTTCCCTTTTTTGCCTTTGCCCTTGTCAGAGGCAACAAAGGCAGACTCTGACTTGCCTTTTCCGCGAAGCATGCACTTGTTGTGGAGATAATTCATGACTTCCTCAAAAAGGGGGAGAGGATCACGAAAATAAATATTATCTCTAAAAGAATCAAAGGAATTAGACAACTTACCAAGAAGTTCATGGATGGGATTGTTGATGCTACTCCCGTACTCCTTAAGTTGTAGCTTGATATGGGAGAATTCTCCAGTCTTCTCAATCAAGTTATCTGACTCATTGATTGTAAGCTTCTCCAGATCTGACTCCAATTTGGCAATCTTCGCCCTGTCGAAACTCTCCCATACGTCCTTTAGATCCATGTCCACATCTGTGAGCATTATTCTCTGGGTAGAGACAAAATGTGCCTGTATAGATGGAGTCATGCAATGGATGATGATAAGACGAGCCCGAGCATCCAATATGCTTCTCAAAGTAGGGTCCACAAAGTGAGGTGTGGAGATAACCATCCACACATCGGGTCCTTCCATAAACAACTGAATCTAGAAACACCAAGTATGATAGTTGGTTGCTGTAAGCTTCATGGAGTCAGTACTTGGGGAGGATTGTAGGATGGTATGTGGGTAGGGGTGGGAGCAAGACCCGGATGAGAGAAACTCAGAGAGGAAATATTGGGAATAGGAACCACTTGTGGAGCGGCGAGAGATGGGGATCCAGGTTGTGATGGTGCTGGAGAGCAATAGGAGAAGGAGCAGCAGTAGAGAAACCTCATGAAGCCATGTTGTCTAACAAGAAACCTTCTCTGAACAAAGGGACTGAAAAACTTAGCAAGTCTTTCTCTCAGGCTGCTGTGCACAAGAAGAAGAAAGGATGGGAAACTCAGGCTGCTGCGCACAAGAAGAAGAAAGGTTGGGAAACTCAAAGAAAAGAAAGAAGGAAGATCTCTCCAAGATGTAGATCCCTATCCTCAGCACCTAGAAGAGGGCTTTAGCAATCCAATCAGCATAAAATCAGCAATCTTCGCTGAAAATTCATAAATACAATAGTCCCAAGCATTAGATGAAGAAAACGCAACAATCTTGAGGAAGCGTCTACTCCCGGAAGAAAACACAGCACCTTCTACGTTGAAATCTGTAGAAAATGTAGCAAACTGTCGAAGCCTCTGCTCCAAAACAGAAAATGTAGCTCTCTTTTACTCACACGTCAACGTTTTTGTTTGTTGATACCATCAAAGAAAGTGAAGCAAATAGAAAACACAAATTTAGGCCCAGGTACAAGACCTATAAATGCTGAAAACTGATGTTTATTGTTGAAAATTGAGCACAAGGGAAGCCTGTAGGTGCTGTACAATGGTATGCTTATGTCTCCAAGATAGTTTGATTGGGTATCTTCCCCATTAGAACTTTTCTACAAAGATGCATCCTTTTATGTTGATATATGGTACTACCCTTGAGCCTTGTGGTGGATAGATAACTTAGATAGAGTCTCAACTGGTGCTAAGGTAGAATTATTGCAATAATAATGGGAGATGTAATTTTTCAAGGAATAACATGTAAGTGTGCAAGATAGAGCATGATTTGATGCTACCCAAAAGAGATCATGTAGATTCTTTAAAGAAGGTGAATGGTTTTAGTAAAGCACCATGAAACATTTCCTAGTAATGAGGACTTAAAAATTCTATAAGTTGTCTACTAGCTAATTTAGCCCTTATTTGACCTTGAAAAAGGTAAATGAGTATACTAAAAGATGTTGGGGGATGTAGGAGATAACCTAGAATTTGACCATAAGCTCTTAAAACATGAGCATTGATTTATGTTCCTTATGAGCTAAAGGAGGTTATTGAGGGTTAAAGGGATGGCTATTTTTGAGTGGTTAGTCAAGTAGAAGGATTGAATTGCTAAATATAACAATTAGAAGGAAGATTATCTTTAAGTGGTTGATTAAGTAGAAGGATTGATTGGTTAAAGATAACACTTGGACAAGGATTTAATATTGACATAATTACTCAAAATTTTTACGTTATTAACGTGCGTAAATAAGTCAATAACACACCAACGTCATTGACATCAAAAATATTGACCTGTTGTGGTGACCTATGGAACCTATAAAAGCCTAGCGAGCCAGACAAGGTTATAAATATATCCCCATCGGGCTCATTTTCACTTTTTGTGTGTGTGTGTGTGTGTGTGTGTGTGAGAGAGAGAGAGAGAGAGAGAGAGAGAGAGAGAGAGAGAGAGAGAGAGAGAGAGAGAGAGAGAGAGAGAGAGAGAGAGAGAGAGAGAGAGTAGAGCTGCATCGCATGTAATGTTTTTAACGTTTTATGTTTAGTTTTTGTAAGAAACCTAGTTAGAAATCGATGGTGTCATATTTTGGGCACGTAACGTTGAGAAATGGCTAGGCTTTAGAGTCGTGTCTAGGCCACCCCCCGTGCACGGTGTGGTGCTTATCTCTCAGCATTGTATCCTAATGTTTGGTTGTATATGCCGTTAGATAAGTATGTTTGCCATTTCAACAATTGGTCGTATGACTCGGTCGTCGTTGTTAAGGACTAGACACCTTCCCTTGTTTGTAAAAGTAAGATCGATGTTGGATTGTACTGCTAGGTCATACCATGTCGTCAGTCAGTCATAGGATGTGGTATATAGGACTCGACTCTATGTCGTATTGCTCGATTGTTTGGGTCATCTCCATGGTTTATATATAGTGTGTTAGGGTTCGACACTAGGTCGTATTGCTCGACTGTCACGTGTCGTTCTAGTTCATATTTTATGTGCATGTAAACTTCGACACTGGGTCGTATTTCTCGGTCGTAACATGTCATCGTTTTAATTGTATATGAGTTTATACTTCAACATTGGTCATATTATTTGGCCGTAACATGTCTTGTTTATATTGCGATTTGTATGTGCATGTATTCTATGTTGTTTGCCTAACATTCTATATTAAGGTACTTCAAATAAAACAAATTTTCATCAACATTAATGTTAAAATATCCTAACTAGATAAATAATATTACTTTAAATCACATCACAAATCTAATCAATCTTTTGCAAAAAATACATCAACGATCGCTAATCTCCATAAGTGTTCGAATCTTGTCCATGTATGATTTCTCTAGGTGGACATTCTGATCTCCATTCTTTTTTATGGTCATTATGGAAGTGGATATTCTAATCCTTAGTAAAATTCTTTCCTTTTAATCTAGTTATAGCCTAGGGTAAAGGTTCTAATGTCAATTATATATCATACATTATTGGATACTAAAATTCCTACTCATGATACGGTATACCATACAAGTGCTTATAAAAATGCCTTTGTTATTTAAATCTCCAATAGATTTTCAATATCTCAAATACATGAGATTGTTTTAAATTTTTGAAAAAATCTTATTTCTCTACAAAGTTTCCAAATAGCTTATCTAATGTAAAATATATGAATTTACTAGCTAGGATGCTATTTCAAAATATGGCGAAATATGATGTCTTAGTCTGTTTAAATTGCATAAATCAATTATCTAATGTACATCACCCTCTCTCTCTCTCTCTCTCTCTCTCTCTCTCTCTCTCTCTCTCTCTCTCTCTCTCTCTCTCTCTCTCTCTCTCTCTCTCGTGCGCGCACGCGTGCGCGTGTATATTATTTATTTTCAGTTGAATGATTTTGAAAATTGTTATTAAATTTTGATTTGTTAAATAAAATAGCATCTTTTTTTAATATCAAAGAATTAGGTTTGGTCAGTATTCACAATAGAATTATTATTGTGCACGGTAGGGCATAATAGATCCTGTGACAAAGTGGATGCCCCATCAAAAACTTTGTCTATGGTTGCTGAGGACGACATGGGAGAATTCATCTCCAATGAAGTCCATCTCCAATGAAGTCCATCTCCAGGGACTCATAACGGAGATTGTGAAAGCCACAAAGGCAGTTCTACACATAGAAAACTCCCTAGATAAGAAGATGCACAATTTCCTCAATAGCATCATAGGGGATATGCAGAAATATGTCGCATATTTGCGTGACTCTCTCCCTCACGGAGTAAACATGCAACGGCGGTTATAGTTTTGGGATACAAAGTGGAAAGAAGAAAAAGCTAGAAGCAAGAGAGCAAAGGGAGTAGACTCTCCCAACACACATTGTTGAAGAGAATTCTCTTAGAGAAAGTAGTCCATGAGGAGGCCCCTCAGAGTGGAGAATAAAGCTGTGTTCAAACGAAAGTAGCAACCAGGTAGTACGACACACTTAGTGCTTACTTCCAAAAATGCGTAATGCTCACTCCTAATAGGGGTGCCTCACGATGCCATCCTATCAAGAGAAAGATTAGAGAGGGTGCTTTTGGGGAGTGTTGGAGAGTCCAATTTGAAGGTCTATCCTTTTTCCCTCCTCACATTACCTATGTAGCAAAGAAATACAAAGGCTCTTATTTGCAGAACCATGTGTCCTTCACAAAGGAGTATATGGAGTGCAAATATCACATCAAGGCCTTATGAGATGCATTGCATTTAGCCGTCTCTCGCCATGGGTAATAATATTTCCTTACTAAAATGGTGGTACATTGGGTTCCTTACTCATGACCCTCCCATTCAAACTGGGGACCTTTAGACGTATAATCACCAAGCTGCAGCAGCAGCAGTGAGTCACAATAAGAGTCCCATGGGAGAATCCTATTTTAGAGATTGCATAGATGGATCGGATGGTTGCCTTTTTGGAGGGGCTACCAAATATTATTCATGCATTAGTCGACGCCATGGGAGCTACTCATACAGGGGGAATCATTCATTGTTATCTTCATGTATACAATATTATGTTAGATTATACAAGAGAGCATGCACACAGGGTAGAAGTCATTGACTAGGGATTGCTAATTTTTGTAGGGGAGAAAATAGAATCTGTGAATTACTTGCAATGTCTTGTAGGCATAGATGATGTAACGTGGGAGCTCATGAAGAATGACGTTAAAGACAGGAATCGACTGCATCCTCGAAACTAATTGATCTTGAAAATTAGGATGCTTTTTGTAAAGAGTCAGATATATATGCACTGGGTTGGTTAATTATCCAACTAGTAACCTTTTTTAAGGAGAGCTTTGAACGTTACGCTAAAGGCAATCCGGAATTGCATCCCAATTGGGATGACCTAGAGCGTATTTTCTTTTTTTGTAACACATTATATGTTTGTAAAGGAGAAGGTAGATAGGAAGAACGTACTTGAGTTTTCTAAGATGTTTAAAAGGATTAATACTCAACCTCAAACAGCGCTTCGACGGCCTGCCATTGAGCTGATGGTTGCATTTTATTGAGATATAAATTTTTTTATAAAATATACTTTGATACAATTTAATGAGTATTGAGATGTATATTTCTATCGCTTATAATCAATATTTGATACAATCTGTTGAGATCTGTATATTTCATGTCCTTGTTTGATTTTAAACTTTACTGTAAGTGGATAAGTTTTAATGTTTGTGGGATATTAAGTCCTTCTTATCCTATGTGCTAGTAATCCCCTAAGCAATGAGTGAATAAGTTTTCAACTTCAATTTCCAATCACTTCAATCCATGCTATTCACTATGATCATTCATTACTGAATGTTAATTTTCTTAAAACTTTCAACAACTTTTAACATTTCTTTATAGTAATACTGTAATGACGTGGGTGCGTACTTTGTATTAACAACCATGGCCAAATAAGGTGGAGAAACACCACACCAAGCAAGATAAGGGGATCAAGAAGATGATCCTGCAAGACAAGCACACAACAAATAAGCACGAAAAGCCTATGAATGCAAGCCTTGGTCGCCAATCTAGACATCACATAGACTGCTCAAACTAGCAAGATCATCCCAATGGGTGAATCCTACTCATATGTAGTGGAAGGCAGTCAATGAAGCAATGAAAAACCAAATGGTTTGTAATATATGGAAATTGGAGAAATGTTTGAATGATGATACAAGGGAAAATATGAAAAAAATAATATCTTCAAATCAAAGATCATCCCTTACATCATGCAGTCTATCCTCTTTGTATGCAAAGATGATGTACATGCACTTTGTAGAAGGTACTCCACTGGACTTTAGCTCTAAAGAAACCCATTAGTCAGTACATGATATCAGTACATGATATCCGACAAGAAACAGTTACACTCACTCGAAAGGAGCTTCGGCAGGCTATCCATGGGGCTTCCTTGGAGTTGCATGAAACGAGAGAAGAGCTATGTACACAAATCAAAAGCCAAGAGACACACCTCAAGAAGTGATAAGATGCTATCATGATACCTACCAAAGCAACTCATGACAATGCGTCTTTGAGTAGAAAGTTTCGTACACTTTTGGAGCAAGTTGCAAGTTTAGAAGAGAAGCTCACTATTAAGCATATAAGCACACTAATATCTCATCGATCGTCGATAAGGAAATGCCCAATCAACCCTCGCAATGTATGGCCATTTTGCGATAAATGTTTTGACGAATGGAGCGGCTATTACACATTGCCTTGTGGACATTACTACCATCTATCATGCTTAATTCAGTAAATGTTATTAGTTCACCGTTATAAATTATATTACCTAGAATTACAAGAAGACTTGTATAAGATGTTTGGATTCTAACAAGAGTTGAAACAAATTATTTCTAGCATTGGGCGAGGAATCTCTAGCATCTTTAGAAACATGAACTTTGTTAAACTCAGTTAAGAATCATCCCACAATGATTTACTTACTCTTTGTACTCTCAATCTTAATGGATTTACACTCTTTGTGCTTTCATATTGACTGTTGGTTTTAAATCAATATGAACACATACATCAGGAGTTTCAAGTTCTGATGTAAAGTGATGCCTTCGTTTTTATAGATGTTGTTCAATTTCTTGATCATCTACCTCCAAGTTCTCATCTACTTCTTCTTTGCGAACTCATCATAAAAGAGGAATTGACATTCTGCAAATCCTCTTCTTTAATATCCCCATTTGCATGATCCGCGCATTCATAAATCCATCTCGAAACATCTTCTCTGTAATATTTACTCTCAAAGTGGTTCAAGATCTTCTCATTTTGCAATACATCTATATCAATTTTTTTTGCCCAATCTACAAGAAGTCGATTGCGACGGTACTATGCACATACTTATATGTGCTTCAATTTCATTCAGAGCTTGAGTTTGATGTGCATTGTGCAAACACTTTTATTGCAAGGGGCCTTAGAAATCCACAAGATGTTCAATTTAGAATCCACCATTTCCATGTAGGTTGATCTCTTGGTAGATCTTGAACCAACTTTTCGTTGAACTTTCCTTCTTTTGACCTTGTGTAGTTAAAGCTTGAATGACATGCATAATATGCATCATAACATGATATTCAACTCCATGCCAAAAGAGCCCCATTCGAGCAATCCACAAAGGGTTATAACCTTCGAGCGCACCTTGTGTGTCTACACTCCTTCCCACTTTTGAAGTGTAGTGCACGTAAATGTCTCTTGTAGCCCATCTTTATTTTAGAGGAGAGATTATAATATATAAAAGTTAGTGCAAAACCTTGTTTCTGTAGGTAACTTAAGCATCTGTCATATACGAGATATCGAGCACTCTAAATGCTATGCAAGTGTGAAAGAGAGGGTTGAATGATTAATTTTGGATAAATTGTTTGTAATGGATGGTCAAATGTGCAAAGGCAACCTCTCATTAATGTCATGCTTATGTGTCCTCGAGGTGAATGTTTTATCAAGACAATGGATAGCTCAGGTTAGATAAAGTCTGGTGTATATATTGCTGAAGTTCTTGCTCAGGTAATATATTGCATTGGCTAATGAATAATAGTTGAGTCTCTTCTAGCGTCGTTGCACGAAAACATTCTTGCAATGAAGCTTGTCTCTTGTTTACAAACACTACTAATTCCACCATGCAACCCAAAGTTCTGCGAGGATGTTGTGCTCTCCTTTCCTCTATTACATTCTGTTTGATCCTGGCTACATACATTCACATTTGTAGCTTCTTGCTCTGCAACTACATCTCTAGCAGAAGCCTGAGGAGGTTGAGGTGCATGTGAAAGAGGATGAGCATCTGCAAAGGACACTTCAAGGTCTTTTGTCCTTGTCACTCTCCTCTATCAATTGTCTTAGTCATTTTGGTGCACTAGCAACCGCATGATCACATTTTTTGCACAATTTCTCAATACTACCAAAAAATGGTGCTTAATAACGTGGGGCACCTCCTGATTTGTGTACATGACAATAATTGCATTCCCACTTCATGAATTTTCCACACAAATTCTTACAAAATTGCCAACTTGGATCCAATCATTTTTTTTCTTTTTAGTAGTGTGCACCTGAGCGGATGTTCCCTGTGTCGTGGTGGACAAGAAGATAAATCAATTAGAGAAGCCTTACATTGCAACACATTTGGATCTGAGGTGTTGCAATCCATTTTGTGATAGATATATGATGTACTCACATTCACAGACCGTACAGGATTCACTAAAAAATTTGCATGTTATAAATATAAGAACAAGATTTAGATGACAACACTAATCTTGTAAGTTGTGTTTAAAAAAAACAGTTTTACCATTTATACTTCCAAAAGACTTTCATAAATATACTACATAATCTTTGTTGCTAATTAAAATTAAAAAAACCTTTCAACTTGATATAAGCAAGATGTAAGACAATATATTACCAAAGCATATCATACATGTCCAAGAACCTATAAAAATGAGAATATACCTTTAAAAAAAAGATGAACAAGACATGAATCACCTCTAGCAAGGACCACTACAGCCCCAACAAAGAACTCATAGTCCAAACTACACTCTACAAACAATAAACAAGTCATATCAAACAACTAGCTTACAAAACAAGGGAGTAGCACAACCCATTGAAGGATCAATACTCTAATGGCTTACACTTCAAAACAAAATAAAGATAACAAAAGATAGAAGGACCAATGCTGCCCAATAGTAGAGTAGGACAAATGGTCCAATTAATCACGTTTGCTTTTCTATGGTGAGAGATGTAGCACAAGAAAGGACCACAATTTCCCAATAGTAGGACAAATGGTATGATCACTCACATACACAATAATATTGCTCTATAGTAAAGACTAGCGTTGTCCAATAAAGGACTACTAGTTTAAGCTAAAGCGCAAAGTAATCCCTAAGTCTAAACTAAAGTGCACAAAAATAGCATTTAAATGTAAATCAAGGACAACCACCACCCAATGAAGGACAAGATGTCCAATCCATACAATGGAGCATGTGTTGTCTGATTAAGGGCCAAAACAGTCCAATAATAGGACTAATAGCCCAATCCACAAGCAACACAAGGATTTTCTCAGGGATTGCTCCTACCCAAGTTACCTAAACAAGGGTTGTCTATCCGACAGAAGCATCCTCTAGTGTGTCGCTACTATAAAAACATAAATTATAACACACTAGCCAATACACATTTAAAGATAGTATAAGGAGGGGATTGGGGGTGCACGGTATGAGACATGCATGCCTTACTTAATGGTGTGTTGTGTGGTCTCTCCAACTTGGTGGTGTATACTATGAATGAGTTGTGTGGTCTCCAACCCCTCTCAAGCTTGGTGGTGCATTATGAATGGGACATGCACGCTTTACTTGATGGTGCTTAGGCTAGGGTTGTCTGGCCTCAAACCCCTCTCCAACTTGGTGGTGTATTGTGGCTGAAGCATATGGGAGGCAAGTTGCTAGTTGTACCCTAACTTGTCCTTGTATTCTTTGATTAATTACCTTTACTTCTATTGTGCAAAAAACAACCATATAGTTGAATTATGAAAACACATATAAAAGATCACTATAGAGAAGATCGTGGAAGGATCTCTAAGTTGGTGGAATGCTAGCTTAGGGATGTTTCACTCCCGTGCCCATGGGGTACATCACCCTTAAGCACCCATATTTGAGATTACTCTTCTTGCATTGCCACCTCCCTTCTTACATCATGCGCAACCCATCCACGCACAACTCCTTGCATGTGCCACCTCCCTTCTTACATCATGTGCAACCCATCCATGCACAACTCTAACTTCCATCAATATCTTCCATCACTACTTCTTAGATCCTGTTGGGGTCTTGATCACTAAACAAAAACAAGACCCATACAAAAACAATGCAAGAACTAGGATGAGAGAGAGAGAGAGAGAGAGAGAGAGAGAGGAACTTTTCCAACTAGGAACTTTCCCAACAACTAGGAGACTTACTAAAATTGGAAAACAACCTTCTTAATCTCAAAAATTTTGTAAGGCTCAATCATCTAAATGTATATCTCAAAGGTCCATTATTTGTTTTGAAAGGTGTGTTTTCTGGTTTGATTACACTTTATTTGAGGTCGACGCCACATGTTAATTTAAAGAAAACATGAAAGATGGCAACAATATAAAATAGTAAATATCTCATGTCTTTTGGTGTTTTGGTCAGGTATATAATTGTTCAATTAGTTTAGTTGTGTGGTGCGCAATGCAACTTAGGAGGAGAATCCATAAAATTGGGAAGAATATCGAAACTAAAACTAGTAAAGATTTAATGAGATCATCAAGGGAGTGTTTTAAAGTATTTGATATGTGGAGAAGACATGTGAGCACCCTTGAATGTTTTTTAATTTTTGATATGTGGAGAACACTTGTGAGTACCTCTGATTTTCCCTAAATCAATCTCACTAGTCAAAGCATTACATTGCTTATGATACCTACATCTATATTGCATGTATTCTTTCACTTATACCTTTTATGCATTCTTGGTTGCTAAGAAAAAACAATGTTGTCTCTTATCACACCCACTCCTACCTTTGTAGTTTATGAGATCCTTACACTTATGGGGATGATGAATATTTCCTTTTATCCCACCTTTGAAGCTTTACACTTATGGGGATGATATTTTTTCTATATGAAATCCTTGTGACCTCTTTTGAAAATCAAGTAAGATAAGTGGCATATCTTTATTGGAAACCAATGCTATATAGGCTCTATACTCTATTTGTAAGTACATGAGTATTGGCAAGCTTTATTTTGTAAGGCCCCTTTATAAGACAAAGCCATGGTTAATCACCCCAAATGCCAACTAGGACCTACTTTAGGAACCAGATGTGGTAGAGGCCAAATAGTTAGAGAGGACTCAATTGGGGTTGGTACACACTACCAGTGTGGAACAATATTTTTGGATGTGGTGTTACACTGTTTGAAAGAGATCACATCCAGGTTCTGCCATAGTCTTATTACCTTGTTCAATTAGATATGTCTAGATTCAATTAGGCATGTCTAGATTCCTCCTCTCAATTTCGAGGATTTCAATCTTATTCTTTGGAAGGAGGAGCTATGGTTGAAATATTCACAAGGTGGGGACTTTATTTGTGGTGGCAGCACAAAAAGGATATGTAAAAACTCAAGTAACCCTTTGTATTCAAAAAGAAGAGGGTGTCATGTTTCTATTATAATAAGATATGCCTAGAAATATTACAAGAAGAAACAGATGGATGCCAAAAACTGCAAACTCAATACCAAGGAAGAGTTGAGCAACAATGCCACCACTAAAATGGAACTATTTTTGAAAAAATTTATTGGATAAGGCATGAAGGTTTTTGGTTCTTTTATAGTCGATCCTTGATAGTGTAGCTTGAAGACATATGACCATAAAAAAGGAATAAATCTCCTCCTTCAAGCCTTTGGGAGATGACATCATGGTAGTGGTTAGAAACATTGCAAAACATGCTTTTTACAAAAGGGACATAACGTTCAAAAAAATGTCAAAGTAGGTTTCCAATAAATAGATTTTCAAAATGTCAATAGTAGGTTTCTAATAAATAGAGTTTGAATATTCTTGAATGTGGGAAATGAGTGGAATTCCAAGAATGCTCCGATCCCTGTGAATCATGATGGGCTCAGGAAAACCTTCAACAATAGTGAAAGTGTCCTACCTCTAATCAAGAATGGGTGCATACTGTTTAAACCACTGGATCCCGAGGATCATGTCACATGCTAAAAGAGGGGAGACAATGAAATCCCATTGAAATGTTGCCCGTTGAACCTGAAACTCAAACTGTTGAGCTTTATGAGAAATGTGTGTACATAGACCAGGGGTAAACTTGTCCACATCTAGATGCTATGGAACCAAGGTGCATCTCATCTTGTTTGCCAACTACAGAAAGATGGCATCCTTAGAACTGCCCATGTCAAAGAGGACAATGAACTGATGTCCCCTTACAATAATGCCATAGGCATGAATGAAAGGCTTTGTTTGTCCCTCAGCCTCACCCTCCTGCTTATTATCATCAAATACTACTGGTGGTACTAAATTCAAAGCGGGGAAAAGTTGAACGGCATTAGAGGCTAATGGTAAAGGTGTGGATGGGGCTGCTACTATTGCTATTGTGGAATTGGATGCTTTAGAATAATTTTTAGCTTGCAACTTAGTGCAATCTTTCTTCGCTTCCCCCACAATGTGACAAAAGAAACAATGGTTCTTTGTCTTGTAACATGTCTATTCATCCGACTAGAGATAACCTCCAGTGATTCCCTCCTCAGCTTTTTCCTCAGGAGTTTTCTTGGGCGTAGAATCCTTCTTATTGCCCGATTGACCCTTAGAGTTTTTCTTTTGGTCCTTTTGGTCTTTGTTGTTCTAATCCCCCATTACCCTGGGTAGATGATTATTGGGTAGATGACTGTTGTTGGGGCTTAAGGGTAGCTTGGGCTTACCTCCGTTCAGTTTTTTGCCACCCAACTTGCATTTTCCACAATAGCTGTGCCCATGCCTCTCTTGTTCAGGCTGTTCACCTCTACCGGTTGCTCCCACCACCACCATGGTTCTGTGAGCTAGCCATTATTCCTAGCCTTCTGGATGACCTCTACATCATGTTGTTCACCAAGTATCTATTCTAGCCCTTCCAACCTCTACAATTGCTAGCTGAGCCTAGTTGAGGCACCCCTTGGGCAATGTCTACTCGGCACCAAGGCCTGCCTGCATTTTTGGGCTTCTGGTTTATGAACAACATCTGATAGAGCTTGCCTAATCAAGGTTGCATTCTTTACTCCTCATAAATAGCCTAACATCAATGAGAAATAGCCTAACATCAAGGTTGCATTCTTTACTCCTCATAAATAGCCTAACATCAATGAGAAAGCTCCAAAGGCTATCAAAACCCTAAAGCTTATCTTGTTTTTTGGGTACTCCGTCCATGCTCCTATGCAAAATAGCCAACACATATTCAATATGTTTTACATTGCTCATATCCTTATCTTTTTGAGATGAAGAAACATGGAGGAACTCATCTTTTCTTCCCTTGGGTCCTATCCCTTGGCCACCATCATGCCAATCATACTGTAAGCACCATCACAAAGCAACGTCTCCTTGCAACAAGTACACCTCCCACACTTGCCCATAAAGTGTCATAATCTTGGAAATGATGCCAAAAATGGACACTCATTGGAAATGATGTCATAATCTTGGAAATGATGCCAAAAATGGACACTCATTGGCATCAAGGGGGGAATATTACATCCTTTGGATTTATAACACCTTGTTTCTATAAAGGCTCCTCTCCATCATTCCCTTTTTTCCCTACTTTAGGCACGGGGGGGGGGGGGGGGGGGGGGGGGGGGGTTGCTTTGGTATGTTGATGTAGGATGTTTCTATCTCTCCAAAGCAAGACCTGACCTCTAAGTCTTTCATGCCAAGACCATACTTGTTAAGCCTCTAAGCCATGCTTGTTGAGCCTTTTCACCTTTTGTGCCAAGCTCATTGGCCTCTAAGCCATGCTTACTAGTCTTTGAGTAGTTTGAAGCATGAGAATGCATCTTGTTTCTCAATTAGTGTTGGAGTTTAGGGACTATTGAAGGATTTCTAGGTGTTAGATATTTTTAAGTTTAGTGGTGTGATCACCCTGTTAGGTGCGAGCGCCCCTTATCTAGGTCTAGGTTAGAAGATAAGGCTTAGTGTCTATAAAAGCATGTACTTGGGTCCATCATTCTTACACTAATGAGTACCATTCAAGTTGTGCAATCTCTCTCTCATACTTGAGCTCTATTGCATCTCTCTCTCTCTTCCTCTAACCCTTATGCTTTTTAACCATGGCTTGAGCTCCATATCTCTTCTTCCTTAAGCCTAATCTCCTACACATACATCCATATCATGAAGCTGTTCCAACCTCGATAGCCTCGACCTCTATATTTTCTACACCATTTGATACTATCTAACCTTCTTCAAGAACATAATATAAAACTTCACATTTGTGTAGATACAGATCTCAAACAAATTCAGAAGAGGTGGTGTGATCTTGTTATCTCAAATTAATAGTATGGAAACAATCATGTTTTAAGTTACCTTCAAAGTAAAAGACTCGACTAATCATCCTAAAGATTCTTGATAAGAATTATGAGTTGGCCATTTAAATTGAGGGCAATGGAAAATTTATGTTAAATAGACCCACAAAACCAACTCAAGTCTAAGATCTTGGAAAAGCATTTGCTCAATGCTCCACCCTATGGATGTGCTCTATTATGTAAGGCTCTCTTTATGAGGAGTAGCCATTGTGGCACACTTGAGTACTAGGCAGTTCCTAGTTTAAACACTGGATGGTGGCCAAGTGTGGCTAGATGGTTAAGAGATGGATTATGTAGACGTGGCACTCTACCAAGTAGGATGCATGCTTATGTGGGCTAAGTGACTGCATTAGTTAGTGTTGGATAACAAACTGAGGACAAACTGTTCTTGGGTTTTGTGAATCCTGTTTGGTCGAGATAGTCTCAGATGGCCATGGGAACTGTGCATACATCCCTACGAGACATTGTTATAGTCTAATATGGTCAGTCAGTCATTTTGGACCAAGTTGTGGGTTGGCCAACATGGTCGATCCATGCCAACCTTGGAAACATTAATAGACTAGTTTGGCAGCCTTAGTTTATTATTGAGTTTATTATGTTCAAGAACTGTTGTAAGAAAGACATCCTCTATCCATAGACTGTCTATATTGCCATCAAAGCTCCTTCCCCAGAGCACATGGGTGGGAATCAATTTGTAAGCAGTAATATTGTTTACTCTCCACTTCTTTTTCTATAATTCAATGCTTTGTATTATTGTGTTGATCCTACTTCTACTATTGTGTATTCATTCAAGGTATCATAGCATAGGCTCTAGGCAAAGATTGTTTTAGGAGTTTGCTATTTGAAGATAGATTTAGAGAGATGACCTAACTGACAAATAATGCAGTCACTCATGCCCACCCTCCATCTTTTGGTGATGAGAAGTTGGATGGGATGCACTCTTTGTAAGTTCAAGATTAGGTCTATTCTTCAGTGATGTCCCTGATTCAGTATACTACCACTAATTCAGCATACTATATTTATTAGTTGATGTCCCTAATTCAACATGGCAAGTTCTAAATAACCAATATGAGATGAGGAATCAGACAAGGATTCAGAATCTTGAGAATCAACTTACAGCAGAAAGGCATTCTGATGGAGAAGAAAAAAAGCAATTCATATCATGGATAAATAACTTGCAAGACGAGATGACAATGGTGGGAATCACTAAGACTAGTGCGAAAATGGCACGTAAGTGCACCAGAGTGTTGCCCTAAAGTATGATAATTTGGTGACCTCACTAACACGCAGGCGCACAATTTTGAGGAGTTCGGTGCACTGTTAGTGGAGGGAGGAGATGCATTTCAAAGCAAGAAATAATAGTGATGTTGCATTCTTCACAAATGAAAAGAAAGGCAAGGGGAAGGAGGGCTTTGACAGTAACCCCAATGCTTCTAAGAAGAAGAAAAACTCAAAGGTAAAGTGTTTATTATGATAAGCCTGGTCATGTCATCAAATCATGTAGATTGAAAGAAGTAGATGAGAAGAATGGCACTTTAAAACCCCTTGGAAGAAGGAGTCCAAGAATAGTGCTAAAGTGGAATTGGAGTTGTTTATGGCAATAGAAGAAATCTTTGTAAAGGTAAAAAATTCTTAAGCATCTGATGATTCATGGATCATTGACAATGGAGCATCCCAATACATGACTAGTCATAAGGGTTGGTATACCTCCCTTAAGCTTATGGGGGAGTCCATCCTAGTAGTGGCGGTTAAGGATGATGCCAAATGCCCATCCATAGGTTCAATTATTATTTCTTTTTTTTTCTAGTAGAATGCCCATCCATAGGTGATACTAAGAGGTTGTTCGATGCCCTTTATATGCCAAACATAAAGAGGAATCTACTATCAGCATGTGACTTTAAGGTTCTCTTCCTCGTCGATAAGGCTGGTGTAGTCATCATAGACATTAACGAAAGTGTCATTGGGAGAGGAATATGGTGCAAAAAATTGTATGATCTATCGGCTTTTACAGCCCGAGTCACGATGTCAAGACAAACAAGCTATGGCATGAGAGATTTGGGCACCTGAGCTTTATAGTCTTAAAATAGATATAAAGGTCTAGAATTGTGGCACATCTACTAGCTTTTTTAGAGATGTTAAATGTGTGTGAAGCTTGTATAATGGGGAAGTAAATTAAAAATATAGCATAACTTGGTAGTAGAGACTGAGACACGAAAGAGGCTGAAGAAGTTTTAAATAGATCAAGGAGGAGAATTCACATCAAGTGAGTTTAATGTTCACTGCAAGGAGCACGGGATCAAGGAGCTGCTCATACTCTACAACAAAATGGTGTTGCAAAGCATAAGAAACATGCATAGTAGTGGAGATGGCATGGAGCATGCTTAGTTACAAAATTCTTTTTGGGCCGAGGTAGTTAACACTAATATGTATATCCTTAACATGAGTTACACAAAGGCTATGAAGGGAATGATTCATTCTCGAGACATTTAGGTGTGACTATTTTGTGCATGTTCCAAACTTATCCATAACTAAGTGGGATTCCAAGTGCAGGAAGTTTATGGAGTCAAAGGGTTACTGTCATGTAGCCTGTAATGGCACATGAGAGCTTGACTAGATGCGGAGACCAAATGTTGGAGTGAGGGACGAGTGCATCCGGGGTCTAGGGGTAAGGATACCTCAGTGAAACTACTAGCTAGCATAGAGCTAGGTGGCCAAGTGACCGGACGACCGGACGGTCAGGCTAATGTGGATGGAAGGCCACATATTAGTGGGAGGTGGTGACTAGACCTCCATACCCTTCTCGCCTATGGTAGAAGCTATGGTGGTGTGACATTGGCATGAGAGCTCAGTTCTGGATGGGATGCTCTCTCTTGCTCTTTTGCACGTGAAACGGCCCGCGAAGAGATATATATATATATATATATATTTTTGGAATGGTTGGAAATACTTCTTAAATCTTTCTTCACGGTCTTTTGTGCAGTCAATTCTTGTTGAAGAGACCATGGAAGTTGCATTGGATGGCATACCTTAGGTGGGAGGCACGGACCCGAATCTTCAAAGATTAGAGTTCTGTGGAGAAACTTATAGGAGGGAGTGTGTGTTTGGCTTCCAATTGGTGGAGAGGAAGGTGTAACTCATCAACTAATTCACAGGGCAATGCAAGCTTCAAGCGGCTGGCAATAGCACTCCCAGCCATCACAGGAGCAACAGGTGGTGAGGTGCACACAGTAATCTTGCACTTGCCACCAGACATATCACTCATTCATGAGGGTTCCATTCTATCTGAGGATATAACATAACATGCCTCATTCCAATGATTCTTATGCCAAGATGTGTGACATCAACGTGTATTTTTTGACAGCTCTTACCTCCCATATGTGCATGCCTACACAAGCATGCACATGGGCATCTAAGAGGATACGAACAAGCAAGGGTGTGTTTTAGCACAGTCTCTCGGAATGGTTTGGTGGTGATGTAGCTTGTCTACGGGAGTTGCCATTGCTCTTTAGGGATCGACAAATTTATTTTGAAAGCAAACCTAGAGCGGTTGGATGGTCATTTTAAAGTTTTCGTATTTTTATAAGCTGTGGGAGTTGTAACATCCCACCGGCTTTTTATGTAAGTACACATGGACATTAGTTTTCCTTGTCATGATGGTTATCGACCCCTTCCACATTTAGGTCTCTTTTACATTGGTTTTGGTTTGTTGGGCCAAGGAAATGTGCCCGCATTGGTCCAATTATGGCTAGGTTTGACCATATTTATTCGAAGACGGTTTTACGCCCCCCGGATATCGTGTCTCTGATGCCTCCAATATCGTGCCTCCGATGTAGTTCCTATCTTGACTTGTTAAAACAGAGTTTACACCAGCTAATAGCCTACTTTGGATTAGCTTAAAATTCATCGTAGTGTGACCGAGACCAAACTAAGCCCACTATTCTTGCCATTAGTTGACAAGAAAGTGTTTTTGGGTCGTTTAATAGTAGTAAGGTTGTGTTGTTGAACAATGTCGAGTCGCATTATTTAACAACCATAGTGTTGTTTGCTTGCTTGGTGTAGCAACATTGCTTGTTCCGTAGACATGCAAGCCTTTGTGTGTGGTTTTCAACACGCCAAAACCAAATTTATGTTTCACAAGATACATTGTGAATTATATTCGGATTTGAATATTGACTCAGTGTGAGGACACCTTTCGTTTGCAAAGATGTCTAGGTCAGGTTTTGACCCATATTATGGGAAAAGGAAGAGTGAAAATATTTTTTCCTGCCTTGTTAACAGATATCAAACAACTTTGAAGATATGTAGTGATCTTAAGCTCTAGGGTTCATAAAATCCCATGCTCAGAGGGGTTCGTAGTAATCCCAAACACGAATTAGTAGACTTTGAGTGACAGCGTGTAAAACCAAGTATAAGGACATTTATTGTTTGTTGTTCATCGTGTTGAGTACATAGATACTCTAGTTTATGTGGAATAGGGTTATGTTCCATTTGTTCAATAATTGGGGGTGTATATACGACATGTTATGTCATCTTGGGAAATATCAGTTTGTGAATTTCCTTGTTTTCATGTTGTAACTCCATAAACATTTACAATCTAAGTGGTTACATGTATCGGCACAAGAAATAGCTAAAATTAATGGGAAGCAGTTTCATAAATGGCAAACAAAGACCATGTATTTGCTCATAAGGAGAAATCTGTGGGGGCTAGTTGAAGGAAGAGATGAATGTCCAGACGAGATTGGGGAGAATGACTGGAAGAGTAGGAATGAGAAAGCATTAGGGCTCATTGTAGTTAGCCTTGTTGGATAGGTGTCATCTCCAGATGGTGTCACACTAGTGGCACACTCTTTAGCCTCTAGGCATTTTTGGGATTTATAGCATTCATTTCCATTTTTTCCTATTTACACACTTTTTGGATGGAGAAAAGGGTGGAGGAACTTTCTTATATATATGAGGCATTGTAGTTCATCAAGCTGGCTAGTGGTTCATTGATGAGTTCTTGAGTACATTGTCTCTTCTCTCATCTCTTCTTTCTCACATGGTATCAGAGCAAGGTGGTGGCGCACATAGAGCCTCCTTATCCTTCTTCCTCTCTACCTCTAGTCCTCTTCAATAACCCCACTTTCAATTGCGTTTTTTACATTCTTGATTATCTGCC
The DNA here is from genome assembly GCF_041138505.1 of Cibotium barometz. Classification (NCBI taxonomy): domain Eukaryota; kingdom Viridiplantae; phylum Streptophyta; class Polypodiopsida; order Cyatheales; family Cibotiaceae; genus Cibotium; species Cibotium barometz. Next base: position 35,680,907 of record NC_141048.1, on the reverse strand, counting down.
AAACGGATGCGTTTTTGAGGATTGTGCCCACTCAACCTACTGGAATCATCGTGGTCTACAACTTTGCAGAAGAAAGTTTTCGCAAATTCCTCATCGTTTTTGAGTTATTAGACTGCCTGCATGCAGAATTTCTGCTTGCGTTTTTTGCAGAAACCCTTACATTCTTGATTATCTGCTAAACAGATGCGTTTTTGAGGATTGTGCCCACGAAACCTTCTGGAATCATCGTGATCTACAACTTTGCAAAAGAAAGTTTTCGCAAATTCCTCACCGTTTTTGAGTTATTCTCGCAGACTGCCTGCATGCAGAATTTCTGCTTGCGTTTTTTGCAGAAGCCCTTACTCATCATCCTTGCACTCATTCAATGATGTAAGAGGCTTCAAACCAGCCCCTTACCATCCTCTACAAGTGTGTTTTTAAAGCACTTCAATCCGAGTCCTACAACTCTACTTGCGGTGAAAACATTGCCAACTAGTTTTCCCTACGTGCGGTAGCGTTTTTTTGGAGGCTTCTTGTGGAGAGATTTCTTGGCTGCGTTTTCATCATCAACTTCAGCCCTCTTCATGGTGTTTTGAGGTACATATTCATCCTCTTTTCTACACCTTTCTACCAGCTGAAAATTCCACTTTGCTACACACTTTGTGTTTGCGTTTTTGTGGACAATCAACTCCTCCATACTCCTTCTACCTAAGGCTATATTCTCAGCCCTCTTTTGGTGGTTTCTACGGAGTCTATTGGTTCATATATCGGCTGCGTTTTGTGGCTGTGTTTTTGCACTATCTTTGTGCATATTTTGGAGATACTTCCTTGGTGGACAGCCCATCTATTGGCTGCATTTTTTGGAGGTACGACACTTCTTCCCTTGTGTTTTCCCACCCTCCACTCCCTATGGGATACGAATAGTTCTTCCTTATTAGAAAACTATAAGTCTATCTCTTCATCAGTACACATTGGTGATGCTTCGTCTCTCCCTGTGATTGGTATTGGTGATGTTTCTTTTGGAGATGCGATCTTACATGATGTTTTGCATGTGCCTAAGATGTCTGCCAACTTATTTTCTATCTCTAAAGCTACTTCTAAAGGTCTTGGGGTTTACTTTGATGATGAAGTGATTGAAAACATTGATAGACAGTCACTTTCTTGTGTGGCACATGGTTATCAAAATGCTAGGCTTTATCATATACGCTCTTTTACAGCACAGTTGCCACCACATGAGTCTCATCTTCATCAATTATTTGCTTCTCCTAAAGCACTTGTTTCTAATGAAGATAGTGATCTATGGCATTTCCGCTTTGGCCATGTTCCTCTTGCTACTTTGCAACATCTTGTCTCACATGAAATGGTTACAGGTCTACCAAAGCTTGTCTCACATGACATGGTTACAGGTCTACCAAAGCTTCAGAAACCTTGCCATCATATTTGTTCTTCTTGTGCTCAAGGAAAGCAACATCGGGATTCTTTTCCAGAGGAGGCTACTCATAGGGCCACATGCATACTTGAGCTTATTCATGCTGATCTTGCAGGACCTATGGAAGTACAATCGCTTGGTGGATCCAAGTATTATATGCTTCTTGTGGATGACGTCTCTCGCAAATCATGGGTTTATTTCTTACCTAAGAAGTCTGATGCTCTTTCTCAAATTCTGAATCACCTTGGATGTTCATCTACTCCGACACTCATCTACTCAGATTCACAGAGTGCTATTGCTTTAGCCAAAAATCCAGTTATTCGAGGACGATCAAACACATTGATGTTCATTTTCATTTTGTTCGTGATTGGATTTCTGAAGGTCGCATTCAGCTTGAGTATTGTCCTACCAAAGATAATGTTGCTGATTTGTTTACTAAGCCTCTTCCTCGACCTACCTTGGATTATCTTCTTTAGCGCGTTGGCGTTGGTCCTCCCATCTAGACCTGAAGAGGAGGCATTGGTCCTCCCATCTGGACCTGAAGAGGAGGTGTTGGATAGGTGTCATCTCCAGATGGTGTCACACTAGTGGCACACTCTTTAGCCTCTAGGCATTTTTCGGATTTATAGCATTCATTTCCATTTTTTCCTATTTACACACTTTTTGGGCGGAGGAACTTTCCTATATATATGAGGCATTGTAGTTCATTTCTAATCAAGTTGGCTAGTGGTTCATTGATGAGTTCTTGAGTACATTGTCTCTTCTCTCATCTCTTCTTTCTCACAAGCCTAAATAATGAAATCATTCACCACATCACAGGGTTACACAACGGGCTAAAGATGCATGGGATGAACTAAATAAATTTTTGGGCACTCAAGCAAAAAATCAAAGATAAATCTGCTAATGCAATTCTACAAACTTGATATGAAGGAAAGGGAACCTCTAACCACACACTTGAACAAATACAAAAGTTCTTGAAAGACTTTGCTATTTATATCCACTATTTATATCCACACTGAAGCTTGCGTCTAAAGTTACTATCACAGCTTAGCAGGACTCATAGTTAGATGTTGAACCATAGAGTTCAAAGATTGACATAGCTGTTGATCCAATGACATTGGATTAACAAAAATTTAGTGTTAAAATGCCCTAACTTTGTGCTATATTGCCAAGAGTTTAAGGTCAATCTAATGAGCATTTTGTAGTAAGTGGCTGAAGGGTCTTGTAAGAGATGGCTCCTTTGGATATTTCAACTCGGGTCTTGAAGGGTCTTGTAAGAGATGGCTCCTTTGGATATTTCAACTCGGGAAGAGTGTATCCATGAGTACAGAGTTACTCTACCAAATCGATGGAAGGATTTAGAGTTTCAGATAGACAGAGTAAAGTGGATGCAGTTCACCTCAAACATTAAAAAAAAGGCAACTTGTACTAATTTGTATTTTTGAAATATTTTATGAAGTTTATACAAGGACCCAGTATTCCTTGTTTGTCTTCAATTAGTTGGGTAGTATATTGCCACCTGCTGCTGCAGGTAGGTAATGCACTACCACAGTAATGAGGCAACAAGGAAATGTTATATGTCACACTTCATAGTGGATAACACTACTACAAGATGACCCATTTTCGACGCCTATAGTACCGACGATTTCTGCATCGTCGAAATACCCGTCAATACAAATGTCAAAATACATTGTCGAAATGATCATCAAAATAAATGTTGCAAAGAAGCGTTGAAATAACAGCTGAAAATTGCATCGAAATAAAAGTCGAAATAAGCGTCAAAAACTAAAAAATTTTGTTTTTTATTTTGAACTTTTAAAAAAAAGTAAGTGTGCAAAAAAAGATAACATTGACAAAAAAATCAATATTTCTTGGCAAATAAAACTGAAATAAGATGTTATAGCTCATCATCGACTCTCTCATCCTCAAATAGATCCATGGCTCTGAATACATCTATTTCCAGAAATACCTCTCCATCTGCATCTTCGTCAATAGGTGTAGCCTGCATATCGTCCTCTTCTATTTCAGGCATTAGAGGTGGTTGTGTTGAAAGTTGTTCTTCTATTTCTTATTTGAATTCAGGATTAGTTGTTGTGTTTGCTTCTGGTTCAAGCGCTAGTAATTGTTGAATTACTATACCTTTATTTGATCCTTCTTCTAGTTGTTCGACTGGATCAATATCTATTTCTTGTGCTTCTTGAGTGGGTTCTTCAACCTCTAATGCATCTAAAATTTCCATATCTTCAAATATTTCTTTACTGTGGATAAATTTGGATTACAAACAACCACCTATGATCTCTCGGGTCCACCTTGAAGACGACCTGCTCACAATGCCTTGGTAGCACAAATGTGTCCCTTTGGTTTGTCCATATCTTTGTGGAGTCTATTTGAACAAATTCGCTCTTATCTCTGCGCATGGTTGCTTGTGGTCCTTGAGTCACTACCTTGATGAACCACTTCACATTATAAATGAACATAGAAAACTTTCTAAACCCACCAACCTTGATAATTTCTTGCTTGTGGTCCTTGAGTCACTACCTTGAACCACTTCACATTATAAATGAATATAGAAAACTTTCTAAACCCAACCTTGATAATGTCTTGTATCATTCCACAGTCAAGCATGACAACTTCACTACTTAGATCACTTGCACTTGAACGACTTTCTTGCATGAAATTTTTTTAGACACCAAAATAAAATGTTGTTCTCTTCTTATCTGTTCGCTCCACTCAAATTGTGACGACCGCGTGACCAAAGTGCACCAAATTTGTGATACTGCAAGCAAAAGAAGATCATGAAATTGTATCAAGAACAAAAACTTATACAAGACTATGTCTTACGGTTTCTGGTGTATATATAAAAATTCACTTACATGGTAATCACAACCATATGCAAGCTCCTCCTCCTCGTCGCTTTATAACCTTGCCACTCTGTTTTGCTTGTTTTATGGTCTGTTGAAGCCATCTACTCTAGAAGGAAATTATGGAAGTTGAGCAAGTGAATCTGGGTATGACAATGCTCTAGTTGTTTGACTCTTTCTAAAATTCAAACGATCTCGGTCTCTTTTCCTCTTTGCTAGCTTATACCTCTCGATCCATTTCTCCATAGCACTTGAGTTGAGGATGCAAAATTTATTAATCTTCTCTCGCAATGCCATATCCATTATTCTCTGAAGCCCTTGTCTTTGAGCCTTTTCTCCAACGAGCCGATCATCCTCTTCTTGTGTCCACAATCGTGGCATATCTGGGTTTGGCGTACTAAGAAATTATGTTACGTATACAAGAGATTCTTGAACAAGCCATCTCACTTCCATACTGCCCTCATGGTGAGCTTTTTGATGAACAAAACCTTTCAGTGTCTTCATAAATCTCTCAAGGAAAAACATCCATCGACTATGAATGACACCTGCTATAGCAACCTCGTCAACCACATGAACAAGTAGGTGCAATTAAGTTGTTAGGAAACTTGTTGGAAAGAATTTCTCCGCCATTGTAACTACATCATTGGAGTTTAGAGACAAGCTGCACCTTCTTTGATATCCATCGTACAACTGCACTAATCTTGTATATTGTTGCTCTTATGTCTTCGCTGAGGCAATCCTTAATGGCTATTGGTAGCACAAATTGTAAGATTTTGTGCCAGTTATCCATGAGACTTCAAGAAGCCACTAAGCTCTTCATCATTTGTGAATGCTCCCTTCACGCGATGCATACAACCAGTGGGAGTACGAAACTCACTAATGCACTTCTTTACACGCCACTGCTCTTCTTTGGTTAAGACCTAAGGTGCTCTAGGGAGAATCACCTTCCCATAAGCTCTACTCCATGTACATAAGTGTTACATGTGATCCACCTCTTGTAGATCATCCCTTTGAGCCTTACTCTCTTTAGCACTTGTGATGGTTTCCAAAGCATATCGGCTATGTTCTTGAAAATGTGCATAGGGTCAAGAAGATGATTGACTAGAAGATCACTCTAGTATGGGAGTTGGATAGCCACTTCATTCCGGGGGGTGAACAACTTGGATCCACTTCCCATTCCATCCTCCAATCACTTGGCTTTAGCACACGAGGAGGCCTCCCTAGAAATCTCTCTCACAACTCATGGTTGTTGGGAGATACTTTTTGTGGCCCTCGTAGACAACCTTCTTCAAAGCTGTTGAGTACCGAGACTCTAATGATGTAGGCCCACATATAGGGCATGCATTATAACCAAATATTGAAAGACTTGCCAAACATGCTAATCATTGTGATGAGATATGCAAATAATACAAAAATACCAAAATCGCGAAATTAAATCAGATCAAGAAATCTTAGAATAATTAACTTACCAGAGCACACTCCATAGCCTGGCCAATCATGTATGATTCACATAAGTATTCCTCGCACTGTTGCAGCCCTTTCTCCAAACCGCTTAGATGCATCATGAACTTGGATACCATCCCATAACGTGCATATCTCGTCAACTAATGGAGCCAAGTAGACGTCCCGGTGTTCTCAACCTTGTACTTCCCTGGAACTATAAAGGAAAGTAAAAGGTGCCCCTTCTTTATTACTAACCATGGTGGCAGGTTATAATTTACTAGGCAAACGGGCCATGTACTCCATGATGAACTTCGTAAGCCAAATGGATTGACTCCATCCATTGCTAGTCCAAGATGAATATGGCAAGGCTCTTCCTCAAAGTCCACCCACTTCTCTTTGATACACCTCCATGCTGAAGAATCAGTGGGCACACGCATAACATCATCTGTGGATCTGGTGTTTCGATGCCAAGTCATTAAAGATGCAATTTGAAAGATCCCTGTCCCCACCGTGCAACGAATTCTGGGGTGCTAGTAGCAGCGGAAGTAGTACTTCTTGCACGAGGCAGGGCCCCTCACTCGGGGCCTCGCCCACATATATCCGGACAAGAGAGTAATCCCTCGGTTCTTCCAAAACCGAAACCCGAAAAAACTTCCCTCACCCAGAAAGCACGGGCGATTCCTCCAAGATATTTTCACTCCAACGTAGTCAAGAGTCTTAACTAACTGAACTGATCTGACCGAACCCGTAAGTCCCATAGTCAGATCAAGGAAAAGACTTGCACTTGGATCATAGAGACCAACGCTTTTTTCCTCATTGAGAGGCACAGCCGTTGATTCTTTTCCATAGAATAATTTTATCTGGGAATTACTTCAACTATCATATCATAACAGAATTGAGTCTCATTTTAGGGATCCATCTCAGTCCAGCCTAAACCCATCTAGACCCGTGGGTTAGCCAACCACTGTAGCGATGGGATCCATTTAAGAATTTGGTTAGGTTTTGTCCCGAGTACCAGGGAAAAGAGTTTCCAGGCCTCCTAGCCAGATATTCATGCAAACTTAAAACTAGTCACACCACTTACACACCCAATATAAAATTACCTTTCTCACAGATTCAGCTATCTTTAAAACAATATTTTAATGAAACTATAGTATCACTGATCATAATCCTCCAAAATATTCGGTTGAATCCTAATTTTCAATTTTTCCTTCATCGGTGTACCTATGGCATCATTGGCAACCAGAACGCTCACCAGCTGTCCACTCAGGGGCCTTTTTGATAGTTCCTAGCTCACATGCTTCCAGTTGCGAGTAGTCGATCGTACTGCGAGTAGTCGGTCATACTGCGAGTGATGCGAAGGAAAGGTACGCCCTATTACACGGGACGTATGCTCTCCTCAAGCAACTTGCATGAGAGGGCCAGAACATGAATTGGACAGATGTGGTGAATATGGTAAACCTCTACATTTTTCACTCATCAATTAGTTTTTTCCACACTTGTCATTTCTAAGTTTTTGTCCCTTGAATACTCTTTTGCAGGGACCAGTGCCAAACCCTGAAGATAACGCTAATGATTAGGAGCTATGTACAAGAGTCGGGCCTTAGTGGCATACTTCTTTTTGTCGGCTCTATGCCTCTTTTTGTGTACTTTTTGTCGGCTCCATTATGAGCTATGTAACTTTTGTTACTTAATAGAAATTACCGTTTCATGACTTTTTAGTAGAGAACATAGATGTAATTTGTAATAGTGGTATACAGATACACCTAGGTGCAAGACTACACCTGAGTGTATCATTATATAAAAATAATAATTAAATCTACATCCGTCGATATAATCGTATATATAACTATCAAAATAAGCATCGAAATACTGGTCACAAAGCGCGTTGTTGTCAACATCGAAATATGTGTCGCAATGTTGGTCATTGTTATAGCGTCAAAACTGGCGTTGCTCAATGATCCACCATCATATTGTTTTATGGGTGATGGATGTGCTCTATTATATAAGGCCCCCTTTATTAGGAGTAGCCATTGTTGTGAGAGCATGTGGAGTTCCCAGTTTGGACATTGGTGGTGGATGGTGGTGGCCAACTATGGCCAGATGGTTAGGAGATGGTGGTGGCCAACTGTGGCCAGATGGTTAGGAGATGGCTTATGTAAACTTGGCACTCTACCAGTAGGATGCATGTCTGAGTGACCACATTACTGAGTGCTAGCTAAGGACACACTGTTCTTGAGCTCTGCAGGGCCCCTTTGAGGGTCTAGATGATCACAGATGGTCGTGGGAGCTGCATTGTCTAATATGCTCTCATTATATGGTCGGTTTATCATTTTGGACCAACTCGTGGGTTGGCCGACGTGGCTGACCCATGGTCATATGCTCACCCTGGGTTAGTATACACTCAATTCCATGTCAGCATCATGTATCTCACATTTATGTTTGATACACATTTGTAAAGGCTCTCATTATGAGGAGAAGCCATTAATACATGTGTATTTGGTGCTAGGAACCCCATCTTAGATGCCAATGGGGTCATTATTGTGACCATTGATGGTTAGGATATAGTCAAGGGTTCGAGTGTTAGCTGGGGCCTAGGGCAAATCCTCAAATGGAGGGTCCCAGGGGGGGTTCGAGGATGAGAGCCCCTAACCCAATGGTATGGGTTTATTATTATTGGGCGATGGTCATTTGGCCATGTTCTGAGGGAAGTGTGTCTATGCCGTGTAGCTGCATGTGTTATATACATACCTACCACACCACTTACATCACTATATATGGACATAGTTATCATATCCACACCCTTTACAATTAGTACATCCTCTATCGAGAGTCTATCTAGGTCACCATCTAAGGTCCACTTGAGAGCACAAAGCACACGAGTGGATTGCACCATCACATTTTGTACCTATCTCAAAATTTTAAATTCTTTCCATTCTCTATCTATTGCATTGTATATTCAAGTCACCATCTAAAAGCTCCACTTGAGAGCACAAAGCACACGGGTGGATAGCATCATCACATTTTGTACCTATCTCAAAATTTTAAATTCTTTCCATTCTCTATCTATTGCATTGTCTATTGCACTTTATTTATCAATCTTTCAATTGTGCTTTATTCTTATAATATATAGACTAGTTTACAACCTTAGTTCATCATTGAGTTCATTGTGTTTAAGCACTCTTGTAAGCAAGACATCCTCCATCCAGAGTCTATGTAGATCGCCATCAAAGTACCTTACCCGAAGCTCATGAGTGGACATATGCCACTAATTTGTATTTAAGTTTGTAAGTAGTAATATCATTTACTCTCCACTTCTTTCTCCAATCTAGTGCTTTGTATTGTGTTGGTCCTAAATCTGTTATTGTGTATTCTTTCATAAGTAGTAATATCATTTACTCTCCACTTCTTTCTCCAATCTAGTGCTTTGTATTGTGTTGGTCCTAAATCTGTTATTGTGTATTCTTTCATAAGATGCACATGGAATTAGTCAATTTTTAATGGATTCTCATGTTAAAGACACTAATAATCCTATGACAATAAAATTCATGTTAAACACCATTTATTTTCTTCGAACCATCTATGTAGACATCTATGTAGACATGCATGTCAAAGAAGTTACTCCAAGTAAAGCAACAACATGCTTGCAAAATAAAAATACACTAAATTATTTCTAAGATGATCATTGCACTAGCTATAAACATGAGAAGAATACTTCTATAAAATAAAATCATACAAAGGGAGATCTTAACCAGTCGGTGGCACCATGCTGCTATAAAAGCCTCGTAGGAATAGTGGAGGAGGTAAAAATACCATGGTTCCACTATCTCATAAATCTATTGTGTTTTGTTTGTGTAGCTCTAGAAGAACCATGTATATGAGCCCAAGTGGCCAAAAGAGTGTGAATGATGTCATTCCATATACTACAAATACAATGGGTGTCATAAATATGAATACCCTCAAAGATCTATGAGAATTTGGTCTTTTAGATATGTCATGCTGTGATACTAACAATAATCTCCGAGGTGATGTCAATACTCAACGGAGGTGGTGTGTATCATAACAACAGGGGGGATATCTTGAAGCACACATCTTTGAGTTATGCCCCCACAGACAAGTATAATAGGATCTGCTCCCCTGCCCTCAAAAAGTAGTTGTGGGCTAGACTACGTCAACCATGCTATAGCACCCGAACTAATATAGATAGGATCACTCCTCAATCTGCCCAAGAACACATCTTGAAGCACACATCTTTGAGTTATGCCCCCACAGACAAGTATAATAGGATCTGCTCCCCTGCCCTCAAAAAGTAGTTGTGGGCTAGACTACGTCAACCATGCTATAGCACCCGAACTAATATAGATAGGATCACTCCTCAATCTGCCCAAGAACTAGGCTATAGATAATCAAATTCTATGTGCTTCTATACAGTCCCATAATCAATGATACATTCTTTCGGATGGAGCTAGGCATCTAGGACAAGATAGGTCCATGCTAAAAATAGATCTCCATTGGTTGGTGCGCAACCCATTGTGTATAAATAGCCAGACGACATAGGATATCTGACTCTCCATGTATGAGTGACAAAGTCTCTGCTGTCGCCTGAATCTCCTCTTTCTCCTCTAGCTTTGGGAATCCCAACACCTGAACTGGACACTCGAAGTGGCACTGTTGTCCCAAAAAAAACCCCCAAACCACAAGCGGTGATACTTAGCTAAAAATGTACCGGTGATCTAGTGGTGGGTTAGGTATGGTTGCATCAATATGTGCAATATACCATCAGTGACTCTATTTGAGATGTTTGGTAGACGCCTCTCTTTGATCATCATCATCAATGTGTGCAATCCACCATCAATGAATCCATTTGAGATGTTGGGTAGATACTTCTCTCTGATCATTCGGAAGACATTTAATATTCTTCCAATCAAGTACTATCACACTGCACATCTCTCCCAACTTGGCCACCTTGATGCACCTAGGGGTCTACCAAGATCATCTCTGATAAGGTTGTTCCACATAATGGGCTACATGTCAACCTCATCTACTAAGCTTGGAGGCCTATGATGTAAAAATATCCACATACCACTCCAAACCTGGATGATGGAAGAAACTAGTGGGGAGGATGATCGTAGGGAGGGGGGGGCATAATCTGCCTCGAAGAAAATAAAATGTGTGGTGTGCCTTTAGTCACATCACCACTCTCAAGGACACATCTAAGAATATGGTACATGAAGAAATCCTTCATGGGCTTGGTTCTAGGAAAGAATGCTCTAGCCACCAACTTGCAAAGTAGAGTTTTCTGTGGATCAATAATGTTCAATCCCCTTTTGTGGTTGGGAAAGATAATAGTTTCCCAATCAATTATGGCCCCGGTATATCTCATGAGCCATCAAGCCCCGACCATAAGAAAATGTGAATCACCCTTTGCAAATGTCTAATGCACCTATCGTCATAACACTAATAAGAAGTGGCACACCAAGCTATGGAAAGAAAATGTGCCAGCAAGCCCCGACCATAAGAAAATGTGGATGTGACTCTGCAAATGTCTAATGCACCTATTGTCATAACACCAATAAGAAGTTGCACACCAAGATATGGCAAGAAACACTTGGTTTACCACACCAGGGCTTTTGACGCTCGCATGATTGAGCCCCTGGAGCTCCAATGAAGAATCTTTTTCTTTATGCTCATGAGCACAGGGGAAAACTGCTAGATCTAGTGTAATTTCTATCTCGACCAGGCATCCAAGTGCTCCAATCAATCCTCTCAAGGTCACCAACCCAAAATCCGATATACTTATGCCAATTTATAAAGGCCCTTGCTACTAGACAAAACTCTTACAAGGCAATGTGAAATGAGCAAAGACACGAGTACGTTGCCTCAAGAAACATTGATGTATCATCGACCAACTAAAAGACTAAAAGCTCTTGTGTGTGACATGGAAATCTCAATCCAGATACTATGGCATTAGAGTAAAGGAAAATGCTCAAAGTTCCTACAACAACAATGAGATACAGCAAGGGAGGTAAGGGACAACCTTGTCCTACCTAGCGAGAGATTTGGAGCCACTCACCTCGACCCCACAAGAAGCAAGCACCATGTTATGAGCCTCCTGATAAAGGCAAGAGACGCCTGTGATCCAATCTTAAAAGAATACTTTTAGATTATCATTATTCTAGGAATCTAGGAGTGACCAAATCTACTTCATCATTAAGCACCAATATCATTTATAGCTCTAAGAACTCAACCACATCTTTTGCTTCAATACACTCTACTTACCCTAAACCCTCCTAATTGGATTCAAGGAGCAAAAAATCCTACAAGACTCAAGGAATGAAAATGCCTTGAGGAGAGAGCAATGGAGTGAAGAGGAAATCATAACTTTGAATAAGCATTTTTTTAAAATATTTTCATTAGAACATAACTGAAACTTGAAAATCTTGACTAGGGTGCTTTCTTTTCCCACCATTTTAAGAGGGATTTTGTAAATTTTGAATCAACTCTAGGTTAAAGGGAACCTGTCTTGCATGGGGATACCACAACCTATATTCATGTATATTACACTGTCATTATATATGCCTTTGAGCTTTAACCCCAGTGGTTGGGATTAAACCTGTTGAAAGGCAAGTGCAGGTTTGAATCTCGGCACCTTAGAATTTAAAAAAAGCTCACTAAAGACACGGTGGAGTGTAACAACAATAGAGTGGGACTAAAAGGATATAGGTTCAAAGCCAATTGCAAAGGATTGTTATTGATTCAAGGGAATCTATGTATGTATTGATGAATGGATGATTACATTGATAGTAAAAATGTATAATCATTTATATAAACTAGCCATGCTAACTAGTGTACAACCAACCCATAAACTACAAAAAAAATATAATCATTTAGATAAACTAGCCATACTAAGTAGTGTACAACCCATAAACTACCAAAAAACAGGTGGTAGTAGTAAAAAACTTGGGATCAAAGTAAAACTGTTTCTTGCTGCCCTCTTCAACTTTAATCACTTTGGCTCTAAATTTGTGTTCATCCCAACAAAGCTTCCACTGTATTCAAATGAAGTGCCAATGTTTTGCTGCATGAACGGTAGCTTTTCTCCATATTGTTGTGCATTTTCTTCCTCTAGATTTACATCCATATTAGCAGAGGGCACTTCTGTAAAAGACTCAATCTCCTTCACCACCTCTGCCATGGTGGGTCGGCTGTTGGGATCATCCTGCACACAAGACAAGGCCAACTCCACTAATCTTTCCAATGCCTTGGGTGGGTACTCTCTCAGCTCAGGGTCCACCATGGATGTCACCACTAGATCCATCCCACCTTGTGCAAGGGCTTTTCTACACTCACGCACCACATACTTGCCGTCTTGAATTGGCACCCTACCAGTCACTATTTCAAGCAACACCACACCAAAACTGTACACATCACTCTTATCTGTGAGTCTGTTGGTCATAAAATAGTCTGGGTCCAAGTATCCCTGCAATGAATGAAGAAATGCCACCATGAGAATTTATGATGTTGGAGGCAAAAGCTTTCATACCAACCATGGGGTCTGGTCCTCTTACCAGTGTTCCTTTGACATGTGTAGACAAAGGAGCCACCGCATCGTCACTAGGTGCAAGCTTGGAGAGCCCAAAATCTGCAACTTTGGCCACCAGCTTGTCATCAAGAAGGATGTTGCTCGACTTGATGTCTCTATGAATGATGGGTGGATTAGCTTCAGTGTGCAGGTAAGCAATGCCCCTTGCAGAATAGAGTGTAAGTGCTATCCTCCTTTCCCAGTCCATGCGTATACCAGTTGTACCTAGAAAGACACAACAATGCCATAACATTTACCATGTTATCTTGCATCTCACACACCCCACCTAAAACAAGGCACTTTTATTACTACAAAATGCTCGGAATGCCTACTTTGCCTGGTCAAACAAACTAAGCTAATAAGTGTTCAATCTAGATTCCAAAGTTCTTGAGTGTTTAAGATTCAACTGCATGTAGTATATACCTGACAGGCATTCTCTTAATGTCCCATTTGGCATGTACTCATACACAAGCATCTGCTCGCCTTCTTCAAAGCAAAATCCTATCAAACCCACCAAATTTCTATGGTGCACTCTAGACAAGAGCTCTATCTCATTTTTGAACTCGTTGGCACCTTGTAAAGAATCATTTCCTGCCCTCTTAATGGCCACTGTCTGTCCTGATAACAGGAAGCCTTTGTATACCTGCAAAAATCAGATAATGAAGTGACCAACACATAATATGACGGTGCATTAAGAGACAAATGGCAAGTACCCATAGTTTATCAGCAATGTGATACCTTGCCATATCCACCTTCACCAATCTCATTGCTTTGGCTAAAGTTGTTTGTGCACTTTCGTATTTCGTCCAATGAGAACCAGCGAGCACCTTTCAATTGAGGAATATCTGTAGTTCCCCCTTCACCAGCTGCAATCCAAGAAGCTGCCAGGGAGAAAATTATGTCAAAGAGGCTTCATGGTTGTCCTTTGCATTCATCACATTTCTAGATGGCATGCCAGGGTCGTCCACCTGCATGCATTCTTCTCATGGATTGTTGACTTATATTAAGACTAAGATCTTACATATTAGATGAGATGCCAAGGTTGTCCATTTCTTATTTGATTATTGATATATTAAAAGCTTACATATCTAGATGAGATGCCAAGGTTTTCCAATGCATGATGCATTCTTCTCATTGACTATTGATATATATCAAAACCAAGGCCTTACATTACTAGATGAGTTGCCAAGGTTATCTATGGCATGCATTATTCTCATTGATTAATTATTTACATAAAAACTAAGAGCTTACATTCCTAGATGAGACGCTGTGCAAAGGTTGAGTATTCCATCAATTTCTCTCATAAATGTCATTAATTATTAATATATCAAAACTAAGACCATGCCTTTCGCATGCATTACTATCATTCATTTTATTGATTAATAATATATCATGGCCTTAACATCGCCATATGAACTATATGAGATGCCAAGGTTGTCCAATGCATGCAATCTTCTGATTGATTCATGTGATACATCAAAACCAAGGCCTTATATTGCTAGATGAGATACCAAGGTTGTCCAATTCATGCATTCTTCTTCTCATTAATTAATGATATATCAATGAAATGCCATGGTTGCCCTTCGATTAATGATGTTCATCACAACTAAGACTTTTGTACATTGCTAGATGAGATGCCAAGGCTACTTACCAAAAGGCTTATTCAACTGTTCTGCCTTTACAGCTCTCTTCTTCTGCTTCATAGCATAAACTCCAATGACCACGATTGCGATCACGAAGGCCGCTACTGCAATGCCAATACCGATTTTTGCAGCTGTGCTAAGCTTGTTTACCACAACCACCACTGCATTATAAAACGCAAAGAAGGTTGTGATTAACTTAAGCATAACATGAATTTTTTCAACTCTGCAAATGCATGTTAGAAGTCTATTTATCTTCTTGCCCTTGTATATACATTACTAGCATAGCCACCAACAAAGTAAGCCATGCGATTATGCCCAGAAGCATTAATAAGGGTGTGATTAACTAACCCTCAACTTAAACTTTCACAACTGCAAATGCATGTCTAATTAGTAATAATGTTCTTGTCATTGTATACATAACAGGAAGGGGCGTGATTAACTAGTAAGAATGTAATTAACTATAAACTTCTGCAGCTGCAAATGAATTTGTTAGGGATCTGATTATGTTCTTACCATTGTATGCACTACACTACAAATGCATGTGTTGGGGCTCTAATTGTGTTCTTGCCACTGTATGCACCAGTAGTGATGGTCTATAAAGCCACCAATAAAATCTTCAGAAAATTAATCAATATAATCAAGTCAAGGGATGTACCTGCGCCATAAGGGGTCCCAATGAATGCACACACCATAGGTCCAATTAGAGGAAATGAAAATTCCTGGTTTTTGATAATAAATGATATGAGAGCTGCTTCATCAGAAGACCATGCACTAGTGCTGCTTGGTGGAAAGACCGACACTGTGATTTGAGTAGCCGAGATGACATCCACCACCACCTGGGTGTCCAAGATTGTTATGTTTATGGATTCAAGAAAACTGCTATTGCTAAGCCCAGCTGCAAACTGCTGCTCCAAAAGGGAGATGTTGTAGTCTGCGAGAAGGGGGATCTTGGTTGCTAGAAAATCGGCGTTGCCCACCACAGGGTGAGTGCACTGGCAAGTGGACGCTTTGCGATTGATTGCATACTCATCTTGACATGTATTACTGCATTCGGATGCACTTGTAGGGCTTGGAGGTGGTGGTGTGTCAGATTGCAATGTGCTGCATTGAGCTGAATTGTTGTTGCAATATGGATTTCCATCCAGTCTGTTTGATATGCAATCAAAATGTAGGATATAAGTATTATGATCACACAGGTTTCACAAAGGAGCATTCCATTAAAGCTGGAGTATGACCACACAGGTTTCACAAAGGAGCATTCCATTAAAGCTGGAGTATGACCACACAGGTTTCACAAGGAGCATTCCATTAAAGCTGGATTTTAATGGTGGTCTCAAAACACACAAAATACCACAAATATATCTCACTTACACAATCACAATTCATTCAAATATTACTAAGAAGTGATATTCAGTCAGTCTTAAGTAGATGTCCACAGGTGTGTAGCCTGGTGGTAGAGGGATTGCACTTGCTGGGGACACCTGCAACTAAATATATAACATGTCTCTAAAAAAAGCCTTTACTAGATGGAGCCAAAAATACATTTGGGTTTCAACAGACCACTAAATGCTCAGGAATAAGAGAATTACTCACAGTATCTCTAGTGTATGATTGGCCTTGTCAATGCCAGTCAGGTCATTGTTTGTCACATTCACAAGGAGCAGGCTCGAAAACGCAGAAGTAAGGTCAAGTGTGCCATTGAGATTGTTTGAGGCAAGTGTCCTGTGATGAGACAATGCACAGAATAATATAAGCTTCTTATTTTCAATGATTACACCCCAAACTCACCCACGCACCTCCCCTTCCGCACACACACACACACACCCAAAAAAAAAAACTAAACTTACACATTGGAGATATACGGGCTCGAATTAAATATGTCAGCAGGTATGGTGTCAATCAAGTTTGCAGAGTCCATGGCCCTGTAGAGTAAAATGGAAAACCAGGATGGACATAAGCCAAAAGAATGTAAGATATGACCTGAGTGCACTGGAGATGGTAACCTCATAAGGTATAATTGAAGTCTTTATATTTATAGTAAGTACTAGCTTCGGCATCACAAAAAATTGTGTGTGCATGCGCGCGCACACGTGTGCACGTGTGTGTTAGTACACGTTTATATTTGTATTCACAAAACATTGTTCACATTTATATTCATATTCACAAAAACATGCAGAACAAACCTATTTGTAAGCAGGTGACATGAGGGTTTTATTAAAATTGAGACCACTACGCAGATTACTGGCTAACAAAAACAGTTACCCAAATAATGTATTCTGTGTTACTTTCAAAAGCAATGCAACAATATTATTGATAAAAAGAATAATATGTTACATGTTACAAATCATATGCTATAAACTAATAAGGCAAGGTACTTAACAGTAAGTAAAGATTTTTGAGATCACTAATCCAACTTGGGATTGCAGCAGCATCAAACTGGTTGTTGCCAAGGTACCTGCAAGTAAAAGTTTAAAACATATAAAGTGATGTGATTTAGCACCTCTTGCTGAAAATGAAAAATTAGGATCTAAACTGGGAAAAAACTGATTTTTATCTTGATATTGAATGTGCGAAATTTCCCGTCCTTACAGCATTTGTAATTTTGTGTTGTTGGATAGATCTGGCAGCTGACCACTCAGGTTATTGTTGTTTAACTGCCTGTATTACATAACTCTACTGTGAGCAAAATTCAAAACTCAAAAAACAAAAAACTTTGGAGAACTTGAAATTGCATTCAGTAGGACATCACCTCAGTGAACAGGAGATCGGATACATACATACATACATTTATACATACACACACTTAAGCATGCATGCACACACACATGTATCTACATGTGTGTGTGTGTGTGCGCGCGCGCGCGCGTGCAGAGCGCATGTGCATGTGTTTGTGTAACTGTTGTTGTAATAAAGGAAAACATATTCTCAAGGACTCAAAAGATTTGTGAGCTTACAATGTGGTGAGGTTTTTTATGATACTGATGTTAGACGGAACCGAACCATTGAGAGAATTGGAGTCGAATCGTCTGCCCAAAAGCAAAAGGAAGGAGAAAAGAAAGAAAGTTATCAAAGGTTGCAACATAGAGCAAAGAAACTGTGGGATACCGATTGCCCTACATTATTAGTTTTTCAATTTGAATGTACTCACATGATCTCCACATGAAGTAAATCTCCAATATTGGAAGGAATGTTCCCAGAGAAATCATTGTTGGACAATAACCTGCCCATTGAGCATAATTCAAATCACAAATGGTGATCAGAAAATGGTTTAATTAGGGCTTCAAAAACAAGCTGCATAACTCAAAGTTTTAGAGCTAACATGGATTACAGATTCTAAACAAATGCACACATATTTTTGGCTAAGACTAGCATCATGAGCCCCCCAAAAAAAAACCATCTTACAAGTGTATCAGGCTCATCTGCGAGTTGAAGATGGATGATGGAATGCTCCCCGAAAACGAGTTGTTTTCCAAATGGCTTAAGTTAAGCAATGCCATTCAGAAAGAAAACACACACATACACACACAAAAGCATAGTTAATTACGATCTTGTAAAAATATGCAAAGGTTAAGGTAATATATGTGCACAAAACATGACTTGGTTCTAATCTTTGCAGTGCAAAAGACTTACAAGTGCTGTGCAGTTGTAAGATTGTCCAAGCCACCTCCACTAGTGCTTGTAGTAGAAACAGGAAGCAGTCCAGTCAATTGATTGCTTGATACATCAAGCCAAAATAAATTGTTTAAGAGACCAATGGTATCAGGTAAATTTCCCGAAAACGCGTTCTGAGTCAACCCACTGAGAGAAAATGGCCACAAAAAAAAGGGAAAAAAACTAGTATGTTAGTTGATTCACAACCAAAAAAACAAAAATTTTTGGTAACAGAAAGTGACGAGAATCCCGGGGCACTAATAGAAAATATGTATGATATCACCTGAGTGTACAAGCGATGGTTACAAGGTCTACTTACAATATTTACAATTACAAGAGGTGCATTGCGCGCGCGCGTGTGCGCACACACACACACACACCCACACCCACACCCACACACACCGACCCACCCCCACCCCCACCCCCGCGCCAATTTTTTTTAAAAAAAACCCACTTAGGTTTTTCCACTAGAGGAAAAAGTCCAGGTAGGGAGAGAACAAGGTACTCGTTAACAACATCAACACATAAACATGTATGCATTATCACCTGCTATCTTTAATGATTCGCACATGCGGAGTCATTAATCATGGGTTATTAAAACATTCACACATGTATGTGGAGTCATTAATCATGGTTATCTAAACATGTGGAGTATGTTCATAATAATAGAACATTTGGGAGAGTCATTAAAATTATATGAACCAGAGCTAATTTGCATAATATGGAAATTTGATTAATGACTCTTGCAAAATAAGAATGATTATAGAGGATTGAATTTTTTCATATAAGAAAAAAATGGTTAATTAAACTGAAATCGTACAAAAAGGAAATTAATTATTATAGCTGATCTGGATTGATTTATTTTTTAAAGGCTGCAGAAACATGTACTTACAGATATTCTAGAAAGCTGAGGTTTCCAATTTCTGATGGAATTGGGCCCGAGAAATTACAAAATTGCAGAAAACTGGGGGAAAAAAATTGTTGCATTTTATGAACCAGGCAAAAAAGTATTGCTAGAACATAAAGAAAAGGTGGTTTTAAAATGCGTTTTTTTTTAGATTTTTTTTAAAAAAAAAGAAGTTTTGCTTACAATCTCTGGACGTTTGTGAGGTTGCCTATCTCTGCAGGAAGACTGCCTCCCAACTTTGGATTGGATGAGAGATCCCTGTGATTTTTATATATATTAAAACACTAATTAATTATAAGAATTCAAATATTTATGCAATTGCCCACGAAAAAAAAAAATAAGTTATTACTTATCACAAATTAAACAGTAAAAAATATCTGATTGCCAGAAAAAAAGAACGGTTACTCATAAACCTTTCTCTAAATTTATTTCTTTAAATTCTCTTTTAAGATTGGATTTCAGAAGAGGGGAATTTTGCTCTGAAATCGGCCCTTCAAAATAAAAACAATTTATTTACCTATCGATTGGCCCTTTTTTTTAAAAAAAAAGAGAGAGGACATACTGCAAGCTTGATTTGATTTTTTTTTTTAAAGTTTTCTAGGTTTTTGAAAAAAAAATCATAATATATTGGACACTTACAAATCTATCAAATTTGTAAGGTTTCCAATAGCAGAAGGAAGGGTCCCAACCAAGCCCTGGTTGATAAGAAGCCTGGAAATAGAAAGCAAACAATAAAAACAGGGAACTATTATTCAGAAAATTATACATCATTTTCTAGAGGAATCTTGACAATAACCTTAATTTCACCATTTAAAAAAATGCCATTTTTGCATTATGCTGCTTAATTTTTTTTACGAATAATTGAATTTAAAATGCAAAAAAGGGGTCATTTTTGCAAATACTAGCCACTAAATACAGTCGTTGGCAAGACAAATGATTCAATTAAGGTTGAATATGCTAATTCAGCGAATAAACTTGGAGATTAACACAAGGGTTTTATGGGAGGGGGGGGGGGGGGGAAAGGCAGGTCGACATTAATTAAACTGGTTGATTAAAAGGCTAATTTAGCAGATTAACGAGGAGATTAAACAGGGTTTGAAGGAAATACAGCTGGGTCACACGTGAATTGGTGCAGCCAATGCCAAGCCATGAGTTCTCGCATGGGTCTGTGCTGGTGTCCCACGAGGAAGGGTTTTGGGACCAAGCGCTATGCAAAGCAATCAGTGCGTTCACTGCAATTGTTTTATTTTAAAAAACAAAAACAAAACAAAGAAACTGATTAATCCGAGATTTAGAAATAGAGAACTCTGAATATCTTAAAACCCACAGAAAATTTCAGCTTTTAAAATGATTCAAGGCCCCCAAAAAAATGAATTCTAGCTGGGCGCTAGTTAAATTAATCTTCAATTAAGCCCTTTAATTGCAGTTAGATCTGAATCTTCTTCCTGTCAGTTAGTGGGTTATCCAAACTCGCTAACGATTAGTCTAAATAGAATGTCTAATGAATTCTAGCTGGGCGCTAGTTAAATTAATCTTCAATTAAGCCCTTTAATTGCAGTTAGATCTGAATCTTCTTCCTGTCAATCTTCAATTAGTGGGTTATCCAAACTTGCTAACGATTAGTCTAAATAGGATTTACTACAGCTTTATGTAATGAAATTTAGTGATTAATGACAAAACATTTACAGCAGAATCGGAGCATGTTATTGTGTAGGATTAAGGTGAGGGGTGATTTACCGTCTTGCTGATTGGTAGTTGCTGCCACAAACGAAAGCAAGAAATTACTGGCGAGGATGAGAGATGAGAAGAAGATGAGGGTATGAAAGCTATGATGCGGCATCAAAACAGAAGAGGGGTGGTGTTGCTGTCTAAAGATGGGAATCATAGGCTCGGATATGGAGAGCAAAGCAAGGATTGAGCTCAATAGAGAAAGAGAGAGAGAGGGGGGCTACGTATGTACGAAGAGTATGTATACTGTATGAAGAGAGAGAGAGAGAGAGAGAGAGAGAGAGGTGCCTGTGTGTGAGACAGAGAGAGATACTATGTATGAAGAGAGAGAGAGAGAGGGAGAGAGAGATGTATACTGTATGAAGAGAGAGAGAGAGAGAGAGAGAGAGAGAGAGGTGCCTGTGTGTGAGACAGAGAGATATACTATGTATGAAGAGAGAGAGAGAGAGAGACGTGTGAAGAAAAAGCCCCCGCAGCCGCCAAGCGGTTGTTTTCCTTGCAAACAATGAACACTTAATTGTGCGAGAGTGACTTCGTCAAGCCTACCCTTATGAAGAAAAAAGAGAGAGAGAGAGAGAGTGTGCACTGTGTATTGCTTTTTTTTAAAAAACCTTACACCGAATGTAACTTATCTCTCCTCATGTGAAAGGGGTCCGTGTTCGTAATAAAGAGCACTCTCATTCTCTATAAAGGCCATGATCCAACACCCGTGTTTTTAATAAAGAGCACTCTTTTTCTCTATAAAGGCCATGATCCACCTAGTTCAAGTCTGGTCGTCGTCGTAGGTTGTATCTGCTCTCGTGTTGTATTCTACCAAAGTTAATACCTCTCTTTCTCTCTCTTTGTGTGCACACTTGTGTATGTATATATATATATGTATATGAATATATATCTATATATACATACACACACACCTGTGCATATGTATAGGTGTATATAGGTGTGTCTTTCTCTCTCTCTCTCTCTCTATATATATATACACACACATACACATATATGCATACACATTTACACACACATATCACACGCATTCACCCACATACACTGTATATGCATATGTGTATGTGTATGCATGAGTGTACATGTGTATAAATATACGTATATGTGTGTGTCGGTGTGCATATGGGTATGGGTGTATACCTATATATACACATATACACACACATGCATATACATACATACATACATACTTATACTTATATATATATATATATGTATATATATATATATATATATATACACACACACACACACACACACACACACACACACACACATTTACATATACATATGCATATATACATATACATATTATGTATGTATACATATATACATATATACATACATATATATGTATGTATACATATATGTATATATGTATGTGTGTGTGTGTGTCCCTCTTAAGAGTGGGTAATGTCACAAACATAGATAAAAGGTTTGGGTAGGCCAGATCGATAGGGAGAGAGGTAGAGGGATGGATGTAGTGATAAGAGAAGATGGTTGAATATCCTCTAGGTGTCACAATGATAATAGGAAACCAAAAAACAAAAAATGACAATAGAAGAGGGTTGAATAGGGTGGTGTAAAGGGGTGATGTAGGAGATGAAAAGATTGAGTGATGATAGGAGATGTGGCATATGGGTTACTATCAAGGAGGGAGTATAATTATTTCTTTTTTTTCTTTGGGAACATGAAGTAAATATATTAAAACTAAGTCAACAGTTAACAGCGAGATTCAGAGATAACTTTCTACACTCCCCCCATTGCATTGTTTACTAACCATATCTCATGGGAGCAATCTTCCTTTGTCTAGGAGGATGAAAGAAGTATAATCATTTCTATATTGATAAGCATGATAGTGTGCCATAGAACTACAAAGATTAATTAGGCACTCTAGATCAAAATAAAAGTTGTTTTTTTGTGATTTAATTTACATCCAAGTTGATTTCCTCGTAAAGCCTTACTTCGAAGACTCAACTTTTCTAACAAAGTATGGCATTTCATCAGGGATTTCTTTTACATTTTTGTGAGGCAAAGCCCATTAGAGGTTCTAGGCATACATGATAAGATAAAATTGGCTATGTAAAAACTCCATTTAGCATGTGTGTTTAAGTGGTACCTACAACCTGCAACTTTTTATAACCTATATACACCCCTTTTGTAAATTTTGAGATCATAAAAGTAGCCCTTATGTATGGAAATTTTTGTTTTAATATTAAAAAACCCCTTATGTATGTATATTTTCCAAAATTCCACAAGAAAATAAAATCCCTTCTATTGATCACGTGCCACTATCTTACATAACTCCCTAGGGATATAGAATATAGTGTGCTTTTAATAGCAACCCATTGCTATCGTTTCCATGCATGAAATGCCTCCCGCCTTAAAGATATCATGGGCTTGAGGAAAACTTGAAGGAATCTAAGTACGAATCAATCAATGATAAAAATATTCATGGACTATGATCTATAATGAACCAATGCCAATGAAATGGAGGAGCATACAAGTGCATCCAACTACCTTAAAAATCCCCCCCCCCCCAAAAAAAAGAGAGAAAAAACTAAGTATACTAAACCCCCTCCTATCTTTAATTTATGTGAAAAAACAAAAACCCGAAACCAAATAAACACAAACACACACAAAAATCCCTTGGATTTTTAGTGTTTTTATTTAATGAGATTTACATTTTTAAATTCGTGCATTTCAAAACACAAATAAAAACAAAAAATAAACCCAAAAATTCTCCATCTTTCTCACATTTTGGATCTTGAGATGAAATAAAATATCATATGTAGGAATAAAAGGGAAAGTATTTGATAATACATGAGGTGTGAGGTATTAACACATGAGTAGAAAGAAATCATAAAATATCTCATGAGATAACATTTGATATATTTTATCAATGTGTATTAGCATCTCTAGATTTTATGTTTAATGCATTGAACTTCAGGACCCAATGAGTGTGTTCAGCACCATTTTATTTCCTCTTGATTTCCATCACCCACTTTTTTTCCACACAATTCATCTTAAATATCTAGTACATGACACTACCCTTATGGATAGCATCACCCATACTAACTTTACGGAATACATAAATATATGCATGTGGCTCAATGTATACTACAATACACAAAACAATGGTTCTTTCATGGTTAAACCTTCATGTGTATGTAGTTCTTAATTGTCTTTCAAGTGAGCATTATATAATGCATGCCTTATCATTTACAAGATTATATGTGCTCATTATTTCAAGCCCTTGACTTTTTTTATTTGTAGCATCTTAGACCAAGTTCACACATTGTGATTGAAATTAACATAGGACACCACTTTTATAAAAGAGACATGTCAATGAAATCTTATTGCATGGGAGTAAAGTATTTTTGTGGTATTGACTATATACTACATATTGAAAATGCTATAAACTTCCTTGCATGGGTAGACAAAATTATAAACACGTGCTTGATTCTTATTTTATATGGCAAGTGGCATACAAAAAAGTCTTAGATATCAATCCCCACCCTTCATCTATTTTGTAAAGTTAAGCGAAGCCATGGTTAAGCAACTTGACAAATAGGCTTAGTAGACACCATGCGATGCCCTAAGTGTCAAATTATACTGGTAGGTCTAGCACACTACTAGATAGGCTATAGGCAAATGCAGGTTATTAGCCAAAAAACATGACACACTAGGGTAGGCAGGCTTTACTTTTGAACACCCTATCTCGATATTGCAAAGTCTAAACAGAGCCGAAGTGAACCTAGATGGACATGGGAGATGGAGTGAATTCATAGTAGTTTCTAGTAGTTCTTTAAGGGCCATAGTCTAAGCCATGATTGGTGACCAACTATGACCATAGACCAATGCATTCAAGTCTCATGGATGCATCATGGCCCTATGCCTATATAGGTGCACTATGAAGCATGTTTCTAATCATCACTATATGTTTACTCTCATCTTACAACCACACACTAAGATCCCTTTGTGTAGGAGCATATGATTTGTTGAAAGTAAGCTCATGTTTGGACCATGCCAGGTGGAGGATAAGATAAGTATGACATGCCAGATTGATGTCCACCATGGACAGATGAAATATTTGCCCATGATCATTAGATAGAGTATTAGAGAAAATTCATTATTACATTTTAGGGTTAGGGTTTATAACACAGATAAGTGTGATGGGTTGAAAATCTCTATGGGAATGTGTAGAGAGAGAGAGAGAGAGAGAGAGAGAGAGAGAGAGAGAGAGAGAGAGAGAGAGAGAGAGAGAGAGAGAGAGAGATTTGCACGACTCAATGGTTAGATTGATTGATGTTGTAAATCCTTCACCAAGTACAATGATTCTATAGGCTTAGAGCCTTATCTTATGACACACACACACAAACAGTGACACATGATGGCACATGTGCTAACATCACTGCTTAATACATACACACAAATATTATTATTGCTTAATATCTCACTTACACAAACACAATTCATTCAAATATTACTAAGAAATGATATTCATTCACTCTTAAGTAGATGTACACTAGTGGTAGAGGGATTAGACTTGTTGAGCACAACCTCGGGTTCATATCATCTCTAGCAACTTCTATTGGATGCTTACAACTAAATATATAACATGTCTCTTTAATAATAAAAAACTTTACTAGATGGAACCAAAAAATGCATTCAGACTTCACTAGATCACTAAATGCTCGGGAACAAGAGAATTACTCATAGTATCTCTAGCGTATAATTAGCCTTATCAATCCCAATGAGACACAAACAGTGACACATGATGGCACATGTGAGGAGCCATGTGAAAATCTCAGAGAGAGAGAGAGAGAGAGAGAGAGAGAGAGAGAGAGAGAGAGAGAAACCCACAACCCAATGTAACCTGCCCCAACAGAGTAAAACCACCTCTGAGTCATCGATGATGTAGGCCATGTGGTAGATATATGTGTGAGCACTTTAGTCAAGGTCGCGGGCACTTGTAGTAGCCTTGGACACATAGAGAAAGAGAGTGTCAAGGACTATGAGTTTAGGGATTTGAGGCACTGGTCGCGGACTATCAAGTAAGAGAGAAACTTGGTATAGGGTCCCGGTGTGCTAAGATTGTTCACTTGAGGGGAGGTGTGCTAGACACTGGTCGCGGACTATCAAGTAAGATGGAAACTTGGTATAGGGTCCAGGTGTGCTAGGAGTATTCACTTGAGGGGAGGTGTTGAAATATACAAGTGCTTAGGGTGTGTGCGGGAACAAGCCCTTGGCAAGATGTTGTAAAAGAGAATCTATAAATGTGAGAAGGTGAGAAGAATCTACTGGGAGAGAATAAAGGGTAGCATGAGAAGATTTAGGAAGTGTGGAGATATTTTGGGAGAGGTAGAGAGAATCAAGCAAAAGAGGTGGAGAGAATCAAGCAAAAGAGGTGGAGTGAATCAAGGAGAAATCAGTGGGATTAGATGCTTGGATGTAAACTCTATAAATTGAGGCATTGGCCTAATGAGAACTTGCTGGTTTTTGATTATCCATGCCTACATTAAGCTATTAGTTAATTACTCACTAATCATATCTTAATTATCATCTAATCACTTTGTTAAGGATGTTGATTCTAGCATTTGATCCACCATAGCTCATCACATTGCTCTAATTTTAACAAAAATGGTCGAGGGCTTCATGGAAACGAAGAAGCAGTTGGAGGACTCAAGAGCCAAAGTTGAGGAGTTGAACTTCTTGCTACTACTATAGAAACAAATGGATGATAAGAATGAGGCTTTCAATATGGTGCCCCCAAAGGTCAAAAGCCCCCCCATCAGGTAATCCTCCTTCCAACATACCATGTCTACTTGCCCCCAGACATGGTACATTCTTTGGAAAAGGATTACTCAGCTAGATGTTTGGTAGGATTGTTGTTTGGTCCTAGGCCCCTTGTTGAGTTCTTAAGGAGCTGGGTAAGGGACAACTGGTTTGTTGGAATTGAAGTGGAACTCATCCAGGCCCTCCTCAATGGGTTCTACATATTTCTCTTTAAGGACTCTGGCATGGCCTTTAAGGTCATAGGCTCTGGCCAGTGGATGTATAGGAATCTCCCCTTTTGTTTCTTTAGATGGTCCAAAGAGTTTAATCCTAATGGTCCAAAGAGTTTAATCCTAATGGTCCAAAACCCTCTGCATGCCCGGTGTGGGTGGAACTGCCCAATCTCCCTTTCTACGTATACCCTTGGGTGAAGAAGATTGTCTCCCCCATAGGCAAAGTCCTTAGCCTGAGACCCAAGAATGATTATAACCCAGCCTGGCATCCCCAAATTCTGGTGGAAGTTGATCTTGACAAATCTCTAATTGATGAAATAGAGATTAAGTGTGGGGAGTATAATATGCAACAAAAGTCCTATATAAACATCTTCACAATGCATGTTTCCATTGTGGAATGCCATGTCATGTAATTAGGAACTTCCCTACTAAATATCCTAACTTGAGAGTCCCTCATGTAATTAGCATGTAATTAGAAACTACCCTACTAATACCCTAACTTGAGAGTCCCTAGTTCCCCTACCCCTCAAACTTCCAACATTAAAAGTCAGCAAAATGGTGGGATCAATCCCCAAGCCCCCCCCCCTAATGTCCCTGCTCTACTACCAAAGAGAAAGGTGACGGGTTTACCCTCCCCAGCAGGAGAAGAACCTTCAGACAGAACAAGTCATGCCAACAGAGGGCATATGCAAACTCTTATGCTCTATTAGATAACCCCTCTGACCCAAAGGACATTGAGGATTCTCACGAGACCATCCAATCTACACCCTTGGATAGATCTAGAATTGATGAAAAAATCAACTAGATGGGGACCATGACCTGGTCAACCCTTAGAGGAGGAGCACCTACATGACGAGCAAAACAGGGTGAACCTGTTATGTAAGTGAACTTTCTTGAGAATTTAATTATATTTATTCAATACAAATTATAGCTAGATATGAGAGTACATGAATATCTCTAAACAATTAGAGAAATATAAAGAAAATAAATTTATGATAAAGATTCCCAAAAAATAGGTAGGTTTTTGCATACGGTTGAATTTAGCTAAACGGCCCTGCTCTAAGTTATAGACTAGGCCTATTCCCATAATTTTAAGTACCAACTCAACTATATTCTGACGAAAAACCAAAGAGATACAATGGCTGCAAGTTGTAGGCTTGTACTTGTATACAGGGAGTCAAGATAGGCTGAGACAGGCAAACGTCTACAGGGGGAGTATTAATTCTCTAAAGAATGATTTTCATCATATTCATGAAAGAATACTTTTTAGTATTTATGCATAAATATTTAATTAAGAGAAAAGAGTAATTTTTGATAAATTTATTTTTATGCAAAAAGAGGAATTCCCATGATATTCAAGATCCAAATAATTAAATAAAAGAGGAATTTTTGGCATAATTCAAAAAATGAGTATTTATCAAAAGTGGAATTCTGAGTATTATCATTTTATTGAGAAATATGGGTAGAATTGATTTTTGTAAACCCCATGAATCTTTTATTGAAAAAGAAGAATATTGAATATATCTTATTTGAGAAATTTGAGAAAGAATGTGAAAATATCCATCGAGAAAACTTGGATAATTCTTAATCAGGAAAGGGAATCTGGAATCCCTAGGAGGATCAAGGATCTAATAAGAAAACAGAAGTTTAGATTTAATCTCATTAATGAAGCTTAAGGAATGAAAACACAATATGTAGATGCTCTTTCTGAGTTTTCACTATAAAATTCTGATAAGGTTTATTTTCCCTTTTTACACCTTCTACAACACTCTGATACTTAGATTTAATGGGATCGAGAAAAAGTTACCTTTAACTAAGCCAAGCAATTGGTTGAAAACTTAGAAAAGTTCTATCAATATTGAAAGCAGAGTAACTGTACTAAATGGATGTGATGATATGTGAGTATGATGTGATAAGATGTGAATGGATGTGATGATATGTGGATGTGATGCGATGTGGATGGATGTGATAAGATGTGATGTGGATCTGAGTGAATGTAGATGGATGTAAATGAATGTGAGTGTGATGTGATGAGATGTGAATGTGATGTGATGAGATGTGAATGGATGTGATAAGATGTGAATGGATGTGATATGATGTAAAGGGATGTGAGTGTGATGTGATGAGATGTGAATGGATGTGAGTGTGATGTGATGAGATGTGAATGTGATGTGATGTGATGTGATGTGATGTGAGTGTGATGTGATGAGATATGAGTGTGATGTGATGAGATGTGAATGGATGTGATGAGATGTGAATGGATGTGAGTGTGATGTGATGATATGTGAATGGATGTAAATGGATGTGAGTGTGATGTGATGAAATGTGAATGTGATGTGATGTAAATGGATGTGAGTGTGATGTGATGAGATGTGAATGGATGTAAATGGATGTGAGTGTGATGTGATGAGATGTGAATGTGATGTGATAAGATGTGAATGGATGTGAGTGTGATGTGATGAGATGTGAATGTGATGTGATAAGATGTGAATGGATGTGATGAGATGTGATTTAGATTTGAATGGATGTAGATGGATGTGATGAGATGTGATGTGGATCTGAATGGATGTAGATGGATGTGATGAGATGTGATGTGGATCTGAATGGATGTAGATGGATGTAATGAGAAGTGATGTGGATCTAAATGACTGTACATGGATGTGATGGGATGTAAATGAATGTGATGAGATGTGAGATGTGGATGAATGTGATGTGATGTGGATAGATGTTATGAGATGTAATATGATGTGAATGGATGAAAGACGATGGGAATAAATATGAATGGATGTGGAATAAAAAATGTTAATTGATGTAGAAGAATGTGGAATAACGAGAAATGATGTGGAACGATGTGGAAAGATGAGAGTTCGTTAGAAACTGTATTTATGAAACCTATTTTTAAAAGACTGTTTTATGTCAAGAATGCTGGGAAGCATTTTGACTATCTTGTCGATTATGGTCATGACGACCTAAGTGAAAGTTGAAATAGCTGACAGAGAGTCAATGGACGACGTCTCGCGTGGCAAGGTCGGCCGAGGTCTTGACTAGCCTTGGTTCCATTTAAATGGTGAGCTTCCGGTACGGTGGATGAGGGACCAAGGAAGCGGCCTATGAGTGAAGCGCTAGGTGACCTGTGAAGGAGCCTAGAGGGTGCTGACCATATGGTGCTCGGGCTCTAGGTCGCCGAAGATACCCATGCGTGCGTCGAGGAAGAAAATGGAACAATGAGTTGGAGTTGTTTTCTGAACACGGACATGGATCTGGTTGATTGGCCTTGCTGGTCCTCAACGGATGAGTCCATGGCTCTTTTATATGGATCTGTTGGTTGATCTTGCTGATCTTCAATGGAAAGTCCATCTAGATTTTTCTTATGTGGTTATATTTCTGGGTACTATGAGCTAGGAACTATTGAATAGGCCCTTGAGTGAGCAAGTGGTGAGCGTTCTGGTTTGCCAATGATGCCATAGGTACACCGATGAAGGAATGATTGGAAATTAGAATTCAAGCTAGATATTTTGGAGGATTATGATCAGTGATACTATGGTTTCATTAAAAGATTATTTTAAAGACAGCTGAATCTGTGAAAAAGGCAATTTCATATTGGGTGTGTAAGTGGTGTGACTTTTGCTTGAAGCACCGGGGAACTCTTTTCCCCAGTGCTTGGGGCAAAAAATAACCAAATTTCTAAATGGATCCTATCAATACAGTGGTTGGGCGGTTGGCTAACCCATGGGATTAGATGGGGTTCGGCTGGACCAGTTGATGGATCCCTAAAATAAGACTCAATTCTATTATGATGGATCCCTAAAATAAGACTCAATTCTATTATGTTACGATAGTTGAAGTAAAATCACGGATAATCCTTGTTCTATGAAAAAGAATCAACAGATGTGCCTCTTGATGAGGAAAAAAGCGTTGGTCTATGATCCAAGTGCAAGTTTCTCCCTTGACCCGGCCATATGACCTGTGGGTTTGATCGGAATGTCAATGGGTAAATTTAAGGCCCTTGACTATGTTAGAATAAATTTTCCTGGAGGAATCGCCCGTGCTTTTTGGGAGACAGAAGTTTTTTTCAGGTTCGATTTTGGAAGAACCGAGGGATTAGTCTCTTGTCCGGATATCCGTGGACGAGGCCCCGAGTGAGAGGCTCTGCCCTGCACAAGAAGTGCTACTTTCGCTGCTGCTAGCACCCCTAAACTCGATGCGCGGTGGGGGCAGGCATCTTTCAGCTATGGTATCAAAGCGAATTGGCTAAAGTGGATCAATCGAGAAGCAAGAAATGTCAAAAATTTATGAAGTACCAGTAAAAGATTGTAATTGTGTGATGAAATTCATACAAATTGATATTCAGAATGAAGATTCATAAATTGGAAATTGGGTCTTCAGAAGGAAGTACCGCAATTGTGTGGAATCCCTGACTTGCTTGAGGCCTAGATATGATGGTATTTACCTTATAGTTTCAAGGACCGTGTGATTACTCGTATATACCGTGGGCATAACTACATCTCTTTACTGGCAATATATACGAGTAAATGTAAGACCTTGAAATTATAATAAAATATGCTCTCTAGATGATGAATTTGATTTTAGAATTCTGGTTGAGAATTGATGAACTGATTTGGATTCTGATTGTAAGATGATGATTTCTAAATTCTGGTTGAAAGAAGATAAGTTGAATAAAGACAATGAGGATGAATGGGAAGAATCCCAATGATGACGTTAGTAACTAAAAGACAGTTATAACTTTCAGCAGATCACTATAAGATTAGTGGATTGTGCTGATAGATTGTTGCTGTTTGACCTTTGACCCCGTGGACCTAATTAAGGAATGACAAATTGAGAACCTGCATAACTGAAATTCCCGTGGGGAATGTTCAAATGGAACTTCCAGTCTGGTGGACCATTATTGTGTTAAGAATATGAATGAATTATTCTCTGGTAATGAGTTCTGTATGTTCTTCTTGTGGAAGGGATCTCTATCCCAAGATTCTGTGGGGGACTGACCAATTTATAAAGAACTCCAGAATCACTTGGATCTAAAGTCGGATTTGAATTATAAATAAAGTGGTCTTTTCACTTGAGCGTCGATTAAATTAGAAAAAAAGAGACTTAACAAGAATTTTCGTATTGATAGGATTATGGATCGTGGTCGTTGTGGTGGGAATGTTACCAAGATGAATGAATTCTTAGAGTTAACCTAGGGGAGCAGAAATATTGAAGTGTATCACCAAGCGTTCGCTCTCCTCCTCAAGTATCGCCACC
Organism: Cibotium barometz; assembly: GCF_041138505.1. Lineage (NCBI taxonomy): Eukaryota > Viridiplantae > Streptophyta > Polypodiopsida > Cyatheales > Cibotiaceae > Cibotium > Cibotium barometz. The sequence goes on along the minus strand of NC_141048.1, from coordinate 35,648,411 downwards.
CACTGGAGGAAGAACAACTGATGGCCAGGCTCATTCGGGGAATGAACGAACCCTTGAATACCCTGGTGAAGAATGCCAAGCCAGTTTCTATGGCTGAAGCCATACGTATAGCGAAGGATTTTGCCAAGGCCTTTGTTGTCAAGGTCCCCCGTTGAAGCCATCACCATCATCTTTCAAAAGATTTCTAGGTCCGAAAAGTGTTTCCAACTTTCCACTGCCTAAGAGACAACAAGATAAATCTCAGGATATGGGAAGTTTCAGAATAGAAGAAAGGTCCTTTTCCTGGAACTCAATCCCCTGGAATTTAACTTCAGAAGTTCCACCCTTAAACAAAGAAGTTAAATGCTATAACTGTCAAGGAATTCATGAAAGCACAACATAAAAGACAATGCGTAGATATCTCAAACTCACATACATGGAAATCACAACCATATGCAAGCTCCTCCTCCTCATCACTTATTGATTCACTATTGCATTTAGCTTGCAGTATGGTTTGCTTGAGCCTTTTATTAGAAGGAAAGTCTAGAAGAAGTGCAAGTTCTGTTGGGTACGGTAGTGCGCGGGTTGTTCGACTCCTTCTAAAACTCAAACGAGCTTGGTCCCTTTCAGCCTTTACCAAGTTATATCTCTCGATCCATTTCTCCATATAGCATGTGAGTTTAAGATGCAAAATTTATTGATCTTCTCACGCAATGCTACATCCATTATTCTCACAAGGCCTTTCCCTTGTGGCTCTTCCCCAACTAGTCGATCATCTTCTTCTTGTGTCCATAATCTTGGCATATTGGGATCAGACGTACTGAGAAATTTAGTTATATATACAAGTGATTCTTGAACAAGCCATCCCGCTGCCATACTACCATCAAGGCGAGCTCTTTGACGAACAAATCCTTTAAGTGTCTTCATAAATCTTTCCAAGAAAAACATCCATTGGCTATGGACAACCCTAGCCATAGCAACATCATCGACCACATGAACTAGCAAGTGAAATTGAATGGTTAAAATACTTGTTGGAAAGTATTTCTCAGCCATTGTAATAGCCTCGATGGAGTTTAACCGTGTTGCTTCCAATGTAATAGCCTCGATGGAGTTTAACCGTGCTACTTCCAATGTGTCTCTACTAATCTCTTTCCTTGATATCCAATGCACCACTGTACCAATTATGTAAATTGTTACTCTAATGTCATCGTTGAGGCAATCCTTGATGGTTATAGGAAGCACGCATTGTAAGAATTTGTGCCAATCATGACTCTTCAAGCCACTAAGCTCATCGTCCTTTGTAAATGCTCCCTTCAAGCAATGCATGCATCCTGTAGGGGTACGAAACTCACTAATGCACTTCTTTACACATCGTTGCTCTTCCTTTGTCATCATGACCCAAGGTGCTTTTGGTAGCTTCACCTTCCCATCTGCTCTATTTTGGGCCCATAAGTGTTGCATGCGTTGAACCTCTTGTAAATCATCTCATTGTGCCTTGCTCTCCTTTGCTCCTGTGATGGTTTTCCAAAGCACCTCAGCTATATTCTTAAAAATGTGCACTGGGTCAAGAAGATGGTTCACTAGAAAGTCATTCTAGTATGGAAGTTGATGGAAAATGGATAGACACTTCATTCTTGGAGGTGTACAGGTTGGATCAAGCTCCCATAAGGTCCTCCAATCACTGCTTTTCCATATGCGAGGAGACCTCCCTAGAAATCCCTCACACGCAAAGGATGGTTGTCAGGAGATACTTCTTGTGGCCCTTGTATACTATCTTCTTCATAGACTTTGAGTACCGAGCCTCAAGTTGCGGCCCACATAATGGACATCCATTATACCCTGACACTGAAAGCGCTGTAGAACATCAAAAAAGATTGTAGTAGGTAAGTTTGGATGACAATCATGAGACTAAACATAACATATTAACAAGCTACAGTATTACCAGAGCACTCTCCATAGCTAGCCCAATCATGCATAGTCCACATAAGTATTCCTCTCAATGTTAGCACATGTTGTCCAAACCTCTTGGAAATATCATGAACTTCAATGCCCTCCCATAGAACATGAAGCTCCTCAACTAAAGCGGCTAAATACACATCCATGTTCTTTACCTTGTACTTTCTAGGAACTATCAAAGATAATAAAATATGCCCTTTTTTTATTGCTATAGCCATGGTGGAAGATTATAGTTAACTAGACAAACAGGCCATGTACTCCATGATGAACTTCGTAGACCAAATGGATTCACTCCATCCATCGCTAGTTCGAGTCGAATATGGTGAGCCTCCCCCTGAAAGGCTACCCACTTCTCTTCAAACATTGTTTTAATCCGAGGGATGATGGGAAAGTGTCGTAAAACTTTTACTGGTACCCTTTCTCCTTGCACATCTTGTCTATATCTCGATGTACCACAATCTGGACATTGTCCTGCGTTGTTATATTCTTGTCGATAAAGAATACAATCATTTAGACAAGCATGGTGTGTGTTTTAGTCCATGCCAATCATGTGCAGCATTGTTTTGCTCGACTACGGTCCACTTGCATCTCATTATCTTCTGGCAATATTTGATGTTTCAATAAATTGTTACACAAAATAGACAGTCTAAGAAAATGCATATAAAGGTATATAACTCACTAATTGCATATGATATCATCACTTACACAAAAAATTTTGATACGCTCGTATCAGACTATCCAAAAATCGATTGCAAGTTCAATATGGATAGGCAAGCGCGCAAAACAGACACATGTGCTCCACCATATAGTGGGAGACGAGCAAGCCTGCATAGCTCTTTCTCTTCTTGGGAAGCGTATTCCACGCATCGTGCCATTCACGGTGGATGTTGGCAAGTGAAGCTTGATATCGCATTGTGCTGAACCAAAAATATACATGGTATACATTGCACATATATGCATTATAAGCTAGCGATACTACAACTTTTCATTACAACACAAACTATGGGGGTTCCGAATTCAAGCTATACTAAGTCTACATTGCAAACACCACTATGAGACAGAGATATGGAAAAGAGTTCCATATTTGAGCTAAAAAGACCTTCTATATTGCAAGTAACTACAACGTGATTTACATTGGACGTTGACGAGGGGAGGCCTTATATCGCATTGTACTGACTTGCACTATACAAGGTCTATATTACACTAATATGTAACAAACGAGCCTCTAGAGTTTACGATACTTAGTTTTCCATTGTATACAACAACCGTATGGTTTCACCTTACACAAGTATGCAACGTAGCCGATCAGAAGGCTTTCATATTTATGCTATAATGAGAGCATTTATTGTGCAAGTCAGTACAACGCGATATAGGGTGGATGTAAGCAAGTGAAGCCTTTTATCGTGTTGTTCTGAATTATAATATACTAGGTCTATATTGTGCAAATATGTAGAGAATACTAAAAAGTGGCTTCTAAAAACGAGAGTATGGGCTGGTGATCTCCCATATGGTTCCAAATTCGCATTGTACTGACCTTGTATAATGCAAGTCAGTACAACGCGATTTAGGGTGGGCGTTCTTGAGTAAAGCCCTACATCGCATTGTACTACTGAAGCTCAAAGTCATTTTTATGATTTTTTTTGTTTTTCGTTTGAGTCTTTTTTGGCATGTTGTAGTTTCTTTGATTGTGAATGCAGTACAATGTGATGTTTGGGTTCGAGTATGTTCATTTTTTGCATATCGCATTGTAGTAATATTTATCCAAATATTTTCCTTATTAGTCATTTGAGCCATCTGTCTAAATCTTTTATAGATGGCATAAAGAAAGAAGACAGTGAGGGCCTCCTCATCTAAGGATCCGAAAATAGGGCAGAACGCTCAAGAAGCTGGACCAGGGAAGAATATTTCCAACATTTTCTCAATGAGATGCGAAGGTACGAGCAGATGTATGATAGGTCCATCTTACGTGAATTGCAAAAGGTGCAAAGGAACATGCAGTGCGCCATTCTAAAGCTCCCATTTTAGTGCCTTGTCAAATCTATTTATGAAAGGAACCACTATGATGTGCATTGGCAGGGCTCGGTGTTGTGGGGTGCTTGCATGAGGCTGTCACGGATTGGCTCATTGAGAATTTCCAGGATAGTTACATTCTAGTTGCCCATGCACACAAAGTAACAGTAATGTCAAAGGACATGTACTCGCTATGGCTTCTTAGGTTCAGACATGACAAGACCCTAGAGCCAATGAGCCTCACTGAGATAAGGATGAAAGATATCCTGGCGATCCCCCCCTGAGGCAAGGACGTAGTTTTGTCACTGAAAAGACTAAGGGCAATCATTCGCATGACACACGAAAAAATGTACAAAGGGCTAACAACGAAGCCATAAATAGGAAGGCTGATATGGAGAGAATTGAAAGGGCAAGGACAGAAGCTGAATTTCAAGAATTGCATAGTTCTAATGTCCAGGCTTTGAGTTATTTTGCCCCCTCCTTTGTTGTGAGTTGCCGGTGTGAGACACTCCTCAATACTTCCCTTTCGAGGTGGAAGAGATTGAGGTGTTATGCAGAATGCACAAGGAGGTCAGCAACATAGTGATGTAGGCTGTTTTAAGGTTTGTTATGTTCCATGCCCTAAACTTTAATTTAAAGTGTTATTCTTTCTAAAAGTAATACGATGTCAATTATCTGTGCCTTGGTTTAGAAACGCAATTAGCATGGTTGTTTTTATTATTTGGTCTCAAAGCGTATGATCCTCCTCTTTCTACTTGCCCATCTTTCTACTTGCCCATCTTTGTGTGTGTGTGTGTGTGTGTGTGTGTGTGTGTGTGAGAGAGAGAGAGAGAGAGAGAGAGAGAGGGAGAGGGAGAGGGAGAGAGAGTAGATGTTTATGTGTTTTTACATGTGTGTGCATTTTATGTTTGTTTTTTTTTCTATGAGAGAGAAAGAGAAAGCGAGAAATGTGTGTGTGTCTATTTGTGTGACTGGGTTTATATATATGTGCATGTACGTTTATTGTGAGTGTGTGTTGATATGTATTTATTTAACAAAAAAAAAAAGAGTGCGTGTTCATTTGTATGTGTGTAAGTGTGTGAGTGTGAGAGTGGGTTTATGTAATTCCACCAAACCTATCTTATGGCATTCCAAACCTATATTTTTCCAAAAAAATTAGCAATTAAATTTACCAAAATACCATTGATATTTAAAAAATACCAATTGTTAGGATTTCTAAAAATAATTTCTAGAATATTCCTAATTTTTCTTAAGAATCCTATCGTTCACGAAATTCCAATTCTGCCCGACAATTCTCAAAATCCAATGAAAATTTATAATTTCAATGGATTTTTAAATTTTATGGTTCAAAAAATATATTTTTAAAGGAATTTGAATGGTCACGGGCGTCGAAACTGTTGGCTTTCTGTATTCTGGGAAAACCGTTGGGATTCCCAAATTTTTTGATCGTTCGTATTCTAAACGCGTTCGGGGTAAATTAAAAAATTTTAAAAATTCCTAAAAATTAATAGAAAATTAGACAAACGTTATTTTAAATTTCTAAAAAATGTGGGGTTTATGTGTGTGTGTGTAAGTATTTTAAAATTAGATTACATTTTTTATTTTTTAAAAAATTACGAGGCCAGGTTGCCTAGTTACAGCCTAGCTTTACCCTCTCCCCTCATTCTCTCACCATCTCTCACCACTACCACTTCTCCCCTTCTTACAGCTAGGCAATGTTGCGCAGAGGCAAACCTCCATAACCTCCAGCCAGGTAGAGTTCTCTCTTGGGAGGTGCGGTAGCCCATAACATTTTTGGCACACTGCTATTGTTTCTTCCATCCTCTTAGAGCTCCAGCTTCCATTATGCGAGATTCACTATTGCCTTTGCATTTTGAAGGTGCATTGTGACAAAACTTTGTAAATAAGGTTTGTGTAGAAGAGAAGGAATTAGAGTATCGTGTGTTTGGAAGTGTGGATGAGTACTTGGTAGTACCTAGAGGAAAGCTACAGTTGGTTTTACTTTCAATTTTGTTGTTTTCGTCACCAATTTCTAAAGTGTGAGCTAGCAGTTAGTGACACACCTTATACTGTTTTTTTTAAATCACAAAAATTACAAAAATAAAGAGCCATTGGTTGTGTTGCATTGCACTCCAATTGCTTGGCACAACCTTTCTAAAACTTTTGATGAATAGGGAAATTGCACTAAAACCATTATTCTCTTGACATGATTGTTAACACGTGAATGAGTAGGTAACAGTTCACAACGTGAACCGTAGTCTGCTACTTCACGATGTGAAACACTTTCCTCAGTTACGTTGAAAAATTTAGGATTGCATTACTAAAGTTAGGGCGCCTTATCCTGACACGGAAACGCCAAAAATCTTATCTCATGAAAATGCAGCCACGACAGGAAATATATTCTACTTCACGAACATGAAACACAAACTAGTTCACGATGTGAACAACACTTTGCTAGTTCAGAGAAACCTACTACTTCACGGCAAGATAAGTCTGGTGTTCACGAAGTAAGGGTTATCAAACTAGCGGTAAGGTAAGTTTATAACTACACCATAGGAGTCGCCCTGACTCGAATTACTACAGTTCCCACTGAAATTTTGAAGCATGAAACACGAGGGGTCCACTGCATGAAACATAGTTCACGACATGAGACACAATCTGCTACTTCACGACGTGAACGGTAGTGTGTTGTTTCACGACAAAAGGAGACAAATTGACAGAAAACCAATCGTAATGGTTAGAGTAGTGATTTAGCCTATTGAAACACATTCTCATGCACTTGAGAGGTTAGGGAAACTCATTGGAGACGACCTTACCCCCGACGACAATACATCAGTCATCCAAGTTCTTCCTACCAAAGAATTATTGGTTCAGGTTGCTCGATGAGCACTCAATTGAGTGTTGTATCTTGGAGAAATCTGACCACCATAGAAACAAGTAGTGAAGGAGGGCTAAGATTCTTTGGATTTGGAGAGGAAGAAAAACCAACTTCTCCTGCAAAGTCCACTGAAATCTTTGATTTGGCTAGGGGATTTTTTGGTCTCCAGTATGGCATGAAAGATGAAGCATAATTTGTGGGCCCGTGCCCATCAACAAGTGCAGGACACGGTCTAAGACTGGATTTACCAACCCAACCTTCTGGCCCCAGGAATGCTAACACAACGAGAATTAGTGGGATGACCCCTAGGGTTAGGAGGGATAAGGAAAATGTTGCCAAACATTTTCCTTATCCCTCCTAACACAACGAGAATGTTAGGAGGGATAAGGAAAATGTTGCCAAACATGTCAAATCTGAAAAGATGCAGGGGAGAAGAGAGCTTGAGCTCTTGCAAGCACACACACACTCACAAAACCCTAAAAGAGCACACACAAGGTGAGAGGTTGAAAATCTTCTTCTTCACACAACACACCATATACAAAGGTAAGAGTACACACCTATGAAAAGGTACTCAACCAAATACATACTAGGGTTCTCTAAAGTGTGAACCCAACTTAATGAGCTGGTGGTATAACTATGCCAGTCTCTAGAATGGCTGTCACACAGCCTATCATCCCACTGGCCGCATATCACCCATGATCTCACCAACCATGCCAGTGTGGTGGTGTAAGTGTGGGGCCTATCCCCCAGGCGGGTCATTAGTGTCCACCGCCTCACTAGATGAGCTCGATATCTCAACACCCCCCCTCGAGCTCAACTCCATCTCATGTACACCAAGCGAAGCCCTGAATCTGCGGAGCTTCTCTATACCCAATGCTTTGGTGAAGATGTCAGCTACCTGATCCTGTGTGCTGACATAAACAAGGTCAACGTCTCCTACCAAGACCCTCTCTCTGACAAAATGGTAGTGGACCTCTATATGCTTCATGCGAGCATGAAAAACTGGGTTCCTAGCCAAGTGTATACTGCTAATGTTGTCACAGAAAATGACAACTTGTCTATCCACTGATAGACCCAAATCTGTAAGTAGCTTTCTCAATCAAGCTACCTCACATGTTGCCATAGCAGCACCTCTGTACTACTCGGCCTCTGTATAGTACTGGATAGAGAAACTGTAGGCTTTTATTTATAAGGTCTGCTTCATCGAATGTTGGGGACAATCAGAGGAGTTTGATAAAGACTTGATTTTATTTCTTAATGGTCTTACCTTCTTGGGCTTACGCCATGGACACATTAATTTTTTTTATCATGAATATATAAGATTTATTAAACAGACATTATTCATGTATAAACAAATACTTGAATAATGGATTCAAAACAATTTAAATTTTTGCAAATACAACTAATTTTGCACTTGTGACTCAGTACTCTTTATATATGATGTTTATTACGAAAGAAAATTAAAACTTCAATGCTTACATAGATGAGAGAATCTTATTTTAAGACAAAGAATTGAATGCAAAAGAGATGGTGAATATTACTAAATGATACAAATTGATGGCAAATTTCCACAGTGTGCTTTGGCAAGTAGCTTCACAATTTAGGTTTATTCTAGATAGAGATATGTCACACACTATAAAGGGTCCACAGAGTAGTGAAGTAGGATCTTTGATGATCTAAATGTGGAGAAAAAGAGTATGTATGTGAATGACAATGCATTGAAGATCAAGGGTATTGTGGAATCCCTTACATCTATTGGCGTTTCAGTAGATGATGATGATAAGGTGTTAGTCTGTCTACGTGGTCTCGGGCCACAATATAAGGTGTTCAAGACCTATTCAGACTCGGGAAAACATTCCCAATTTCATAGATTTGGTATCTATGTTGATTATAGAAGAGAAGAGCTTGGGTGAAGACCAATAGCCTTCATAAAATAAAAACAGTTTAGAGCAACAGGCCTTCTACACAAGTTCAAGAAGAGAATGAGGTAGACAAGGCCGTGGGGTTCAAGGAGATGAAAAACCTTGAAAGACCAGGTTTTGTGGGAACAGGGGATGACACTGCTCATCCAATTGCCCATGTTGGAGATGTGCCATTGTCTATGCAGGATGGCAAAGTGAAGTACCTTGCAGATGTACTTCATATTTTGAACATAACAAAGAATCTGGTTTTTCAGTTGGCCAGATGATTGAGCAGGGTTTGTAGGTTCAGTTTAACCCTGATGGTTGCTATGTTGAAGACTTTAAAGACAAGTGTAGGTTGGTTTTGCAAAAGGCAACAGATGTTGGAATTAGGGTTGCAGGAAAGCACACAAAGCTTGGAGAAGAAGAAGCAAGAATGCACACAACACCCAATATATTAGATTGTGTAAATGTACAAAAGATAAGTTAGCCCTAGAAGGATGGGCGTATATACAAGCCGAGGGAAAAAACTTCCTAAAGAGGAAAAAAGTGCCCCGACGGTCCTAAGTGTCTTCACACACATCACTTCCTATATATATATGGCAACAAATCCCCCCTGGGAGTGATGGTGTGAACGAGAGCTGGCACTCATGTATAGGAGAGTGCCATGCCCGAAGTAGATCAGTCCACAAAGGGGAGCAAGCCCAAAGCTTTGCGGAAAGCTTCAAACTTCTCACGAGGAAGCGCCTTTGTGAAAAGATCGGCGAGGTTGTCCTGTGTTGGCACATATGCCAAGCTGATCTCTCCTGCTGAGAGTCTCTCCCTGACATAGTGATAATGCACCTCAATGTGCTTTGTGCGAGCATGAAAAACTGGGTTTCTCGCAACTGCCAATGCACTCTGACTGTCAGTGAAGATAGAGGTGGCAGACTCCTGTCCAACACCCAAGTCAGCCATAAGCTCTCTGAGCCACACACACTCAACCATAGCTATGAAAGCTGTCCTGTACTCAGCTTCACAACTAGAAGTGGCCGCAGTAGGTTGCTTCTTGCTCAACCAAGATATGCATGAGCTACCGAGCATGAAACAAAAACCACTTGTGGACACTCTTGTGTCATAGCAACCAGCTCAATCTGAGTCCGAAAAAGCATTTAAATCTGGCGGCAACGATCCCCCCTTGGGATAAAACAACACAAGATGTATGGTGCCACTCAAGTAGCGAAAGATGCGTTTAACTGCCTTCCAATGCTGAGACCCTAGGCTATGCATAAACCTGCTCACCTGTGAGACTGCAAACTGAATGTCCGGCCTCGTAACGCATACATAAATGAGGCAACCAACAGCTGTCTGATAGAGTGTGACATCAAAGTGATCTCCAGCATCATGAAGACTCAACTTCAAACCTATCTCCATTAGAGTAGCAATAGGCTTGCAGTCTTCAAGGCCAAATCTCTGCAACAATGTCTCAATATACTTTGTCTGACACAAAGCAATACCTCCATCACACTGCTTAAATTGTATCCCCAAATAATGATGCAAATGCCCCAAATTTGACATCTCAAAAGAGGCATTCAAATCAGCCTTAAAATCAGCAATATGACTTTCATTTGGTCCTGTGAGCAGCATGTCATCGACATAGAGAGCAATGATTAGATGTACATCATCCACACATTTAACATATAAAGTGCTTTCTGTTGGACTATTCTGAAAACCATGTGCAGTCAAATATGCATGTATCTTTCATACCAAGCTCGTGGAGCTTGCTTTAAACCATATAAAGCCTTTTTCAACCTGCACACTTTGTTTTCCTGCCCTTTTTGAACAAAACCACGAGGCTGCGATACATACACCTCCTCATGCAAATCTCCATTCAAGAACGAAGTCTTTATGTCCAACTGATGTACATTCCAATCATTATGAGCTGCCAATGCACAAATGCTACGAATGGTAGTCATACGACAAGTGTGAGCAAAGGTCTCATCAAAATCAATGCCCTTTTCTTGAGCATAACCCTTTGCAACAAGTCTAACCTTATAGCGATCAACACTGCCATCTGGCTTTCGTTTCAACTTAAAAACCCACTTACATCCAATGGCCTTTTTCATTGCAGCCAACCAATTTTCTGATTTTTGTGCCTCATCAAATGAAAGAGGTTCTTCCTCTTCACACATACTAGACACAGCCAAAGCATAACAATCTGATGCATAAGAGGCATGCTGAAAACCTGAACGAGTACGACTAGATATAGGTGCATCAATTTTACTATCATGCAAGGTTTGCTCCAGCCATTTAGGCATACCTCAGCCTGCTCATTTTCAGCCCTATCCTCAAAAATTATATCCTGTAAATCTGCATCAGAAATGGGCTGATCTATGATGTCGTTTGATATCTGCATAGGCTGATTATTTGCCTCATTAGGACTTACATTTGAATTCCCACCTGTAAAACAGAGGCAATAATGTATCAAATACATCCCGTGAGCTCACACCTGTCTCTTTGGTACATGATAACAAAGGCTGCACAGCATCTTCCACAAAAACAACATCTCGACTAATCAAGATACGCTTTGACTGTGGATGATACAATCTGTAACCCTTGCTCTCAGCACTGTAACCAACAAAAATGCATTTGACAGCCTTATCATCCAATTTTCTGCGTTGTTGCACAGGCACTAAAGCATAGGCCAAGCAACCAAAGACACGCAAGTGACCAATAGAAGGCTTCCTGCCATGCCAAGCTTCGTATGGAGTAATAGACTGCAAGGCCTTAGTGGGACACCTATTGAGTACATATGCAGCACACATGACAGCCATCACTATGTACAAGTTGCAATTTGCGAGTGGCCCGCACAGAACCATCCTTTTGAAACGCAGAACGCTGCATTTCGCCCAAAATACAGCCTTCACAAACATGTTTCAATGGTGCCTCAAGAGGGGGCAATGAAGCAACCATATCAAATTTCTGCAAACGCAGCAAACTAGCAAAGTTCAGATGACCAAAACGAGCATGCCATAGTTTTGCATCTAAAACTGCCTTTTCATCAGAAACTGCATTTGCTGAATCTTCCACACACTTGTCATAAGAATTGAGCCTATACAGCCCACGAAACAAGGTGCCAGATACAATAATCGTATCACCAGAAGTCAAATCATGAACAGTACATCTGTCATCCAAATTTGACTACAAATCCAAGTCTAGCAAGCACAGATACAGACAATAGATTCTTCTTTATCCCTGGCACATACAAAGCATCTGAAAGTATGAAAGCGCTGCCATTTGCAGTAGTAAGCATAATTTTACCAACGTCCACTGGGTAAGAAGCATTATTGGCACATGTGACAGTATTCCCATTAGAGACAGCCTCAAGACAAGTGAACATATCAAGATGTGAGGTAATGTGCTTTGTAGCACCACTGTCAAAATACCATACATTAGAGTCAATAGAAACTACCAAACATGCATCATGTACAGATGGGTCATACTGGCAATACACGCTAAACGCCCATTCTGTATCCTGCACAACATTTGCAGAATCTGCATTTGTAGAAGCATCCGCTATTGTGGCTGCATTTGACTCTTTCTTCTTTGCCTCTTTAGCCTTTAGCTTAGGGCAATTCTTAATGACATGATCATTTGCCTTACAATAGTTGCACCTGGTCTTTTTCTTGCCTTTATCAAGAGCCTTCTCAGACTTATTGTTGCTACCTGTGGAAGGAGAAGAAGTTGCAGACCTACTAATAGGAGAAGAAATAATGGAAGGGGCTGCCTTACCACTTCTTCTCTGCTGCTGGGGGTAGCAATAAATGCTTGATCAACTGCACGTTGCCTGGCCCTGTTTCGCCTGGACTGTGCTTCTTGCAAGAGCTTGTTGACTAAAGTATCATACTTGACAGCATCAGGTCTGTCCTCAGTAAGAAGTCTCCACGTGGAAGCAAAAGTCTAATATGTCTCAGGTAAAGCATCAAGAACAGTCTGCACAAGAGAATGATCAGGAATAATCTCACCTACAGAAATCAACTGTTCTTGAGATCTTTAATCTCAGCAAGAAAAACATTCATGTCATCATCTTCCTGCATAATCTAGCTCTTTACGTAGGTAAGAGATTTTTGCCTCGTTACGACCTGCATACAAACCAGCTAGAATATCCCAAGCCTGTTTTGCTGTTTTAGCTAAACGAATATGTGGGGTGATGTTACGTTTGACAGAAAGTGCAATCAAGGCATGAGCCTGCGCATCTTTACCATCCCAACGAGCTTGTTCAGCAGTGGGTAAAACAGCAGCAATAGTAGAGCTGCTAGAACCTGCAACATCCTCAACAGATCCTACATCCATAGAACCTAGACGTACATCCATACCTTGCACAATGTTCCACACTCCTTTTGCAACCAAAACATGCTGCATCATGTATGCTCAAAGTGGGTAGTTTCCGTCTCCATCCAGTTTGTCTTCAGCAGACAACATGCGAAATACATCATTGCTGTTATCAGCCATGGCTACTGACTGAAATTGATGTAAAAGCTGCCTGTAATGAAGCAAAGACTGAAAAGAAAACAACTCGTGCTATGTAGCACAGTCCACAATAGAATACGTATGCCTGTCTTGCAGAAAACTGCACTATCAAAATTTCTGCAGAAAATAATGCAGAACTTGCAATGCAAAAACGGAGCCTGAAACGACCTCAGATGCGATCGTGAAAGCTCACCTCAATCGGAGAACGTGAGTCGGAGGGTGCTGGCGGCGTAGCCCTGGGAGCCGATGCCTGCTCTGATACCAATTGTTGGAATTAAGGTTGCAGGAAAGCACACAAAGCTTGGAGAAGAAGAAGCAAGAATGCACACAACACCCAATATATCAGATTGTGTCAATGTACAAAAGATAAGTTAGCCCTAGAAGGATGGGCGTATATACAAGCCGGGGAAAAAAACCTCCTAAAGAGGAAAAAAGTGCCTCGGCGGTCCTAAGTGTGTTCACACACATCACTGCCTATATATATATGGCAACAACAGAGTGGGCAGAATGTTTACATTGAATGTAAACATGCCTGAAGTGAGTGCTACGATGTTTGCAAATGGTTCAGGAATTGTTGCAGACACAGACATTTGGCATAAAAGAATTGGACATGTGAATGTGCAGAGAATAAAGTCTATGCAAACTAAAGGAATTGTGAGAGGGCTACCAAAGTTTAAAGTTGACGGTATGCAGAAAATATGTGAAGCATGCCAATTTGGAAAGCAAACAAAGCATGTATTTCTATGTAACAGAAATGTGAGTAGAAATGCACTAGATGTTGTGCATTCAAATGTATGGGGTCCTACAAAGACCATGTCTATGGGAGGCTGCAGGTACTATGTGACATTTATTGTGATGAGACCACACAAGGAAAGTGTGGGTATACTTCATAAAGGAGAAGGGTGAGGTGTTCACTCATTTTCAGAATTTCAGAGTTATGGTTGAAGAAAGCCTTGTATGGCTTAAAACAAGCACCAAGAGCATGGTCTGACAAGATTTTTGAATATCTTGTCAGTATTGGCTTTCATGTAGCCAATGCAAATTTTTCATTGTATGTGAGACACAGTGATAGAGGGGTTGTGCTTGTTGTCATCGATGTAGATGACCTGATCATTACGGGGGACCATGATGTAGAGATCTTTAATGTAAAGATCTTGCTTAGACAGAAGTTTGAGATGAAGGATTCGGGGGAGCTCAAATATTTCTTGGGCATTGAGGTGATTAGGTCACCACATGGTATTGGATTACTGCAGAGACACTATGGCTTGGACATATTGTCCAAGTATGGTATGATAGGCTGTAAGCCTATCTCAGTGCCATTGGATCAAAATGGCAAGTTGAGTGCAGATTCAGGAGAGAGCTTGGAGGATCCTACTATGTATAGGTGCATAGTAGGAAGCTTGATCTACATGACGATCACCAGGCCAGATTTGAGCTATGATGTTGGGTTGGTGAGTCAGTTTATGCAGGTTCCTCGGAAACCGCATTTGGATGCATTGAGACGCATACTGAGGTATGTGAGGTCTACTTTGCATTGTGGACTATTTTATGAAACTGGGATAGAGATATGTGTACATGTTCATTCTTTAACTGTATCTTTCGTGCCTTGGTATTCGTTTCATAGAGTTTTACCAAGGTGTCCCACGCCTCCTTGGGGGACTTGGCATCCTGTATGTGCCCAATCATGGTGTCCTGTATACTCATAGAGAGCCAATACATAACTTTTTTGGCTCCTTGGTTCCAATCCTTGAACTCTTTCACATTTACAGCAGTCGGATTGATCTCCGGTATCTCCAGTGCCTCTTCATGCTCACCTTCTATATAGTCCCAGTAACCCTTTCCCATCAGGAAATTTGTCAGCCTGAATCTCCAAGCATGGAAGTTGTTCTTATCAAGCTTCTCAGCAACAATCTGGTTTATGCCATCATTTGACATCTTGCCCAGACACACAAATTGACCATAAACAGCACTCTGGTTTATCCTGCACAAACTGTTGTATTTTCTGCAGCGGTACTATACTACACTCAAATGTCACAACCAGTGACCTCAATGTGCATACATACACCCAATGGTAACTGTTGACCTCCTTGCAGCACACAATGTCTGCACAACCAATCTGTCTTCCTGTAGTTCTTAAAACGGAGTTCTGCAGAGAATCGATGACTTACCCGCAGTGCTCGAAATCGCCTGCTTTTTCAAAAACGGAGGTCGTAACGCGCCCTTAACGCATTTTCGGTCCCAAAAAATTATGTCCGATAGGACAGTACAGTTGCCCTATATAGCTTTACTCTCGCGATGAAAGCTCCTCAATCAGAGATCGTTTGCCGGTGCCTCCCGTAGAGCTCTCGACAAGGGTGTAGTCGCCAAGACAAATAGGGAAGAGTAGTTAAAGCTCTTACCCTCGTACCGCTTCCTGTGCTTCTCTTGCTTGCAGCTCAGCCCTTAGCATGAACCAGGCTCTGATACCATGAAAAGATGCACGGGACAAGAGAGCTTGAGCTCTTGCAATCACACACACAGGTCTTTGAGTCAACCTGAGAAACTTGTGGGCCAGTGAGCAATGTAATCATGATACAGGCTTTTTCTCTGACCCTAGAAGGGAAAGCCCACCAATGGTATTGAACCCTAAAGCCTGAGGATAAAGTCAATTTCACTCGGCTTAAGAATGTGTTCATACCAAGTTTTTCTCAAAGTGGTGATAGGTGGAGTCCTGTTGGCACATCTCCACAACATCAAGCAAAAAGATAATGCGTCTATGCGAAATTATGTGACTGGACTCTAAACAAATCAACATCATCCAACTACTCGGCCAGAAACTTGGCATCATTCTTGCATCCGAATTTGGGCGAATCGGGTTGCCCACCTTAACTTCTAGTTAGCCAATCTAGACTACTCCAGTCCGACCCACATTCTAGTGGCTCATGTTGGCAGACTTAGCTGGGTGATGCGAACAGTAGATCATAGAATTCGATCACTAGATTGGCACACTGTACGGAGTGCTCTCAGGGCCAGGTAGGTGTCGGGGTAGCAAGCGAACAGTTCCGGTGATGCCACTGCTATCCTTCTTGCCATCAGTTCTCAGAACTCTGGTAGCTCAGATTTCGTGAGGCCATAGCAGCATCAGATATGCACCTCTGTTTGACTTGCAAACCTTAGTCGGATTGTTGTTATTTGTTGCTTGGTGTGTTGGATGCCATTGTGTTCATCACCAGGCCAACTCTTGATGGCTTGCTGCGTGGTTCGGGTGGCGGTCTGGCCACCTGAATGATGACGGGTGCTTCACTTGGTTTCTGGTTAGAAAGCGGAAGACTTTTCCGCTTTCTGGATTTAACTAGTCTGGGAGCGTTGGGGTTAGCAGGCCGAGTGGAGGCAGAAACGGCAATCCAGGGAAGTGCGAATGAGCAGTCCAGAATCTGAGTATGGGGTTGCTGAAAATAGTAGTATGGGAAGGCGCGGAGTCAGCGTGGCATAGAAGTCTGGATTGGGGAGTCTGCATTGTGGGTTATCAATCGGGGAAGTCCGGGTGGCGGAATTGCGGAAGTAGCATTCCGGGTGGCGGCAATGGAATGCGGATTCGTGGGAGTGCGGGTTGTCGGACTGCAGCAGTGGGTGGCCCGGAAAGATTACCCACTGCAGCACATCTTCAGAGGTACAAAAATCCACTCCCAGAGCTGTAGACCCTACTCGAGGCTGAACCCCAACAGCAGTTAGAGGCCGAGGCCACTCAGAAAACCTGCCTGCTGCAGGTGTATCCGTCTGGGGTTCTGTGTCTTGGGAGTTTCCCTTCGAGCTTCGTTGATAGAAGGCAATCATCATTCCTATTTGACATCAAATGAATAATGTCCCTTCGTATACAGGAAAATCTTGCAGAGAGTGCAGCAGACCCCATCGCACCTCTGCCTGGAGCGTCTCTATAGTGAGGGAACCACTGTTGCCTAGAGCGAGCTCTGTAAGTGAAACGAAGCTTATGTGTTTGAGAGAATAGAAAAAGAAAAGGAAAGGGTCTCTGTAGCTACTGCAATTGGGGCGAGGCCTCCCTAGCGAATGGCCTCCTCCTCTCTTCTTGCCTTATGCGCCAACTAGGGTCTTCCACGGATTTCAACCCACTTATGCATCGAAATTCATATCCCAATAGGGGTTACTAACATCGTGGGTAGCAAAAGTGTTAGTGGCCTCTTGGCTTAACAGAGAAAACAAAGAAAAAAGAACACAGAGAAAAAACAAAGAAAGTATCCATTACAGCTCTCTCAAAATCCCTAATCGTGAATGCTCTCATACAGCAACACACACACAACCTCTCCCCATGAATGATCCCAATGCCCAACCACATAAGGTAGATGGACACACCTAACTCTGGCATGCTGGCTCTATAATAAAGTGCACCGTTCTGTCGGCTCTGACATCCAGCGGTGTTGATGGAGCTGTGGCTGTCCGGCCCAACAAGCATCAGGGAATGCCCATCTCTACCCCCAGAGAGAGTTGATTTGGTGCTCTATCTGTAGACGAAATCACACTAGCATTGAATTCCCTCACCTAAGACCAAGGCAATTACTTTATTGTGCTCATTATCAATGACTAGGGAACCATGACACTGCCATGTGTAGATATCTGATGATCCAACCTCTAGCACAACTACCAGCACCGAGAGTGCCTCTAGCCTTACCAACCCCTCCAATGCAAATCAATGTGGCTACAGGGCAGCCAAATACCTCCTACTTACCAAGGGGGCTGTTCAGAATGTAGGACATGTCACCATTACCGCACATGTCCTACCACCACAGCCTCCACATGCCAAGATTAACCAGGTGTTGATCGAGGAACCCTTGGAAGAGGGAGAAGGCATGTGCAAGGTAGAAGTCAATAATGACTACGATGAGGATCCCACGGAGATCACACCGGAGTACTATGTCTTACAAAATAGCACGCCAGTATAAGAGTTTCAAACCACGGTACAGTGGAAAGGAAAAGACATAAACTCAACTATGAGAAGGGGACCCATACAATGTTTCCATTACAATGGGTCCCCTTCTCAACTATGAGAAGGGGACCCATACAATGTTTCCATTATAATGAACCTCATCGAGTAGTGGAGAGTCCTCTAAAGAATGTAGCTAATGCTGGCCAAACTCAGCCAATCACAGCACAAACCAACGTCATGCCAACACTTCCGTGCATTAAGTGTGGTGTTGATCATTTGATCAAGAACTATCCATATCGTGCCGATGGCCCTGCTTCTACTTCTAACCACACCACCATCAGGACTATAAGTGTGCAGCCTGGAAACATCACGGCACTAAATGTCATGACATGTGACCAAGCAAAACAAGTGGACAAAGGGAAAAACCTAGGAGGTGTTACAACCTCTAAGACTGGAAGAAGGAGAAGAGTGAAAAAGGTGGGCAAGGGTGATACCATGGTCATAATTCAGGATGAATCCGAGGAAGATACCATTGACACCAGATCTACCCAATCAAAGGAAGGAGATGACCAAGTGTGGAAACTAGATGAGAAACCAAAAGAGAGACCAGTAACCCCCAAAGGTGTTAGAGAATATCCAAATGCTGAAGAAGAAATAAGGAAGCTTGAGGAGGCTAAGGCCCTTGTTGAGGAATGTCAACGTAGCCATGAAGCCAAATTGAGGGCTAATAAGGCTAGGGATACAGTGTATCCTCAAAATGAGTTGTTTAAAGAAAGAAAGGTGGATGTGCCTACTTCAATTCCAAAAGAGTCCAAAGAAGGGACTCATAGTGACCTCATGGCAAGAATGTTTGAGGCAAATCAAGATTTGTAGATCCATTCATTCCCTAGGGTTGAATATGCAACAAACACATGGAAGGAGCCCTCGCTTACTAGAGAACTTAGAGACATTGGCAGTCTCGCAGCCATAGTGTCCACAACTGTCAAAATTCCACTTGGGACCATTGCTAGACAACACGCTGGCATTGTGGGCAGATGTCAAGGACAGAGTAGAAGGAAGAATGAACCCAATGTCCAATACAGAAGAGAAGTCAATCACCTCTAGCAAAAAAGAACCCAGTGCTTGAGGAAGGGGGAGCACCCAGATTCATCAAAATACCTGTCAACCATTTGGGCCGGTATTATGAGAGTGATGACATGAATGCCAAAATCCCAATCCACCATAACGGGTACCAAGCACTTGCTATCCTGGATGGAGGTGTGGGTGTGAGTATCATCACCAAGAGATGTTGGGAGAACTTTGGGAAAACCAGAATTAGAAAGGGTGGATCTAATCATCAAGATGGTGGATGGGACATCTTCAAGACCTATGGGGCTATTGAAAAACGTTTGGCTTAAGGTCTTTTCGTTCCGTTACCATCATACATTTGTTTTAATAGACTTTCTGTGCCAGCCAGATTCTTACGATATTATCTTAGGTAAACCCTTTATGAGGGAAGCTAAGGTGGTGCACGATTGGGCATTAGACCAAGTGTATATTCGAAGGGATTCACAAATCTTGAAAATCGATCTCCATACATGAAAGGCACACCCCATGGAAGGACAATTGTTTGGAGATGATTTGGTCACCATAGAACAAACCACATCCTTGCATATCTACCAGTTAGGTAGAATTCACGGCAAAAGGAAAAGGTCAAAATGTACACATCACTTCCACCTCGTGAAAACTGGATGCATGTACTGGCCACCATAGATGTGTTGCCCCCCAGAGGAACCAAATACATTGAATCGGGAACCATTCCCACCACCTCAGTGTGCATGGTAGATGTGCGGATACGCTAAAACTCTCTAAGGCAGAACAAAGAAAATGAAATAAGGCTCTAGCTGAAGCCGAGCGAGAGGCAAAGAAGGTAGGATAGAAGATGATGAGGACGACAAGCCAGACCTGCTCTCCGTGCGCCGGACCATTTCAAAACTTACACCTTTGATAAATGAAAAGTTGTCCAATTGACATCCAAAAGAGTGAAGCAAAATGGCCAATCCACGTTGTACGACGGTCCAATGGAAGTTAAGGAGGTAGACATTGCAGAACCAAGGGAGGATACCAAACCTGCAAACCACCAACGGAAGTTAAGGAGGTAGACATTGCAGAGCTAGGGGAGGATACCAAACCTATCTACATAATTTGCTAAAGACTTAAATGCTGCTAAAGAAGAAGAACTCATTGCTAAAGACTTAAATGCTACTGAAGAAGAAGAATTCATTGCTCTCCTCAAAGAGTACAAGGATTGTTTTTCTTGGAAATACATGGAAATAAAGGGTGTACCGCCCAATGTGGTTTAACACACTATCTCAATCATGTAAGGATCGAGATTGTCCAAGCAAAAACTGTATCAGATGAATCCAAAATATGCAGTGATTGTAAAGGAGAATTGATAAACTCGTCGCTATGGATTCCATCTATGAGATTGAGCACACAGATTGTCTTTCACCAATCGTGATTGTGCCAAGAAGAATGGAAATCTAAGAGTCTGTGTTAATGTTAAAAAGGTCAATGCAACCACCAAGAAACACCACTACCACTGCCATACACGGAACATGTGTTAGAACAAGTAGCAGACGAGGTAGCCTATAGCTTCTTAGATGGTTTTTCAGGCTACAATCAGGTATCCATAGCACCAGAAGACGTTGCAACACAAGACGGCGTTTGACACGATGTGGGAAACCTATGATTATAAGTTTATGGATTTTTACCTCACCAATGCCCCAACAACCTTCCAACAACGGATGTGCATGGCCTTCAAAGACTACTTGAAAAAGTGGTTGGAGGTATTCATTGACAATCTATGTGCACACTCATGCTGGACTGACCACTTGGCTTGCTTAAGGAAGGTGTTTGAGAGATATCAATTATATCATATATCCTTAAATCCTTTAAAGTGTCAATTCTAGGTCATGCACGGTGTAATCTTAGGTCATATTATGTCTAAGAATGGTATTTCCACTTATGAGAGCAAAGTGGAGGTGATATTGTAATTACCCCCACCAACAAACTACAAGGGTGTACAATGGTTTATGGGACATGTTAGGTACTATCGACGATTCATCATATTCTATGCTGAAATTTCCAGGCCATTGTATAGACCATTGTATAGACTACTCATCGTCTTTGAATGGACTAAAGAATATCAAAATGCATATGATAAGCTGAAGAAAGCACTGGCTAGTGCACCAATTCTGAGACCACCCAACTGGGATATTGTATTCCATGTGCACATCGATGCATTGAATTTTTCTTATAGGATGTGTATTGGCACAACCTGGGGAATTCAAATTGGACTACCCAGTGTGCTTTGACAATCGTCAACAACTGAATGATGCAGAGATAAACCACACCACAACTAAGCATGAAGGGTTGGCCATGGTTTATGCTACCGACATTACTTTTTGGCCAGCAAGTTTGTATTCTTTGTTGATCACCAAGCCTCATTATATCTAGTGATGAATAAGCCTTGCACCATGGGAAGAATCACATACTGGTTGCTTTTACTCTTGGGATTTGACTTTACGGTTATGATAAGAAAAGGAACACAACATGTTTTGGTACACCATATGTCTAGAATTCCAAATGGAGAACCTACAAAAACTGGCATTGATGATGACCTCCCAGATGTATGTCTTTTCAAAATTGATATGATGCTTGATTGGAGTGAGGAAATATCAGAATACCTAACTCAAGGTTTCCACAAGATCAACCTTTGAAAAAAGATAAGATGCATTGGTTTATTAAGCTAGCCGCACCATATCAATTGATTGTGGGAGAACTATATAAGCTGGGCAAAGACGATATCCTCAGGAGATGTGTGCGAGAAGACAAGTTTGTCATAATGTTAGAAGAAGCACACTCGAGAATAGCCCGAGGACATTTTGCGGGAGAATTTACAGCTCACAAAGTGCTTCAAGCAGGCTTGTGGTGGCCTATGTTATTCGAAGGCGCCATAGAATTTGTGAAAAGTTACGCGAGGAATGTCAGCGGTTTGCTATTTTGCAAAAAAAAAAAACAAGATGCCACTCACCCCTATAATTGTGGACCTATTAGTCCAGCAGCGCATCCATTCACAAGCCCATTGTGTAATCATGGCCACAGATTATTTCACCAAGTGGGCGGAGGCGAGAGCCTCTAAAAGAGCTGATGCTCGAACTACAGCTAAGTTCTTATATGAACATATCATTTCCAGATTTGGGTGCCCATTATAATTAGTCAGTGTGATTGAGGTTCATATTTCATCAATGAGGTGATTGAACAGTTACTCACACGATTCCTTATAGGTCCATAAAAAATCATCACCTTATTACCCGCCGCATGCAAATGACCAAGCAGAGAGAACAAACAAGATTTTGTCTGCTATCTTGACTAAAACTCTAGAAGCAAGTCGCACAGATTGCGAACACAAGCTGATTGTAGTACTATGGGCCTATCATACATCGTATAAGGTAGTGACGAGATACACTCCCTTTCATCTAGCCTATGGCATTGATGCAGTAATGCCTATGGAATTTTTAGTTCCAAGCTTGTGTATTGCAGTACTACAGGAAAGGCTCACAGAGAATGCGTTAGCCGAGAGGTTGGTTGACTTAGAGAAACTCGATGAAACCCGGCTAATTGCATCGCACGGGCTTATGGTTGAAAAACTACGAAGAAAACACTGGTTTGACCATAACTTGAAACATTAAAAACTGGAAATGGGGGATCTCGTCCTCATGTATGGTGTGGGAAGGACCAAGAAAAAGAAACTGAAATATAGAGGGTTAGGGCCTTTTAGAGTGTCCGAAATCACCCCTCAAGGGTCACTCCGAATTAAAACCATCGATGGGGTGGAAATGGAGGGATATATCAATGGAAACAAACTCAAGAAGTATTATGGATCCCTAACCTAGGAAATGCTCACACAAGAGCATCTTCTAAAATAGAAGAAAGAGCTAGTCAAGGAAAAGATCAGATAAGCTCAAGAGGAAGCCAAGGTGAGGGAAGCAAAGAAAAACAGAGACTCCAAGGGAGAACGCTACACGTGAACATGGCTTCACTCACCTTTCTTGACAAGGATGATCTAGATATTGAACCTGCACAACTCAGTGTAAATGTCTCTATAAAGGGTAGTCACATGACAAGCATCGCATTGATTGATATGGGGTCAAGTCATAACTTGATTTCCTATTAAACATGGATAGCTTTAACAAACCCCCCCTAGAGGCAACTAATGCACAAGTTCACAGTGTGCATCTATTTATTACACAAACAATGGGATTTTTGAATATAAACATCTCAATCAGAAATAATCCCTTGGTTGGGAAGGTATTTTTTATGCCTGCAAGGAACCATGGAAGAGGAGATGCTTCTTGGAAGATCCTAGATTTGTGCCACAGCAAGTGTCACATCCAATGGGCAAAACAGGAAGTACAACTCAATGATGGCAAAGAAACCATCACCCTTCCATTATGGAGTCCATTGAACAAGGGAAAACAAGCTATTACATGTGACTTGGAGTCACATGTAACCATCACCCTTCCATTATGGAGTCCAAACAAGGGAAAATAGGCTATTACATGCGACCTGGGGTCACCAATGCCAAGCAAAGTGGACGAATCAATAGAACAGTCATCCACATCAAAACATCATCCCCAGTCAAGAGAACCACAGCAAAGGCAGTGAACGTATCCAGTCAGACAATAATGGGTTCCCAAGTCCCAGCTTCAAGCACAAGGGTACTATAAGAAGGATAAAACCCATGGGTGTCAAAGTAGGATAGCAAAGCTATTGGCAAGAGACAAGGGAAACAATCCAAGGAGAGGAAGCAACAATCTTGGTACACCTGAACACCACTCAACATTCAAAAACGGTGGGTCAAAAAAGACTTACTAGCGGCACAGGGCTACTATTAAGGAAATGCAACAGTATGGTTACCAAAAACCAATCCAAGACCCATTGCCACATGTACCTACAAAAGAACAGAAGAGAGCCATAGACACGGGTAACATCAGGTCCCAACTCAATCAATTGTTAAAGCAGCACCAAAATTGGTCCAAAAGAAGAAAACAGTTCAAGGGAGTGAGACACCTCCAATGTCATCCTCCCAAAAGATCAAGCTGAACCAAGTTATGGACCAAAGTAATACATACGTGCACCCACATGCACATGAACTAAAACAAATTCACCAGGATTCGGTGGATGTACTCCATTGGATGAAAGGAAAACTTAAAAGTTCTCACTTTGAACTTAAGTGGTTATAACAACACATACCCCACAAGCTCCAAAGTAAAACAAATTCACCAGGATTCGGTGGATGTACTCCATTGGATGAAAGCAAAACTCAAAAGTTCTCACTTTGAACTTAAGTGGTTATAACAACACATACCCCACAAGCTCCAAAGTAAAAACTTGGTTCCCATGGCATTAAAAAAGAAAAAAGAAATTAGGAGGGTGACAAGGATCGCCCAGCTCCAAGCAAGTGAGTATAAGGTAAAGGGGTATGCATTTCATGTTGTGAAAGATATTTATTTGTTTCACATGTACACTTCTAATCCTCTGAATGCATAACTGGTGGCCTTGGAGTGTTTGAGCATATAGGAATCCATAGGATATCATAGGAGGAAACGAGGTTGTTTCACGTCGTGAACCACTCGAGCCTACTTCACGTCGTGAAATAGTACGTGTTACTTCACTTCGTGAAATAGTACGTGCTACTTCACGTCATGAAATAGTACGTGCTACTTCACGTCATGAACCGACTCATGCCAATTCACGTCGTGAAACGGTCAAGAAGCCTCCATGAATCATAGTCGGACATGTGGCATAGCCAATTAAGATGGCCGCCAATGCCGACGACTTGACAATAAATACGCTGTTTTCCCCTTTTCGTGCATTCTCTTCGTCATTCTCCAGGTTCTTCTTCTCAAGCTGCTCGATTGCGATCATGGTTGGTGCTCCATTCGTCCAGCACTACACCGTCATCGTCTGCTTGCTTGCGTTTCTCAGATAGGAGCTCAAAGAACACTTTCGATTGCTTCAATCATTGGGTTATAATGCATTCCTTGGAGCTATTATGTGAGACGGTAGCACACATCTACATTTTACAAAACCCTAAATAATTGCAATTGTTCTTTTTCTTTCTTGTTTTTATCTTCCCATTTCCATCATCACTCCCATCTACACTCTTCAAAATGATCACTTCCATCAATCCTCTCACACTCACAAAAGCATAAGGGATTGGACACATGAAATAGCAGTCTGCTATTTCATGGCGTCAAAACTAAAATCTCGATTTTTGAACTGATATCCTACAATTGACCTTCTAAGTGTTAGATTTCTCACACGAAAGTGCAAACCACTAACACATATAACACACTTTTAGTTGTGTACTAAAATCTGTTAGTTCACAAACTAACACATCACGGATTGCTAGTTCATGGATTGACAGTTCACATCTTCACGGTTCACGAACTAGCAGTTCATGCATTGTTACTTCACGGCTCAGCTACTTCACACTTTAACCCTTCACGGATTAGCATCTCACGACTTAGCTAGTTCATAATTTAACATTTCATGCTCTACAACTTCACGAGTTAACAGTCCACGCACTTCCACTTCATGACTTAGCACTTTATGATTCTACACTTCACGCTTTAACCCTTCATGAAATAACATTTCACGGCCTCACATTTTACGTGCTAACAGCTCACGGGTTAAGCCCTTTCATGGGTTAAGCCATTTCACGGACTAACACTTCACGCTCTGCCAGTTCACATAATTAACCTTGCTACTTCATGGTA
The DNA here is from genome assembly GCF_041138505.1 of Cibotium barometz. Lineage (NCBI taxonomy): Eukaryota > Viridiplantae > Streptophyta > Polypodiopsida > Cyatheales > Cibotiaceae > Cibotium > Cibotium barometz. The sequence continues at coordinate 35,622,434 of NC_141048.1, read as the reverse complement.
AACAAATAATTCACAACATATACTAATTCACATCCACCCTTTTTTTATTCATTGCTCACCACACTAACACTCTTTCCATCATACCCCAATGCTTAGGAAATCACCCAAAAAAAAACAACAACAGGCCTTGCGAGCTCCTACCAATCACAATGAGACTGACGCCTTCATACTAATGTTACAGATGGTATCCTCAAGAACCTCAGACCCGGAGTTGAAGGGAAATCTGGTGGTGACTCAGGCCAGTGCTATAGGATCACCGGCCAAGAAGAGAGCACAAGGGGGGACCAAGTTGACCTATTTGGGGCCATATGCACAAGATTTGCAGGGGCACAATGATCCAATCAGACATACAGACAAATCAAGGGAAAGTCATTTTCCAGTATCATAGCCTTGAGTGCCTGAAGATCTTGGAAAATACTGATGTGAAGTATAAGCTAGAGAAGGTGGGGCTTGGCAAGATGGCAGAGGTCCTCCCCTGCACCATAAATCCATCATTATGTGCGGAGTTCCTCAAGTCCTACAACAGAAATACCAAGAGGGGTACCATCACGAAACTTGATGGCACAACAGAGGAAGTTCTCATCACAGAGGACGTGCTCTGTGAGACTCTACAATTGCCCCCCCCATTCAGGCACATGTCCATCCACTTGACCAAATGCCCAAGGTCTCCAATTCGAATGGACCAGAGTATGAAAATATACGGGAGGAAGAAAATGAGAGAACTTGTAGAGCAATGTCAATGTTCATGCAAGTGAAACTAGTAGACATATACAAAAGGATACTTCTCTGTTGAATCGCAAAGGTACATGAGGAGAAACCGGAAGATTGGGCATGGTATATACACTGAGAGATGGAGAATTACCTAAAGTCTCACCAGTCAAAGGTGTGCAATCCTTACCTCCTGACAAAAGTTATAAGCCATGCAGGTAACATCCCCATACCCGAAGACACTCAGGAAGTAGAAATATCACCATCCAGAGGAGACATGGAGCCACCTACCCACATTCTAGAAGAATTGCAGCAAGGACAAGCTGTCCTAAAGGAGACAAAGGAGCTTATACGAAAAATGGCAAAAAGCTCAAAGAAGGTAAGAAGACAAGGAAGCCTAAAAGATAAGGGGCATCCTACAAGAGGAGTCCAAGCACCTGCCCGGAAGAGGTTGCCAAAGACATTGCCTCATATCAGTAGGTTCTCGAGGAACACCTACCCAACGCGAGGGGCAACAACCACAACTTTGGAAATGGAGGGCATGAGCTTAACATGGAAGTTACCCTTTGAAGCCACAGTTCCTGAGTCCATACTACACATACCACCTACTAGCCTTGTCACCAATGTGTTCAAAAACCTCTCACCACTACAGGATCTTCCCATTTCAGATGATATAGGTGCCCCACAAGCTCAAGAAGAACAACAATTTCTACAAACAGATGTGGGTGAAAACAATGAAGAAGCCACTTCAACACACCTACAAGCTGCTCAAAATGATCAAGAAGCTGAGAAGCAAAAGAGAATTGATGAAACTCCAAGCCCTAGCAAGCGAAGGACAATGAACATTGAAGACACTATAAAGGAAGGGTCCTTCTTACACAATCTACAGGCCAATCGTTTCCTAAAAGAGACCATGGAAGGACTCAACAGAGCACCAAATTCATGAAACAGAAGGCTCCCCCTCCACAAGTTTAGAAATATGGTCCCAAGAACAACGGGTATGGCGCTATCACTTTCTCACTACTCATATGCTACATGACAAAAATGCTGAGCTCTGGCAACAGGTCCAAGATACCACTGAACAAGTGCAGGCTCTTACGGAACACATAGCAACAGCCGATGCCACGCACAAATAGGTAATCCTGAAGGGTTTAAAGGCATGCGAAGAACATGAGGCAAGGCTCCAAACCTTGGATGGGCACAATCTACTTCTCAGCAAAACCATAGTCCGGACGACCAAGGAAAGTGCAGCGCTCAAGGCACAGGTAGATCAAGCAAAAGAACAACTACAAAAGAAAGTGCCACATACCAAGGAGAAAGTAGCGCAACATACACAACAGCTAAAGAAAGCACATGCTATGTTCCAAGCTAAAGAGGAAGGATATACTGAGCAAATCAAAGCACTCAAAGAAGCCATTGTTGTCGTAGAACAAAAAGCCGTGATATTTCAAACCGAAAGAGAGCAATTGAACAAGGCACACGCTGAAAAGCTGAAAGCCCTCAATGAGGTGATCAATGTAAAGACAATGGAAATAGATCAGATGCTAGTCAGCCATCAACAAGTACTTGAACATGTACACTAGCAACTAACCAGCAGCCAAATCTTGCAAAGGAGCGGCTAAGGCAGGTTGAAGAGGCTAATGCTCAATCCACCACTTCTAGGATGGCACAAGAGGAAGCTGCATGAAGACATGAAGAGCTGGCCGCCGCTCGAGATGTGCATGAGGCAGCCATCTCCGGACTCCTTACAAACAAAGATTCTAAGATTTAGGAACTGGAACAACAGCTCGCTGACTGATCAATCTGATGAATTACGACAACTCATCGAATGCGCTTTAGAGAATAGGTAACTCCTCGAGCCCCTCCACAGACTCTAACATTGTTTTTATCTACACTAACCCTCTCTCTTCTTCAATACAAAATTAACCTGACCAAAGCCTTAGTTTAGGAGACCTCACACTAATTCATCAGAACACAGAAAGGGATGTAGACCCAACCTTAGTAATGGGAATCCTTCGAGGGGATATAGTCCTTACTGACCCAGCTAATATTTTCTTCTTCCCTTTACATCCCATAATGCTCAATATTCCTAGTTGGTGTCAGGTGTTGCGACAATCGAACATCTTGGATGATAGTGTCGATAAACTTGACCTATTTGTACCACGTGACATACCATTAACACCGGCCAACCACGAAGTTTTTGCACATAGCTACCAATGGGTAATTAGCCATGGCTAGATTGAAGTTTATAATACCCATCAACATCTAAATATCTCTGAATCCACATTATATCATCCGTTTGGTATTATAAAGCTCTACAGAAACATCCATAAGCATTTGGAGGCTATGCTCACTAACGTGGTTTATAATTTTGATAAGGAGCATATTGAATATCCTAATATAACCACAACAGATGTACTTGACCTCCTCCAAGAATTTATGAAAATAGTTCCTGATAGTGCCAAAGTACAATTTTCAGTACCAGTGCTCCCCGCCAACACGAGTGGATCCACTTTACATGCCAATCAAAAGACGGCTCACTCCACTCCAATTCCACGAGGCAAAACAAAGAGACTCTCACGTCTGTTACAAATTCCCTCCATTCTCACCACCATCAACTTTCCATAATATCACAGTAAATTCTCACATGGTGTAGAATTTCAGATCTAGACATAGTAGCCGCCGTCAGATTCATGAAGTTGATTGTAGTTCATATCGATCAACCCAAAAGAAAGGTATGATGGATTTGAGGCAGAGCATCTTTGCTTCGACATGAACAAAGGCCTAACTGATCGAGGCATGATTCTTTATTATCATCACCATCAGGTGTCTTCTAAGTTACATGCATGTCACGTTCAAAGACATGGTAGACATCGGGTTCTGGACGTCACACTCAGCATTCACACTAAGCTTCAATCCTGCCAGAACTTCTACAGACACGAGTTCGGCGCGACCAGGTCTTTTGACCTAGGTAAAAGGTTATGAGGATATAACCTACATCAGGTAGGGGGGATGTTAATCCCATTTTGGATTAACAAAGATGCTCCTCCAATTGAGGACATTAATAAGTGTTATGTAAAGGCACTATAAAAGTTGTACATTTTGAGATACTGGCCACCCAAGGCCTTAGTTAGTAAATTTAGGACGCCCAAGTGTGAATAAGGGCCAGATGTATAAAAGGCAATTTCTCATAATAAAAGAACACAATCCCCCTTTGTGCTATGAGATCTCTTGCTTTGTCTTGTGTGTGTGAGAGAGAGAGTGTGTGTACTCTAGTGTATGTTCCTCTTCTATGCAAGTGTATTGGAGAGTGAGAGGAAGATTGCCTTGCATTGTGGTGTGAGAGACTCCATGGTGACAGCATGATGGAGGTGGAGATTGGAGGAGTGGAGCTTCCCAAAGTGAGCTTGGATAGCCTCGAGGAATGTGAGCTCGAAGCATTGGTAAGTACCCAATGATAGTTGTAGTTTATTGCTTCTTCCGATTGTGAATGGGTAGAGTTCTCTCTTGGGAGGTGCGGTAGCCCATAACAGTGGGCCCCTGAAGATTCTTCACTAGTTCTCACTCGCTAAACCATTGTCAAAGAACTAAGGAGGCACCACAATAAAAAATCAATCCAAACCATAGGTTACCTCTCAATGGATTCCAAATCGTCTTCTTCAAGCTCAAGGATACTATGAGGGTAACACGTGGATTTGGGTGCCAAAAAGGAAGCAAACACCCATAACCTCATCAACAAAAGCAACATCTACAGGCTGACCCTCAATCTTGTCTACTCAAAGTGCCAAGATCGACAAAGGGAAGAACCAGATCAAAATCGAACCTTCCTCACTAGTCTCTCAAAAGATTTGGCTTCCAAGGATTGTCAATAGGATGGAATGCACCTTAGGAAGGGGGGAGTAAGACCAAACTTTCAACTCCAACGAAACATCTACAAGTGCCTCAACATGGAGCCAAGGTGCATCTACACAAATACCTCTACGAAGCCCACCAACTGGAGGAAACAACTACTGTACAATAAGTTCTTGCATCAACATCACCACCTTTCCAAGAACTTGATAGTCCAATCCGTGCCTATGAAAGTCTCTTGCCACCTTCAATCCTCAACTACCAACTACTATCAGTGGCCAAGAACTTGATAGTCCAATCCGTGGCCACCTTCAATCCTCAACTACCAACTACTATCAGCGGCCAAGTGTACTCCTAAGAAAGAATCCCAACTAGATAGAAGATGGAAAGGATGGCTACCAAAGGCATATACAAGTCTTTGTAAAGTCCAGGGATGACATGAGACAACAAGGGAGGCATTTCCATCACCTTCTATATCTGTGCTCCCTAGAATCTTTACTCCCCGACAATTCTTCATGCTCATATGTGAAGGGAGCTTGTTGAAAAATGTTGACACCACGAAATGTGAAGTTGTACCTCTATACATACTTATAGAAAATATACACACAAACTAAACCACACAGCAAATATTAAAAAACAAACTAAACCACACAACAAATATTAAAAAACAAAAAAAGAATGAGAAAGGAGCATAAAAACTAACAATTAAAAAGAGAATGTTTGACCTTCGGAGAATTGACTTTTTTGAGGATGTCTGAATGTTGCCTTTTTAGATCTTGAGAAATGGATTTCTCTTGGTGTGCGACAATAATGTACCCATTTTGGATGCCGATAGTACATAATGGTACTTTCAAGGGGGGAGTTAAGTATTCCTTACTCCCAACCCCACTCACGATATTTTCATGCATCCTTGGGTGAGGTTTGTTGTGAGAGTGCATTTTTTATCTTTTTGGTTTGTAATTACACCCCCTTGAACCATGTTGTGATTGTGAGAAAGAATTTTATTTTTATTGATTGATTGATTTATTCTTTGGTGCTTTTTCCCCCCCGCAATAAATAGAGATAAGCCACCACCCCATGGAGACCAAATCAATGGCCCACAGACCTCCACCAAGCGTATCTAAGAACCACTGAGAACCTCCTACGAGTGATGGTTTTCTAGGGGAGCAAAAAATGCAAGGTTCTACCTCATGAAAAATCAAGGCATCGGTCTAAAGTACCATTGCTAGTGTCCTAAAGACTACCAGGATCCTATATGACGATGGCTCTCTTCTTGGTCTTCTCTTTTTCTTTCTTTTTCTTAATTAATTTATTGACTATCCTTTTACTCGCAAATTACTTAGAGAGTTAGAATATGGTTGAAGAGGGCTCAATAAAGATAGAGTTGAGTACTTGGTATACTCCTTTAGCATACCTTATTTTAGATGTAGAATAGGAAGACTAGGACTCTTTTTAAGAAAAAAATGCTAGCATTAATATTCATCTAGATAGCAATTGAGAGAAAATCAAACCAGTGCAGGTGCAATGTAAACATTCTTCAAGTGAACCATGAAAGTAAAAAATTACAAAAGATCTAAATATAAAGAGCAAGTTTTAAATACACCTATTCAAATAGAAGGAACTTTCGTTTGCTGCTTGTAAGATGGTTGAATGTGGAGATGTGGAAGGCTACATTGATGGACATACCCTACTAGCAAACCTATAAACTTGACTACACACTTTGATGACGCGTGTATAAAATCACAAAAATGAAGAGCAAAGCTTATTGTAAAAGGTCATAGTCGGAAAGATGTAATGTGAATGCAAACTCAAACTCGCATCACTAGGTCCCTCATCCTCATGGGGTACTTCTAGCTCATGTGTTGCTATGGCATACATGGTAGATGTCTTAGGGCATCCCCACTATAGAATGGCATGTGGATGACAAGCAGGTGAACCAAACATCTATCCCCATGGAAGCTATAAATGAAGTCACCTACAATGGTCCAAAACGGACAAGTACGTGGCAATAAAATCTCATAGAGTGATGGGGCTAAGGCATCATAATGTTCCATCCTCCACTACTCTACCTCTTGCTCTTAGACAGTCCTCACTTAATGGGATCCACCAATTAAATAGAGAACACTCTGATCATCATGCCGCAGTGGGGTCACTCCTACAAGGAATTGAAGAAGTCTAGACCCATACCTTCTAAAAGTAGGTTCTACACTGCCAACAAAGGTAGGACGCAGCTGGCGAGCAATAACCACATGATATATTCACACAAAGTTATAAAATTAGTAGGTACCATTCATAATAAAATACATTCTCACCAAAGACTTAAGTGTGAGTACATGTATATCTTTTCATGTGTCTTGAAATTTCTACCCATGTATGAATTTTCTTAAATTGATATTATTCTACCAAGTAAAGGTATATAAAACTTTGTACACTTTTGTGTGAAACTACTTATTTTTTTAAAGAGCATTGAATAAGCTTATTTACGGGCAATTATTTTTGGAGCTTTCCAATAGAGTCAAACACAACTTATAATTTTAGTATGAATTACGAATAGAAGAGAAATAAAACTTTTTCATGCACTAATGATGAGTACGAGATAGTGCATGATGTTCTCAAAGAAAAGTAGATGTCCAAATTTACTTCATTACATTTTACTAGTTGGGAACCCGTGCTTTTCGCACGTCTTTTGAGGCTTCCAAAATCAAATTCTACCCAAACCTCTTCCTCTCCTTCCCGAACCTCCAAATTCTTGCCACATGGTAGGTTTGTGATACTCTTCCTTAAGATAATATAGAGAATAAAAATTGACCGTCATTCTTAGTTTATAGGGTTCAAAGCACATTCAAAGTCTATAAAAGAAGAAGCGACAAAATTAATGCAATGTTATGTTAATATTTGATGCCATAATCATGAGGACTCATAAGGCCTCTCCAAAAAAAAAAGGAGCATCAATGATGAAACCCTTTTTTTCATTATCTTTGAATATGTCCTTTTTATTGATGAGTCTTTGATGAAGTATGATTTGACTCTTGAAGATGTCTAATTACTACCAACAAATCCTTCTCCTATTAGTAGACCTCCAATGTTTAAAGTTTACCCTCGTTGTCCTATAAAAAACCAATCACAACTCTTTTTAATCTTGTATCTTTCTTTCTTCTCATGTCACAACTTTTTTAAGTCTTGTATCTTCCTTTCTTCTCACGTCACATTGTTTATCTACAGCACTATCATGTCCCCTATAATAGTCCTTATGTCCTCTACACAATGATTCTTCATTCTTATGTCCTTTACTCAACGATTCTTCATTCTTTTGATTGATTTTGTATTTTAAATGTTGAATGCTCATTCTTTACAAATTTTCCACTTCAATATATTCATTTTTTATCCTTTATCTTTTTGTAAGAAGGAGGCCCTTGTGCCATGGTCTAGTGCACAAATACAAAATCAAGGTGTGTCAGTTGGTTGCCTAGGATTCTCGTAGGTAGTGTTGTTGCCACACAGAAGCACCCGAAAGCTCCACTCTACCGTCACCGTCGTTGCACTCTAATAGAAGCTTGACCCTCCTCACAACTCAATCTCACACACTCACTCTCTCACATATAAGCAAGAAAGCACACATAAGAGGTTAAACAAGGAAGCAAGTAAGCAAGCAATAGCATGAGATAGTAGAGAAGAAGAGCACTCTATTAAATTACCATAAGAGAATGAGTGGTGAGAGTTACATTTTGCCTTTTATGTGTGGCTTGTACTACAGGCTCTATTGAATGGACTACCTTTTATGTGTGGCTTGTACTACAGGCTCTATTGAATGGACTACCTTTGTATGGTAGACGGTAGACATGCCCTATTAAATGGACTACTTATGTATGGAAGACATGCTCTATTGCATGGACCACTAGAAGTTCACATAATAAGAGAAAATGTAAAAATATCCATAAAATGCCAACATTTTGGCCATGGAGTACAAGATTCTTGCATTGGAAATAGCATATCTATATCCAAACTTTTTACTTTTCTTTCAACATGAGCTATTTTGGACATATTCTAGCATATGGACTAGTAGTAGATACTCATTTGGTGAGATGGCACAACATTTTTTCGGGGAAATATATTAGGTATATATATTAAAGGAAAAAGGAAGATTTTACATATCAACAAATATTGCCATCCATATCACCAACACAATCCTTAGGTATCATTGCCTCTTCTTTGCCTTGATCCCACTACTGATAGAGTAGACTTCACCTTGGTCTACTCTAAACCGCTTTAGAAATTCCTCTTCCTCCATTACCCTCCTTTGTTAACTAGCTTGGCTGGGATTCTCCATTTCTCCAAGATCATATCAAAGTAAGGCTTCGAAAGATCGTCCCCTACATCCTCCTCCTCCATATCTATAGTCACCATAGCATCCACTCCTACTATCATCTCTAGGCTCCCTTTGAACTCAAGCAAGCTTAGTTTCATAGGCTTACACCCGATATACAGGCTCCCTTTGAACTCAAGCAAGCTTAGTTTCATAGGCTTACACCCGATACAGACCTCATTCTCGCCTCATATTCTTAGGCTTACACCCGAGACTAACCTCATTCTTGCGTTTCATATTCCTAGGCACCTCAACAACCACTTGGTGAGTAAGAAGCTATCACTCCTCTTGTTGCCTACATGTGCCCATCCATCTCGTCCTCCCCAGAAATTGAATGAAGGGTATCAAGTTGCCCTTCATCAAGGATCTCGACTGTGTTCTTCTTCGATAGTGCAACTTTGCCCATTCTTGTTCAAGATGTGATCCACTTGGAGCTCTATCCGGTTGTGGAATCCTCTCATGCATTCTTAACACATCCTCTTGCATACTACCCAACCCTTATAATTTTAAGTGCTTTTAAATATTATAAAGATTTTAAAAGCACTTAAAATTAAGAGTTCCTTTACACAAGAAAATGATATGAATTAAATATGTAAAATTAAGAGTTCCTTTACACAACAAAGCACTTAAAATTAAGAGTTCCTTTACACAACAAAGCACTTAAAATTAAGAGTTCCTTTACACAAGAAAGCACTTAAAAGCACTTAAAATTAAGAGTTCCTTTACACAAGAAAGCACTTAAAATTAAGAGTTCCTTTGCACTTAAAAGCACTTAAAATTAAGAGTTCCTTTACACAAGAAAGCACTTAAAATTAAGAGTTCCTTTACACAAGAAAGCACTTAAAATTAAGAGTTCCTTTGCACTTAAAAGCACTTAAAATTAAGAGTTCCTTTGCACTTAAAATTAAGAGTTCCTTTGCACTTAAAAGCACTTAAAATTAAGAGTTCCTTTGCACTTAAAAGCACTTAAAAGCACTTAAAATTAAGAGTTCCTTTACACAAGAAAGCACTTAAAATTAAGAGTTCCTTTGCACAAGAAAGCACTTAAACTTAAGAGTTCCTTTGCACTTAAAAGCACTTAAAATTAAGAGTTCCTTTGCAAGCACTTAAAATTAAGAGTTCCTTTACACAAGAAAGCACTTAAAAGCACTTAAAGGCACTTAAAAGCACTTTTAAGCACTTAAAATTAAGAGTTCCTTTAGACAAGAAAGCACTTAAAAGCACGTAAAATTAAGAGTTCCTTTACACAAGAAAGCACTTAAAAGCACTTAAGAGTTCCTTTACACAAGAAAGCACTTAAAATTAAGAGTTCCTTTACACAAGAAAGCAGTTAAAATTAAGAGTTCCTTTACACAAGATAGCACTTAAAAGCACTTAAAATTAAGAGTTCCTTTACACAAGAAAGCACTTAAAATTAAGAGTTCCTTTACACAAGAAAGCACTTAAAAGCACTTAAAATTAAGAGTTTCTTTACACAAGAAAGCACTTAAAAGCACTTAAAATTAAGAGTTCCTTTACACAAGAAAGCACTTAAAAGCACTTAAAATTAAGAGTTCCTTTACACAAGAAAGCACTTAAAAGCACTTAAAATTAAGAGTTCCTTTACATAAGAAAATGATATGAATTAAATATGTAAAAAAATTGATTGTTTGTGACCCTTGCAGCGTGGTTTCTCTTGCAATCACTTTAATGCATTGGTGTTGCTTGTTAATGCTTATAACACCATCATAAAGTTTAGCACAGGTAGAGTTTAAATGTATATAGCACCATCATAAAGTTCACTAGGTAGAGTTTAAATGAACCCAAACCCAATCTCACACCTACTCTTTCCAAAAGTAGCACTAATGAAATGTGAATGAATGCATGTGCCTGCACACACACGAGCCTGTGTTGTGTGCCTATGTGTGTTGGGGGTGGTGGTGTGTTCATGTGTGAGGGTGACTGTGCACACACATCTTGGCATGTGGGCACATGAATGTTAGACTATGGCATTTGTGGTCTATCTTTGAGTCAATATAACATATGGTAATTTGCATTCTCAAACTTTTACAACGATTAATTTGACACATACCTTATTTTGTGGAAACATCACTCATGTTTCACCATGGTTTATTTTATGCACCACTTACAGTGGTAGCCTAGTTTCCACACCCTCTAGCAAGGGTGCTTCTAAGGACATGTTCATCTCGAGAGGGCTAGAGGGTCATCGGCAATGGGTCAAATCAACATACGCCACGTTTTGCAATCACCGCATTTACGCACCAACCCAACTCTTACGCGAGCAGCACCTCCAGTCTCTGAGGGGACTCAAAATCATTGTGGAGCGTCATTAAACTCTTACGCGAGCAGCACCTCCAATCTCTGAGGGGACTCAAAATCATTGTGGAGTGTGCTCTAACAAGTGATGAGAAAGCTACTTGGGTAGATTCGAACCCAGTGCCCCCTTCTTTGGGAGGAATGGGCGCTACAAGGAAGTGTGAAAACATGTCAAGCAGAACTCTTGAGCAAACTAATCTTTTTGTTTTTTTGATTTTTTCTCAAAATGGTATTTCCGTTGCATGCACACGTGCTTCTCTCTCTCTCTCTCTCCCCCCCCTAACACACACACACACGCACACCGCCCACACACCTCAACAACGCCAACAACCTTTTGTCTTGCAAGCTAGAAGCTACAAGAGAGACGCTTAAGGAGGTTTCGGCAGCTATGGCGGTGCTTCTCTGCACCTCCATTCTCATCTCTTTGTGTTTCTCCTTCTCAGCAGCCGTCACCGACCAGCAAGACGGTAAGTTCACCTTCTCTATCATGGTTTGTTTCAATCTTCAAGGGCTTAATCTTCAGCATAATCACTAGGATTTAATATGCAAGAGCCACAATACATGAGGTTTAACCTGCTCAAAATGAACAGGGCTTCAATCTGCACAAAATGATGCAGTGTTTCCAACTGGATTAGTTCCAAAGGGGGGAGCCTGACTGGTTTCATCCATTTTTGTAAGTAATTTTTTTTAGTTATTGACAGTGAATGCACTCATTGCTTTGTACACTGCGTGGTCTTCCAACCCTTCATCATGGGACACGAAAACCGACCCTTGTGAGAGCCTATGGCTTGGCATAACGTGCGATACCATGGGCACACGAGTTCTCCAGCTGTGAGAGATACTTACTTTTTTCTGTTTTTTTTTCTCCCAATTTTCCATTCAAATAATTTATAGCAACAAAACATGCATTTGAAAAGCCACAATGCACGTGCACGAGCTTGCACAACCTTATGATGTCTATTGTACACTGCTATATGGCAGACTCCTTATCAATCAAAATCTGATAGGAATCCTCCCACCTGCCATTGGAAACTTTTCAAATTTGACAGATTTGTAAGCCCCATTTTCCATGCCCACTTTTCTGCTATGTGAGGAGTTAAATTTTATCTGTATATTTCTACCAAAATATAATGTTTTTTTTGTGTGTGTGTGTGTGTTTCCACAAAAATAATGCTTTTATGTGTATTTTAATACAAAAATAATTTTGGAAAAGTCAATCATTTGGCAAGTGTGCCTTCAGTTGATCTTTGCACCTGTTGTATGGTGTGGGAAAGATATTTGAACCCTTGGATTGGCTTTGCCATCAAGCCTTACGGTTGTAAAAATTGGATAGGGATTTGTCAAATAATCCGAGGCTTGGTGGAACTCTACCAAAGGAGATAGGAAAATTGACAAACCTCAAAAATCTGTAAGCATGGAGCCTTTACACACGTTTTACAACAGTCTGTTCTTCTTTTCTACAAATAAAGAATTATGTTAGCAATGTTTAGTGAGTGAATTTGGTGTAATATGCTGTGAAACTATGGTTTACAATGCATACATGTGCAGATTCCTGCAGTTTTGTGGTTTTTCTGGCCCGATTCCATCAGAAATAGGGAACATGACGAGGATACAATATCTGTAAGTGTTTCCTATGACTTATGAAGAACTTGAGATGGTTTGAAGACTACCATGGGACTTATCCATGTGAGCAATGAGTGTTGTATTGTGGTTTTTTATTGGTAGAATCATGTTGTAAAGGGTTTCCGACCCTGTATCGTAATTCATAAATGGCCAATTATGTTATTTGGTTAGTGTTTAAACTTATGATTGAAAAGTTCTCAGTTTGCTTTCTGTTGCATTGGCCTTTATCTCCAGTGGCTTGAGTCAGAACTATCTCATGGGGCCTCTACCTGCAAGCGTTGGTCTCCTCAAGGATATGACTTGGTTAGACATCTCCGGTAATCTGCTGAGCGGGAATCTGCCGGTTTCATCTACAAGTGGTTTGGGACTAGGGCTAGACAGCTTGACAAAAGTAAGACACTTGTGAGTGACACTCTGTTGCTTATTATTATGATCAAACATGGATCTTAAAAATTAGCATTTATTATGACCATCAACTTTGTCTAATTTTACTTGGGGTCTGCTCATGGGGCACTGTTAAATGAAGCCATTTTCAGAACAACTCTTTCTCAGGGAGCATCCCATCATCTATATTCAACTCTCGGATGCAGCTGGTACATTTGTGAGTGGACATTGTCAAGTCTCTTCTTAAAAGTTTAATACATAGGATTCACACAATCCTTCCACTTTTACTAATGCTAGACACTTGACTGGATTACACAATAAATTTTGTTGGGCAATGAGCCTTTTTAATGCTCGGAGATTGTCTGTTTTGACAAGAGCCCATTTTCTCTCAGGTTGCTTAATAATAATTTTTATGTCGGGACAATACCGTCCACAATTGGTGATCTGCTTCATGTTGAGATTTTGTAAGTATAGCTGCATAGTGCCAAGTTTTTTTTCAAGAATTTTTTTGAAGTGGTGATGTGGTTTTCCTTTAATCTGGATTTGTCTTTAAATGTCATGTTTGGTTGTTGGCACAGGCGCTTCGACTTCAACAGTCTTAATGGCTCAATCCCGTCTGCTATTAGTGCTATTCAAAATCTTGCCACACTGTAAGATTTTATTTGGTATCAGGCATTACTACTTGTTTCCTATTAATTGTCCAGTTAAAATCAAAGGCTTATCATTTTTGTGCTCGTGCTTGTATGGTGCAGGCAATTAAACAACAATGCTTTAAGTGGCCAGCTGGCTGATCTTACTAACAATTCAAAGCTTCAAATGTTGTAAGAACTTTAAGCATCATGCCAAGCAGATGTTACTTAATATATTGCTAGTGTTTTGCATGTTGCGTTTATGGTTCTTGCATTTTCATTGCAGGGATCTTGGCAACAACCTCTTTGACACATCCACGATTCCAGGCTGGATCACAAACTTAACAAACCTCTACTCCCTGTATGTGTGTTGGGGTGGGGGTGCGGCTGGGTTTGGGTTATGTTTTGTGTGCATGCACGTGTGTGTGTGTGTGTGTGTGTGGTGGTGTGTGTGTGCGTGCGATCCTGCTCGCATGCGACCTAGTTCGCCTGCTCGACTGCTCGCTTGCGACCCAGTTCGCCTATCGCCTGTGACCCAGTTCGCCTATCGCCTGCGACCTTGTTCGCCTGTTCGCCTGCGACTCACTTTGCCTTCGAAGCTGTGACTCTACTCGCCTGTGAGCCTGCGACTCTGTTCGCCTGCGATTCCTGCTATTGTCCTCGCCTGCGTCTCCTTTCGATTCTGCTCGCCTGTGACAACTGTCTGTGAGCCTGCAATCTCACCTCTCCCTCCTCCTACTCTGTGTGTGTATGTGTGTGTGTGTGTGTGTGTGTGTGTGTGTGTCGCTGAGATCTTCGCACGCCATCCTCTCTCCCCGTGCAGGTTCGCCTTCCTTTTCAGAAGTCAGTTTCAGTATTCCAGTAAACAGAGCTTTCTTTTTGATTCGCATCAGCAGAAATTTTAAAGGCTCCTGTATACAGCATACAGCTTTCAAAAAAAAAGTTGTTTAGCAGTGTTGTAAAGACTTTACTCTTGCAATTATGTCTGAGACTGTTGTGACCTATGCTCGCCGGGATAATGCTGCAGACAGTAACAAGAGGCAGCATGCTGCAATTGAATCTGTCACCATGATTAAGCAAGATTCGTCGGATGCACAGTTTGTATATGAGGCTTTATGTGAGGACTTTGTAGACAGTCGTGTCAAATGGAAGGACCCGCCTCCTTCTTTCAGTTACAAGATTAAATTGCCGATGATTGTGTCTCCTTTGCGTAGATACTCAGAGAAAGGGATTATTCTCTTCTTTCCAGGTAAAATGCCTTCTGCGCAAGAAGTAGCTCAATGGATTCAGTCCATTCTAGGTGGACCCTTTGTAGATGGAGTTCACTTTGCAGCAAGGGGTTTTTATGATGTATTACTGTCTGATGGTCAATATAAGCAGCAGATGCTTGAAACTTCTCCCCTTATGTTTGGTCTACAGTTGGTACATGTGTTACCTTGGTCCCCGACCAAGGACTATCAGTCCTTGATTAGGCATCGTTGTCCTGTTTGGGTCGAGGTCGTGGATTTTCCGGAATATTTGAGGGAACATTTGCCAGGTATAGCAGCCACTCTGGGCAAAGTGGTTTGTGCACCTCATCCTACAGGAAACAAAAACAGATTTTGCATCTTGTGGGATATGGACCATGAGCAACCACCTGCAATTGCTGTTGAAGTAGAAAATGTGCGTGGCATGGGTGCACGTTACTTCAAATTAAATTGGGGAGTCTTTGCAGGTGCTTGTTTCACTTGTCATAAGTTTGGGCATATGGCTTCTGAATGTCCTTCTCTGCTGCATCCTCCGCCGTTATCTGCTGTACCTCCCATTTCAGTGAATGAGCAGCCAACTCAAGTTAAGGAGATACCAACAAATCAAGGCCACTCGAAATACTCAAAAGGAGAAAGAGAAAGGAAAAGCTAAAGTTATTCCACAAGTTGTTTCTTCTTTGGCAGTGCCTAATCAACCTAAGGATAAAGGAAAAGATAAAATATCTTCGGCTGAATGGAAAACTCCGAAAAAAGCTACTATGGTTCGTCGTGCTCCCGTTCCTTCACGTAATTGGACTGCATCTGCCACTATTGCACAGTCTTCCACTTCATTGACTATTCTTTCTAGAATATGGTCGGATGTAGTTCGAGGTGCTTCCTCGAGTATGGATGCCGATGTAAATGCTTTGGATATGTGTGTTGATACGAATATGCATGAGTCTCTCTTGATTCAGGGCGAGGGCTCTCTCCCTGATTCAGTTGTTGTTATGCAGCATTGATTTTGCTGGCTGTTCACTGTATATACCTTTGTACAGATTTGATGTTTGATGCTCCAATAAAATGTCTTTCATACAATATTAGAGGACTTTGTGATCCTAGTAAATTTAGGTTGTTTTGGCACTATGTACATAAAATGCAACCTCATCTGGTGTGTGTGCAAGAACACAATCAGCATACCTTAGTGGGCCAATCAGGTCACTTTGCTGGTTATGATATATTTTATGCGGGCACTCAGCATTACTCGGGAGTTTTTATGCTTGTTAAGCATGATCTGCAACCAATGTTGGCCTACAATGATTCTGCTGGCAGATGGATGGTCATTCAATGTTTATTGTATGGACAAATTTATGAATTTGCAGCAGTTTATGCACCACAAAGCTCAGCTGACAGGGCAAATATATGGTCACAAATGTTGGCTTATCCCTGGCTCCATAATGCATTCCTTTGTGGAGATTTTAATAATGCTCCATCTCCTGAATTTAATTCCACTGGAAGAACTCATATGCTTGGAGCTGAACGCAGAACATGGAATGATTTGCTCTCTTCCTGCAATATTTTGGACCTATGGCAGCATGTATTCCCTCGTCTGCAAGGGTTTACTTTTAATCACAATGCTTTTCCACATATCTGGACACGTCTGGATCACTGGTACTTGTTACATGCTGACCAATACGATGATTTTGTTTGCAAACTATGGATTGATCGTTCCATGTTACTCTCTGATCATTCTCCTTTATGGTTAGGCCTTTATTTTGATATGCCGCAAGATGTCTCTATTCTTCAGAAACATAGGCTGTTGCTTTTAAACAACAGTTATCTTGTGCATGCTGATTTCAAGGAAATGGTTTTGCAAGCCATTGAGCCTTTGCCCCTTCAAATGCATGAGGATATTGACATTGCTGGGTTTCAATTTGTTCAGCGCATGCAGGCTGTGATCTGTGATTATGGTCGTTATTACATGGCCGACTTGCGGGATCGGATCTTGCAGGCTAAAGAAACATGTCAATCTATGGCTGATCTTGCTCAGTTTCGGGTTTTAAATACTAATGAACAAGAATCCTTAATGCAGGCTAAGCATTTCCTCATGCTAAATGATCAGAGAAAATTGCAAAAATGGTTGACACGTTCGCGACATCGAGCTATCATAGATAAGGGTTGCTCTTCCAAAGATTTTTTCAAAAATCTACATGCTTCAAGACAAAAGGAATGCATCAGAAGGGTGAAAAAATCTGATGGTCAATGGACTCATTCTTTGTCGGAGCTCTAATATATTGCTAGTCAGCATTTTGCAGCTCTTTTTGCTAAACCAGCAACTACTTCATCTGACATACTTAATGCTGGTTATGCTTTATTGCATCATGTTCGGTCCATTATTTCTCCACAGGATGCTTTGGAATTAGAATCTCCGTTCACTGATATTGAACTTAAAGATGCTTTACGTTCAATGGGTCGATGGAAATCTCCTGGATGGGATGGATTGACAGTGGAATTTTTCCATGCTTTTTGGCCTCAGCTGGAACAATCATTGTTGTATATGATCGATGAAGCTTGGGCAAATGATGTACTACCATCTTCTTGGAAAGAAGGATTGGTTAAGCTTTTCTCTAAACGGGATCTTTGTGAAGCTTTTTCTGATTGGAGGCCCATTACTCTTATGCTTGTCATCTATAAGCTTCTGACTAAGATGTTGGCAAATCGTATTAAAGGATTTTTACATGATGGTTTGCATCCTGCGCAATATGGTTTTGTGCCTCGGAGGGCAAATCAATGATAATTTGGCCAATGCTTATATTGCCATTGAATATGCCAAATACACTAAGCAGGATGTACTCATTTTGCAGGTTGATATCGAGAAAGCTTTTGATTCTGTGCATTGGGACTATATAGCTATGACTATGAGTTATCTTGGTTTCGGTGCGAAGTGGCAAAATATTGTGTATTGGCTCTATAATGACAGTGATGCTTCTTTGATTTTGAGCTCTTCTCTATCGGATTCTTGGAAATTGGGACGTTCAGTTCGCCAGGGTTGTCCGCTTAGTTCCTTGTTGTTTGCTATTGCCACACATCCTTTTCTTTGCTACTTGGATTTTTTGCAAGCTACTGATGAATTGCATGGCTTACAGCTTCCTATTGGGCATACTTTCCTGGCTCAGGCTTATGCTGATGATTCTTTTTTTATGCCCAAGAATACGCAACAAGATCTTCAGAGATTAATGGAGGCTTTGGAACTTTTTGGTCTGGTTGCTGGTTTGAAAGTGAATTTCCATAAGTTTACCTTGCTTGCGCTTAACGTACAGCAATGGCATCATGTATTGTGGCCCGGTGGAATACCTCCTGGTGGACATATCGTTCATCATTTGGGTTACCCTTTGGGTTGGCAGCTATTATCTTCACAAATGATTCAATGGGTTATGCTAAAATTGAATCGCAAAATTGATTATTGGTGGCAGCTTTCCACTTGGCCTCTTCATGTACGTCTCAGGATAGTGCAGGCTATTGTAATGGCTTACATACAGTTCTTTCTTCCATTGATTATGTGGAGGAAAGCTGATATAGATCGGTTTATGTCTCTGGCAATGGCAATTGTGTGGAAAACTCAACATCGTAAAAGGGTCTTCGTCTTTTGTCAATGCCAAAGATGTGTTCTCCAAAGATACATGGTGGCTTGAACATATTGAATATTCATTTTCATGTGCTTGCTCGTAAATCCACTTTGCTGTTGGAATTTGTACATCAGCGCCAGCCATGGGCTATTATGTTGGGTCATATGTGTATGTCTATGTCTTCACCTGCTTTTGGAAAGTGGACTGTTACGTATTGGGATGCAATTTTCAGCCATTTCGATGGAAAAATTGTCGGCTGCCCTCTTTCATCTAAGTTAATTTTTGCCTGGAAACAGGTTACGCAATATCTTTTTTGGAATCCCAGGCTTAATGCGCAATCTTCTTCGCTTCGCCTTGAGAGTATTCATTGGTCAAAGGCTTTTGATATACCCTTGGCTCTACGAGAGCCTAGGAAGGCATATTTCCTTTCAAAGAAAGGAGTTTATCTTATTGATGATGTTTTGGATGCTGGTGGCCATGTGCTTTCTTTTGTGGTTGCCGCCAGAAAATTTGGTCTGGGGATGCATTATAGATCAATCTGGCAGCTTATTCAAGAGCTTCTTGCTCCTTTTGAACCAATTGCAGATTTGGATCGTTCTGATCGTTTGGTTGATTGGAGCCTTAGAAGAGAACAACCTGCACGAGGCCCTTTATCAATGGCTAAACTTTCGGTTCATTCGATATATCATCTCTTGTTGCCTGCCTCTTGGGTTCAAGAACATGCGAATCAGATTTGGCATCTTCATAAAAGTCAGGGTTGGTGGAAACAGCGGCTTCATTCTCTTTGGAAATGCAGTCTTCCTTTGAAAAGTAGACTTTTTATGGAGATGCTTGATTGGAGTCTTGCCAGTCGGCCTTTTCTTGGCTAGGCGACTTTTAGCACCTTCAACTTGTCATAGTTGTGGTGCTTCTCAAGAGACAGTCTTTCATCTTTTGTGGAGTTGTCCTCTGACCAGGACTTTATTGGATCGGATTGCTGCACGTTTGAGAGCCCGCTTCCGACAGGCACCCTTTGGGAAATACTTTTGGATCTTCGGTCTTCTCCCTTCACCCCTTAGATCCTATAAAGTCTTCTTTGATTGGGTTCGCTACTGGGCTTTATGGACTACCTGGCAGTCTCGCAACAGGATAGTTTTTGCTGAGCCTTATTTGGATGCTTACTCATTCTTCCGTTCCTCTCTTTAGCAATCTTTATATGACTGTCTCTCTCTTCATGAGATTGACTCAGCTCTGTATGCTCTTTTTACAGATTGTTTTTAGATGTTAAACTATGTTCACACTGAACATAGTGAACACTCTAATAGTCTCCCTTGTATATGGTCTTTTTGGTGGGTTTTCCTCGTTTTGAGGTTTCCCACCTGTAATTAATGACATGAAGCTTTACAAAAAAAAAAAAAGTGTGTGTGTGTGTGAGAGAGAGAGAGAGAGAGAGAGAGAGAGGTTATTAAGTCTAGTAGTAAAGAGTCAATGGGTTTGTGAGACCAGAAGTGTTACATATGTATCATGTGTGAAGTGAAGATTATAAAAACAATGAAAGGCCAAAAAATAGGCCCATGTCCTATATGTACAATGAGTAGTAAGACTAGTGAAACTAGTGGGACTCATCATGTGTCATCTTCTTCTATGACAACATACAAGAAAGCAATGTCCACTGACTTGGGCGGTGCGGCTCTATGGTGCTGGAGTATATAATGGATCTAGAGCTGACGAGAGGATGGCGTTGATCTCAAGGGGTGGAGGTGTCTTGCGTGTATTAAGGGACTATGCACAATCCTTGATAACTCCATGCGTACAAGGAGCTAGTGGGTCTTGGGTCCAGGGAGTAGTCGCGTGGTGAGCTTGGGTGTCCCATCCATTGGTCCCCTTGGATGTTGCATGGGATGTACCCCATATGTGTTGAGTGCCTGTTAGAAGGATAAAGCCCTTCGAATCAAGAGCACACAAATCCGGTTTGGGTTGTGGTTAGTTGGCCTAGGAAGCTGCAAATTTTTTCTGTCTTCATCATAGGAGGCCATGCCAAAGTGGAGGTTTCACCGGAGACAGCTTTGTCAGGATTGTTTTCTTTAGTGTATACAGGTACTATTTTGGAGTATGTTCCACAGGGGAATGTTCATAGGGAGGACCAAGCATTGGTGCCCATCCGGCAACAAGATGTTGCTGTGAGCATATTGGTGCTCCGAGGTATTGGTAGATGTAGCAAATTTGAGGATCCACGTGTTTCTGTTTTGATTCGTTTGTGGGTAGGCATATGCAGGGTCTTGTGAAACAAGGGTTGTTGGTCCATTTGTGGAGTTCCATGGGTAGGTGGAGATTTGTTCGGGAGTGCTCTCTATAGGAGGTCGTCTTGTGTTATGTACCTGGAGCTAATCCTCGGATTAGCAGGCCTTATCCAGTAGGGTTAGGGGGCCCTGGGATTAGGAAATAGCAGGCAGATATAGGGAGCTAAGGTTCAGAATTATAAAACTAGGCCACTGGCTATCTATAGCACGTTAGCTATTTATAGTGGTAGCTATCACAATATAAGCAATGCCTTGGGTTATTAGTTGTGAATCAGTATCACGTCAAACTGCTTGCAAGCCGCAGAAAAAAGGCATGGGTTGTTTCTGAACCGGTATGATAGCTGCGCACTGGTGTGACATCCCAGACTTAACGAAATCGGATGGCGCATGGCTTTCGTCCATGGATGCAAAATTCCAAGCACTGAATAGGGCAGAGAACGAAGGGGCGCTTTCACCAAGTCCTTGTAGCAGTGCACTTCTGATAGGTCTATGCCTGGACTAGAGTTTCTTCTCTTGCCGTGGACATGTCCAAGCACTGAATCGGGCAGAGAACGGAAGGGGCGCTTTCACCAAGTCCTCATAGCAAAGCTGTTGTGGGGTGCACTTAAGATAGGTCTGTGCCTAGACTAGAGTTTCTACTCCTGCCGTGGACATGGTAGATCACAATAGTCTTGCCGAGGGGCAGACACTGGTGGTATGGGATGCCAGTGTTGACTGGCATGTATCTATGGAGTGGAACCTTAGCCCTGTGGATAGAAGTACTAATCCTACGGTTGGTTGGTGAGCTTTCTTGCACCCCTTTTATTTGGTTTTCTCTAATCTTGTGTTGGACTGTGTTTAGGACATCTTGGTTGGATAGGCTTGGGACACTTGGTATCAAAGTGACCTAAACACGGAGTCTACAAAGGTTTGTGCGTCTTTCATGGTTTATCTTGCGTCGGGATTCCCAGGTTTTTCTCTCAGCACCTTAGTTGATTTTGTCTTGTCAAGATGTATGCTTTCTAGGGTTCTGCCAGGTTGATGTATGTGGATTCTGAGAGAGGAGACTCATGCGTATAGGGGATGTGCAGGAGTTTTGAGAAACTCATGCTTCTTGCTGGGTTAGACTCTCTATAGGGTTATGTTTTAGATGCCTTGGCATGTTGAGAGATACATGTTGGTAGTAGTAGTAGTGAGGTCTGGATATGCAGCTGAGGGCTGTAAACAGCCTGTGCGCACCAGGCAGTAGGGCTCTATCTGTATGAGACAGCATGGGGGCTGGTTGCGCAGCATCACATGTGCAGAGGGGTGCAGCTAGACAACCCGACTGTGGGTGTAGAACATGGCTTGGCTGGAGCAGCAGAACTAGTTGGCACAGCAGAGGCAGCCAGGCCCACAGCACAGAAGGCTCGTCAGCACAGCAGACAGAGAGTCACACTTGGCGGTCAGTACGTGGGGTCAGGGCAGAGGCAAGGGTGGCCAACAGATTTGCTTGTGTGCTGACAGTGCAAGCCGCCAGAAAGCTCTGAATGCTGACCTCTTTGAGGATGGAAAGAAGCAGAGAACTTAAGGGTTGTTCCCAAGTTCTCAAACAAAAGCACACTAGAAGTTGCTTGTGAACTTGGAGTCCTTGTCTGAGATAATCTCATTTGGCATTCCATGCGATCTCAAGCCATGCTGAAATGAAAAGACGTGTTACTTCCAAAGACTTCAATATTTTGTGACAAGGAATAAATTGCGATTGTTTACTAAACCTGTCAACAATAACCCAAATCATGTCATGACCTTGTGGAGTTCTTGGAATGCTTGGGACTCCCAAGGGATACTTGGTATGGGCAAAGATTGCAGCAAACCAAGAGTTTTCTGCTTGCCATACTTGGATTTCTGACACACCAAGCATATCTCTACAAACTGATGAGTGTCTCTTTGACGAATTGGTAGTAGAAGAAGCGCTCTAATGCACCTAGAGTGGCTGCCTTTCCTCAATGACCTGCATACGGAGGCTGATGGTTCTCTTTAAGCACCTTCTCTCTGATTGGAAGAGTAATGCATAGGTGATTATTCATCAAGAGATAACCCTCTTTGATGTAATAATCTGGATGAGGTTTCCCTTGCTTTAAATTTGCGCTAATTTCTATAAAGTTATCATCTTTATCATAGGTGTTCTTCATGTCTGCTAACTCTTCATGATGAGTGAAACCGGCCTTCAGAAATTTGACGGGCGGTGGAACAAACACTCGCACACAAAACACTTCATCACCCATGGGAACCTGGAAAAGGAAAACAAACAGGTGGACCTAGAGTGCTCCTGCAAATAGTACAAGGACACCGATTGGCCTTAAAACGCAGTGGCGCCCGTTGCGGTATTTCTTTACTTGAACAAAATTTGAGTACAAAGTACAACTTGTAGAATCCTCTACCAATAGGATCCCTCGAAGCTTTCACCCAGGACTTCCAAATAAGAACTCTCGATATTACAGCACAACATTCCATGGAGAAGGCACACCTATACAACACCTCCCTGCTAGAAAAGGTCTTCTCCATTGCTACCATAGATCCCACAAACCATTTCCTAAATAGTAGTAGAGCTGTACCAAACCATATGTCCTTCCCTATAGTCACAGCTTGCATGTAACCTCGAGAAAACTACAACATGTTCACATGAATCCAAAGACATGCTTTCCACATGAAACCAAAGACCTGTATCCGATAAACCAAAGACCTGTGTCCCATAAACCATAGGCATGTTTCCTCGATTCCAAAGTCCTGTTTCTTCTCGAAAACCAATGTCCTGTTTCCGTGACAGATACCATCAAATCACGGTTGCCAAAACCTAGAGAGAGAAAGATAGAGGACGTGTCAAGCAATCCCTGAATACAAATAAGTCCAAGTCGAAGAGCAACAACACATCTCTTCCAAGAACATCATCCTATGCATATGCAGCTTGATCCTCTGTATCCCAATCTCGTAAACAAGGTCTGCAATCCACGATGAGAGAGAACAATATCCACGCATCAGGGCTTGCAATCCACGATACCAAAGTTCGCCTACCTAGTTGCTTCCACACACGCAGCCCAACAGATGCGCCACACAAAAGCATGAATGCCCATAGCACAGAGGTGCGCCCAACAGGAGCCCACGTGTGCTTTTGCGACAACCTGGATGCGACTCCTGCAAACCTGCGTAGCCACACAATCCAGCCCACATGGCAGCATGGCGTACAGTTCTGGTGCCTGCCTGGTTGCTATCCACATACGCAGCCCAACGCAACCCCTTTGGCGCTCGCAGCCCACCTGGCTGTTTCCATACGCGAAGCAGCCTTGCTACTCGCAGCTTGCCTGGCGCTTGTCCCACCTGATGCCCGCCTGACTGCCTCAATACACGCAGCAGCCTGACGCCCACCTGGCTGCAGCCCATGTGCGTAGCAGCGCCCAGCTGGCTGTAGCCTATGTGCGCAGCAGCGCCTGGTCACCCGTATGCGCAGCCACCTGGTCCAAGGGGATGCGCCCGTATATACCACGTGCTAGATCATGCTCAAGGGGATGCGCCATACTCCATGCGCCACCCTTCGCCTTTTTATAAAGATCTGATTCGCTTTCTCAAAAATGCCAAAAGCGAAATATCAAAAACGCATGCTTAAAATAAATATATGTATATGTATGTATGTATGTATGTATGTATGTATTAAGGCTTCAAAGGTTTAAAAACCTTATAAACTTAAAAATCCCTTTGTCCCCTTTCACACTTGGGCTGGCCACACACATATGGGTTTCCTTTTCATATCCAAACTGATTCCCGTTCACACTGTCCATCCCATGCCCACCTGCTTGTTGTCCAGAGGGAAAAACACAGGGTCGTAACATACCCCCCTCTTGAAAAATAGCAAGCATCCTCGATTGCACTCAATAACACAATAAGCATCCAATGAAGAAAAAGTCCCCATATGACAAAAGCAATGGCTCTCAAGTGCATCTGGGTGATGAAACAATCATCTTGAACAATAAGGCCATACCGTCACATCGAAGTGACAAACAACTCTTGCTTGTTCCTTCAGAACCTGCAGCAAAAGTCTAAAACCAAGTGGAAACACGTAACCTGTGTTAGCCAAAAACAAAACCATGCATTATTCTACATATGACAAACATATGCATGACACATATATGCATCCGCAAACAATATGCTCCTCAAGATGCTCTACCCACTCCAAAATAACAGTCTCAGGGTTGCTCGCAAGCCTTACACCCATGGATATCCACGACTGGAGGTACAACATGAGCATACGAAAGCACTCAATGCATCCAAACAGTACATCCACTAAGTACTTCCCACATATGTCTCATGGCTATCCCCCAGGAATCACACCCAATGATGAACATAATAAAGTACTTGATGTATCATATCAACATACATCTCATCCTGACACATCCAGAGTATTACCCATGTATTCCCAAGGGTACCAGAATACAATAATACCTCGGGAAGTGTATGTATACATGCACAAATAGAATTCGATCCATATATCCATGAACCAAACCAACCCTAGGACTGCTCGCAAGACTTATGCCCTTCATAGAGTCTCAAAGTGTTCGCTCAGGTTGCTGCAAACTTTAAGCTAAACCAAACCATGCCATTCCAAAGGAAACCAACTCCAGAAATAGCATCATCTCAATATCCAATTGACCAATCCTGTGGTCAAGAATAGCCAGAACCATATGACAAAGATCATTGTCCCAATCTCCCGCAGTCATACCTTAGTTCCAAAGACAAAAACCATTTCTGTTACCCATAGCTGTAGACAGAGTTATCCATAGTTGCAGTTATAGTTCATGGTGCGGCCGACTGTGAACCATACCTGTCACCAGCCTGGACATTTCCCAGTATGAAAGGAGTCAGGTGGACTCCAGGATGTCTAAATATTTGGAAAGTACAAGCTTTGGGAATGGGGGATTATCCTAGAATACAAAGGACCACACTCCTAAAATTTAGGAGTTGCTATTTTTGGTCCGACTCCGATGGAAATTCTGTTCGCGTCATTACATCTAGAATTGAGCAGATACCAAGAGTTGGCAAAGTGCCTATGATAGAATGTCTACCAGTTGGGATATTTTTAGAGATAAAGTTTATGGAAGGACCCATCTCTTAGATTGGAACATGTGGCAAGAAAGTGGACCAAAGTGAGACAAGTGGCCTGACACTTGTTAGAAAGTGGATCAAAGTGAGACAAGTGGCCTCACACTTGTCACTTCAGCTATTGTGTGGCTCTCCACTTGTCATTGTAGCCTTCTCTTGCCATTTTAGCTCATGGGAGGCCCAAATCTATAAATTGGAGCCCTCTCTCTTCATTAATAGAGGCTCTCTTGTTGCACACTAGCCTCTACCACCGTTACACGCTGCCCTAATGATGGTTACTCTCTTTCTCTCTCTCTTGAAGGCTGTCCATGAAGAATACTGGCTGTTGGGGACTGTTTTGGAGGCTTCCATCGCGAAGAAATACTGAAGGCAAGGGTATTTAATCATTTTTTTATGATTTCTAGCCATTGTACTTGTTATACCAGCCTTTGTACTTGTTGTACCAGCCATTGTACTGGCTGTACCAGTCCTTGTACTTGTTGTATCATCCATTGTACTAACTGTGTCAGTTTTTGTACTTGTTGTACCAGTCACTATACTTGCTATACTCATGCTGTACCAGCATTTGTACTTGCTGTACCAGCCATCGTACCGGCTGTACCAACCACTGTACCTATTGCACCAGCCACTGTACTTGCTGTACCGGCTGAATGGAGAGTTGTACTTGCTGTACCAGCTCTATTGCATGAAGACCCGTGGTTTTTGGGAAAGAATCAGTACCCACACGGAGGTATATGGATTATATTGTTGGCTCGGCATTTCTACAGCCTATGTTTCGGCTTGGTTGCCTCGTGTTGGGTTGTGTTATGGCATTTGTATATGGATAATCCGGCATCTCCCGTGGGGAGTGTAAGGCCCTCAAAGCTTGTACATGATATTATTCTCCTTGGGTAATAAAATACTCCAAGGGGGGGGGGGGGGGGGGGGGGGAGGTGGGGTCGGCCCATTCCGGCCTCTATGTGGTGTCACATGTGCAAGATCCATTTTCAGCATTTGTGGATGTTTTGTCCAGCCTTATGTTTTATGCAAAGTGATGATGGATATGTGTTAAGGGTGTGGCCATGTTTAAATGTTTTAATATGCATTGATGGTATCAACAAGTTTGTCAAAGGCCCTAGTCCCCCGGGCACCCGCCGCGAGTTACATTGGTATCAGAGCATAGGCTTTCTTGGAAGCGGAGGCTTCCTTCTATCAATAAGGAAGAGAAAAGATCTCAAGTGGGGACCACACTTACCATCATTGCTGTTAAGCATGGCCAGCCGCTTCATAGCTTATGAAGCAAGAGCATGAGCAGTAGACAGCTTGTTGATCGAAGGATTTATGAATTCACAAAATTTATCTTGGAAGTATGGAGTTGGCTTTATGTGCACACGTTTAGCACTCTTTCCATATGGATATTGTGGATTATATTATCAAGCTTACAGGCAAGCTATACAGAGATATATCTCAGGATATCTTAAGGATATGGTGACGAGATATTTCTTTTGGCTTCATGACCAACCTGGCAAAGAAAAGCTAAGTATACTTTGAGTTTGCAAAGTTAGTGCTTTTGCTATGAAGTGTTTTTGATGTTCACTAACCCTTGTATAACTATGCAAGGAGAAAGGCGTTGTTGTTTGCCTTGAGATGGTTTCAGGGAAACATTGTTTATGACTCCCTTTATTGGCATGGATTATATCTATGGAGATTTCTTTCTTGGACGAGATTTATATAGATATTGGGCTTAACAAGCAATTTCTATGGACGAATCTTTCCCAGTTTATAGAGAAGAAATATTTGGATATCTCATGGATATGATGCTTTTATGGATAAAGTCCACCTCTACTCGAAGGTGTGTGGTTAGCACGGAGTATGTGGTAAGAGTTATGGTATACAAGGATTATGGTATACAAGTCTATGGATTCCTGGATTTCTTTTCTAGGGATTTGGATCTATCCTCAGGTTTATGGATTATTATTTTTGGTTTCCTTTATTTGGGATGCATTGGACTTATGAAACTCATGGTTCACATACCCTGTGTAGTGTTCTCTTGTCCTACGTGCTCTCTTGAAGATTGTTTCTACCATGTGTGGGTGGAACAATAGAGAGCAGATGGAAGGGAACATGGGCACTTCAGAGGGTAGTGTCGAGCACAACATACCTTGTGTAGTGTTCTCTTGTCCTACGTGCTCTCTTGAAGATTGTTTCTACCATATCTGGGTGGAACAATAGAGAGCAAATGGAAGGGAACATGGGCACTTGAGAGGGTAGTGTGAGTTGGTGGCCGAAATGCCTACAAACTATTGGTGGCCGAAATGCCTATAAATTATGTGTAGCAAAAATGCTTATGGAACACCAGGCTATCTATGCCTGCAGCCTGCGAGTGATTGTTTTATCTTCTTACTTGAGCCCACCTCTCATCCAAGGTGTGTGGTCAGAGTACCAACACAGAGTGCAAGTGGTAAAGTGGACATGATACCTGGTTGGCAAGGGACTTATGTGTACGCCAAGGGTCATGTGGATTGGCACATGTTTGTGTGCTTTGAGCTTGGATTATGATATCTCGACTTATGGAACTGTTTTGTCTCGCGCATTTATTTGGGACATGGATTTATTTATCTTTATGCCATATTAGAATCACTATCTGCCCATACAGAGGCCAAGAGGTTCATTGTTCATCTCACCATGCATGTGGATTCATGTTGGGATTGTGAGAGGGCAATTTAATGAACACTCTTATAGAGCCCAACGAGCTGAGTTTCTATCACTTCTCCGGAGGTGAAGGACAGACTCGGCCATGAAGGCTAGCACTTACAATTAGACTAGCAAAAACAAATCACTTACCTATTAAAGCAATGATTAAGCAAGACTAGAAGCAATGATAAATAACAACTAGAGCTAAAATGAACTAAACAGAAAATGGGCTTTTAAGCTTCCCATTTTTGTGAAACTTATTACTTATAATCTTAAACATTCCAAAAGCAGAAATCTCAAAGATATATCTACTTCGATTCAAAAAACAACGAACTTTGCTTAAAACCTTTCTTTGATGACATCCTATGATCCTTGTGTTTAGCAAGAATGAAGAAGAGCATCACCAACACTTGGATTGTCTTGTAGCTTCTTCAAGATCACAAGCTTCTGATCGATAGTAAAAAGACAAGCATAAGATTAATTATCTTGGACATCTTATTTCTCAAAATGGCATTCAAATGGATCCAGAGAAGGTCAAAATAATCAAGGAATGGCCAGATCTTCGTGATGTGCATGAGGTACGATCTTTCCTTGGGTTATGCTCTTACTACCGCAGGCTTTTTGCACACATGGCTTCTCCACTGCATGACCTTACTAAGAAGAAAAGCACATTCAGATGGATGGAAGTTGAGAAGGCAGCTTTCAACAAACTCAAAACAGCCCTAACCTCATAACGTATCCTCATCATTCCAGTCCTAATAATTTGGTAGAAGTAGATGCTTGTGGAAATTGTCTTTGTGCAGTTCTCAATCAAGAAGGGCATGTTGTGGCATTTGAAAGAAAATGCCCGAATGAAGTGGAGAAAACGTATGACATTTATGGGAAGGAATTATTAGTTGTGGTCATGCATTAAAACTATGGAAGCATTATTTGTTGGGCAATGAATTTGTTGTTAAAACTGATCATCAAAGCTTGAAGTATTTCAAGACTCAGAAGCTACTTTCAGGAGAAGCATGAGATGGGAAAATTTACTATCTATGTTCAATTTTCAGATTATGTATACTCTTGGAAAACATAATGTGGTGGCAGATGCACTCTCTTGTATACCTCAGATTTCAGCCATGGCAGTAGCTCATTGTTACGACCCTGTGTTTTTCCCTCTGGACAACAAGCAGGTGGGCACGGGATGGACAGTGTGAACAAGCATCGATTTGGATATGAAAAGGAAACCCATTGTGTGGGGCCAGCCCAAGTGTGAAAGGGGACAAAAGGGATTTTTAAGTTTATAAGGTTTTTAAACCTTTGAAAGTTTTTTTTAAAAAAATTTAAAGCATGCGTTTTTGATATTTTGCTTTTGGCATTTTTGAGAAAGCGAATCGGATCTTTATAAAAAGGTGAAGGGTGGCACATGGAGTATGGTGCATCCCCTTGAGCTAGCACGTGGTATATACGGGCGCATCACGGGTGACCAGGCGGCTGCGCGTACAGGTGACCAGGCGCTGCTACGCACATAGGATACAGCTAGCCGGGCGCTGCTGCGCACATGGGCTGCAGCCAGGTGGGCGTCAGGCTGCTGCGTGTATTGAGGCAGTCAGGTGGGCGTCAGGTGGGACAAGCGCCAGGCAGGCTGCGAGCCAAGGTTGCTTCGCGTATGGAAACAGCCAGGTGGGCTGCGTATGTGGACAGCAACCAGGCAGGCACCAGAACTGTACGCTATGCTGCCACGTGGGCTGGATTGTGTGGCTACGTAGGTTTGCAGGAGTTGCATCCAGGTTGTCGCAGAAGCACACGTGCGCTCCTGTTGGGCTCACCTCTGTGCTATGGGCGTTCGTGCTTTTGTGTGGCGCATCTGTTGGGCTGCGTGTGTGGAAGCAGCCAGGTAGGCGAACTTTGGTATCGTGGATTGCAGGCCCTGATGCGTGGATATTGTTCTCTCTCTCATCGTGGATTGCAGACCTTGTTTACGAGATTGGGATACAGAGGATCAAGTTGTATATGCACAGGATGATGTTCTTGGAAGAGATGTGTTGTTGCTCTTCGACTTGGACTTATGTGTATTCAGGGATTGCTTGACACGTCCTCTATCTTTCTCTCTCTAGGTTTTGGCAACCGTGATTTGATGGTATATCTGTCATGGAAACAAGACATTGGTTTTCGAGAAGAAACAGGACTTTGGAATCGAGGAAACATGCCTATGGTTTATGGGATACAAGTCTTTGGTTTATGGGATACAGGTCTTTGGTTTCATGTGGAAAGCATGTCTTTGGATTCATGTGAACAGGTTGTAGTTTTCTCGAGGTTACATGCAAGCTGTGACTATAGGGAAGGACATATGGTTTGGTACAGCTCTACTGCTGTTTGGGAAAGGGTTTGTGGGATCTATGGTAGCGATGGAGAAGACCTTTTCTAGCATGGAGGTGTTGTACAGGTGTGCCTTCTCCATGGAATGCTGTGCTGTAATAACGAGAGTTTTTATTTGGAAGTCCTGGGTGAAAGCTTCGAGGGATCCTATTGGTAGAGGATTCTACAAGTTGTACTTTGTACTCAAATTTTGTTCAAGTAAAGAAATACCGCAAGGAGCGCCACTGCGTTTTGGGGCCAATCGGTGTCCTTGTACTATTTGCAGGAGTACTCTAGCTCTACTTGTCTGTTTTCCTTTTCCAGGTTCCCATGGGTGATGAAGTGTTTTGTGTGCGAGTGTTTGTTCCACACCGCCCGTTAGATTTCTGAAGGCCGGTTTCATGGTTCCATTGCCGGGATATCGTCGACTTTCTCAAGGAGGCGAGCCCGTGGTTGTCACATTAAAAGCTTCTACATGAGGAAAGTGAAAAGGCAGTGCAGGATTATGAGTCTTTGCCTATATGAGGTGAAGAGCAAAAGCTAAAGATGAAGCTCAAGAGAAAAGACACCAAGGACAGGAAGTAGTCATCCAAGAACAAGAAGCAGTTGAAGTGTTATGGTGCAAAACATGGGTTGAAGGCTATGGCTTTCGACATTTTTGTCACCAGTGGTATCTTCACGGAGGCTTCATGGGTTTAGAAGGCAGCTTCTTTCTATGTTTAGCAGTGGTGATCTACTATGCTTCATTGGGGACTTGTGCTTACCACTTGGGTGGGGTGCGAGCAGGTTTTGGGTGCTTGAGGATGTATCAGATGAGGCTCAGACGGAAGCGGAGGAACTTGATGAGGTTCTTATTCCCGAGCAGATACTGGCACATAAGGAAAGAAAGGTACAAGGTAAAGTTTCCCGTCGCTATCTTGTGAAGTTTAAAGGACTATTCACCGATGGATGCGAAGTGGATGGAGGAGGGTTACTTAGCAGGTTCACCTCAGGTATTGCAGCTTTATCTTGATGCCTTTGAGTTGGGGCCAACTCTTGTTATGGCTCATTCAGGTTCAGCAGAGCTGGGGTCTGGAGCATTGCCTAATGCTCAAGAGGGGGATAGCACCTCCGCTCCCTTGTTACACACACGCTCAGTTTTTCATCTAGGAGTCGCTTGGTGACATCTTTGTATTCACCCGAAGGTACTGAGGCTGACGGTACATCTACTTATGGGACTTCTATGATTTTGTGTACTAGTCACATGAGATGGTAAAGTTGGGTATTGTAACTCATAGTGCCTGGGGGACTAGGGCCTTTGACACACTTGTTGATACCATCAATGCATATTAAAACATTTAAACATGGCCACAGCCTTAACACATATCCATCATCACTTTGCATAAAACATAAAGCTGGACAAAACATCCACAAATGCTGAAAATGGATCTTGCACATGTGACACCACATAGAGGCCGGAATGGGCCGACCCCCCCCCCCCCCCCCTTGGAGTATTTTATTACCCAAGGAGAATAATATCATGTACAAGCTTTGAGGGCCTTACTCTCCCCACGGGAGATGCCGGATTATCCATATACAAATGCCATAACACAGCCCAACACGAGGCATCCAAGCCGGAACATAGGCTGTAGAAATGCCGAGCCAACAATATAATCCATATACCTCCGTGTGGGTACTGATTCTTTCCCAAAAACCTCGGGTCTTCATGCAATAGAGCTGGTACAACAAGTACAACTCTCCATTCAGTCGGTACAGCAGGTGCAGTGGTTGGTACAGCAGGTACAGTGGTTGGTACAGGAGGTACAGCAAGTACAAATGCTGGTACAGCATGTACAGTGGTTGGTACAACAAGTATAGAAGCTGGTACAGTCGGTACAATGGGTGGTACAACAAGTACAACAAGTACAAGGACTGGTACAGCCAGTACAATGGCTGGTACAACAGGTACAAAGACTAGTATAACAAGTACAATGGCTAGAAATCATAAAAAAATGATTAAATACCCTTGCCTTCAGTATTTCTTCGCGATGGAAGCCTCCAAAACAATCCCCAACAGCCGGTATTCTTCATGGGCAGCTTTCAAGAGAGAGAGAAAGAGAGTAGCCATCATTAGGGCAGCCTGTAACGGTGGTCGAGGCTAGTGTGCAGCAAGAGAGCCTCTATTAATGAAGAAAGAGGGCTCCAATTTATAGATTTGGGCCTCCCATGAGCTAAAATGGCAAGAGAAGGCTACAATGACAAGTGGAGAGCCACACAATAGCTGAAGTGACAAGTGTGAGGCCACTTGTCTCACTTTGATCCACTTTCTAACAAGTGTCAGGCCACTTGTCTCACTTTGCTCCACTTTCTTGCCACATGTCCCAATCTAAGAGATGGGTCCCAACTGGTAGACATTCTGTCATAGGCACTTTGCCAACTCTTGGTATCTGCTCAATTCCAGATGTAATGACGCGAACAGAATTTCCATCGGAGTCGGGCCAAAAATAGCAACTCTCCTAAATTTTAGGAGTGTGGTCCTTTGTATTCTAGGATAATCCCCCATTTCCAAAGCTTGTACTTTCCAAATATTTAGACATCCTAGAGTCCACCAGACTCCTTTCATACTCGGAAATGTCCAGGCTGGTGACATCCTCCCCAGCTTCTTAAAAGTTGTCCACAACTTTAAGCTTCAAGCCATATATTTAAGATATAATCATGTCCCATCAAGTGGGCGAGACGAGACAGTCTCAAAAATCCAATATAGCTGAAGAATCCATGTCCCAAAGAAATGGGTGAGACTAAATAAGTCTCCATAATACCAATATGAAAATCATGTTCCAAAATAAATAGGCGAGAATTCCATGGAAGATATGCTAGACACAGGCACAAGAGCCAATTGTGTCTCAATCACTAATATCAATGAGATAATCATATGCAAATGAAAATCACCAACTAGGTGCTAAGACACTTAAATAAGTGCCATGCACAAGAAACTAGTGCCTTGCACAGAAACATGTGCTATGCACACAAACTGGTGCTATTCAAGAGCACAAACCATGGTGACAGAAAAGTTGGTTCTCCATAGTTTTGGCAATCCTTTCTCCCAATCCCAACAGTTCCCATGTTCTCCCATACAATCCCAACTCTGATCAACAAGCATGGTGTGGAAACAATGAAACACTCACTCCACAATCGCAACACGAATCCACGTGCTTGGATCTCGTACTTTTTGCCCTTGTGTTTAAACACAACCACCTTTTTCTGAGAGTAGAGCTCGAGCCCACTCTGTGATTCTAGGGCATGTCAAGAATGATATCTGAATCATCCAGGTTTCCAATGCAGAAGGTATCCTAATCACTGCAGCCTTGCAATTGGAATTTCAACTTATCGATGTAAGGTACGACAGTCTTCTTGGAATCCCCATCATCAGGATGCACAGCTTGGCGAAGCTCCATGGGTATTTCCATATCTTCATGCTTTAGCCCTAGGTCCTTGGCTAGCTGCCATGAGATGAAGTTCTCATTGGCTGCTGAATTGATTAAGAAGAAGCATGCTTTCCTTGAAACTGGCCCCAAACTTTTAACAGTTGGCGCATTTTTGGTGTATAGCCTGTGTTTCCAAACACATCTCCTACAGTGTTGATGGTGGCATGTTGTGCAACATTATTTTGAGGTGTCTTCAAAATTCCTTTACCTGGTGTTTGTTTGTTGTTAGGACATTGCTTCACCACGTCTTTGCTGTCTGCACTGAAACATTTTCCTTCCCTCATGTATTGTTATTTTTCTTCTTCGGAAAGCAGCATGTTGTGTGGGTACATGATGGTAGAGTGGCTTTAAGGAGCATTTGGTGTTGGATATGGCTTCATTTTCTTCTTAAATGGCGGCTGAATTTGCTGTTGTTTTTCTCCATTTACAGCCCCTTCTTTGTTGTTTGGAGGTCTCTTCTGATTATTCACTTTGAATGGCTTGCTGCTACCATTCTCCATTTTCCATGTCTTAGCATGGTATAATAGTTCTTTAAGACTAGAACATTTATAATGATTGAGAGTAGTACAAAGTTTGAAATGCAAACCTCCTTGAAATTTCTTTATCTTCTCAGAGTTGCTAACCTTCTTGAAGTGTTGGACTTTGAGAAGAAGCTCCCAGAATCTCTTAATGATCTCATCAAGAGATTCACCCTCTCTTTGTCAGAATCGGTCCCTCTCTCGACTCCATCTTCACCTCTCACTTGAAATGGATGGGAAGAAATTGTGCCTTGATCTCACAAACAAAAGACCTCCAAGATTTTGGTGCAGTATGATCATACTCCAATCCCATCACCAAGTGTGGGCAAGATCAATGAGATGAAGAGCAACAAACTTGATCTTTTCCTTCTCCTTATACTTATCCCGACCATACAGAATTTGAAATTGATGAATGAACTTAAGAAGAAGATTAGTATTATGAGATCCATCATACGTACAGAAGTTATAACTTTTTCTCAAGCTGAGATAAAGATTTTGTCTTCAAACTACTGTTTGGGGTTGTTGCAAGAACCTGTTGTTCTATCCAAAAGGGGGTGAAGCAAACCACTCCATCACAATAGCGGACTACCTCAAGATGGAGGAGGTATATTGTGAGAAAAAGAACCTTGTGTCAAGTCGCTAGACCATCTCTATGTGCATTGTGTTGGTGTCAAGCCTACCTAAATCTTGTAGTTAAGATTTTGACTTATCGCTTGGTTTTGTTGAAGAGATGTAACACGCGGAAGCTCTGGGAGTCTTCTTTCAGCCCTAAACACTCTTGGAAACCATCTGATGCAAAACGCAGATATAGAGAGAGAGTAGAGAGAGAGATGTGCTGGAAAATTCAGTATATTCTATGGTACAAAAAGGTACCTAAATCTGCAGCCATGGACGGCCTTACATAAAAAGGTGGTAACTCACCAAAACAGTCCCCTATGGGACCCCTTATGACTCACACCCCTAGGGGGAGTGAATGAGTTCAATGATGAGCACTTGGGCCTATTTATAGCCCCTTGGACACTTGGTAAACTGGCCGACTGCTGGTCGGCCAGTAATAAATGCATAAAATGCTATTTAATACACCCGACTTCTTCTTGTTCATGATGCGCAGCCGACTGGTCCTCCTTCCTGTTCATGATGCGCAGCCGACTGGTCCTCCTCCTTGCGCCTGGTGCTTATCTGGCTGCCTTTTCTGGATTTAGCCCTCAGAATGTCCATGGCATCTATGATGCACATGACATCCCCCTTTGCTAAACTTGATGACGGGATTCCAACCTGCTCTTGGATGACTGTCATCATCCCAATCCTGTCCCGTAGTCCCTTTGTCATCATCCATCCCTGGCAACCGTTTTCTCTGAAAACCCGGCCTGTTCTCCAAACCACTCTGTCTCAGACGAAGATCTATGCATCTGGTTCCTCTAGTCCACAATCCATTCCTGCCCTGACTCTGAACACCGTCTTGGTCTTCATTCCTGAGAAATGAGTCTGGCACTCTCACATTAGCCTTGGAGGATAAACCTCCCTTGGGACCGTTGCCTGAGAACCTATCTGGCTCATGGAACTGCCATCCCCATCTGGCACTGTGGAACACCACCAACAAACCTCCTGGGAGTTCTTCCCGATCTGTGTTCTTGCCTTGGGCTTCGAATCCGTGTACTTTCCTGTACCTTGGACCTGTACACCATCATATGGGACTGAATCAGCGTTTAGCCTGGTTGAGCATGATGCTCTGATACCAATGTAACTTGCGGAAGCTTTGGGAGTCTTCTTTCAGCCCTAAACACTCTTGGAAACCATCTGATGCAAAACGCAGATATAGAGAGAGAGTAGAGAGAGAGATGTGCTGGAAAATTCAGTATATTCTATGGTACAAAAAGGTACCTAAATCTGCAGCCATGGGCTGCCTTACATAAAAAGGTGGTAACTCACGAAAACAGTCCCCTATGGGACCCCTAATGACTCACACCCCTAGGGGGAGTGAATGAGTTCAAAGATGAGCACTTGGGCCTATTTATAGCCCCTTGGACACTTGGTAAACTGGCCGACTGCTGGTCGGCCAGTAATAAATGCATAAAATGCTATTTAATACACCCGACTTCTCCTTGTTCATGATGCGCAGCCGACTGGTCCTCCTTCCTGTTCATGATGCGCAGCCGACTGGCCCTCCTGCTTGCGCCTGCTGCTGCTACCCCTATTTCTGGTTCAGCCGACCATGTCCATGAGCAGCCGACAGCCATCTGTGCAGCCTGCAGCAGCCGACAGTCATCTGAACTTTAGTTTGCTCTTCACGTCTTTCTCCAGTCTACCCTGCCAAGAGTGCTCTATGCTCTATCATCCTGGTTCTACCTGGTTCTACTCTTCATCTGGCTGCCTCTTCTGGATTTAGCCCTCAGAATGTCCATGGCATCTATGATGCACATGACATCCCCCTCTGCTAAACTTGATGACGGGATTCCAACCTGCTCTTGGATGACTGTCATCATCCCAATCCTGTCCCGTAGTCCCTCTGTCATCATCCATCCCTGGCAATCGTTTTCTCTGAAAACCCGACCTACTCTCCAAACCACTCTGTCTCAGACGAAGATCTATGCATCTGGTTCCTCTAGTCCACAATCCATTCCTGCCCCGACTCTGAACACCGTCTTGGTCTTCATTCCCGAGAAATAAGTCTGGCACTCTCACATCAGCCTTGGAGGATAAACCTCCCTTGGGACCGTTGCCTGAGAACCTATGTGGCTCACGGAACTGCCATCCCCATCTGGCACTGTGGAACACCACCAACAAACCTCCTGGGAGTTCTTCCCGATCTGTGTTCTTGCCTTGGGCTTCGAATCCGTGTACTTTCCTGTACCTTGGACCTGTACACCATCATATGGGACTGAATCAGCGTTTAGCCTGGCTGAGCCTGATGCTCTGATACCAATGTAACGCGCGGAAGCTCTGGGAGTCTTCTTTCAGCCCTAAACACTCTTGGAAACCATCTGATGCAAAATGCAGATATAGAGAGAGATGTGCTGGAAAATTCAGTATATTCTGTGGTACAAAAAGGTACCTAAATCTGCAGCCATGGGTTGCCTTACATAAAAAGGTGGTAACTCACCAAAACAGTCCCCTATGGGACCCCTAATGACTCACACCCCTAGGAGGAGTGAATGAGCTCAATGATGAGCACTTGGGCCTATTTATAGCCCCTTGGACACTTGGTAAACTGGCCGACTGCTGGTCGGCCAGTAATAAATCTATAAAATGCTATTTAATACACCCGACTTCTCCTTGTTCATGATGCGCAGCCGACTAGTCCTCCTGCTTGTGCCTGCTGCTGCCCCTTTTTCTGGTTCAGCCGACCATGTCCATGAGCAGCCGACAACCATCTGTGCAGCCTGCAGCCGACAGTCATCTGAACTTCAGTTTGCTCTTCACGTCTTTCTCGAGTCTACCCTGCCAAGAGTGCTCTGTGCTCTATCATCCTGGTTCTACCTGGTTCTACTCTTTATCTGGCTGCCTCTTCTGGATTTAGCCCTCAGAATGTCCATGGCATCTATGATGCACATGACATCCCCCTTTGCTAAACTTGATGACGGGATTCCAATGGAGAAATCATGTACGATCATGTACCAATGGATCCTCGCGGCGATAGAGATTCAATTCTTCTTGTTGTGCATGGAGAAGAGTAAGTTCAGCCCTCAAGACTATGGACTCTTCTTCTTGCATCTTCTCTTTGCCACGGGACGGCTGTCCCACATATTCATGTTCCCTATTGTCCACCACATGAGTTTGCTCATCCTGTAAAGCATTGGAGGCATGCATTTCATTGTCCCTGCCTCTTGTATTAGCATCTCCAACATTCATTGTATGGCTGTCCATAATGTTCTAAGTGTAGAGATAGCTAGTGTTCACGGTGATCGTCTCTCACGATAGAAGTGAAAGAGAACCGTATGCTCTGATACCAATGTGACTTGGTTGAACACAATGCTAATCAATACACTTAAATACACTAAGATTTGAAGGACACTTGCTCATATACAAGAAGTAAATTGCTGAATTAACAAGAGACACACAATGAGCGGGAACAACGGCCGACCCCTCCCTTGAGTAAATTGTATTACAATTGGAGAATCTCAATACATAGCTTCACGGGCATGCTCTTGCCATGTGCTCAGTGCTGCCACAAGTAAAGCATTTGCCTTCACGCATATATTGCTCCTTCTTCTCAGCACTAAGACCAAAGTTTGCCGGCTTATAAGGGCGCTTTTTAGTAAATTTATTTTCAGCTTTTGGACTTGATTTGGCTTGGTTTTGGTCCCTTTTAGGTGGATGTCCATCATTTTGCAGGTTTTGGACAGCCCTCTCTTTGCCTTGAAATGAGGGTTTAGCCTTATTGGATCGACTCAATTTGAGTTCCAATTGCTCGGTGGCGGTGGCGGTGGCGGCTGCGATTAATTGGTGTAAGGTATGACCAGGATACATTTGTAATCCCGCTTTGTACACGGGTTGCAATCCCGATTGAAACCTTCTCTTCCTTTCCGCCTCGGTGACATGCATAAATGGAGACACCTCCAAGAGCACTTTCCAAAACTTTTGTACATATGCATTTACCGATTCCCCCTCATTTTACTTTACCCAATCCCACTTCATTGTTATCTCATTCAATGCATTGGGAGGCAAGAATTGAGCATAGAACCTCTCCTTGAACTCTTCCCATGATTTAACAAGATTCGGTGAGAGCTTCTCCGTGAGCCACCAATGGACAGCAGTGCCTTTCATGAACATGCTTACATGCCGGATCATGGATTTCTGAGTGAAATTCTCATCACGGAAAGCAATATCAAACTGGGCAATAAAAGCAAGTGCCTTTGATGCATCATATTCCCCATGATATGTGTCAAACTTCACAGATTTGTCTCTGGCTTTGAAGTCACGAGACTTTGATGCATGTGTGTGCATCTCAACATGTTTTCCCCCATGTTTGTCCATTGGGACAGCCCCTATAAACTGGCAGCATTTTTGGACCAAAAGGTGATGCATAAGGCATAGATACATGTGCCCTGTAAGCATGAGGCATGGCTAGCCCCTCAACATGCATTGATTTTCAGCCATAGCTTCTCCCTCACGAGCACACTGGAAGGCATGAGTGGCATGAGAGATACGCGGAATACCTGCACCAACAGAAAATTGCAGCCCATGTTGCGTGTGTTGTGCATGTACATTTTCAGCCGGCAATGGCATTTGACATACATTTTGACCACTGCCATAAACATTGTATCCTTCACGGGCTACATAAGGTATTCCTGCATGGCGTGAAGTCACTGATCGTTCCTCTCCCATAGCATGGAGATTTATCCTCTTAGACATAAGTTCTTGTTCGGGTACCAGTGGGGATTCCAAGACATTTGGGATGGTTGCCTTTTCTGCATAGGCATCCTCGGTACGAGCCAAGTATGCACGTGCTGCATCCCTCGGTTGCATGTGCAACTCTTGAGCAATCATTGCCATTGCATGATGATTCATATAAGATTCAGCTTTCTTGGCCTTCAAACGATCATGTACCAATGGATCCTCGCGGCGATAGAGATTCAATTCTTCTTGTTGTGCATGGAGAAGAGTAAGTTCAGCCCTCAAGACTATGGACTCTTCTTCTTGCATCTTCTCGTTGCCACGGGACGGCTGTCCCACATATTCATGTTCCCTATTGTCCACCACATGAGTTTGCTCATCCTGTAAAGCATTGGAGGCATGCATTTCATTGTCCCTGCCTCTTGTATTAGCATCTCCAACATTCATTGTATGGCTGTCCATAATGTTCCAAGTGTAGAGATAGCTAGTGTTCACGGTGATTGTCTCTCACGATAGAAGTGAAAGAGAACCATATGCTCTGATACCAGTGTGACTTGGTTGAACACAATGCTAATCAGTACACTTAAATACACTAAGATTTCAAGGACACTTGCTCATATACAAGAAGTAAATTGCTGAATTGACAAGAGACACACAATGAGCCGGAACAACGGCCGATCCCTCCCTTGAGTAAATTGTATTACTATTGGAGAATCTCAATACATAGCTTCACGGGCATGCTCTTGCCATGTGCTCAGTGCTGCCACAAGTAAAGCATTTGCCTTCACGCATATATTGCTCCTCCTTCTCCGCACTAAGACCAAAGTTTGCCGGCTTATAAGGGCGCTTTTTAGCAAATTTATTTTCAGCTTTTGGACCTGATTTGGCTTGGTTTTGGTTCCTTTTAGGTGGCTGTCCATCATTTTGCAGGTTTTGGACAGCCCTCTCTTTGTCTTGAAATGAGGGTTTAGCCTTATTGGATCGACTCAATTTGAGTTCCAATTGGTCGGTGGCGGCGGCGGTGGCGGTGGCGGTGGCGGCTGCGATTAATTGGTGTAAGGTATGACCAGGATACATTTGTAATCCCGCTTTGTACACGGGTTGCAATCCCGATTGAAACCTTCTCTTCCTTTCCGCCTCGGTGACATGCATAAATGGAGACACCTCCAAGAGCACTTTCCAAAACTTTTGTACATATGCATTTACCGATTCCCCCTCATTTTGCTTTACCCAATCCCACTTCATTGTTATCTCATTCAATGCATTGGGAGGCAAGAATTGAGCATAGAACCTCTCCTTGAACTCTTCCCATGATCTAACAAGATTCGGTGAGAGCTTCTCCGTGAGCCACCAATGGGCAGCAGTGCCTTTCATGAACATGCTTACATGCCGGATCATGGATTTCTGAATGAAATCCTCATCACTAAAAGCAATATCAAACTGGGCAAAAGCAAGTGCCTTTGATGCATCATATTCCCCATGATATGTGTCAAACATCACAGATTTGTCTCTGGCTTTGAAGTCACGAGACTTTGATGCATGTGTGTGCATCTCAACATGTTTTCCCCCATGTTTGTCCATTGGGACAGCCCCTGTAAACTGGCATTATTTTTGGACCAAAAGGTGATGCATAAGGCATAGATACATGTGCCCTGTAAGCATGAGGCATGGCTAGCCCCTCAACATGCATTGATTTTCAGCCATAGCTTCTCCCTCACGAGCACACTGGAAGGCATGAGTGGCATGAGAGATACGCGGAATACCTGCACCAACAGAAAATTGCAGCCCATGTTGCATGTGTTGTGCATGTACATTTTCAGCCGGCAATGGCATTTGACATACATTTTGACCACTGCCATAAACATTGTATCCTTCACGGGCTACATAAGGTATTCCTGCATGGCGTGAAGTCACTGATCGTTCCTCTCCCATAGCATGGAGATTTATCCTCTTAGACATAAGTTCTTGTTCGGGTACCAGTGGGGATTCCAAGACATTTGGGATGGTTGCCTTTTCTGCATAGGCATCCTCGGTACGAGCCAAGTATGCACGTGCTGCATCCCTCGGTTGCATGTGCAACTCTTGAGCAATCATTGCCATTGCATGATGATTCATATAAGATTCAGCTTTCTTGGCCTTCAAACCATCATGTACCAATGGATCCTCGCGGCGATAGAGATTCAATTCTTCTTGTTGTGCATGGAGAGTAAGTTCAGCCCTCAAGACTATGGACTCTTCTTTTTGCATCTTCTCTTTTCCACGGGACGGCTGTCCCACATATTCATGTTCCCTATTGTCCACCACATGAGTTTGCTCATCCTGTAAAGCATTGGAGGCATGCATTTCATTGTCCCTGCCTCTTGTATTAGCATCTCCAACATTCATTGTATGGCTGTTCATAATGTTCTAAGTGTAGAGATAGCTAGTGTTCACGGTGATCGTCTCTCACAATAGAAGTGAAAGAGAACCGTATGCTCTGATACCAATGTGACTTGGTTGAACACAATGCTAATCAATACACTTAAATACACTAAGATTTGAAGGACACTTGCTCATATACAAGAAGTAAATTGCTGAATTGACAAGAGACACACAATGAGCGGGAACAACGGCCGACCCCTCCCTTGAGTAAATTGTATTACTATTGGAGAATCTCAATACATAGCTTCACGGGCATGCTCTTGCCATGTGCTCAGTGCCGCCACAAGTAAAGCATTTGTCTTCACGCATATATTGCTCCTTCTTCTCAGCACTAAGACCAAAGTTTGCCGGCTTATAAGGGCGCTTTTTAGCAAATTTATTTTCAGCTTTTGGACCTGATTTGGCTTGGTTTTGGTCCCTTTTAGGTGGCTGTCCATCATTTTGCTGGTTTTGGACAGGCCTCTCTTTGCCTTGAAATGAGGGTTTAGCCTTATTGGATCGACTCAATTTGAGTTCCAATTGCTCGGTGGCGGCGGCGGTGGCGGTGGCGGCTGCGATTAATTGGTGTAAGGTATGACCAGGATACATTTGTAATCCCGCTTTGTACACGGGTTGCAATCCCGATTGAAACCTTCTCTTCCTTTCCGCCTCGGTGACATGCATAAATGGAGACACCTCCAAGGGCACTT
Organism: Cibotium barometz; assembly: GCF_041138505.1. Classification (NCBI taxonomy): domain Eukaryota; kingdom Viridiplantae; phylum Streptophyta; class Polypodiopsida; order Cyatheales; family Cibotiaceae; genus Cibotium; species Cibotium barometz. Next base: position 35,578,886 of record NC_141048.1, on the reverse strand, counting down.
TCCAAAACTTTTGTACATATGCATTTACCGATTCCCTCTCATTTTGCTTTACCCAATCCCACTTCATTGTTATCTCATTCAATGCATTGGGAGGCAAGAATTGAGCATAGAACCTCTCCTTGAACTCTTCCCATGATCTAACAGGATTCGGTGAGAGCTTCTCCGTGAGCCACCAATGGGCAGCAGTGCCTTTCATGAACATGCTTACATGCCGGATCATGGATTTCTGAGTGAGATCCTCATCACTGAAAGCAATATCAAACTGGGCAATAAAAGCAAGTGCCTTTGATGCATCATATTCCCCATGATATGTGTCAAACTTCACAGATTTGTCTCCGGCATTGAAGTCACGAGACTCTGATGCATGTGTGTGCATCTCAACATGTTTTCCCCCATGTTTGTCCATTGGGACAGCCCTTGTAACTGGCATCATTTTTAGACCAAAAGGTGATGCATAAGGCATAGATACATGTGCCCTGTAAGCATGAGGCATGGCTGGCCCCTCAACATGCATTGATACATTTTCAGCCATAGCTTCTCCCTCACGAGCACACTGGAAGGCATGAGTGGCATGAGAGATACGCGGAATACCTGCACCAACAGAAAATTGCACCCATGTTGCATGTGTTGTGCATGTACATTTTCAGCCGGCAATGGCATTTGACATACATTTTGACCACTGCCATAAACATTGTATCCTTCACGGGCTACATAAGGTATTCCTGCATGGCGTGAAGTCACTGATCGTTCCTCTCCCATAGCATGGAGATTTATCCTCTTAGACATAAGTTCTTGTTCGGGTACCAGTGGGGATTCCAAGACATTTGGGATGGTTGCCTTTTCTGCATAGGCATCCTCGGTACGAGCCAAGTATGCACGTGCTGCATCCCTCGGTTGCATGTGCAACTCTTGAGCAATCATTGCCATTGCATGATCCATATAAGATTCAGCTTTCTTGGCCTTCAAACAATCATGTACCAATGGATCCTCGCGGCGATAGAGATTCAATTCTTCTTGTTGTGCATGGAGAGTAAGTTCAGCCCTCAAGACTATGGACTCTTCTTTTTGCATCTTCTCTTTTCCACGGGACGGCTGTCCCACGTATTCATGTTCCCTATTGTCCACCACATGAGTTTGCTCATCCTGTAAAGCATTGGAGGCATGCATTTCATTGTCCCTGCCTCTTGTATTAGCATCTCCAACATTCATTGTATGGCTGTCCATAATGTTCTAAGTGTAGAGATAGCTAGTGTTCACGGTGATCGTCTCTCACGTTAGAAGTGAAAGAGAACCGTATGCTCTGATACCAATGTGACTTGGTTGAACACAATGCTAATCAATACACTTAAATACACTAAGATTTGAAGGACACTTGCTCATATACAAGAAGTAAATTGTTGAATTGACAAGAGACACACAATGAGCCGGAACAGCCGACCCCTCCCTTGAGTAAATTGTATTACTATTGGAGAATCTCAATACATAGCTTCACGGGCATGCTCTTGCCATGTGCTCAGTGCTGCCACAAGTAAAGCATTTGCCTTCACGCATATATTGCTCCTTCTTCTCAGCACTAAGACCAAAGTTTGCCGGCTTATAAGGGCGCTTTTTAGCAAATTTATTTTCAGCTTTTGGACTTGATTTGGCTTGGTTTTGGTCCCTTTTAGGTGGCTGTCCATCATTTTGCAGGTTTTGGACAGCCCTCTTTTTGCCTTGAAATGAGAGTTTAGCCTTATTGGATCGACTCAATTTGAGTTCCAATTGCTCGGTGGCGGTGGCGGCTGCGATTAATTGGTGTAAGGTATGACCAAGATACATTTGTAATCCCGCTTTGTACACGGGTTGCAATCCCGATTGAAACCTTCTCTTCTTTTCCGCCTCGGTGACATGCATAAATGGAGACACCTCCAAGAGCACTTTCCAAAACTCTTGTACATATGCATTTACCGATTCCCCTCATTTTGCTTTACCCAATCCCACTTCATTGTTATCTCATTCAATGCATTGGGAGGCAAGAATTGAGCATAGAACCTCTCCTTGAACTCTTCCCATGATCTAACAGGATTCGGTGAGAGCTTCTCCGTGAGCCACCAATGGGCAGCAGTGCCTTTCATGAACATGCTTACATGCCGGATCATGGATTTCTGAGTGAAATCCTCATCACTGAAAGCAATATCAAACTGGGCAATAAAAGCAAGTGCCTTTGATGCATCATATTCCCCATGATATGTGTCAAACTTCACAGATTTGTCTCCGGCTTTGAAGTCACGAGACTTTGATGCATGTGTGTGCATCTCAACATGTTTTCCCCCATGTTTGTCCATTGGGACAGCCCCTGTTAACTGGCATCTTTTTTGGATCAAAAGGTGATGCATAAGGCATAGATACATGTGCGCTGTAAGCATGAGACATGGCTGGCTCCTTAACATGCATTGATACATTTCCCAAGATAATGTATCTTTGACAAGGAGAACTCACTCTTCTTTGCATTTATGAAGAGTTTATGCTTATGGAGCTCTTCAAAAACAATAGCCAAATGAACTTTATGCTCTTCTTCGGTCTTCGAGAAGACTAGGATGTCATCAAAGAAGACACCTGTAAATTTCCTGTACCCACGGAATATGCGATCCATCATTCTATTGAATGTAGCCGGGGCATTTGTAAGACCAAAAGGCATAACAAGATACTCATAAAGCCCAAATGCTATCCTGAAAGCAGTTTTGTGTACATCCTCAGGCACTACACGCACTTGATGATATCCACTCTTGAGATCAATTCGGCTAAAGCATGCCGATCCATCCAACTTGTCAAGGATGTCGTCTATGCGTGGAATCGGAAACGGATTCTTGATGGTAAGCTTATTCAAAGCTCTATAATCCACACACATACGAAAGGATCCATCCTTCTTTTGAACTAAGAGGACGGGTGAACAATATGGGGAAGAGCTTGGCTGAACCAAACCCTTCTCAAGAAGCTCATTTACTTGCATCATGATCTCCTCTTTTTGGGATGCACTTACACGATAGGCTGGCCTATTAGGTGGTGAGCTACCCGGCACAAGATCAATGCGATGATCTTCCGGTCGTACAGGTGGTAACTCATTTGGTAACTCATCAGCAAAACAATCATTGTGCTCTTGCAAAAATTTCAGCCTATCATTACAAAGAGTGTTTACGTGTACATCATTTTTCTCAACAGGATCTCGTACAAAAATCAAGTACGCAAAAATACTCTTTTTCATTACTTTCGTAATTTGTACATGAGATACAAGGGGAATGGTATCACCCTCTTCACCAGCATCAATTACATGTTCTCGGCCTTTATGCATGAAGGTGATCCTGTTAGTCTTGTAAGCCTTGCACGGATCAATATGTGTATGCCAAGGCTTTCCAAGCAATACATCACAGCCATTCAAAGGCGCCACAAGAAAATCCTCATGATCCACATAGCCTTGAATGTGTATGCGCAACTTGCTTCAATTTGAGGACCCATGTCCTCCACTTCAATACCCAAAGCAGCTGCCATCTGAGTGGATATGAAATTCTCCGTTGCACCATCATCAAACATAAACAAAGCGGGCTGATTCTTGAGTTGTCCCCAAGCTTTGTATACAAACCTATCTTTGTTATCATGTGAAGTGTTGCCCTGCACATGCGGAACCATATGCACATCAGGCTTCGGTACATTAGCATTTTCAGCTTTGTTCTTCTTATTTGGGCAATTGTGGACAGGTTTAGCAAGCAAGCTCATTTCTTGCCGGTCAAAAAGACCATCAAAGCTAAGCATATGGTTAAAATATATCTTACACAAGTGTTCAAACATCATGGAATGCCGAAGTCCATTGTGGGGGATAGAGATCCCAGGACTACAAGTCTCTTTTGGCGGGCCTTATTTGATAATATGGGTACCAAATTGGACTTCTCATCAGCTTATCACCCTCAAACGGATGGGCAAAGTGAGGCTGCAAATTCAGCTGTGTTGGATCTCTTGAAATGTTATGTGGCAGATCAGAAGTCTTCTTGGGAGAAGTACTTACCGCTAGTGGAATTTGCATACAACAACACAGTACATGCATCTACGGGAAAGGCCCCGTTTGAGATTGTTTATGGTAAGGTGGTTTTGCCACCCATCCTTCGCACAAAGGATGAGATATTTGCAGCTGATGAGTCTGGTCCTCCTTCCTGTTTATGATGCGCAGCCGACTGGTCCTCCTGCTTGCGCCTGTTGGCTGCCCCTATTTCTGGTTCAGCCGACCATGTCCATGAGCAGCCGACAGCCATCTGTGCAGCCTGCAGCCGACAGTCATCTAAACTTAAGTTTGCTCTTCACGTCTTTCTCCAGTCTACCCTGCCAAGAGTGCTCTATGCTCTATCATCCTGGTTCTACCTGGTTCTACTCTTGATCTGGCTGCCTCTTCTCGATTTAGCCCTCAGAATGTCCATGGCATCTATGATGCACATGACATCCCCCTCTGCTAAACTTGATGATGACGGGATTCCAACCTGCTCTTGGATGACTGTCATCATCCCAATCCTGACCCGTAGTCCCTCTGTCATCATCCATCGCTGGCAACTGTTTTCTCTGAAAACCCGGCTTGTTCTCTAAACCACTCTGTCTCAGACAAAGATCTATGCATCTGGTTCCTCTAGTCGACAATCCATTCCTGCCCTGACTCTGCCTTGGGCTTCGAATCCGTGTACTTTCCTGTACCTTGGACCTGTACACCATCATATGGGACTGAATCAGCGTTTAGCTTGGCTGAGCCTGATGCTTTGATACCAATGTAACGCGCGGAAGCTTTGGGAGTCTTCTTTCAGCCCTAAACACTCTTGGAAACCATCTGATGCAAAACGCAGATATAGAGAGAGAGTAGAGAGAGAGATGTGCTGGAAAATTCAGTATATTCTATGGTACAAAAAGGTACCTAAATCTGCAGCCATGGACGGCCTTACATAAAAAGGTGGTAACTCACCAAAACAGTCCCCTATGGGACCCCTAATGACTCACACCCCTAGGGGGAGTGAATGAGTTCAATGATGAGCACTTGGGCCTATTTATAGCCCCTTGGACACTTGGTGAACTGGCCGACTGCTGGTTGGCCAGTAATAAATGCATAAAATGCTATTTAATACACCCGACTTCTCCTTGTTCATGATGCGCAGCCGACTGGTCCTCCTTCCTGTTCATGATGCGCAGCCGACTGGTCCTCCTGCTTGCGCCTGCTGCTGCTACCCCTATTTCTGGTTCAGCCGACCATGTCCATGAGCAGCCGAAAGCCATCTGTGCAGCCTGCAGCCGACAGTCATCTGAACTTCAGTTTGCTCTTCACGTCTTTCTCCAGTCTACCCTGCCAAGAGTGCTCTGTGCTCTATCATCCTGGTTCTACCTGGTTCTACTCTTTATCTGGGTGCCTCTTCTGGATTTAGCCCTCGGAATGTCCATGGCATCTATGATGCACATGACAAGAGAGAGACAAGCAAAAGAAGCAAAGGGAGAGGAGGAAGAAGCACATGAAACATAACAAGAAACAAACCATGCGGCTCGCTTAGAATTCATGTTGGTTAGGAAGCTTGTATATTATATTAGGGTTGATTGCTTGATTTGCATGCATCTCATAATTAAAGAGACTTTTTGGGAGATTCTGATCTTGTTTTGGTAATGATATTTCTATTTATGCAGCACACACTTGTAGAAAGAAAGATCTAGAAGAGGGACAAGTGGCTCAACACTTGTCCATCAAATCAAGTCTACAAGTGTCCTGTCACTTGTCCACTTTTTCAACAAGTGTCCGTCCACTTGTCTTTTGTTTGCCACAAGTGTCCCTTCACTTGTCATTCAAATCCCTTTGTCGCATCTGTGTAGTTTTGCATAACTCCAGGCCTCCACCCTAGGCAATGGCGCGATGATTTTCTCCTTCCCATAAGTGTAGCAACGGGGACACATTGGAGCAGCGCAAGGTCAGTGTTTGCCACTAGTCACGGATAGTTCAACCCCCTATGCATGTCTCTTATTTCTCTCTTACTCTCACCTCTACCTTGCACAAATTATGTGCTGCAATTTTCGGATTTCGTAAAGATAACATGTACATGACAATAATTTATCTCGTATTCTTGTACATTTGAGTCAAGTAAGTGATTGTGAGTAGTCAATTCTACCTGCTAGGCATATTAAGTTGTACGAGGGCCCTCATAGTGGTATCAGAGCTTTGGCTCCATCCCAACCCCTACACTAATAGTGCTAACAATAAGAATTCTCCATTGAGAGAGAGAGAGAGAGAGATCATTGGCATGGTTTCTCTTAATTTGTCCTCTAAAGAGCCCTCGTACCATCCTTCAGGCAATCTGCCCATGCAGAACTGACGAACCATCAACGTCCTCGGAATATTTCCTCGATCTGTGCTATGACTTCAGACTTGACGTGCTACTGTAAATCCTCCTTGACCACTGTTGAAGCTGCTGACCGTATCTTCCAAGTCTTCTTCATTTGTGCTTTTACCTTGATGACAAGTTTTGTGTATGTCGGATCTCTAGCTCAGTTTGTTCTCCAGGATTGCAAGATGATCTTCAAGTTCGTGAAACCATCCTTTGAGTGCAGTATTCTTTTCTTAGAGCTTGTTTTGAGAGAGAGAAGATGATGAAGAAGAAGATATATTAACGTCTTGCAGAAGACCAAATGGGTCTATGAGACAAAAGGTGTACAATGTGTCCACGGAATCTCATCATGGAAAAAAAGACGACATAACAAAAAAAGAACTAACACTAATCTCTAGGTAGATGTAGATATCTATGGATCATCATTGTCATCCTCATCGTGGAGGATCACCATCGTCATCATCATGGATACAAAGTGGGTGTAGAGGATACGGGGGTGTGAGTGTGGAGAGGGAGCTATCCATTGATGTGTGGTAGGGGTCCATAAAGGATGTCCAGCATTGGCGAGGGGGTGATGAGGGCCCCTAGATTTGCAGGGACAAGGTACCAGCTACAGATGCTCGGTGTTGGGCAAGGAGCTCATCAATCTGGGGCTGGTAAGCCTGGGGTGCTCGAGGTCCAGGGGGCTGAGGCCGTCTGGCTCTCCGAAGAGAGAGAGAGAGAGAGAGAGCCAGTAACCAGGTCCAATTATTCCGTATTTATGCTTTTGTTTTGCCTTGCAGATCAATGATTTCTTCAAACTTGATTGGCAACGTGCCTGTCAAAATACTTAACCTTTTCTTTATTTCAAATGTGTAAGTCCTTTCTTGGCTTTGTACAGATTTGAACATTCTTGTAAATCAAAAGAAGGTTAATTCATTGCTTTAATTAATTTTTAAAAAAACAATAGGACACTTGGATCAAACAATCTGGATGGCACCATAAACCTTACGGCGTCGAGCTCATCACTTGTTCTGGTTGTTGTGACAAACAACAACATATCTAGCCTGGACAAAGGCACGTATACACAAGAGTTACTGTAAGTAATTTCCTTATCTGGTTACAACCTGCTACTAATCAAGAAATTAGAGCATAATGAAGCATCAATATTAAGCTGAACTCACAGCAATTCTGCACACCAAAGCTTATAGACTTAACATTTTATTATTTCTGTCCACTATCTGTGTCTTTGTCTGAGACAATAGACAGGAATGCATTGTATTTTGACACGTGCCACGTGATTACAGGTTGGATGGTAATCCTTACTATAAAAACAATCCAAATGAGTGTACTTCTAGTGCTCCATTTGCCCCACCTCCAGGCCCTACCACAGCTTCAGATTGCACAAGCAAATGCTCTGCTAATTATGCAATTAACCCTAAAGCTTATGGGCACTGCCAGTGTACCCATCCTGTTGTGGGAAGCATTATGTTCTCTGCAACAAAGATTCCTGTCTTGACAAATGACGTCGTCTCTCAAATGGAGCAGCAGATTGCAAGTGGATTAAATTACTACATGAAAAATCTCACCCTCTTTGAAAGCCAAGTGGTGCTGGATGTGCTGTTTGCTGTTCAATTGATGGTTTTGGTTTTCCCACCCAATAGCACATAGTCATGGCAACCTAATGATGCAGCTCTTATATCATATGTTTTAAAGAATCACGAAATTGAGTTTCCTTTCATTGGACCTGTTACATGTGCATTTTTCGGCCCTCCTTATGAAAGAGGTAAGTCCAATGCAATAGTTAAGAATGAATTATAGAAAGTACCACTTTGTGTCTGTTTTGTGTCTCATACGATGTGCATGCACATCTGTGGGGGGTGGGGAGGTGCGCGAATGTTAAGAGTGGGATGCCTCTCTCTCCCCTCTCTACATATATATCATGAGGGAAGAGCTCTCATTGATTAACACAAAAACCACACCCGGATGATTGTTTTTGATGTTTGGCATCTTAGCTATACTAGTTGATTAGCAGTTTTCTTTTGCTGGACCACAGGTTTTTCTCAAGATCGGCATGGTCTTCATGATGTATTGTGTCTCGTAGGTTTTGCTAGACCACATGTTTTGGCTCAAGATAGGCATGGTACCACTTCATGATATGTAGTGTGTCTCATAGGTCATTTTGACCTTCCGGAGATGTTAATATAATTTTCTTTCTTTCTTCATCCCATCCCTCTCCTCCCCCCCCCCCCCCCCCCCCCCCCCCAATCCCGGCGGGGTCTGCACATGCAATAGGTATCAAGACTTGCTTTTTTTAATGATGCAGTTGTTACAGTGAACAAACTCAGCAGAGCTGCAAAATTTTTTTTTTGGTGTTGGAGTGACAACTTTTATGATCACAACTTTAATAGTGGCTGTATATGCTTTAAGGCAGCAAAGGAGAGCAAAAAAGGCAGAGTCGTTAAATAAGCCTTTTGGTAACCTGACATTTCATCTTTTATTACCAGTAGTTGCGATGCTTGTTTGAACAAAATCTCGCAAGTGTGTTGTTGTCAGTAATGGTACCTTGATGATTCACTTCTTGGCTGTCAATAACTTACCTTTTGTGTTTGTGCATGCGTGAGCGGGTGGGCGGGTGGGTGGTGGTGGTGGTTTTTTTTTTTTTTGTGGGGGGGTAGGGGGGGAGGGCTTAAATGTGCAACTCTTTACTTAGGCATTTTGGTTGCCTTTGCAGGTATACAAAGGGTTTCTCTTGTCTGGAGAACAGGTGGCCATTAAGAGAGCAGGGGAAAATTCCTTACAAGGTGCTACTGAGTTCAAAACTGAGATTGAGCTACTGTCTAGGGTGCATCATAGAAACCTGGTAAGTCTCGTTGGATTCTGTTTGAGGAAGGTGAGCAGATGCTTGTATACAAGTATGTGCCAAATGGGACAATGAGAGAATGTCTTTCAGGTAACACCTTTCATGTGTTTGAAGTGAAGATCAACTTCTTTCTAGCTAAGATTATCTTGGAGTTACCTGGTTGTCACTACTTTTGCAATGTTCTCTCTCTCTCTCTCTCTCTATAGGTAGAAGTGGGCTTTACATGGACTGGCAGAGAAGGCTTGCACTTGCCATCGGTTCTGCAAGGGGCATTGCCTACCCACATACTGACGCTAATCCACCCATTATTCATAGAGATATCAAGTCAAGCAACATTCTTCTGGATCACAAGCTCTTGCCAAAGTTGCAGATTTTGGTCTTTCCAAGCTTGCACCTGATGATCAAGACAATGCCCCATTAACCACACAAGTAAAAGGCACAAAGGTAGGCCTCCTTCACTGAGGATCCTGAATGATGTTTGGTCTTGTCAATGTTTGGAATTGAATATGCCTCAAAAACTACACTTTTATACTCGTGTGTAGGGATACTTGGACCTAGACTACTTCATGACCAACCAACTCACAGATAAAAGTGATGTGTATAGTTTTGGTGTGGTATTGCTGGAGCTGGTCACTGGCAGGTTGCCTATTCAAGGGGGTAAATATGTGGTGAATGAGGTAAGCATGGCATTGGAGCAAGGCGGAATGGCTGCTGTAGTGCAGCACTTACTTGATCCTGGCCTCACAGATTTTCCATGGAAAGCTGTGGAAGGGCTGGTGACGTTGGCACTCGGGTGTGTGGAGCATGATAAATCTTCTCGACCTACAATGGTGGAGGTTGTAAAAGAGCTTGAGTATCTCTCGCAGATGTGCCCTGCTGCCATGAATATAGATGTGGGTGAAAAGCCCTCGAAGCTGCACACCCGAGGGATTCATGCAAAAAAGTGCTGGCAGTTTGTTGGAGTACAGTGGAAGCTTTGTTTCAATGCCATAAACTCCAGGTCCCAAGTAATAAAGCTGAGTGACTGCCCTTCCTTACATGTGAGCTATGTAGGTGTCTAGAGACCTTAGTCTGATTAGCATATACGAGTAAAAAAGGGAAAAAGTGCCCCGGCTGCTGGCTGGTCCTAGTGTGTTCACACACATCACTACCAAATAGAAATAACCTTTTTAGATAGAAATAACCTTTTTAGGGTTTGGGGTCTACCAACCCTCTGCATCTAGCACATTCTTTACAACATTTTTGACAATCTCTTTAGTTTTCACAGGCATATGAGTTGGATGCCTTGCTCTTGCTCTTATTTCCACACACGCGTTAGCAACATGTATTTTATTCGTTGTTTTAGCTAGAGTAGGCTTTGCCTACCCTATTGATATTTCCACAATCGGAGTTGGAGAAATAGAATCAGTAGGGGTCCACAACGCAAGAGTCGGATAATTGGAGGCCAAATGTCCACACTTGTGACAGGTGTAGCATGATCTTGCAAAGACTTATCATTTTAGTCCATAATATTTTTCTCCCATGTTGACATCATCAACCTCCGCTACAATGGAAGGTGGGATGGGTTTATTTGTAACACATAAAATACAAAACTATTTTTGTTACCTAAGATATGTGGGGGACATGACATGGCCCAACATTTGAGCCAATCATGGCAATGCATCAATGGAATCTATCGAGAAATTAACCACCTCAATCCATACCGGGCATTGATGCTTTAAGAGAGTCTAATAGTCTTTCAAGGGTGTCCATGGAAGCACATGCACCATCTAACAACCATAAAATAGTGGTGATTTTTCTAACAATTGCTACTTGTGTATTAGTTTTGAGAGCACCACTTCACAAAAAACATGTAGAACAGTGGTGATTTTTTTGACTATTGCTAGTATATTGGTTCTGAGTGCAATAACTTCACAAAAGTCATGTGCTGCACAATAAAGCCCATCAACATAGTATCCATCATCCAAGTTCTTAACCCATTGAGCAACATCATTTGCACTAGGCATTTTCCTTGGAAAAAACAAAATCATCGTATATTTCGAGATTTTTTTACTTCGTTAGTGTAGTTTCCACTAAAATTTTGTATTTCAAAGTGGGTTTAGGTTTATCCCACGCAGTTTGATTTTTCTCAAAGTCCTTATGAAACACATCAAACATGTACTCTGCATTAAGATTGTCATGGTGTAGCATCACAATTGTCGATTCTTTGAGTCTCTTGGGATCTCGTCCTTTGTCGATACCTTTACTCCATGACAAGAGTAGACTTCTTGTTGCTACGATTCCATTTTGAATATTGTGAAGGGGAAAACTCTCTCTCTCTCTCTCTCTCTCTCTCTCTCTCACACACACACACACACACACACACAAACACGCACACATACTGTTAGGGGAACACACACACACACAAACACGCACACATACTGTTAGGGGAACACACAAACACGTACACATACTGTCAGGGGAACACACACACACACACACACACACACACACACACACACACACACACACACACACACAACACGTACACATTGTTAGGGGAAAACACACACACACACACACACACACACACAAGCCTTGACACTCGGCAGAAGCAAAGGCAATGGCTATGAACAAGATCTGCTCACCTTCAAGCAAAGGTGAAGCAAGGGAAGGGACGTGAGGGGGCGCTGAAGGTCTGAGTGGATCGAAGCAACGCTAAGCTAAGTGCAATAGCTTCGGTTCTACAACAACAGAGTGCAAGGCAGTCAACACACACACCCCACATGCGTGCACGCATAGTTTTTCTTCCTTGCACAACTATATTCTCTCTCTCTCTCTCTCTCTCTCTCTCTCTCTCTCTCTCACACACACACACACACACACACAATTTTACACATACAGTAATCTCATGGTTTTTGAGAGACATTCATTGGTGCCTTAACCAATTAGCATATTATCCAGTGGACCTACACTATATATTTACTAAAAAAACAATCTTCAATTTCATAAAGCATGGTACATCTCCTAGCCGAGGTGTTAGAGGAGTGCTCTTCATGGTTATTGTTCTTAATTCATCATGAGTACCTGGGCCGTAAGAGCTAGCTGATGAGTTATTAAGAGGGGGGAGTCAATGCTAAACATGCTGAAAGCCTACTTCAATATGGGGTCCCATAGATTTTGTATGAGGCGTTGAGAGATACTATAATATGGGTGCCCATAGATTAAGTATGAGGTGTTGAGAGATGACGAAGCCCACTTCAAGAGATTATGTACGAGGTGCTGAGATGCCGAAGCCTACTATGATCACTGTCCTCTTCAAGCATGTCATTCCCAGAACTCCATAGATTATGTGAGGGACTGAGAAGACAATTGTTTCTCACAAGAGATCTCACGAGAGGTATGATCAAACCCCTAATAGACAACTACATCGATTGCACTGCAAAAATTGGACATATTTGGTGCTAGAGAGTGGTGTCAGTCCCAAAACATCTAGACTGTACGTAGCTTCTAGTACTTCATTTCTTTGAAAGCTACAATGTGGAACACTATCGATCTCATGTGCAAAAATTGACTCTCAGAATTCACTTCATCGCACGGATCCATAGAAGCCAGCATAGCGAGTAAATGCTCTGTTGTCTTACCACTTGGGCAGCACAGCCTAGTCAACTCGTGATGGTTTGTCATCCCCATTGCCCATTTCATACATAAATCCACGATTAGCATTTTTCAAGTTGTACTTTCATTTGTGTGGATTGTAAGGTGGTAGAGTGTTGAAAATGTGTCCCATCATGCCCATTCCATACATTAATCCACAAGTAGCTTTTTCAAGCCGTACTCCCGTTTTTGTGTGGATTGTAAGGTAGTACAGAGTGTTGAAAGTGAATGACCTTGGAAGGGAGGAACGGCATGCCTCGTATACATTTGTGTGGATTGTAAGGTGGTAGAGTGTTGAAAATGTGTCCCATCAATGCCCATTTCATACATTAATCCACAAGTAGCTTTTTCAAGCTATACTCCCATTTTTGTGTAGATTGTAAGGCTGTACAAAGTGTTGAAACTGAATGACCTTGGAAAGGAGGAACTGCATGCCTCACATGTAAGGTTGAGTTTAAATATGTGCTTTGCTTGCTCAATATATCTCCATCAGCACGCCGGTAGGAGCGAGAAGTGTGGGATACGTTTGGTTTACATTCTTCCAATTATCCTGATTTACGTCGTATATTAACCGATTACGGTTTCGAGGGTCACTCATTATGAAAAGACTTTCCTTCAAGTGGACACGTGGAAAAGTACGTCACGATGATTCGGAGAAACGTGTGGTTCTTGAACTGATGGAGATGGCTTAAGAATTTCCCTATTTTGATTTGGCCAGTCCTTGGCGACTAATGCTGCCCAGATCCTTTTGTAATTTTGCCAGTCCTTGGCAGCTAATGCCGCCCAGATCTTTTTGTATGTCTCCGGATTCACCTAACAAAGGAACGAAAAAAGACTGGCAAAAATTACTGATAGAGATCTAGGGGATCGATAAATTAATATTGCACGTACATAAAGTGGTGCGTGATATTGATGTTGCTACGGTGCACGACGTTACCGCCTTTAAACACGCTTATGAGCATAAGCTCAAGAGAATAAGAGTTATGAAACACTTTGTTGAAAACATTCTCGAAGAATATGCTGAAAGGCCAAATGTTGCCAAAACGACATTTGGTAAAATGAAAGAAATGGTTACTAGATTGTCTCTCATCTTTGGGTAAAGTACATGGAGAGAGCATGTGACTTTTGTCAATAACTTGGTATGAAGCATGTGACATTGCAAACATCATTGCATTGGTTTCCATGTAAATGCAAGTGATAGAAAGAGCATTTGGCTTTTTTTAACACCTTGGTATGAAGAATGTGAAATTTTGAACATCACCAAGTAAATGTAAGTCAAGAGTGATTTTTTAAGGCTTCCACTGTGTGTATGTGCATTCTTAAGACGGAACCAACTACTCGTTATGGTCTTATATGATGCGGCATGTATTGGTAGCCAGAGGGCTATGGAATGTTATGGTTGGTACTTAGAAATGTTTTGGTTCCTCTGATGAACATGCTGCAGAAGACACATCTACAAACACGGACTCAGTTTCACATCGTACATTACCATATGATAGTATACCTCCTATTTAGTGGGATATGGAAGAGATATGTAGGCACATGTGTTGCTTGCTTTGTCAATCAAGAGGAGTATCATTTCTCATATTCATTCATGTAAAACTGCTAAATATGCTTGGGATGCACTTGTGTCATTGTACGAAGTACGTATTGCTTATCTACATAAGCAATTAGAGTCATAGCATACGAATGAGAGAGACTTTATGGACAGTTTCCTTACAAAAATCAAGGATTTTAAGGAGTACTTTGGTGGCTAGTGTTGATGAAGTATATTCTGATACTTCATTGTTTGGTGCCTACAGTATTAAATGTGTTGCTAAACTCGTATCAAAGTTTTGCTTCTACCATCAAACTTATGATGAAAGGCAATCCAAATGCCTTCAAGTTTGAGGAGTTGGTTTTAATCCAGGTAAAACAGATATATCATGCGTACAGGAGGTCATGCTTTTGTTGCCAGTCAACAAAGAGACAAAGGTAAATCTTTTTCTTAGGTTAGTTACAAGAAAAAATCAGAGTCATCTGGCAAGCCTGTAGATAAGGAAGGCGATAAGCCAAAGAAAAAGAGAAAATACAACTATTGCAGCAGGAAACTTGGCCACCACATTAATGAGTGCAAGAAGCGGTTGGAGAAGAGAAAAAGAAAGAATATAATGTATGGCTGTAGAGTTGATGTGTTAGCATCTAATGTAGAAATCAACGAATTTGCGAACTATGCACATGATGATTGCGCTTTCATGTGTAATGCAGTTTTGACCCTTCGTATAAGGATGTATGCATGGCTGTTATAGATATACATGAATGGTACTTTGACAATGGTACTAGTAAGCACATTACTTCTTATCACAATTTATTCTCATCACTTGAATCTGCTTCATAGGGAAACACTGTTACATGTGCAAACTCCTCATATCATGTAAAAGGAGTTGGCAAGATTGGTCTCACTGCTGCTACAAATGGTGGAACAATCATGCTCTCAGATGTATCATATGTACCAGGGATCTAGAAGAACTCATGATCTGTCTCTACCACCATTGCTAAGGTTGGCTTAGTGGTTCAGTTTGGTAATACAATTTTTGCTTCTGGTACTTTATTTTATGGCCTTTACAGGCTAGATGCATATGAAAGATAAAAGCATGATGTATGTATAGTTTCTGCCACAAAGGCAATGGGTGATGCTAAGTTGTGGTATGCATGGTCTGGTCACTTGAACTTTGGCAGTTTGTTGAGTTTGCATGAGCATAACATGTTGTCTGAGCTGCCACATCTTGAAGCCCCTATCAAACATGTTTTTGAGGGTTGTATTCTTAGAAAAAATGAAGTGGGCATCATTTCCCAAAGATTGTTCAACTAGAGCTATCTAAAAATTGCAGCTTATATACACAGTGATGTATGTGGTCCTGTGAGAATACCATCTATTGGGGGGGGCTACCACTATTTTGCCAAATTCTTTGATGATTATTCAAGAATACCTGGGTATGAGACAAAAATCAGAGGTTTTTATGTGCTTTAAGCACTTTGTTGCTATGTTTGAAAATATTTCCACATGTAAGATTGGTACCTTGCACTACTGATCAGGGGGCCGGGGGGAGGGAGGAGTATATGTCTAAAGAGTTTCATGCATATATGGCTGATCATGGGATAAAACACCAATGCATTGTGCCCTATACTTCTCAGCAAGATAGTGTAGCTGAACACAAAAATAGTTCTCTCATGGAGATAGCATGTTGTATGGTTAAAAGTCAAGAGTTACCTCATGGTTTCTGTCTACTAGAAGCAATACATATGCTTTGAACAAAGGCTTTGCATACACTTACGCCTTTTAAAGTTGGAATGGTAGAAATCCCTTCGTGACTTACTTACATATTTTTTGTTGTCTTGCTTATGTACTTATGCTTGAGCAAATTTGCCAACAAGCTTGATGATAAGGACATTAAATGTATTTTTGTGGGGTATAGCTCAGAAAGTAAAGGTTACTATCTTTATCATCCTGCTACTTGTGAGTAGAGATGATGTATTTGTGGAAGATGTAATTTAGCCCTTGCTTTTGTGTAGAAAATAGCAAAATGTATGTTTACAAGATGTATGTTTATTACAAGACATATTCGACACTCTCCTTCCATTGTTTAATGTAGGATACATTAATGTAGAGCATTTGGATACTCAAAGAAATGCTAAAAATCACTACACACAACACAGGTTAAAAATCAGTATGTTTTTTAGTCCACAGATCAGCATATTGATGAGGCAAATGTGGATGATGCAATTGATGAGAGGAAAGAAAAGGGAATTGAGGAGTTAAAAATTATGTTAAATTAGCTGGTGCAAATATCATGTGACAACAAATTGGCCACTCCAGCAGAACACGTGCATGTTCTCATCACGTATCTTATGTTGACACAGGTCATGCTCTTATTTCTAGTTTATGTAATAAAGGGAAACATGTCTCCTTTGATGAAGCAAAGGAATCAAATCAATGGATGAGTGTTATGTAATCTGAATATGATGCTTTACTAAAAAATGATATGTGGGAGTTGTTTGATTTTTCTCATGGCAAGAAGCCATTGATACGTGGTAGTTGTTTGATTTTTCTCATGGAAAGAAGGCCATTGTCATAAAATTGGTTATGCAGAGGAAAAAGGCATTGACTATCGTGAGACCTTTGCTTTCATATGCCGTATGACTATCATACAAAGTATTATTGCATTAGTAGCACAGAAAGATTAGAATGTACGTCAATTGGACATCGTGTCGAGTGGTTTTTGCTTTCAACTTGGTGATTCATGTATATCATGGCTCAGCAAGAAGCAACTCACTGTGGCTACCTTTAGTGACGCTAAGTACAAGGCAATGTGTTTGGCTCAGACACCTTATTGCTGATTTGGATATTGGTCCTTAGCTATTATCATATTTATTGATACATAGAGTACTATGATAGTTGTGAGAAATCTAGTTTTTCATGCTCGCACAAAGCACATTGAGATGCATTATCATTATGTTAGGGAGAGATGCTCCGTAGGGGGAAATGAGCTTGGCTTATGTGCCAATGTAGGATAACATGGCAGATTTATTTACGAAGGCTCTCTCACGAGAGAAGTTTGAAGCTTTTCATAAAGCTTTGAACCTAATTCTCTTTGGGGATTAGTATGGGATTACACATCTTTGTACTCTTAGTGCCAGCTCACCCCTTGTTCACATTATCACTTCTAGAGGGGATTTGTAGCCATATTTGGTAGTGATGTGTGTGAAGACACTAGGACCAGTTGAGACACTTTTTTCCTCTTTAGGAGGTTTTTCCCTCGTGCTAGTATATACCCATCTTAGGGTATACTTATCATCTTTGTATATCACACATTTATTATCTATCTATCATCTCATTGTGTACTCTCTTGAGCTTCTTCACTGTGTGTGTGTGTATGCATTTATGCAACCTTATTTCCAACATTAGGCTCTTGAGATGTGAATGGATTTGTTCGCCAAAGATACATGTAGGGATGTATATTCTCAATATTCATTATCGTGTTTTGATAAGAAAAGCAACTTTGTTGTCCACTTTTTTTTTTGCCTAGGAGAAACCTTGGATATAGTGATGATTGCAACTATGTGTTTTGCACTTAAAACATAAATGAGACTTGGAATTTGGTGCCATTGCTTGAAGGCAAGAAAGCTATTGGTTGTAAGTGGGTGTATAAGGTGAAACATAGCAGTGATGGTAGCATAAGTAGATACAGGGCTAGATTGGTAGCCAAAGGATATGCGCACACGTGGGATTGATTATGAAGAGACATTTGCCTCAATTGCAAAGATGGAAATTGTGAGAGTTGTGATTACGGTGGCTGCAGCTAAAGGTTAGTTTTTACATCAGATGGATGTGAAAAATGAATTCTTGCATGGTGACTTGGCAAGAAGAATTGTATATGGATTAACCACCTGGTTTTGAGGATACAGATCACCCCGGAGTATGTATGTAAGCTTTGTAAGGCTTTGTATGGTCTGAAGCAAGCTCCACAAGCATGGCACGACAAGATTGCTGAGTATCTTACCATTATTGGTTTTCATATGGCAAATGCAGATCACTCTTTGTATGTGCGCAAGAGTGATAAGAGTATTGTGATCATCACAATCTATGTCGATGATCTTATTGTTCGGGGTGACAACTTGGATGAGATTGAGCATGTGAAAAGTCTTCTCAAAAAAGGAAGTTTGAGATGAAGGATTTGGGAGATCTGCACTACTTTCTAGGAATTGAGGTCATTCATACACCTGACGGTGTTTGGCTTCACAGAGACAGTATATATTGGACATGTTGTCCAAGTATGGGATGGTTGATTGTAAGTCAATCTCGATTCCATTAGATCAAAATGGCAAGCTTAGTGCGGATGCAGGTTATGTGTTGGAGGATTCCATTATGTACATGAAGATTATGGGGAGTTTGATCTATGTCATGATCAGCAGGCTAGATTTGAGTTACACTGTTGGCTTAGAGAGCTAGTTTATGTAGGTTCTGTGCAAACCACATCTTGACAGTATGCGAGACACACTTTGGCATTTGAGGGCCACTGTTGATTATACATTGTTTTATGCAGCAGGTGTACCATTGGAGCTATATGGGTACACAGATGAAGATTGGGCGGGTAGCATCTCGGATAGGAGATCTACAAGTGGATTTATGTTTTCATTGGGGAGTGCTGCTGTGACATGGAGCAGCAAGAAGCAGCCCACAGTTACCTCTTGTCGAGTAGTGTAGAGGCAGAGTACAGAGGAGCTGCGGTGGCAGCGTGTAAGGTACACAAGCTACTGCTGATTTGGGGTTGCATGTGGAGAGAAAGATTGTCATATATTGTGATAATCTTAGCAGTATACAGTTGGCTAGGAACCCAGTTTTCCATGCACGGATGAACACATTGAGGTACATTACCACTTCATTAGGGAGAGAGTCTTGGCAGCAGGCGACATTGACTTGGCCTACGTCAGCACACAGGATCAGGTCGCTAACATCTTCATGAAGGCCTTGGGAGCTGAGAAGCTCCATAGATCAATTTCAGCTTCTTCTTGTCTCTTCCAATAGTTATCATGTCTTTCTCCAAATTGTCTTCTTGGTCTTGCCATGTCACAACTGTCACAATTGTGGCCTTTTGAGAGTAGGATTAGATATGCTCTATGTATGGATTTCATCCACATCGCGAGGAATGTCATAGGGAAATTCCATCTAGCAATCACCACTTGTTCATTTGTCACTATGCATGATGGCTTGATTGTTCTTTGGTCCACCATGTGTATATTAAATGATGATGGCATCCATACATGTATTTCCAACCGTTTTAGATAATATTATTATGCTACTCAAGAACTTCCATCCAAGAGTACTTCCGGTATATTGTCTCCTCGAATGTTTACTATTAATTGTGGAAATGCATTGCCGATATATCCTTTCTACTCTGGTATTCTGGCAAATCCACTACCTAGCTCTTTTGTTACAGCCTCAAAGTTTTTTCTTTTTTGAATATCCTAATAGCTTAGCTGCTAGCTTCTTATTATTATTTGGTACCAAGGTCAATAGCTGATTCCATATGATATTAAGTTCCATGTTCTTCAAATCATCCCATATATCATGCTCTTCCTTCCCTTATTTCTGTGTCTATGATTGTGTTGTGTCTGACTTACTAGTCTTCTTCATGGCATTGCTATCTTGTGCTACCTTTTGCATGTTGATTCTTTTCCCTTATATGCTCTTAAGGTTTCTTGTATCTCTACCCCATCCTCCTGGTGGTGGTTGTCTGCTTTTACTGCTATGTAGAACCGATTCACACTCCTTAGGGTTTCCTTTTTCTAGGCTACTGCATCTATCCTGGTTCTCATAAGTTCTTGCATCTCCCTATCCTTTAGACCTCTAAGGCAGATTCATGTTTTCTCTCAAGATTGCTCCCTACATTCCTGCACTGATTGTACCATCATTTTGGTGGATTTTACCTGAACTTCAGACCTCTAGGACAAATTCATGTTTTCTCTCAAGATTGTTCCCTACACTCCTGCACTGATTGTATTTACCTGAACTTTTACTTTTTCCTCTCACGACACGACTTATTTTTGTCAATGGTCTCTCTAGGCATACTAGTTCCTTTTTATTTGATCTTGTTTCTACACACACCGATGGCTTATCTTTCCCCATAGATACGAGTGTTACCATGTTTGTTGTAGTCTCTAATGATACCCATCTGCTCCCTCTTGGGCAAGCGGTCTTTAAATGACTAGAGGCTCTATAATACCAACACACATCTTTGTTTGTCAGACTGTTATGTTGTGTCCTCTCCCTCTTCTATTTTCATTGTAGTATTTACTTTAGTAGCATGGCCTCCTTGGCTGATTGTCATAATTTTTCTTACTACCAGGTGGTGTAACTCTAGGCTGCTATACAAGTGGGTGGCATTTTAGAGTCCTCCTTGAGGTGGCCATCTTATATGCACCTTTCCTAGAATACATTTCGTTTGTCCTATTGGGATTCTTCTCAACAAGATTGGACATTGTAGATGCAAGGTCCTTCACTTCCTTGAACAAAGCCTTGTTCTTTGTGTTCATAACATGCCCCCTTTTTCTTGCCCTTCCTTGCTTTACTGTCATAATTGAAATCATCATCATAATTGCTTGCATCTATGTCCTTTGACTCACTCTTTGAAGAATCATAATCGCTTGCATCTATGTCCTTTGCCTCTCTCTTTGAAGAATCATCTTCTACCACCTCTTTTTTTCTTCTTTTTGTCTTTGGACTTGTGAACATGTTCTTTTTTTTCTCTTTTAGCCTTCTTAAACCAGCTCCTCAAAGCCTTGTTTATTCACATAACTGTGGCCTCGTGCTAACCTAAGCTTGTTGCTTAAACCCTTGATGACCAGTCTCCCAATAGTTCCTCTAATAGTCTCTTGTCTTCGTCTAATCTTTTTTTGAGTGATTTCAGATTTGTTGCATATCTCACCACATCTAGCTCCTCAAAACCTTGTTTAGTCGCAGTAACTGTGGCCCATTGTTGACTTGAGCTTGGTGCTCAAACCCTTGATGAACTAGTCTTCCGATACTTCTTTTGACGGTCTGTTATCTTCATCTAATTTGTTTTTGGGTGACTACAACTTTGATGCACATCCAAATCTCCATGTTTCACCTCTCTTATGATGTTTGTTAGAGCCAACCCATCGTCTTAACTTTCTTGAACCTCTTCAAGAATGCATCTTTGAGCTCCTCATTTGTGTTAAAATTATCATTGTAAAATTGTGTGAACCATTCCATTGGTACATTTCCAAATGTGGTAGCAAATTGGTCTCTTTTTGGCTCTTCCAGATGTCATCTTGACTTTCCATGCTTGTTCAAGTTTCTTGACATGTATGTCTAGGTCATCCGATTTCTTACCTTTAAATGTTGGGAAGCACTTCTTGTTCAGATTGTTGGCAATCGGCCTACCCTCCTTATCCTCCTGGTACCTCTTCTTCATGCAGCTACTCATCCCTCTGCAACTATTACACCCACTCATCCTCCATGTGTGCTAGGTTGTTTAGTGCAGTGCTGATCTACCTCTGCTCATTAGTGTTTGCTTTCAAGATTCTTTCTCTCGACTATTAGTGAACATATCCTCAAGCTTCTCTAATGATTAGTCTTTTCTCTTGTAGGATTGCCAAAAGTGTCAAGGAGCACAACAAGATATACATCCTGCTGATTAGGACAAATTCAACAATGTTTAAATGCCCAAAATACAATATTACTAGTCAGACAACGTAGTCTGACATGCACACTATTGAGATATCGAGCTCCACTAGTATTGTGAATATAGATAACTAGCCTTGTTGATAACATCTGCCTTTATGCCACTAGTTGGGTTGGTGAGATTATGAGCAATATGCTGGTAGTGGTTTACAAGCTGCGTGATAGCTAGTTTGGTGTACTAGAATTATGGCATAGTTATAGTGCCAGCTCATGTAGGCGGGTTCACACTATGGACCAACATTCTTCTCATGGTATGAGAGCTTTGATTTGTGTGAAGATCTCAAGAGGAAAGAAAAGGAAGTAATACATGGGTAATGGTAACTTCATCTCTTTCCCTTTGTGGTTTGGAATCAAATCTCTACATGTATAGTTGCTAGGCGCAAGAGAAGTAGGGTCACATCTTGGGGTGCCCTTTGTGGTGAAGCAAAGGAACATTATATTTTGTGGAGTGAAATCCATAGGACCTCACTAATTTCAAAAATTTTATTCAAGGCCATGCCGAGCCCTATTTTTTACTATGTAAGTTTTTCGCAGCCACTATGAAAGTATCAATTTTTATTGTATATGGAAATCAGCCCATACTAGCTAAAAGTTAGCTTAAATTTCAATCCACAGATCAACCTATTGATGAGACAATCATGGATGATGCACTAGATGATGAAAGGGAAGCCATACAGGCATCCAAGAGTGCCAAAATGGCTGGTTGTGCAGACATCGCGGGACAATAAATTAGCTACTCCTTTACCTGGCAAGATACGTGCAAGTTCTCATCATGCATCTTATTCTTTTATGGATCATGCTCTTATTTTCCAATAAAGGAAATGAAGAGGAACTTGTTTCCTTTGAGGAAGCTCATGAAAATGACCAATGGATGTAGGCCATGCAAGATGAGTATGATTCAATCCTCAAAAATTACACTTGGTATTAGCAAATTTACCTTGTGGTAATAAGGCCACCATTGGGACGAAGTGGGTTTATAAGCTAAAGAGTAAAGCTGATGGTAGCATTGAGATCACTATACCGTAAGGCTTGTGATTACAAAGGGTTATGCTGAAGAGAAGGGCATAGAATAATTATGAGACCTTTGTACCCACGTCTTATATAACTATGATCACATGTATTATTACATTGGCAACACATCATGGTTGGAATGTGCATTAGTTGGATAGCACGACTACCTTCTTAAATGGTGACTTGTTTTGCAGGAGGAGGTTTATGTATCTCAACCTCATGGTTTTAATAAGAAGAGACAAGAATCTAAGTATGCAGGTAAGGAAAAGCTTTATATGGCCTTAATCAGGCTCCCAGAGCATGGTATAAAAAGATAAACACATACTTGGTTGTAAATTTTTTAAACAATAGTCTACAACTAAGAGTACCCTCTATGTAAAGAGGAGTAAATATTGTTTTTGGGCATCGTTTTATACGTTGATGACATACTGCTCACATCCCTACTAATGAGGACAAGATTTCAACCTTCAAGGCTAAATTACATCTCATTTGAGATGATAGATTTGGGCTCATTGCATTATTATTTGGCCATATAGTTTATGTAATGTGATGATGATATTATGATGTTGCAGTCAGAGTACATATAGAGGTTACTTACAGAGTTTGGTCTTGAAGATTATAAGCCTATTGCTAACACTAGTAGAGATAGGTGCTAGGCTTAGTCTCTCCAGGATGTAGGTGAACCATTTGATGTCACTTTATCAATATAGGCTATTGGGTGCCTAATCTATCTATGTAATATAAGGCGAGACATTCAATTTGGGGTCCCCCAGTTGAGCAAGTTTATGCACAGTTTGGGAAGTAAGCATTGTTAGGCTACCAAGCAAGCATTCAGATATTTATAGTGCCTTGGCTTATTCTATGCTAAGAGGGGTGATGTTTAGCTATATTCTTTTAGTGATTTTGATTGGGCTGGATGTTACAACACACACGAGTGTCCACTAGTAGCTTTTTCTTTCATCTTGGTGATTTATGTATATCATGGCTCAACAAGAAGTAGCCAACAATGGCCACTTTGAGTTGTGATGCTGAGTACAATGATGGTAGCTTTTACAATAACAATGCCTTTTGGTAGATCTTGGTTTTGGATAGCAATCTCTCACCTCCATCTTCACTAACAGCTAGAGTGAATTAGTCATGTGAGGAACCCAGTGTTCCATGCTCGCAACACAAAGCACACTAAGGTGCATTATCATTATGTCAGGGAGAGGTTCCTTATAGGAGAGATTAGTCTTACTTATGTCTCTACACATAACAATGTGGCAGATATGTCCCACCAAATCTCTCTCACGAGAGAAGTTCGAAGCTCTTGTTTATTTCCATTTGCAGATTGATTAACCACATGAACCCCTTACATGTTCACATCATCACTAAGGGGAGATTTATAGCATTTATATGGTAGCGATGTGTGGACGTAGGCTAATAATGGGCCGTCGCACTTATTCCCTCTTTAGGAGGTTTTTTTCCCTAGTGCGTATGTATGCACTCTTATGAGTTTATAAGTCAACTTATCATATCACTTCTTATACTTCACTCATTCTCATCAATCTACTTTGAGTGTTGTGCTTCCATCTCTCTCTCCTTGCTTGCAGCATCTATGTCTGTGTTGCTACATTGATCTCCACTCCAACAAGTTGCTATAGGTAAAAATGTATAATATATTATCATAAATTATGAGCGAGGATAGTTTCTAGGCTTGGAAATTCAAGATGACTAATATTCATATGGGAAAAGAATATAGGTAGTTCATCATAGGTGATGAACTACCAAGAATATTGGTAGTTCATCATATTCATATGGGAAAAGAATATTGGTAGTTCATCATAGGTGATGAAAAGGAGCCATAGACTGCTCAAGAAAATCCCACTCCATAGGTACATACATATAAAGCATGGCATGGAAGATAGAGAAAGGTGATGTACTAGTTTTCTGTTAGTGTGACATACTCTACGATTGTGCATATACATGATGCATAAACACCTAAGGAGGATTGAGACACCTTGGTGAAGATGTGCGATACAAACACTTAAGCTTGGAAGATGAAGCTAAAGCAAGAACTACATAATGTGACCAGAGGAAAGCTGAGTATAAATGATTACTCGGTGAAGATTAAAAGGCTTGCAGATTCCCTTTCTTCTATTGGATTACCAGTAGGATGACGATGATATGGTATCGGTGACCTTGAATGATCTTGGCCAAGGAATATAGTTAGTTTCAAATTTTCATTGGAGTTCGAGAGGACTTTCCAAACTTTTAGGAATTGATTGCTCTCCTTATTTAGAAATGAATATTGAGGGAGGTTCATCCTTTGAAATTTCATATAAGTAGGCCTTCTACTCATATATAGGTAGAGGTAGAGGTAGATCATCATTTAGAGGACGTAATGGTGGTTGCTTTTTGGAAATCAAAACTAGAAACAACAACAACAACAACAATAAAAAATCAGTCTCTTAGATGTGAAAGAGGCCACTCTAGAGGTAGAGGAAGCTAGAGAGGGCAAGGTAGTTGAAAAAGAAACCAAAATGGAAAACTAAAGCACATTGCAAACTTCTATAAAAATCAGAATGATATCAAAAGTAAAAAGTTACAAACAAGGCAACTATGCATCATCAAGTAAACACTCGAAGGGTACACTACTAGAAAACCCTAGGTATCACGTGTGTTCAAGAGGTATTAAAAAAACCCCTTAACTAAAAAATTTTCCCCAATAAAACAATCCCTCTTTACTTATGAACTAAATGATTTTTTTCTAAAGTTGAACCCTCTTGTTACCCCTCGAGAGTAAACATGGGGATGTGACATAAGTTAGCAGCTATTTGTGATAAACAACAAGGGATGCTTAATTCCATGTGATAAGAGATGTGTCAAGATCAAGAGATATTTAGTATTTGGATTCTGGCACCTTTAATCACGACTAATCATGGTGAGTGATTTATAGATATGTACAAACTAGAAAAACTAAGGTATGTGAAAACATGTGATGATACTACGTACCCCATTGCATATGTTGGGGGTAAAGTGCCATTGTCTATGTAGGATGGAAAAATGAAGTAAATGGCATATGTACATGTTACTAATATTACAAAAAACCTGGTTTTTATTGGATAGATGGTTGAGGAGGGTCTACTTGTGAGGTCCAATCCTCAAGAGTGCTTTATGGAAGACTTCAAAAATTAGTGCCACTTGGTTTTAAAGGGTAATAGAAACAGCAAGATGTTTATTTGGATATTAACATACATAAGGTGAAGGCAACCATGTTTGCGTATGGGACAAGTGTCATTTTGCAAATATTGACATATGGCACAAGCACATTAGTCATATGAATATACATTGGCTGAAGTCTATGTAGGTTCAAAATATTGTTTTGCAAGTTTGTTGAAGTTTAAAGAAGTTGATGATATGCACAAAGTATGTGAAATATGCCAGCTTGGTAAAAGCATGCTAAACATGCTTTCGTGCATGAAAAGCACATCAGTGTAAGGCCATACATCAGAATGTATTTTATACATTTTGATGTATGGGAAGAACCGACCAAGACTACAAGAATGACTGGTTGTAGGTGCTAAGTTACATTCATTGATGATCAGACTAGAAAAGTGTGGGTTTACTTCATGAAGGAGAAATGTGAGGTGTTTTTTTACTTTTAGAGATTTAAAACCTTTTTGTTAAGAAGGAAAAAGGTATGCAGATCAAATGACGAAGATTCGATGGTGGTGGGGGAGAATGAGTTGAATGATTTCTTGAGAACATAGGGAATATGAGGTAGTTCACATACAGGTATACTCTGTAATAGAATGGTCCAATAGAAAGGAAAAATAAGCACATTTCAAAAGTTGCTCGTAGCTTTATGTATGAAAAGAATATGCCGGATTGTTTTTGGTCGGAAGAAGCAGTAGCAAATTGCTGTTTACATTTTGAACAAGACCCCTATGGCACTATAGTTGTTCATGGCATGACACCTAAATAGAAGTTTACACGTATAAAACCAGATATGTCTCTCGTGAAAGTGTTTTATATGTACATGTTTGTGATAAACTAAGAACCAAGTTGGATCCAAAGGCAGAGAAATGCATCTTCATTGGTTATTCTTTGGAGTAGCAAGGTTATAGATGTTATAACTTTACCACTCTTGAGATGTGAGTCAGAAGAGATGTCGTCTTTGATGAGATGAGTTTTGGTATATGCACCATGAAGATGCAGACGTTAAAAGTAATGATGTTGTCCCCACATATAGAGTAATAATCATAAGTGCTTAGTGGACTTGGAGAGTCTTTTAGGAGTGGATCCACTGTTAGTCCATGCTCAAGTAGGTTGAGAACAGATGCAAGGAATGTGGATGCATCATGTTGTGATACTATAGGTGTTGGTACACATGTATCACGTAAAGGGAAGGAAAAGCTAGATCAAGCTTTTGTGCATAATCTGTGAGTAGCCACTCTTATGTGGATGGTGACTCTAGGAGCTTTGAGCAAATATTTGATGATTGAAGAGAGAGGAATAAAATATATTGGCATAAAACTCAAAAATAGAAGAATGTTAGGGCTGAATACCATCTACCAAAACATATGTCAGAAGGAATATCAGGGAAAGAGGCCAAACTGATTGAAATCCAGTCTGACTGAAGTCTTTCTCCACAATTTGAACTTACTTCTCTTCGTTTCCCGCCTCTCTTATAGCGTCACTTATTTCCGCCATTTCTGCTTCATCTTTTTTTCTCTTTTCTCATCCTCTTTTTTTATTCCATCTTAATAGTCTGGTAAACTTCATTAAGCTATCTTTTTTAATCGGTGATTTCTATTTTGTTTGTTATGTTCGTTAATATTCCTAACCATGATGTATGTCATTTGTGAAAACTTACAGGGTTTTTTGTCAACTCGACTCTATAAGGAAAACGGAGTGCAAGGTTCACAACATTTCTTTAAAGTTTTATTTTTCGTTATTTAGACTGTTAAGCTCAACAAAATGGTAATAATTTCTCTTTTCCCTTTGTAGATGAGCTCTAGGAGAAAACACATCTGCGTCATTGAAAGTGTGGAGATTTTCAACAAGAAGGATGCTGATCAGCTGGATCCCTCAACGGTTTAGGAAGTCAGACTAAATCATGATGAGACCCAGCACTCAAGGAGCATTTAAGGTAAAACAAAAAGACATTATTGATCCTAACAAGCATTGGAAAGGTAGGATCGTGGAGTTCTACAGGCGATCAAATGGTGCAATCAAGGTCCTTGTGCAGCATGTTTATATGCACACGAACATAATGCTACATCACCACAATGAAAGTACAAGATCTAAGACAAATAGTAAGATTCAATAAGTAGTGTTTGTTTTCTGTGTTCAATGCCTAGTTGTTTTGTGCCCTATAGCTAAGCATTAAAATTTTATTACAGCTTTATATCCATCGAATGTGGAGGAGTGGCAAAATGTAGAGTGCATCAGTGGAAGAATTTATGTCTTCCATATAGAGATAGGCACATTGCTATATGATAACCCATCCAACAATTTAGCAGCATAGGGAATCTTCTTTTATAATTTCATGTATGTTTTGGCTAATGCAAACGATAATGTTAGTAGACTGGAGTCTATCTCACTATCATCATTGTCTAGCCAAGAATGAGGTTGTTCCTGCAGCACAGACATCATTGCATACAAGAATAAGATAAGAACAGATATGCATGCAATGAAACCATCAACAGGTTCTAATGATGTCCATTTGAGTTGGTTTATACCATTTAGTGCCTTTGCACAAATGTTTGCATCATGTAAGGGTGTCAAGAAAACAAAGTTAACATATCAAGTGAGGTTCCTTGATAATGATTGGATGAACCAATTTTTGGGAGAGGGATGGGATGTAAAGAGGACCTCTGTAGAAGATGCCATTGAATGTAAAGTAACAATACCAGATGTTACATTTAGGTGAAATCAAAACACAAATTTTGTTTGTGTTTATAGCAAATTCTGTTAGGGTGGCATCTGTTACTTTTAAGCATTGATTGTTTCTATGACCATGTATTTCAAGTAGATCAAAACCTGGTGAAAGGAAAAGCCAACCATTTTTTAATTCGGAATGGTCTTTTATTCCGAAATGATAAGGTTTGCGTGTCGGATGTGCCGTAAATTAAGTTAAGGATCCTATTTGAGTGCCATGATGCACCATCGAAAGGACATCCTGGCATACAACGTACCTTGGCTTTAGTTAGAAGGACATTTTATTGACCAAAAATGAAAGATTTTATTCAAAGATATTGGTCCGATGTCATCAATGTCAGATAAAAAAGGTTGAACGCCTTAAATCTGCTGGGTTATTACATCCTTTGGATATTTTGTCTAGAAAGTGGGAAAGTATTTCCATGGATTTCATTACGGGACTTCTACGTACTAGCAAGGGTCACAATGCCATTTGGGTAGTCATGGATAGATTGACAAAGATGGCTAGGTTTTTACCATAAAGACAATAGTTAAAACTTCAGAATTGGCTTACCAATTTGTCGAGCAACTGTTTAGACTATATGGTCTACCTTCTGATATTGTGAGCGATTGAGACTCTTAAGTTCACGGCTAATTTTTGGCAGGAAGTTTTCAAGAAATTGGAAACAACTTTAAGTATGAGTCCCTCTGATCATCCGCAGTCTAATGGGCAAATAGAGCATGTGAATCAGATTGTAGAGGATATGCTTTGTGAATATGTCTCTGGAAAACCATCAAATTGGGAAAAGTATCTTCCAATGATGGAATTTTCCTATAACAGTTCTAAACATACGGCTACTGGTTTTAGTCCATTCATGCTTATGTATGGGTATCAACCCAGGGCACCTATTGATGTCGATCTTAAGGACATTGAGCTTGATGCATCAAGGGATTTCTTGCATAATATGCAGGAAATGCTGACCAAAGCTCTGGATTCTATCAGGAGTGCTCAAGATAGGGCATGGTTTTATGTTAATAGAGGATTCTCGCCTCGATCTTTTGAACCAGGAGCATTAGTTTATTTAAAAGTTCCTAAAGACTCTCAAACTTTATCGATAGGAAAATGCTCGAAATTATCTCCTAGATATTGTGGTCCATTTCGAGTTATATGTTGGATTGGCATGAATGTATATGAACTAAAACTGCCTCCACATATTAGAGTTCATCCAGTATTTCATGTCAGTAGATTGAAAGAGAAACTGGGAGGTGAGGATAATATAATTACTCCTCAAGAACTCGCTGAAGTCGAAGATTTATCCTATGTTCCACACGAACCTGAAAAGGTACTTGAAATCAGGGAAAGGAAACTTTGTATAGTCGATTAATCCCTGAGGTTAAAATTAAGTGGAAAGATAGGGAAATAGAGGATTCGACTTGGGAGTCAGTTGAGAATGTTCAGCGCAAATTTCCTTCTTTTCATTACAAGAGTACAATGTTTTGAGAGAGGGGAAGTATGTTATGTGTGTAAGATCCCTGTCCCCACCGAGCAACGGATTCGGGGTGCTAGCAGCGGAAGTAGCACTTCTTGCGCGGGGAAGGGTCCCACACTCACGGCCTCGCCCACGGATATCCGGACAAGAGACTAATCCGTCGGTTTCTCCTAAAACCGAACCCGAAAAACTCCCTTTACCGAAAAGCACGGGCGATTCCACTAGGATAACTCTTTACTCTAACGTAGTCAAGACCATTACTGATCAAACTGATCCGACTGCACCTATAGAGGTACTCGATCAGATCAAGAAAGAACTTGCACTTGGATCATTGGGATCAACGCTTTTTTCCCCATCAAGAGGCACAGCCGTTGATTCCTATTCCATAGAACAATTACTATCCGGGATTTACTTCATCTATCGTAATAATAGAAATTGAGTCTCGATTTACGGATCCATCAGTCCAGCCTAACCCCATCCGATCCCATGAGTTAGCCAACCGCCCAACCATTGTAGTGATGGGATCCAATTAGGAATTTGGTTAGGTTTTGTCCCGGGTACCAAGGAAAAGATTTCCAAGGCCCCCTAGCTGGAAGTTCGTGCAAACATAAAACTAGCCACACCACTTACACACCCAATATGAAATTGCCTTTTTCTTAGCATCAGCTAACTTTAAAACAATCCTTTAATGAAACCATAGTACCACTGATCACAATCTTCCAAATTATCCGGTTGATTCTTAATTTCCCATCATTCCTTCATCAGAGTATCTATGGCATCATTGGCAACTAGAACGCTCACCACCTGTCCACTCAAGGGCCTTTTCAATAGTTCCTAGCCCATAATACTCAGCAATATAATCACTTATAAAAATCAAGATGGACTCTCGTTGAAGATCAGCAAGATCAACCAACAGATCCATATAAAGAGCCATGGACTCATCCATTGAAGACCAGCAAGGTCAATCAATCAGATCCATGCCCGGTTTCACAAAACAACTCTTACTCCTTGTTCCAATATCTTCCTCGACGCACGTGTGGGTATCCTAGGCGACCCAGAGCCCGAGCACCGTATGGTCAGCACCCTCTAGGATCCTTCGTAGGTGACCTAGCGCTTCACTCATAGGCCGCTTCCTTGGTCCCTCATCCACCGTACCAGAAGCTCACCATTTTAATCGAACCGAGGCTGGTCAAGACCTCGGCCGACCTTGCTACGCGAGACGTCCTCCATTGACTCTCCGTCAGGTTGCAACTTTAACAGTTAGGTCTTCATGACCTTAATCCACAAGACGGTCAAAATGCTTCCCCAGCATTCTTGACATAAAACAGTCATTTATAAACAGTCACAAAATACAGTTTCTAAATCGAACTCTCGTCTTTCCACATTATCCCTCCTTAGTCCACATTACTTATTCCACATTCCATTCAATGTGTACTCATTCTCATCCATTTTCTCATATCAACGACACATTAATTCACATACACATTCACATTCACATCCATACATCCACATCTACATGCATACATCCATTTTCACATCTTCATTTATACATCCACATCCCATATCCACATTCATACATACACATCCATATCCACATCCATACATCCACATCCACATCCACATTCACATTCATACATCCACATCCACATTCCCATTCACATCTATACATCCACATCTACATCCACATACATACATACATCCACATCCATATCTACATCCATACATCCACATCCACATCCACATCCACATTCACATTCACATCCATATATCCACATCTACATGCATACATCCATTATCACGTCCTCATTCATATATCCACATCCACATACATACATACATCCACATCCACATTCCCATTCACATCTACATCCACATACATACATACATCCATATCCGCATTCCCATTCACATCTATACATCCACACACATACATACATCCACATCTACATCCACATTCACATCTACGCATATACATCTTCATGCATACATCCATTTTCACATTCATACATCCACACTCCCATCTCCACATTCACACATCCACATACATACATCCATTTCCACATTCCCATTCATATATCCCCATATGCCTTTACATCTAATTTTTTACATCACATCCATTCTTGCCCTATCACGACCCATATACATCTTATCCTATCACATACACTTCTTGCCTTATCTCATACACATCTTAATTCATCTTATCACTTGCTAACTTATTTCATAAGCATCTTATCACCTCTTATCACATCTTATACACCTCTTATCACATCCTATCACATCTCATATCTATTTATAGAATACAAGAGAATTCTTATATTTGATATAAGATTTCTTTACACATTTATTTATGCATAAATTCCATTTAAGGAGATTAATACTTTCGAAGTAAAAATCAATCTTTTATGCATCTTCCTATGCATAAATTTATTTTAAATGAAAATAACACTTTTGAATTAAAATTCAATCTTTTATGCATCTTCCTGTGCATAAATTCAATTTAGATGAGAATGACACTTTTGAATCAATCTTTTATACATCTTCCTATGCATAAATTCAATTTGGTAGGAATTACACTTTTAGAATAAAAGAATTTCTCTTATGCATCTAAGTTATGCATAAAATCTCTTTATGATGAAAATCACACTTTTAGTATAAAAAGAATATCTTTTATGCATACTTCTATGCATGAAATCCAAATATGATAAAAGTAACACTTTTATAATAAAATAATCAACTATTATGTATACTTCTATGCATGAAATTCAATTGTGATATAAGTAACACTTTTATAATAAAATAATCAACTTTTATGCATACCTCTATGCATGAAATTTAATTGTGATATAAGTAACACTTTTATAATAAAATAATCAACTTTTATGCATACCTCTATGCATGAAATTCAATTGTGATAAAAGTAACACTTTTATAATAAAATAATCAACTTTTATGCATACCTCTATGCATGAAATCCAATTATGATAAAAGTAACACTTTTATGTTAAAATAATAATCTTTTATGCATACCTCTATGCATGAAAATCAATTATGCATAATATAAAAATCAATTTCTCTATGATTACAATGAATATCTTTCAATTAATCTAGGATGATAATTCCTAGAATATGGTAGGAAGTCCTCTTTTCATGCTTTGAATGAAATTATTTTATGTGTAATTTTTATAAAAATTTTGCCATAGCTCCGCTGCTATGACTGATAAATCTCAAATTATTTGGAAGGATAAAGCTTATCATTAAGAGAATGATTAGAATGATCCCTAATTGGATCATTAACCCATAATGGATTGAATCATCAATATTCAAGAAATACATAAACTAAAAGCATAGAA
The DNA here is from genome assembly GCF_041138505.1 of Cibotium barometz. NCBI lineage: Eukaryota > Viridiplantae > Streptophyta > Polypodiopsida > Cyatheales > Cibotiaceae > Cibotium > Cibotium barometz. Next base: position 35,545,038 of record NC_141048.1, on the reverse strand, counting down.
AAAAGCCATTAATTTGGCCTCAAGCATAGATTAATCTTAAATTAGGGAAAAGCTTTATGAAAAGCTTCACTTGGATTGAGAATAGGTCATGAGAATGACTATTCTTTGAGTGAGAGAGAGAAATTACATAAAAACCATTAGAATTAAGCATAAATGAAAATTTATGTAATTCTTTACTATCTTTCATCAATTAACTTCAATAACATTCATCAATTTATGTAATTCAAGTACTACCATTCATCAATTAACTTCAATAGCATTCAAAAACCATTCCAATTAAGCTTCTCAAGCTTGAGAGGGGTTGAGAAGAGAGAAACATTGAGAAATTATAGAAAATGATCAAAATTCACTAATTACCTTACAAATTGCTTGACTCTTTGTTCACGGTAGAGGCCCCCAACCAATCAATTGGTTTAGTATGTTGATGGAGCCACCAATGGGGATTGAAGAAAGAGGGAAGTGTCAAAAACTAGTGAATTATTAATGAATTCACAGTTCTTGGCTTAGGTGGAGTAGAGTAACAATGCATTAAACATTGTTGAGTTTCAACAAAAGGGGAAAGCCTCTATTTATAGGAAAAAGTGAGCTCCTAACCAAACAAACTGATTCTAAAATTTTCCAACTCAGTTTGGTCAATTTTTGACCATTTTTAGATTAGTTGAGCTAACTTTTTGCAACTAGACTTGAATTAGGAGAGAGGAGAGATGAGATATCTCAATTTTTATGAGTTTAAAACTCATTCAAGCATGTGAAATATGCACCTCTTTTAATGGACTCCCCTTCCTTACATATGTGTCAAAATGGAATCATTATACCCAAAATATCTCATATTTTTAATATTGCTCATAGTTTTTTACTAATAAACCTTGTACATTTTCAACTCTTCATCTTATGTGAGCATTTACTCATTTTTGGATACCCAAAATATCTCATATTTTTAATATTACTCATAGTTTTTTACTAATAAACCTTGTACATTTTCAACTCTTTATCTTATGTGAGCATTTACTCATTTTTGGATACCCAAAATATCTCATATTTTTAATATTGCTCATAGTTTTTTACTAATAAACCTTGTACATTTTCAACTCTTCATCTTATGTGAGCATTTACTCATTTTTGGATACCCAAAATATCTTATATTTTTAATATTGCTCATAGTTTCTTACTAATAAACCTTGTACATAGTCAACTCTTCATCTTATGTGAGCATTTACTCATTTTTGGGTATCTTCTTTTATAAATTGGATTTATCTCCTCCCTACACATGGATTGATGCTATTGGCCCATAGGAACCTTAATTGGACCATAATCCAAAAATTTCTGAAAATCTAAACCCTTAGGCTAAGGTCTTTTATACCCATTTTCAATAAAATCTAAACCCTTAGGCTAAGGTCCTTTATACCCATTTCCAATAAATTCCAATTGCACATTGGAAAGTTCTTTTTGAATTTCTGTTTCACGGGAATTCATTTTAATAATATGAGAAATTTTTCTATCTAAAAATATTTAAAATCTGAATATTCTCTCTCTAGAATATTTTCTCTCTCTATATTAAAACGGTTAGAAATAAGATCTTTCATATTTCTGAAGAGGGGATTGATTACAGGGAAAGATGCTAGATATCTTGAGAGGCTGGGGAGGAATCTTACATTATCTCCTACTTGAAAAATGCGAGATGTCCTCATCTCGCAACTGGGGGTAATTTCGCAAGATGCACGAATATGAGACTGAGAGAAAATTTTAATTAAGATTAACCACCAAGAAAAGTCTCAAAGAGAGCAAGACTCGAGACAAGAACAAAGATTTCAACTTTATTCATTCTTGGAACATATACAGTAAAGATAGAAGAACTCTTTACAATTCCATAAGCCCGTCCATCATATGGTCACAAAAGCAGCACTCACAAGGTGCACACGTATAAGGTAACTCATCTATGGGAATAATTCGGCTGGTTATTGCAGCACCTACCTCAGTGGTATGAGGTGATCTAACAAAAGGACCTCTAAGAGGCAAGCCAAAAACGAGATAAAGGTATATCTTCTGGTGAGGAAGAAAGTATGCTAGTAAGAAGACCCGCTCAGAAAATCCACCATGCCTTGATCTCATCACACAGTAGTATCGGGGACCCAAACCCAAGGCTTTAATAACCATAGCCAAGCGGACATTGTTACGGAAGTGCTGTCGTCCCCACGGTGTTACCCTAGTTATATCTCGACAGGTCCGCCATTTGGTCTGAGCTACAAAAGCTCCCAAGTGAGGGAAAAGTGCGCGCTCATACAACTCTATAAAATCCTTTTCACAGACTCGCTTGTGTCTTGAAGGTGAGAAATCATCATGGATAAAACTAGTTCTTGCTGCCAAGCCATGAAGGAGATTAAGAAAGGAAGGAGATCGATGGAAGTAAGATTACTATGAGCGACAAGTAAAAGTTACGACTTATATAAAGGAAGGAGCTAGCGTAACCTAGAAGCCAACGGTATCTTGCCACTGAAGTTTTACCGTCTTCCCATGATTTGGGTTTGGCACATATATCTATAGAAGGCTTACATGAATACACTATGAACTTTGAGATGAGGAGGTAAAAGAAGCTCGTAGGCTAAGTCACCTACTTTCTTTGAATTCATATAAGGCTCACAATATTTGGGGGATAATTTCTTATACTTCCAAAGAGATAAAGAACTTCTTTTGGACCGTACTCGAATGAAGACCAAAACCTTGATATCCAAAACACCGATTTTCACTTCTGATTTCATTGTTCTGAATCCTTAAAACATGTGGGACTCCTGAGAAGTATTCCAGGGAAAGGGTCTTCCTTTTTAAAACAGAATCTTTCTTTTATATATATTTTTTAGAGAGGGAATAATTATAAGATCAAAAAGGGAGATTCTTACTCCTGTATACCTCGAAGGCTAGGAAGGAATCTTACATTCTACCCCACTTAAAAGTACGAGATGTCCTCATCTCGCAAGGTAGAGGACAACTCTTTTTCTTAAGATCCAATTTTATTCTAGGGTTCCTTATATTCTGGTCAACCCAACAGAATACTAGGATAAATATCCCTTATATAGAACTCATCATTAAATAACAATTCATTCAGATCATATCATTCATATCTTTAACATGATAATGGTCCACCATTAGACCGAAAAATTTCCTTCTGAACATTCCTCCACGGGAATTTCAGTCAAGCAAGTTCTCAATTTGTCATCCCTTAACTTGATCTACCGGTCAAGTGTTAACAGTAGCAATCTGACAGCACAATCCACTAATCTCATAGTGATTTGCTGAATTCATTATCATTATTCCAGTTATGAATATCATCACAGGGACTCGTCCCATTCATCCTCATTAAGGTTTTGCTCAGGTTATTATATTTCAACTAAATTTCAGAAATCATCATTTTTCAATCAGAATCCAAATCAATTCATCAATTCTCAAACAGAATTAAAAATCATATCAACCACATTCGAAATCATCATCTAGATAGCATTAACGCTTATAATTTCAAGTCTTAGATTTACTCGTATATACTACCAGTAAAGAGCTGCAGTTATACCCTCGGTATATACGGGTAGTCATGATACTTGGAACTATAAGGTAAATACCATCATGTCTAGGCCTCAAGCAAGTCAGGGTTCCATACAATTGCGGTACTTTCATTTGAAGACCCAATTACTAATTTACGAATTTTCAGTTTGAATATCAATTTGTATGAATTATATCACACAATTACAACCTTTTTGTGATTCTAGATAAATTTTTGATATATTTGGCTTCTCGGTTGATCCTCATTAACCAAATGCTCTGATACCAACTGTAAGATCCCTCTCCCCACCGAGCAACGGATTCGGGGTGCTAGCAGCGGAAGTAGCACTTCTTGCGCGGGGAAGGGTCCCACACTCGGGGCCTCGCCCACGAATATCCGGACAAGAGACTAATCCGTCGGTTTCTCCCAAAACCGAACCCGAAAAAACTCCCTTTACCGGAAAGCACGGGCAATTCCACCAGGATAACTCTTTACTCTAACGTAGTCAAGACCATTACTGATCAAACTGATCCGACTACACCTATAGAGGTACTCAATCAGATCAAGGAAGAACTTGCACTTGGATCATTGGGATCAACGCTTTTTTCCCCATCAAGAGGCACAGCCGTTGATTCCTATTCCATAGAATAATTACTATCCGAGATTTACTTCATCTATCGTAATAATAGAAATTGAGTCTCGATTTACGGATCCATCAGTCCAGCCTAACCCCATCCGATCCCATGGGTTAGCCAACCGCCCAACCACTGTAGTGATGGAATCCAATTAGGAATTTGGTTAGGTTTTGTCCGGAGTACCAAGGAAAAGAGTTCCAAGGCCCCCTAGCCGGAAGTTCATGCAAACATAAAACTAGCCACACCACTTACACACCCAATATGAAATTGCCTTTTTCTTAGCATCAGCTAACTTTAAAACAATCCTTTAATGAAACAATAGTACCACTGATCACAACTTCCAAATTATTAATGAATTCACAGTTCTTGGCTTAGGTGGAGTAGAGTAACAATGCATTAAACATTGTTGAGTTTCAACAAAAGGGAAAAGCCTCTATTTATAGGAAAAAGTGAGCTCCTAACCAAACAAACTGATTCTAAAATTTTCCAACTCAGTTTGGTCAATTTTTTACCATTTTTAGATCAGTTGAGCTAACTTTTTGCAACTAGACTTGAATTAGGAGAGAGGAGAGATGAAATATCTCAATTTTTATGAGTTTAAAACTCATTCAAGCATGTGAAATATGCACCTCTTTTAATGGACTCCCCTTCCTTACATATGTGTCAAAATGGAATCATTATACCCAAAATATCACATATTTTTAATATTGCTCATAGTTTTTTACTAATAAACCTTGTACATTTTCAACTCTTCATCTTATGTGAGCATTTACTCATTTTTGGATACCCAAAATATCTCATATTTTTAATATTGCTCATATTTTTTTACTAATAAACCTTGTACATTTTCAACTCTTCATCTTATGTGAGCATTTACTCATTTTTGGATACCCAAAATATCTCATATTTTTAATATTGCTCATAGTTTTTTACTAATAAACCTTGTACATTTTTAACTCTTCATCTTATGTGAGCATTTACTCATTTTTGGAATATCTCATATTTTTAATATTGCTCATAGTTTCTTACTAATAAACCTTGTACATAGTCAACTCTTCATCTTATGTGAGCATTTACTCATTTTTGGGTATCTTCTTTTATAAATTGGATTTATCTCCTCCCTACACATGGATTGATGCTATTGGCCCATAGGAACCTTAATTGGACCATAATCCAAAAATTTCTGAAAATCTAAACCCTTAGGCTAAGGTCTTTTATACCCATTTCCAATAAAATCTAAACCCTTAGGCTAAGGTCCTTTATACCCATTTCCAATAAATTCCAATTGCACATTGGAAAGTTCTTTTTGAATTTCTGTTTCACGGGAATTCATTTTAATAATATGAGAAATTTTTCTATCTAAAAATATTTAAAATCTGAATATTCTCTCTCTAGAATATTTTCTCTCTCTATATTAAAACGGTTAGAAATAAGATCTTTCATATTTCTGAAGAGGGGATTGATTACAGGGGAAGATGCTAGATATCTTGAGAGGCTGGGGAGGAATCTTACATTATCTCCTACTTGAAAAATGCGAGATGTCCTCATCTCGCAACTGGGGGTAATTTCGCAAGATGCACGAATATGAGACTGAGAGAAAATTTTAATTAAGATTAACCACCAAGAAAAGTCTCAAAAAGAGCAAGACTCAAGACAAGAACAAAGATTTAAACTTTATTCATTCTTAGAACATATACAGTAAAGATAGAAGAACTCTTTACAATTCCATAAGCCCGTCCATCATATGGTCACAAAAGCAGCACTCACAAGGTGCACACATATAAGGTAACTCATCTATGGGAATAATTCGGCTGGTTATTGCAGCACCTACCTCAGTGGTATGAGGTGATCTAACAAAAGGACCTCTAAGAGGCAAGCCGAAAACGGGATAAAGGCATATCTTCTGGTGAGGAAGAAAGCATGCTAGTAAGAAGACCGCTCAGAAAATCCACCATGCCTTAATCTCATCACACAGTAGTATCGGGGACCCAAACCCAAGGCTTCAATAACCATAGCCAAGCGAACATTATTACGGAAGTGCTGTCATCCCCACGGTGTTATCCTAGTTATATCTCGATAGGTCCGCCATTTGGTCTGAGCTACAGAAGTTCCCAAGTGAGGGAAAAGTGCGCACTCATACAATTCTATAAAATCCTTCTTCACAGACTCGCTTGCATCTTGAAGGTGAGAAATCATCATGGATAAAACTAGTTCTTGCTGCCAAGCCATGAAGGAGATTAAGAAAGGAAGGAGATCAATGGAAGTAAGATTACTGTGAGCGACAAGTAAAAGATTCGACTTATATAAAGGAAGGAGCTAGCGTAACCTAGAAGCCAACGGTATCTTTCCACTGAAGTTTTATCGTCTTCCCATAATTTGGGTTTGGCACATATATCTATAGAAGGCTTACATGAATACACTATGAACTTTGAGATGAGGAGGTAAAAGAAGCTCGTAGGCTAAGTCACCTACTTTCTTTGACTTCATATAAGGCTCACAATATCTGGGGGATAATTTCTTATACTTCCAAAGAGATAAAGAACTTCTTTTGGACCGTACTCGAATGAAGACCAAAACCTTGATATCCAAAACACCGATTTTCACTTCTGATTTCATTGTTCTGAATCCTTAAAACAGGTGGGACTCCTGAGAAGTATTCCAGGGAAAGGGTCTTCCTTTTTAAAACATAATCTTTCTTTTATATTTTTTTTTAGAGAGGGAATAATTATAAGATCAAAAAGGGAGATTCTTACTCCTGTATACCTCGAAGGCTGGGAAGGAATCTTACAATGTGCATATACTAGGAGGCTAACCCACATTAGACTTGTGAGCATGGGAGCATGGGAATAAGCTCTAGTGGAGCATGGGTTAGGGCTAACCTTAAGGGTTGAGGTTAGGGTCAGGCATCCAAGGGTCACACATGGGAAATGGAGAGTCAAGTGTCACTTAAGAGCCCTCCTATATAATAGGGACATGGGGCACACTCAAGGGATGTTCTCTTGTGTAGAGGATTGTATCTACTTTCCTACCATTTCATACTAGAGTTGAGTTCTGCTGGATTGGAGTCATACCTCTTGGTGGAATGGGACATCAAGGTTAAGGTATGAGGTACTTCATTGTAATGTCGTATTTGGTGGACCTTGGATAAGTGAATCGCTCTATTCACTAGATGAATCCATGCAAACAGTCACCTTGAACACTCCTGCAAGCAATGTACAACTGTTATTAACGAAAGGAAGAAACCTTGCAGGAGCTGGAACTTCCAACATATCTTACTGCAAAGATCCCTAGGATTTTGGTTGGATTGGAAATTTCAAATAAAATCACCATAGCTCAAGCACAACTTTATCCAACATGCGAAAACAATCTCATGACCCTTGAGCTATGGGATTTGTTAGGTCAACGAACACCCACGGCACATCCTGAAAGGATTACCTTTACACAAGACTTGAACATGCCATGTTTGGGGTACTTTGAAAATACAATGTATATTGAGACTAACCCCCTCACAAGTTTTTTGTGGTTGAGTACGTGTTGGAAGAAGCAGATTCAACCTTGGGGCATAAATGGACTGTTGTTGCTCAAGCACCACTATGCTTTGTTAGCGATAGAGTCATCATGATGGTCAATGACAAAAAGTTGACAATAACATACTGCAAGGAAGAGGATCCAACTTTAATGGATATCTATGATGATGAATGCAAAAGGATACAAGCCTCTTCCACAAAAGCCCCTCTACACAATGAACTACCATCTGTGCCAATGACTGACTCTGATAAAGCATCCACTCCTTCAACCCCATCCTCATCTATGAAGTTCAATGCCAAGACCTCACAATCAACATCTATTCTCGAAGAAATTACCACAACCAAACCATCTATCTCTAGCAAGGAAATCAAAGGAAAGACCTCGGAGCCTATGCATCTTCATCGACAAACCTCACCAAAGGAGACAACCACATGCTCAAAGGCCTCCTCATCTCGAGACAACCTCTCCATAAGAGACTCTAACCTCATCATCATTAACAATGCCCATGAGTCTCAAACTTGCTGCCTCAATAGTAGCCAAAGTCAAGGAGGAGGGCCCCAAACCTTCCACATCAACCCTAGAGAAAACTCCACCAGGACTCCCACAATCACAATATCTTAATAGTATCAAAATGTGGGTGAAAAAGCAGCTCCTTTTAGCTCAAGGCTACTATGAAAGTGCCAATCAAATTTGGGTGCCTCAACAGTCAAAACCTCTTCCTCAACGCAGCACCGCTAAGAGGCCAAGGAACAAGAAGAGTACTCCACAACACCGTCTACAAAAGCCTATGTGAGTTCCTCAAAGAACTCCACCAATGCAACAAGTGTGGGTACCAAAAACACTGCTACAAGCACAAGGGTACTACCAAAGAAATACCAAAGCTTGGGTCCCCAAGCGCATCACAAAGTCCCCTAAGCTTGCACAAAGAAGAAATCCTCAACACCAAGCACATCGGCCACCATATTACAGTGTTCATAAGATGGGTGCATGTGCATGTACTTCAACAACAAGGATACTATGATGGTAATTCCATCATATGGTTGCCAAAATTGAACAATGTGAAGAAAACCTCACCCCCACCGACTTCAACCCCAACAACTTCACCTAAAGTTCGACAAGAATGGAGGCCCAAGCAACAGCAAGCAAATCACTCAACCACTCTTGTGCATTCCAGCACCAACACAAGAGCTTGTCTGTTCAAGGAAACAATTAGCAGTCTTCCCTAGTGCCTTGACATCATTTCAGCAACAAATTCAAGAATCAATACGGAGACTTAGGAGCACATCAAGAACAAAATAGCAATGCTCTTGTCATCCCTCTGGAAGTGAGAAATGAGCGCACAAGAAGCTGTTGCTTCAAATCATGACCTAGATGATCTATTTCTTTTTTTAAAAAACCCTCGAGGTTAAAACCTGTAAATTCACAAAATTCCATCTCATGGCATTATAATTCATGGAGTTCTATCTCACGGCTTAAGAACCTGCACTTTCACAATTGAAGCCCCATCATGGATTAAGCAATATCACGTAATAGCCACTATATATTTGTTAAGCTTATTGCTTACTATCCTTTTGGCTAAATTAATGTAGCAGCTACTCCATGAGTACATATCAATACTTATGCACTGGAGAACATTTGCACCAAAGCCTCACCATCGACAACTTCCAGGTACATCTCTGGATGGGGGAGCCATGGTGAGCAAAAGCTTGGTCAATGGTACAACCCATCGCCTGAAATTTTCCTTCAAATTATAAACCTCTCTAAACGATACCACCATCTTCACAAATCAATTATCTTCAATCTTAGTGAAGATATTTATATTAGCCTCGCAAGTCGATGCAATTCTTTCAATCCTCGCCAACAAGTGGCTACTTCAACACACAGAGCATTTCAATAAGAATCTATATGACTCAATTCTTATACTTCATATAAATTTGCTTCATAAGAGCACTTAAATATGCATAAAAACATAAAAAGCACATGGACAGAAGCAGACAAGAGAAAGTCCTACTCAACAACATTTGACAAGAATCCTACCACACAAAGGGACATCATCACAAGCCGATTACTTCAAATGATGAATGTCACTTCAATGAATCAAATGAGAAACTGAGAATCACCATCTCATTTTAATGATTAAGTCTACGTTCCTCCGGATCCTTCTCTCTCTTTTCTCTCTCATTATTAACATCTCTTAGTGTCCCTACTAACAAAAATCACATGTAACCTTGCCGCCGACGATGATTGCCAAAAACAAACTGAGCCCCCCAAAAAAAAGGGACTCACACAAATATAAAAATGTAATCATTCGTAAAAAATCCCACCCCGTTAGGAATTCCCAATAAACAACTAACCTCTTCATTCATTAACCACCTTTTCTTATTTCTTCCAGAGGAACAAAGACCATTGAACGTCATTCAACATCAAAGCCATCGCCAAAGCTTGTTCATTCTCCCCACACAAAGGTCTTCAACGTGATCACGTGTACACAATCGCCATCAGGAAGGGAGGAATGTTAATCCAATTCTAGGATTAACAAGAGCTACCACCATTATCTTACATCAAGGAGTCATGATAGATATACCAAAGAGTCATACATTCAAGATATGAAGCAATAGTGTCCAAAGCTACAACTTGGACGAGCGCCCATAATGGTGTGACGACGGAGTATTTATGGCAATTCCCGCTTCAAGAACGTGTGGTAGCAAGTTAGGATGAAGTCCTAAGTGATGTGCTTCATGGATATATTATGAGAGTAATCATTGTAATAGCATTAGGTCTCTTATGAGCCTAAAGTGTCCGACCGGCCATAGTTTGAGTGTGAACACTTATGGCCATGTATATAAGTGAATTTCTCTCATAATACAATATACTCTCCCATAGTGCAATTGAGTCTTGCTCTTGCTAATCTCTCTCCCTAATGCATGCTAGTGAGTGTGTGTGAGTGAAGTGAGGTGAGAGGAGGGAAAAAGATCCGTAGTGCAACGCAGCTGTGTGACAACGCTCACGGGAGATGCGGTGGAATTGCTTCTCAAGGAGTTGTAGAGCTTGGAGACCTCAAAGGTTAGGAGTTCGGCCATTGGAAAGATCCTCACAAGACAGTTGCGGTTCACCAGGTAATCTCTTTTTGGATGTGTTTCAAGGAGAGTTAGGGTGAGCCATAACAACTATACGAGATAATATAAAGAGATAAGAGTACATACTATATGCAAAAATACTCTCCCACTATAACTTACAAAGGTTCGTCCATAGTGTGAACCCGACTACTACATGCGAAAATACTCTCCCACTATAACTTACAAAGATTCGTCCATAGTGTGAACCCGACTACTACATGAGTACATGAGCTAGCGCTATAAGTATGCCATAACTCTAATACAGCAAAGTGGTTATCACATAGCCTATAAGCCACTAACTCACCGACCATGCCAGTGGCATAAGTGTGGAAGCTATCACCCATGCGAGTCGTTAATATCTACAGCACTAGTTAAGCTCGATATCTCAACAATGTTCTCTTACGGTGTTAGGCAAAATTTTGCAAAAGTGTTTTTGGCATATGTACATATAGATGCATGTTTATGTGACACTGGGATGCCCAATACTCCACCCACTGCAATGAAGCCTTTTTAGCATGTGATGATGTGTTTGATGCAGATATGTTAGTTGGAGATGGTGCAAGCATCAATGGTATGATGTGGGGAACACATTGTGGAACACCACCAGAGTTATGATCAAGGGTTGCAATGTTGTGAGCATATGTGGAAGAGCAGGAATAGATCAAATCTTTGTAAGGGCATGTATACAATGGGAGATCTTCATCACCAATATCAAGCCAAAGGTGTGCATGGCATAAGGGCAATTAATTGTTGAGGGGGCCAATATGATGTGTGCATGAGCTAGATCTTTAAGGTCCAGAAAAGGAAGGTGAGATGGGTGTGTGCGTGACAAAGAAAAAGGTGGTGCAGGAGGGAAGATGCCAAATGGGGCCAGGTCGTGGGTTCTTCCAGAAAAGGCCGGCTGTGGGCAAAGAGAGAGGGGGACGGAGAATTTGCAGAGGGAGAAATGGGCTGGCGACTGGTTGGGGAGCCGCCTCTGGTAGCGAGAAGGTTGGACGTGTAGCTGTTTGGTGTGACAGCTGACAATGAGGAGGCTGGTGCGTGGACTGCAGTGAAGCAGTGAAGGGGAGGGAAACACGTCGATAGCATAAAGGGAGTGGTGGTGGCGCCAACTGCAGTGAAGGAGAGAGAGGAAGACTCCGACTGCTGTAAGTAAAAAAGGAGTGGGAGCAGCGAAGCAGTGAGGAGGAGAGCGATGACAGTATTGCTGCTGCGGCTGATGCCTGTGAGAGGAAGGAACTTTTGTGGGTCACTTGGTTGGATTGCCGCCTCTGGTGGCTGGCGATGAGACAGAAGTGTGTGGCGCTGGTGCTGGCGGTGGCTGGTAGCGACGAAAAGAAGGAGTATAGCTATAGCGAGCAACTTTGTTGTGTTGGCGCAGCTGCTGGCGATAGAGAGAGAGAGTTGGGGTTTGAGTGGGCTGCTGCGGTGGTGGTGGTGACAGAGAGAGGCTGTGCAGAGCCGGCGAGCAGAACAAGAGGAGTTGCCTTGGTTGCTTGGACACAGCTGGTGGGGCTGGCGAGGACAGAGAGAGCCTTTACGTGTGGTACTGTGTGAAGGTGGCCGCCTCTGGATGCAAAGAGTACAGGGAAGGTGTTGATGGGGATTGCTTGAACGCTAGCGGTGGCTGGTGGCGCAGGAGCAGAGGGTTGCCTTTAGTTGAAGGGCTTGCTTTGACGTGGGTGGCGACTACAAAAAGAGGAGCTTGTTGTGGAGGGTGGCTACCTGGGATAGCAAAGGCTGGCGACGACTGCAAGCCAGGAAGGAGAGCACGCCGTCTGCAAGAAGAGAGAAAGAAAGTGGTGGAGTCCACTGCAACAAAAGTGAAGAAAGAGAGGTGAAGACAATGGCAATTAGTTTGCTGTCGCTGGTGTCTGAGGGCAGCTCGAGGGCTGAGGTGATGATGTTCTGAGAGGAAGTGAGAGAGGGATTAGCCAAGATAAATGGGGACAGCCGTGTGAGTATACATCTTGTGTGTTATTTTGAAAGTGTCGTGTATGTGAGTGGTTGTGTGAGGAAAAGCTTGTGTGTCGGAAGAAGCTTGTATGAAGTGTTGGTTGGGAATTCAAGGATGAATGATATTGGTGATGTATCTGGCTATGGTTATGGGTTGGTATCCTGTGTGTGTTGATTTACAGGAGAAGGCGAGATTGACGTGTTTGGTGGTGTAGTCCACGGGTATACACTCTCATAGCGCACTTTGTGCCAGCCTTCGATTACCTCGTCTCATGCACACGGTGGAAGTGTATGTGTTGCTGGGTGTTTACTTTGATTATGGTGCCCCTGTTTTGGCTGTTTTTCTGGTGTGGGTGGTGTGGTGAATTGTGTGAGAAGTGTTCCAGCCAGTGTGCTGGTGGTGCCCCAGGTTGCTAGTGATTCCAAGGATTGGGGGAGTGGGAAGCTATAGAGGCTTGTTTCCTGTTCTTTTTTCCGCTCCACATTCTTTTTGGTGCCCCCACTCAGGAGAGCTCAGGGATTGTTACAAATTTTTATGATGTGGTCTTATCCAGAATTTCATGGCAGGAAGGGTGAAGATGTGTCTGGTTTTTTGGAGCAAATGGAGTTGGCATGCATTAGCAATCATGTTACAGATGAAGAGGAGGTTTTGAGGCTAGTAAAGATTTTCTTGAAGGGAGATGCCCAAAGCTGGTTTAAAGATTTTGAAGCACAGGGTGCGGCATATGAGCTACATGGTGTTTTGACCTTAGACAGGTTTAAAGAAGGCCTTTTGGAGCATTTTCAACAAGCGGAGGAGCCTAGTGTGCTTTGGCAGGACTTGAGCATCTTGAAGCAGGTCCATGGGCAATCACTGGATGATTTTGTGAAGGTATTTACATGTCTATGGGGTAAGTGGTGTACGACATTAAAGCAGGAAGTTTCTCCTATGTTTCTGAAAAAGAGCTTGTTTATTGATGGTTTGTTACCCCATTTTAAGGTCAGGGTTGATTTGAAGAATCCCAAGTCATTTGATGATGCAGTTAGGGTTGCTAGGGAAAAGGAAGGCAAGATTTTGAAGCAGATGGAGATGGGTATTTATCCACATGAAGGTGTTGTGTCTGCAACAAGGGATATGCCTGTAAATTTGGTTGAGGTGGATAAGAGTCCTATGCAAAGTTTGATTAGACAGGAACCTCAAAGGCCTATACAGGTGCAAAGGGGAATGTTTTATGTGCCTTTTGATTTTTTTCCAAAGTCTTTAAAGCATGTGAAGGTGGATGAAAAGCAGGTGAAGGAGCAAAATGAAGATCTGTGTTTGATGAATGATGTGGATGTAGCTAAGGTTTTCTCTATTGATGTTGGATTGAAACTAAGGATGTGCATGTTGAAAAGCAGGATGAGGAATCTAGGTCAAGGTTTGAGACTTTTGCAGATGATGAGTTGCCAGTGGATTCTTCTTTGGATTGGGACGTCATGGCTGTACATGACAGTGATTTGGAATGCTCAATTGAAGATCATTTGCATTCGGATCTGGATGACATGCATGCACATGGAAGTAAAGAGGATAATGCCTTGGGATTGGCTGATGATAAGAAGGAAGAGGAGTTGGATAGAGAATGCTTTGAGAATGATTCTTTGTCAAATTCTACAAGGAAGCAGGATGGGGTAGAGACTTGTGATGAAGTGAAGATGGTTTGCAATGCGGATGTGGAGAGCATGGAGGAAGATCCTATTGTTATGGATTTTCTTGGACAGCTGGTACCTGCGACCGATAAATGATGTGGATGTTTTTCCATTTGATGCATTATGTGTTGGGGAGTTATTGGACGATGATACCAGGGGGGTTGGCAACACTCAAGAAGGTATGCATGTAGATTGGGCTGATGAAGAGCGTTGTGATGTGAGTATTGTGCTTGAGGATGATATATGGGAAATTGCTAGCCTTGATGAACAGGCGCCAGAGATAGACATGGATGCAAATATGGTTGAGAATGTAACTAAGGCTTCTTTGCGTGTTGCTGAAATGCTAAAGGCAAAGTCCATGGATGACAAGGATTCTGAACCAATTGAGTTGTATGGTTGTGAAGAGATGCCTATTTTACAAGAGTTGGAAGTGCTTGTGGACACTGCTGTTGGAAAGGATGTGGATTTTTGTGTGCATAAAGGTCAGAATGTTGGAACTTGGCCTTCACTGGTATTGATGAATTGGATGCTAGATGTTGCAATGCCACAGGTTTTGAAGACGAGGAGGTTTGTTGTTGTGGGTGTGAAGTGTTCTCAAATGATTTTGTGACACATATGGTTGATGTTTGGTATGTAGTGATGCAGCCATTGTTTTTCACAGATGTTGGGAAATAGGATGGTGAGTTACAGCAATTTCCTTTTGATCCTAGTGGATAGCTATTGGACTTTATCTTTTTGCTGCTGAGCATAAATGCTCTAGCAAACGGGGGGGTTGGCAAAGTATGTTAGGTAAAATTTTGCAAAAGTGTTTCTGGCATATGTACATATAGATGCATGTTTATGTGACACTGGGATGCCCAATACTCCACCCACTGAACTGCAATGAAGCCTTTTTAGCATGTGATGATGTGTTTGATGCAGATATGTTAGTTGGAGATGGTGCAAGCATCAATGGTATGATGTGGGGAACACATTGTGGAACACCACCAGAGTTATGATCAAGGGTTGCAATCTTGTGAGCATATGTGGAAGAGCAGGAATAGATCAAATCTTTGTAAGGGCACGTATACAATGGGAGATCTTCATCACCAATATCAAGCCAAAGGTGTGCATGGCATAAGGGCAATTAATTGTTAAGGGGGCCAATATGATGTGTGCATGAGCTAGATCTTTAAGGTCCAGAAAAGGAAGGTGATGATGGGTGTGTGTGTGACAAAGAAAAAGGTGGTGCAGGGGATTCGAGAAGGGAAGATGCCAAATGGGGCTAGGTCGTGGGTTCTTCCAGAAAAGGCGCTATGGGCAAAGAGAGAGGGGGACGAAGAATTTGCAGA
This sequence comes from Cibotium barometz, assembly GCF_041138505.1. NCBI lineage: Eukaryota > Viridiplantae > Streptophyta > Polypodiopsida > Cyatheales > Cibotiaceae > Cibotium > Cibotium barometz. The sequence continues at coordinate 35,529,278 of NC_141048.1, read as the reverse complement.
GGGAGAGATGGGCTGGCGACTGGCTGGGGAGCCGCCTCTGGTAGCGAGAAGGTTGGACGTGTAGCTGTTTGGTGTGACGGCTCACAGTGAGGAGGCTGGTGCGTGGACTGCAGTGAAGCAGTGAAGGGGAGGGAAACACGTCGATAGCATAAAGGGAGTGGTGGTGGCGCCAACTATAGTGAAGGAGAGAGAGGAAGACTCCCACTGCTATAAGTAAAAAAGGAGTGGGAGCAGCGAAGCAGTGAGGAGGAGAGTGATGACAGTATTGCTGCTGCGGGGCTGAGGCCTGTGAGAGGAAGGAACTTTTGTGGGTCACCTGGTTGGATTGCCGCCTCTGGTGGCTGGCGATGGGTGACAGAAGTGTGTGGCGCTGGTGCTGGCGGTGGCTGGTAGCGACGAAAAGGAGTATAGCTGTAGCGAGCAGGTTTGTTGCTGCTGGCGACAGAGAGAGAGAGAGTTGGGATTTGAGTGGGCTGCTGTGGTGGTGGTGGTGACAGAGAGAGGTTGTGCAGAGCCGGCGAGCAGAACAAGAGGAGTTGCCTTGGTTGCTTGGACGTGGCTGGTGGCTGGCGAGGATAGAGAGAGCCTTTACGTGTGGTACTGTGTGAAGGTGGCCGCCTCTGGATGCAGAGAGTACAGGGAAGGTGTTGCTGGGGATTGCTTGAACGCTGGCGGTGGCTGGTGGCGCAGGAGCAGAGGGTTGCCTTTAGTTGAAGGGCTTGCTTTGACGTGGGTGGCGACTGCAGAAAGAGGAGCTTGTTGTGGAGGGTGGCTGCCTGGGATAGCGAAGGCTATCGACCCGACTGCAAGCCAAGAAGGAGAGCACGCCGTCTGCAAGAAGAGAGGAAGAAAGTGGTGGCATCCACTGCAATAAAAGTGAAGAAAGAGAGGTGAAGACGATGGCAATTGGTTTGCTATCCTCACTGGTGTCTGAGGGCAGCTTGAGGGTTGAGGTGATGATGTTCTGAGAGGAAGTGAGAGAGGGATTAGCCAAGATAAATGGGGACAGCCTTGTGAGTATACATCTTGTGTGTTATTTTGAAAGTGTCGTGTATGTGAGATGGTTGTGTGAGGAAAAGCTTGTGTGTTGGAAGAAGCTTATATGAAGTGTTGGTTGGGAATTCAAGGATGAATGATACTGGTGATGTATCTAGCTATGGTTATGGGTTGGTATCCTGTGTGTGTTGATTTGCAAGAGAAGGCGTGATTGACGTGTTTGGTGGTGTAGTCCATGGCTTTATACTCTCACAGCGCACTTTGTGCCAGCCTTCGATTACCTCGTCATGCACACGGTGGAAGTGTATGTGTTGCTGGGTGTTTACTTTGATTATGGTGCCCCTGTTTTGGCTGTTTTTCTGGTGTGGGTGGTGTGGTGAATTGTGTGAGAAGTGTTCTAGCCAGTGTGCTGGTGGTGCCCCAGGTTGCTAGTGATTCCAAGGATTGGGGGAGTGGGAAGCTATAGAGGCCTGTTTCCTGTTCTTTTTTCCGCTCCACAATGGCAACACGGGATTTTGTGATAGAGCAAACACCTACATTGATGCTATGTGTTGTGTTACAATGGTAGGCCTTGTAGGTGTGTGCTTTATCTGTTATGTGGATTTTATATCTTGTCCTTCCTTCTTCCTTTGCTTCTCTTGGAGTTTCTTTTACAACTGTGCAGGTCTCGCAACCACACTTATCTTTTTCATTTGTATGTAGTACAAGGATTGCTTCACATGTACCAATATCTTGGTGCATCTCCTTATCGTCTATGGGTTGAGGGGAAGGGGCCCTAAGTGGACTAACTACCAATAGTGAGGATTGATGATATACTTTTGGTGGATTTTCATGCCAAAGAGAGTTTTAAAATTTCATTCATCGTCTCCTCTTAGAGTCATGGGGGATAAAACCTTTATTGGAGGTATGCCTTTTATGTCTTTCCATCTAAGTTGATCTTGATTCAGCAGATGGTTGGACTCAATATGATTCCTACAACTATTTTGGGAAATACCGGTTAACTTGAGCTAAGCAAGAGCCATCTTGTTATGGTTGTTATTGTACACCCTATGTTGTCAAAGTATTCACCCGTGGAATCAGTCTGGTTTATTGTCATCTTCACCTTAAAATAGCCCCGATTAAGATCGATGAAGTGCCTTTTTAACATCGTTGTTTAATGTCTCTACTTCAAATATAACATTTTATGCATCTGTGCCTCGTGATTTATTATGTGAAGGAAAAGACTCTTGAATTAAAATCTTTACAACAATTAAGTAACAAGATTAAAATGAAAATATTTATAGTAATTAAGTAATAAGATTACGTGAACATAAGAAATTTACTTTTTTAATACTGTACATCACCAAGGAAAAGTCTCAATCTTGGGATCCAAAAAGTTGGAAACAGTAATACTTGCCTATAATTATAAATTTTCTAGAGGGAGATAGCTGAGATGCTTAAGCGTGGCTAGATATTCATCCAAGGTAAGAGGTTTCTATCACAAATCCTATATTCCTTCACAAAATCTAAACTTAATCATAGCTAGGCTTAGTTTAGAGACATAATGTGGAAGATAGTCTATCTCTATCAACAAAATCATTTTTCTCTTCATCCACATCCCACTGATGATGCACATGAATAGGGAGGGACTGATAAGGTTGCTCGATGTAATATTCTCCACAATTGAGATAAAATGTTATGGCCATTACTTTATCACACTAGCCAAATCCTCAAATATAACTTGGATGGCTTGTTATTCCAAGGTAGAAGATAAGTTATGGACCATACTACATGTTTAATTTACACATCATTACTCAATAAGATTTTCACAAACAAAAGACAAAGCAATATATTTTATTCCGAAAGTTTTATTTGAATACAATGAAGGTGGCCATCAAGCCATCAACGATCAAGTCTCACTCTCATGGAGCAGCGTTATTGTGAGCTTTCTAAAGCTAGGGTTAGCAGAGATGCACTAGTTATGGGGGATCAAAGAGATCCGTGGTGGCTGTAATAGTCAAGATAGAGCAAAGAGATGTGTTAAGATTCAAGAGAGAGATGATTTACACAACTCTTATACTGATTTTATTGATGATTGATTAGATTTAAAATGAAGTACAAGCCCTTGTTATATAGGCCTTTCTCACACCAAACCATTTGACCCTTATTTAATGCATGCTTATCTACCCTCCTCAAAGGTGGTTTCACATGCAAACTCACACATACACACTACTAGCCTTTTAAGGGGTTTTTCACACATTCTTACACATATATAAGCTCTGATTTATCCCAAGAATCCCCCCTTTATAGCAAAGGTGGTGAGACCCTAACGTGAAGAAGATGCTACCACCTACCTCATCCACCCTGGTTAAGAGTTAGACTCACCCTCTCGTGCCATGGTAGCCTCTCAAATCAAGGTAAGACCAAGGTAGCAAGCTAGCTCATAACTGAGATAAGGGAAACATGAAGCCCTTTATAACTATTAGCCTTTTAAGGGGTTGTTCAAACATTGTTACACACATCTAAGCTCCGATTTATCCCAACAATCCCCCCTTCATAACAAAGGTGGTGAGCCCCTAATGCAAAGTAGATGCTACCACCCACCCCATCCACCCTGCTTAAGAGTTAGACTCACCATCTGTACCTCCCTGTGCCATGGTAGTCTCTCATATTAGGGTAAAACCAAAGTAGCAAGCTAGCTCCTTAACTGAGATAAGGAAAAGATGTAGACCTTTTTGATTCGAGGCACACAAAAGAACATAGATACAATCAAGTTTTCGAGAGACTACCCAGGGCAGTGAACCCTTATTAATTTAAACACAAAAGAGGAGAATGTTGAGGAAGAATCCCCCCTTGCATGGAAGACCATAATGAAGCACAATCGTTTTCGGTGATGTTTCCATGGCACTACTCATGCACACATGATGACGACAATAATGGTGAAGCCCATGATGATAATAATGATGACGATAATGGTGAATACCATGATGATGTATCAAAGGCCATAGAGATGAGTTTTAGTTGATACATGTAAACTATCTCTAAATTTAATGGTTCTTTTACATTCATTTTAAAGACTATTTTTTTAAATGCAAGGGTTTTCTTCGACAACCTTTCCTCTAAGGTGGTCAAAGATACCCTTTTAATAAATACTTTTTTAAAAATAAAAGGGTTTCTGTTGGGGTGAAGGAACTTTTTTTTTTAATAAAAGGGTTTCCCTTGACAATGTTTCCTCTAAGGTTTTGTGAAGCTTACTCCTGGTCAAGGAAGATGGGGTGGCTAGCAAATTTAGCATAGAATATTGTGTGGGGAGCCTCTGATGCTCTAATGGGCAGCACTGTATTAGCTAAAGAAGGCACTCACAGGGTTGATGGGTGGAGATGGAGCTACAAAGGAAGGATCAAAGGCGACAACACTCGACAGGATCATTGCACAATGGGCATGGCAGCTCTAGGATAAACACCAAGTGGGGAGTGATGATGCACCATGGAAGCTAAATGCGTACATAGCCTAAGTGCTCAATGCTGGTAGGCATGACAATTATAAAAGGGCATATAAAACAAAGCACCAAGCATACCTTTCTAGAGTTAGTGTTAGCAGAGACACGCTCATTATGGGGGATCAAAGAGATCCATGGTGGGTGTAGTAGTAGAGAGAGAGCGAAGAGATGTGATGATAAGATTCAAGAGAGAGATGATTTGCTTACTCAAATACTAATTTGATTGATGATTGATTAGATTAAAAATGAAGTACAAGCCCTTGTTATATAGGCCTTTCTCACACCCAACCATTTGACCCTTATTTAATACATGCTTATCTACCCTCTTAAGAGGTAGTTCATATGCAGACTCACACACACACACCACCAGCCTTTTAAGGGGTTGTTCACACATTGTTACACACATATAAGATCTAGTTTATCCCAACAAATACATACGAATGGACATGCCATAATAAATATGATCAAAGGATAGCAGAGTTAAGATCCTATGATGGGGGATATAGTTCCTAAGGGCTTTATACATCAAACGATTAAGCTTGAGATCACATTGAATAGTGCAGCCCATAGGAGAACGATCCCTCTCACAACATCTAACCAAATGAGAATCATCATGCAAGCAAGGGTAACGTTCTCTACTAACCTCTTATCCTGGCTCTACAGGGCACCATGCAAGCAAGGGTAACGTTCTCTACTAACCTCTTATCCTGGCTCTACAGGGCACCATGATCAAATGTCCACTGCCTTGAGTACCACCTATGTCTCCAATTAGTAATGGTTGGAAAGTAGAGGTTCTCAAAGTGTCTAGCTAATGCGATCCAATTTACATAATGAGTGGAGGAAAGAAGTGCTCGTAGGTGAAGGCTATCATGTCATCCTCTATAGATAATCTAGGAACTCTTGATAGATGAGGTCTTACCATATGTTGCTTTATTTAAAAGAGAAACTCGATAAAATACTATAAGGTCTCACCATCTCTGTTGCTTTATCTAAAAGAGGAACCCAATAAAATACTATGAGTTTCAATTTTAAGCTGTCCACCATATGATAAAATCGTATCTAACATCATAAGGTCATGCCTAAACATAGCTCAGCTTTGATACCAACTCTGAGCCCCTACCCCTCTATCTATACAATAATCTGGTAATGAAAATCACATTAAGGTTAGTGCGCTAAGCTGAGTCTATGGATCTAGTTTAAGCAAAAAATGATCAAACACACTGGAAAAAGTAGGCGAAAAGGTAAACCATGGACCCGAGTTGTAGGTACTTTCCAAAATAAAACCAATTTTAGGATAGAAAACTTGGAATAAGTAGCTTAGATAAGCAATCATGAATAAGAATAGAGCCTTTTATGGAGGCCTTTTAGGAAAACTTGTTGAGCCTTGGGGAGCTGCTTGATGTAACCTGCTTATGAGAATTATAAAGGGAAAACACCTTGAGGAATCATTCACCTTTCCTTATGTAAGGATTGTTCTAGCTAGATTGCTAGTTGAACTGAGGGGAGCTGATACAATAGCTAAGTGTTAGGATATTGTGATATCAGCATGCCCTAATCCTGTGGGTCTAGCCTTCCACTCTCCCAATGGACCTATCGAGTCAGTGTGAACTCACACACCCATAATTGAAATTACCACTTTACTTGGTCACACCACTTCAAATAATTTCACACATACACTCCTTTAAAAACAATCCTTTCATAGAAGAAAACATAGCATTATATAGTTCTTTTCATATCATGCATATTGCATATGTCCATATCACATATCACAAGGTAACACATTTGTGTCACATCATTAACATATATCTTTTCACACCACGACCGTGATCTTGAGACGAAGATGGCATGTAACCAATGATCCCAAACACTCTTGGACCACCTTGATGACTAGAGGAGCCCCCCTTCATGTCTAATAACACGAGTTCCATAATCCTAGGAATCATTTCTATTAGTCTATCCTAGAAGCATGAACACTCTAGGTATCAGCATCAAGAGCCGAGTATATCTAGTACCAGCACACATACTTAGCCCCACCAAGCACTACCCTTCCCGTTTTACTCTAGAGCCACTTCCTTACGCCAAGAGTACACCCACATTTAACCAAGAGGGGTCTAGGTCTCAGACCACCCACATTTAACCAAGAGGGGTCTAGGTCTCAGACCACCTTCATGTGATACACCTCATGAATGACATCCACATAATAATCCATAAACCTATGTGGTACCTTCATAGGCTTCTATGAATAAACAACACATATGCACATGAATACAGTGTCCAAATAGTAATTCCAAGGCCTGGATATACGAAACATATCTATGTTCAGTGTAAAACCATCGCAAGCTCGACCAGACATCACAGCTCTCTAGTGTCCAAACTCTGAGAAAGTTGAATTCCTTTTAGATGTATCAGTTTTGGCAAGGTCTTTCAAGATATTCCTACCTAACTTCCTTGGGGGAGTCACTCTCAAGTTTTGTTACTACTTGTAAGTCATTCTGTTCAACTTTAAGTAGTGTCCTTCACATATAAAGAGAATCTTTCTAAGGTTATCCATTTACTTCTCCTATATGGGTTTTATTTTGATGTTGAAAATCTCGAGAGTCTTATGATAATTTTTTTAATGCACACTTATGCACATAAAACTAGAGTTTTCTTCTTTTCTTAGAATTCTTAAAAATATCTCGACCAATCCTAACCTTGGTTTCTTCTCTTGATCGGATTCATTCCATTTTTTGTTAGTGAGATGACATCTCTTCCCCATAAGCTTAAGGACTTTGTCTCTTTAATCTAAGCACTTATAGTCCTTACTTTCTCTAGCTTTGATCTTATTCTTCTAATTCCTTTTAGAAGACTTTAATCTATTACTAAGGGTCATTTAATTTAAGCATATTAATTCCCATATGGTTTTTATTAAACAAATTCTCTTTCAAAAATTTAGGATATTTCCATGTAACTGACATTATGCCCAATCAGAGGTAGATTTTTGGTAATTTTTTAATTGAGGCATCTCCCATACATTCAATTGAATCTATTTCTGTTGCCAAACCCTAAATTTTGGAAGATGTGACTATGTTGGTTGGGGGTCATGATCATTCTCAGTTGGTCAGGATCATGGTCCGTATAACGACACGATCACGAGGCATTATTATGGATTAGTCACATGTAACTGACATTATGCCCAATCAGAGGTAGATTTTTGGTAATTTTTTAATTGAGGCATCTCCCATACATTCAATTGAATCTATTTCTGTTTCCAAACCCTAAATTTTTGAAGATGTGACTATGTTGGTTGGGGGCCACGATCATTCTCAGTTGGTCAGGATCATGGTCCGTATAACGACACGATCACGAGGCATTATTATGGATTGGTCGATCATAGCCATGATTTTGAGTTGGGTCACACACGTGATTTGGAAGCATTCATGGTGCAAATGGTTAGTCTCTTGCATAGGCATGTTTATGCAATCATGACCATGATTCTATAAACACGGCCAATGATTCTTTCTATTTGGATGTTTTTGTGGTTTTTCATGTTTCTCTTTTTTAGTGAATATTATGGATCTGCCAATTTAAATAAGAAGGCCTTACTATTTTATACACATCAATCATTCACTTGAAAGAAAAATAGAAAGAGATATTTGATGAAATGCATAAAGCATAATACACATTGTGCAAAGTGGATAAGAAATAATAGATGCTTAACCTTACACAAGGTCATGAGAAGTTCCTACCTGCTACCAATTGTGTGTGATCTGGAGTAGGCTAAGGTGCTAAAGACACATGCATGCACAGAAGCAGCAACAATCGATGAAGAAATCAGAAGGAAAATAAGAAAAATAAGTAAAAATTGTGGGTGGTTAGTTTTGAGGCTAGGTCATAAATGGAAGATGGCCAAGTGCTACATTGTATGTTTCTATTGGACATTGAAATTTGCACCATGATCCCATCATGGAATCACACAACAAGATCTTGTCTTCTGGTCACGGCATTATCAGATCCAACTATGGGACATAATCGTGTCAAGGGGATCACGTCCATTATTGTCAATCACATATGGGTTTTTGACAAGAAAATACCACTCTTGGTCAAATTAGAGGTGCTTTACAGTTATATCGAAAGGGGAGAAGCCCACTCATTTCAAAAGAAAGAACATGGATTGCAAGGACATCTTTCAACCTGGCAAAGTCAACAGTAATGAGGCAGAGTTCGAAGCCCTTTTCTAAAGATTTTGCATAGGCTTTCCCTAAGGAGATAGCCCAGCAAAATGCTTTCCACCCCTTCCCTAAGGAAATAGCCCAACAAAAATCCTTTCCACCTCCTCCCTAAGAAGATAGCCTATCAAAAATTGTTTCTAGCCCTCCCCTAAAGAGATCTCCATTTAATTCCAGACAAAGAGAAACCGAGGACAAGATCAAAGCCAAGTCTTAAAAGCCACTAAACCTAGTGGTTAGGATTCTTACCCAGGATAGAATTGAAGAATCATAAATGTTTCAGATGCAAGCAACCAGGTCACTTAATGAATGACTATCCAAATGCACCTGTTGTTACTTTTTTAACTCCTTCTGCTCTAGAATCCCGTTACTAGGCCTACAATTTTAGTACAAAGAAATCATGGACCCTCACCGAAGAACTAGAGAAATCCGGGAAGGTTAGTTTCAACCCAATCAACTACCTCTAATGCCATTATAGTAGTAGCTTTCTCTAGGAGAAAGAAGAAAGAGGCAGGATTCACACCACCGTAGAGCATCAAGGCTAGAATCAATAGTTTTTAGTAATTCAGATCTTGGATAATTACCAAGGTAAAGATATTAAGCTTTTGGTTGATTCAAGAAGTACTCATTCATTTGTTTCTCTTGGATTCTTATATGCAAGTGGAATTGGCTAGTGGAAAGACTCTTTTCATGTGCCATGAGATAGATGTGATTCAATTCTCCCTAGATGGAAGCTTAACTGAATGTAAGTTCAGAATTCTACTACATATATAACAAAATTCTTGGGATGGACTGGCTTACTCAAAGCCAAGCTAATATCCATTATCTCACAAGGGGACTATTTTCTTCATGGATTTCCATGAGAAAAAGGTGGAAAGAATGGGAGTAATTGGAGCTCCTATCTTACAGCTTGTAAGGGTATATAAACTTTTAAAGGGACTTAGGAAGAAGTAGGCAATTTATGTTGTTAAGCTAAATCCTATATGCAAAGAAAATATTTCCATAGGATTTAATTGAAATGCCCCCAACTCGTCATGAGGTAGATCATGATATAGATTTGATACCAAGTGCTCAATCTACTACACAAAGAGACCTTATACGATGGCTATTCTAGAAGTATTTAAACTCAAGGACCAATTGAGGCAACTTTTAGAGCAAGGCTTTGTTCGAGTGTATCCCCATGGGGTGCATCTATACTTTTTCATTAAAAAAGGATGAAACTCTCAAATTGTACGTTGATAATCTAAGATTGAATTTGCTAACCATCATGAATAAATATCCTATTCCTAGGATGGATAAGCTTTTAGACCTATTGCATGGTGCCCAAATATTTACAAAGATTGACTTAGAGTGAAGGTACTACCAAATTATGATTAAGGAGCAATATATTCCTAAGATGGCCTTTAATACCAAATTAAGGAGAAAATTAAGATGACCTTTTACAAATATTGACTTAAAGTCAAGGTACTACTAGATTAAGGAGTAGGATATTCATAAGATGATCTTTAATACCCGATATGGATATTATAAATTTATAGTAATGTCATTTAGATTAACTAATACCAATACTACCTTCAATTGATTTTAATGTAGGAAATCTTCAGAGAGCATCTGGATGATTTCATCTTAGTCTACTCTTTGGTGATTTCTAGTATACTCTAAGAATGTTGTTAATGAGAAGTATGTACATAAGGTCATGTAGAAACCCTTGGAAAGTATAATTTTTTTTCTAAGAAGAGTGAGTGTACCTTCTTTATTGATAGAAGTTGAAAGTTGAATATATAGGGTTCATAAAGTGAGAAAAATGCAAGGAAACACACACACACACACACAAGAGAGATAGATGGCTGAATTTTCTTATATTCTCTTCTCTTATTTATAGCCATAACATAAAGAGATTAGAGTACATACTATAAGGCAAAGTACTCTCTTACTATAATATACAAAGGTCAGTCCATAGTGTGGGCGCTATAACTAGAGGTTTTGTTGCTTTGGTGATTTTCTTATTGCATAATGAAGAAGAAGGAAGCTCCTCCTCCATACGACATGGTTGTTCTTGGAATACCACATCACAGCTCACTATAATCTTCTTTGTGTGAGGACTATAGAGCCAATATCCCTTTGACTCTATGCTATTACCCAAGAAGATGCATTTCTGGCTTTTGGCATCCAATTTGGTCCTTTGAGCATCTAGAACATGTACATAGCATTCACATCCAAAAACTTTCAAATGTGTAGATGAAGGTTTTTTACCTAAGCAGGCTTGGAGTCATCTCTTTGATGACCTTTGATGCACTTCTACTAAGAATTTACATAGCCATGTTAACTATCTTAGCACAAAAGGATTTAAGTAGATTTCTACCATTAATCATACTCCTTGCCATCATAATAGCACAATTCTTACGCTCTACAACATCATTTTGCTATGCAAGGTGAGTGGTAGTGAGCCACCACTTTATACCTCTTTCTTTAAAAAAACACAAGAATTCATCAGACATGGATTTTCCTCCTCGGTCTATGATGGTCAACCAATGTAAGCCACTCCAAAAACTTTCCAAAAGCCTAAGACTTTTCCTTCAATTTTGTTCCTATCTCAATTTCAACCAATGTAAGACATTCCAAAAACTCTCCAAAATCCTAAGACTTTTCCTTAAGAAAACAAATCCAAATATTCCTATTGGAATCATCTATCAATGTGAAAAAATAGGAAAAACCTCGAAGCGAAACTGTACTCATCTTCCCAAAGATCAACATGTATGAGCTAAAGAGAAGCAAGGGTGCTACTTACCCATCATACATTGGTGGCCTAGTCTTTGAAAGACATACTAAGATGCCCATATCTCTCATGCCAAATTTTGTTGTTGGTCTTGATTGCAAACACCAAAGGCTCATACAAGTTACTCTTATCATCTCCCTCAAGAATGACTACATCGTTCTTGTCAAAGTGAACCCATAAGTCATGGTTTGTGATGGTCAAGATAGAAAAGAGGTTGCTCTTCATATGTGGAACCCAAGGAATATTTAAAAGACTTTTTATACAACCTTCTTTAGGCATAAGTGAAATAGTATACCTAAACCTTTTATTGGGAACTTTTATTACACAAGGAACCTTTATGCACACATCATGGCAATGATGCCACCTCTAAATCATCACTCCCGCATAGTGAGAATAGGAAGCAGCCTTTGAATCTTTTGGATCCATTTATTGAAATGTCCTGCACCATTCATGATGACTCCTATTACCTTGACCCTAAAATGCTATGCATTATCTAAGGCTTCCTACTCCATGCCCAAGTCAAAATCCCCCTCAGCAAATATCTTTAGGGTCACCTACCCAAAAGTTGTCCCTTGCCCTCGATAAGGTTAGCCTCATGGTGGCCTTTTGCAACCAATCCCCGTGAAGCTCAAATCTCCCTCTTGCCCTATAGTACATTGATTCTTACCATAATACATACAATTCAAGGGAGGTTGAGATGTTGGATCGGTCACTTCATTGGATCCCATGCATTGAGGATCTCGTGCATAGATAGCCCTACATCTCTCAGCCCATGCATCCAAATTTCACAATGTGGGAAGGGATCCATGACCAAGGTTTAGTACCTAATCGCCACATGCCAACCTCAAATCTAATGGGGCTAAATTTGACAACAAAGTCGACATAGTCATCCTAGAATGAGTGCCACATGCATGTGTTCTCACCTTCCTTCCTCACCAAAAGGCATGATATTGCTACAACATGGTGCCTCTCACCATCCTCACTAAGCTCCTTTTTAGCCAACCGATAAATTGGGCCCAAGCCTTCATCATCGCTCTTGTAAGAACTTGGCAACAACAGGTAAGAAGCTACATTGCATACATATGGTCACCAAGATTCTATACCATGTCATTGACAAAGAGCTTCCATAGCCTATGCGTCACCCAACCCATTTTTAATGCTTTTATGGACTCGCATTTGGTACAAAACCCTTACCTCAAGGTGCTGCACACAAGCTACCATATGCTCACTAAGATCCTATGCCATGCCATCGACAAAGAGCTTCCACCCCTGTGCACCTCACCCAATTTTTAAACTCTTTAAGGGCCTGCATTTGGCATAAAAACATCCTTGTCGTTTTGGGGTCCCGCACACAAGCTGCTTTAAAAAAGAGTCCAAGAAAGTAGAATGAAAAGTGTCGAAAGAAAGTAATATGTTGAAACTTTGCACTCGAAGAAACTTCTACACAAGCCCACCTTTTGTGTAATACCCAAGCACGCGACACCACCTGTAATATATACATGGGCTCTGCATGTAATAGACACATAGGCATTTTTCTTTCATAACCCTGCATTGAGCCTCATCACTAATAGTTGTCCAAGTATATTTCTAAATGGGGGAACCATATTGGGTGCAAGCCTAGCCCATGGCATAACCCATCGCCTAGACCTTCCTTAAATTGGTAAGAGATTAGTAATAAAGAACCTTCCTTTGCCCCACATCACCCAACAGTGATCTACACTGCATCTATCCTAAATGCTCCACCAATAATGAATTCATCGAGCCACCTAACTCCATTGCAGTTGTTGTGGCACAGCCATGCACAAAGTTTGCCATGCCTCAAACAATGTATAATCTTGACTCCCCAAAAAAATGTATGTAAAGTAAATGTCAAAGAAATAAAAATAAGAGTCAAAGAAATTAGTTGAGTCTTTGTGTTAGAGAAGTGCCTATACATAGGCACTTCTCTATTAGAAAGAAATTAGTTGAGTTGGAGGTCTTTGTGTTAGAGAAATGCTTATACATAGGCACACCTCTTGCCCATTTCCCATAGATGTCACCTACTAATTTATTATGGGTATCACGTTTTTTCACTTCTTGTGCATCTTACGACACACACAAACACATGCACCTGCAACTAACCTTGTCAATGCTAACCCTCCTAGTACATCTTTTGGTGGGTGTAATTCTGGCCCATAGTACAACCCATCACCTAGAGAACCCTTAACCTTGTAGGTACCTCCAAAGAGCTTCAATGCATGTAACCTTTGCTTCCCTTTCATCCCCACATAACTTCGCCCTGGCCGAATGTTTTTGCTACAAAGAAGCCTCGTCTCTCAACATCACACTGTGCGATTGAGACATACTTTCATGTCTTGCCTTGATGATCCAGATTGCCATCTACCCATGCAAGTTATTAAATGGTAGTCTTGACGCTCATTCCACCCACCATCATAGGGTACAAATTGATTCTACCATCAACTACCTCATGTTAAAGGGTCCATGCCACCTCTACAACCAACAGAGGCCTAGCATGAAGAACGTCTGCAGTGTCTATTACTTTCCATACTGCCTCGACACTAGGGCTATACCTAAAGCTTCCTAACACTTGACCTACATCTAGCTATGGATCGATCCTATATTATACCACTTCACCTCGATCACCAACTTTATGGTGTATCCTTGACCATCCACACATTCCACCTCTACGACAACTTCACCATTGTCTTAGTGGTGACGCAAAGGATGCAATCACCGTTAGGAAGGGGGGTATGTTAAACTACTTCATAGGTTGACTTGGTTTTACTTGCCCGAACTACCACTTTTGTAAAGCGATGTTGGAACATATAAAGCGACCTTACCCTATGCTTAATGTCAAATAGGGAAAGTCTACAAACTCTGTGTAAATAGCTGCTTAAGACTAGTAATAGAGGTCGTTCCATTTTTTAGTTTCATTAGCCTTGTGTGAAAACAAGTGTCAACCATTTTTTAGTTTGGTTGACCTAGTGTGAAAACTAGTCATTTGTATATGTCATTTTTTACAATAAGCAATACACAATCAATCTCTTGCAATAGTTTAATTGTGAGCTCTCCTCTTCCCTCTTCTTGTGCTTGATTATATATCGTTAAATATTGCTTACTTGATGAATGCATGCTAAACAGGTTTCCTTGTAGGTTGTCTACATACATTAACTTCCCTCCTTCATTCTCCTCCTTTTGTGAGAGAGAACCATTGTAATAAAGGACCATTTCTTGTTGCCTCCATCTAGGCATAGAGATCTCTCCCTTTACCTTTTTGGCAAAGGGGCATTCTAGTGTGACAAAAAAGTGAGGACACAATGATGGACGAGCTAGCACACCCATATAGGGAAGTTACGGTTTGCAACTTTAAGGCAAGACCCAACAACACATACTTTAGCAAGGCCACGGTAAGCTCTTGACCTGAACACACCTCGCTAAAAGCTGCCTACCACCAGGGCTACCTAAAACTTATCACCATTATGCACTACATACTGCTACGAATCGGGTCCGAAACATATAAAGTGACCTTATCATGAGCTTAAGACTAGTAATAGAACCACTGCCTTGCATTAGCATCTTTTATAAGATGGTGTTGGAACATATAAAGCAACCTTGTCTCACAAGCTTGATACTAGTAATAGAACTGTGGCATTGCATTAGCATCTTCTTCTTCTCTTGCCTTTTGTGAGACAGAGTTTCAAGGGATTCTTAGCATCTAAGACAAACAACACTTGCTTGTGCTACATGAACCTAAGCTTGGTTGATATGATGATCTTGGATCATTAGATGCACTATTATTCGAATGAATGTTACTTCCGATAATTCTTCTTAATCTCAAGTGTAAATGGATTAGTTCAAGGTTGAACCTCTCCTTACTCTAAATCTCAAAAAATAAAAAATTGATGGTCTCTATAAGTTTTTTCCCATGTAATCATACGCATGCAGCTATCTGACATATCCCCCGAATGTATTGATTCAAATGTATGCATATCGATGTAATAGTCACTTACAATTTAAAAAATTGTATATGATTTAATTCTATTTCTGAATAAATGAATCATTCATATGCATATATAGATGTACCAATTGAAATGTCCACCGACATATTCGACTGACTTATCTAGCATATGGTTGGTTATGTCCATCATACCAATTGAACATATGTATTGTACCACTAGAGTTGTTCAATGGACCCTTTCAGTTGTTCCGAATACAATAAATACGTATGACATAACCTTTCATTTGTTTGACTTATGAATGAGATGTATGGATAAGGTGCCATAATTAATTTGTCTATATGATTTATCATGTGTTAAATTTTCATTCAATCACAAAAAGATATGATTCCCACTATCTATCACATATTATTGTAGTTTATCTAGATACAACTAGACTTGTATGCATATGATGATAGGCTTGATGCAAACATTTGTATATTTTTAAATTTTTGAGATTTTTAGGAAAATTTGAGTATCCATGTGGGAAAATATATGCAAACCCAATTTTGCTACTAATTTAAAAGAATTTGCACAATTTTCATGAATTTCTTTTGTTTTTAAACCCCCCACAAAGTACATAACTTGACAAAATGCAAGAAATTGAACACAGAAGTAAACACATAAAACAAGAAAAATGCACATCTGCTTAGTTTCTTCACTCATTCTAGTTGTCCTTCCAATGTAACAAAAACAACAAAAAACAAACAAAATTTTTCAATAGAACACAAACTTTATCTTCTTTTTTCTTTACTCACACACTCCAGTGTAACACCATGTTAGAATAAACACATGAAAATGAGCACTTCTCAAGCATGTAGAGCTAGCTAATTAAGGAAATGAAAGGTAACTTGTGATCTTGTTGTCTCTCTTTTCTCCCTTCTCTTCTCTCTTCTTACAAGTTAGGCATTGTGAGAGCAGATGGTTGGATCTCTCAACATAGATTGGCTATAGCTTCTCCAGATGCACTACCTTAATGCTTAGAGTCATCACCAGTGTGACACGAGCATGGGAGCACCACTTGTTGAAGAGAAACCTTTGGCACATGGAAGCTCTTGAATCTTTGCTTGAGCTTGGTGTATTAGTAAGTCCCTAACAACCCTCGCACACATGAGGCTAAACATATGTTGCTTCATTGGGAATGAAAATCCACTTGCAAATTGTGGTTTTTAATCCATAGCTTGTGGACTCTAGCATTACCCACCCTAGAGTAGCGGCACATTGTGAAATATGTTCAATTTCATCATTTGGGCATAGATGTTGTTGGTGTTGTAAAAAAATTAGCTTTTTTAAAAAGTTTTTCTGAGAAAACTTTGAACCTGTTGTTGTTTGGAAAAGTTTTCTCATGTCCCCTACATAGTTTTCTTGAAACCTATTTTAGGCCCTATTTTGCACCCAAATTTGTTTTTCATCATCCAGGGGTGCAAATTGATAGCCTTGTCAAGTTTTACACTCCTAAGTCTTTTAAATACATTTTTTATAATTATTTATTACAAATTTAAGTTAAGATTTGAGCTTGGTCATCAAAATATTATAACTCGCTTGTAACATTGAGATAGTCATAATACCTTAGAATGTATGCACCAACTATCTAGGCCACAAGAAGAATAACAATTTTAGCGGTTCCCAAGTATCTTGGGTCAGGATCAAGATACTCATGTGATGACTTTTAAGTCTATTTGCACTATTAATGGCACTTTAATGGACTAGAGAGATAAATAATGTCTTGCAATGTAGTCTAAAATACATACCATGGTTTGTGCAACTTGGGAGTTAGGAGGTAGTGGGCCCAAGTCACG
This sequence comes from Cibotium barometz, assembly GCF_041138505.1. Lineage (NCBI taxonomy): Eukaryota > Viridiplantae > Streptophyta > Polypodiopsida > Cyatheales > Cibotiaceae > Cibotium > Cibotium barometz. The sequence continues at coordinate 35,512,026 of NC_141048.1, read as the reverse complement.
AGTGACTTCACAAGAGTGTAAAAGCCTCTCAAAGGGGCCAACACTTGTACAAAGCAACCCGTATCTTTAATTTGGCTTATTGATTATTCTCTAGCTTTATGCTCTACAATAGACTATCATAAATGGATTTGGAAGCAGAACAAATCTAAAGAATGTATCATGTTAGAGGCCCCTTTAGCCTCATATTTAGTACCAGCCTCAACATCGTGCTGGAATTCTTTCTGTGCACAACTAATACAAGGGGGGTTGTCACATAACCCTTGTATTGGTTGTTGACAACCTGTCACAACCCTCGTTCCCAAATCAAGGGGGAGGTAGAATATTGTCTAGACCTTCTAGATTTCATTAGATTCTGAAAGGACCTTAGGGGAGCACACTAACCACCTACACATATGGTCTCTTGACTTGACTAATTAGACCTAATGTCGTGCATGGTACAGTTTTCATGGCCCAACACATCCTTTCACACTGTGATTTCATCATCCTCATCTAGATCTTACCCCACCTCCTCCAAGATATAGAGAAGGGCACACAAACTATGAATTTTCACTAACACAAACCCTAGCGCCTAGAAACCGAGAGAGGTTTAAATTTCCAAGCTAATGACAAAATTTACCTTTGTTAACATTTTGAAATATTTTAAAAAGTTTGCAAGGTTGTTAAAAACTACCCCACAAAGGAGCATGCCTTTAGACAACCTTGATGGGGCGAAGCTAGTCAATGGTTTCGCTCACTAAAACTAGAAGAAGTAAAGGTTCATTTTAGCTCACTGAAATTAGCCTTTATCATTGGGTTTACACCCCATGATTTCAGATGGAGATCAATCATAGAGTTGTAATAATGCATAGAAAAGAAGTTAGAGGAATCTTTAAGAGCTTATATCATGCACATGAAGTACTTCAACTTTAAATGCAAGGAGATGAATAAATGAACAATTATTTCATAGATTTATTTTTTCTCCTAAGCATAAAAATGAATCGTTTGCATGATTTGATCATCATGAGCATAAAAATGAATCATTTACATAATTTGTAAATACTGAAGTTTCTTATTAATGCTATAACCTTGCCATCCATTTAGATGATAACATGATCTAGAACGAGAACTAGTTTCAGCCACTTCACACATCGAGACTTCAAAGCCCTCTCCATCTAAACATTCAAATGTAAAGAAAATGGAAAAATTTGTAAATAACATGACAATTTAGGAGATTTATTCATTCATACTAGATCACATCAATTAGTATTGTGAAGTGCCTTGCCAACTAGATTAATGATGGGGGGAACATGCATGTTTTGAGCCAAAACTTACGAGCATCAATTAGTATTGTGAAGTGACTTGCCAACTAGGTGCTTTCTAGTCTCATGGTGTTACACACATGCACATGCACACTATTTATATATACATGCTTACATACCTATAGATACACATGCATACATAATATATATAAGTGTGTGTATCTATAGGTATCTAAGCATATATACAAAGATTTCATTGAAAGATGTGAGATGAGATCTTCTTAGATTCAAATTCAAAATTGCATTGGAAGATGTGAGATTTGGCTCCTCCTCACACTTGCAGGAGGAGTGGTTATTTTGAAATAGTCCCACCTCCTTTGCCCACGTGGAGGGAGGTGGGGTTGTGGTTAATCCTGTATAGATGAAAGCAACTTGTAAGCTAACGATCATAAAAGGAGGATACTGAAGAAAATGAAGTATTTATAGTATTGAGGCATGCATTAGCTCAAACCAAAATCAAATGCTTGTACTTGATTGACATGAAAAAACATATTATTTACTAAAGTCATCTTGAAAAATGAAGCATGCTAGTACTAAGCATGATTTGAGAGACTTTTATAGATATACTTGATACCAATCAAGTATTTTCATGGAAAAAACATGAGAGACTTTTATAAATGTACTTGGTTTTTTTAAAGATGATACATAAAGTAAGTATTTTCATGGAACAAGACACATGAGACAAAGTGATTCACAAGGTTCAAGTGTAATCTATGAGCTTCTACAAACTTTGATGTGATGGGGTGGTGAACACTAGTGCACATGGTTGATGTTGATCTTACATTTATATCAATGCATGTGACTAGTGTTGCTAGGTTGGGATTAGAAGTCGCAATAAAATATCAACACATATTGTAAGGCCCACACATTTGAATGGGTTGGTGATAGTGGTGCACATGGTCGATGTTGATCTTACACATCTATATGCAAGCACATGGCTAGTATTGCTAGGTGGAGATTTGAAGTATTGCTAGGTAGGCCCAAAAAGCACGAGAAAAAAAAGAACTTAAGCCGTGGCCTTTGCTAGGTCATAGAAAGGCAAGGAGATTATTTGATTGTCCTTGGGAAGTTGGAAGGCCACAACAAATGACATATGGGACCAATACAAGCAAATAAACCCAAAACGTGCTGTTCCTGAGGATCGAGTGAGCGAGGGCAAACAACAAAATCTTAGGTGATAATGCTTGTAAAATATTATGGCTATAATGCCCAAAATATCAAGGTCAATTTGTTTCAAAATTATGACCTTCTATAGAAATCCACTAGGAAATGGAGGATAAAATCAAAGAGGGACTCCAACTCAAAAACTAAACATTTAATGAGTGGAGTTAGAAGTTGCAAAGAGAAATCAAATCTCCTATGATGCCAAAAAGTGCAAGTGCACGTGCACACTACTACCTCAGAGTGGGATGGCCATTAATATAAGTAAACAAGCGGATGGGATACTCAAGAAAGGGTTTATTGATAATTGAAAAGTAGGCCAAAAAAGCACCGAAAAAAAATGGGGGTAAAAAAAATTGGCCTTTGTGAAAGAAGAAAGGGCAGGGAGACCGATCGGACAAGAAGTACAAGCCAAAACATAGGGCCAAGGGCTTGTTACAATTTACCAGCTTGACAAAAAATACACAAGCCACAGCTTTAAAAAGGGGCCCCTCTATAAGCCAAAAAAAAAAGAGAGTCCCAAGTACCGTCCGGGCTCCACCTGCTCAATCATCGCAGTCTGGTGTGAACCTGCAAGTCGCATCACAAAAAAGATTAAAAAAAAGGAAGCGCATACCCCCCCAAAAGAAAAAAGAAAAAAAGCATCTGAAAATGAAGGGGGTGGCTTGCAGTGGTAACATGGAACTTTCCTTTAAAAAGCAAAAGAGCAAGGACTTTCCGCCCTTGTCGTTGGCATGGATGAGCATGGCTGCTATGTCTGTGCCCCCCTCATGGCCCAGAGTTTGCCTGAGATGCTGGAGCAAATGCGGCTCGCCTGCGCCCAGGGTGCTGACATTGTAGAGCTTCGCCTTGATCACCTGGCTCACTTCAACCCCCATACAGACCTCCCCTTGCTCCTCACCGGGCGGCCCTTGCCTGCCATTGTCACATACAGGTATCCATTCCGCCATCCAAATCTAGAATTCACGTATCATGTATATATGTATCTATGCATGCATGCCATGCCCGTATAGTAGATCTTATATTCACAAGCGTACATTTGAATGTATGTATGCATGCATTTAGCCATGCCCGTATAGTAGATCTTATATTCACAAGCGTACATTTGAATGTATGTATGCATGCATTTAGCCATGCCCGTATACCTCTTGTTTAATCTTATATTTACGTGCGTACATCTGAATGTATGTATGCATGCATTAAACATTTAGCCATGCCCCTATACCTCTTGTGTATTCAATGTTTGTATGCCTGCTATCATGCCCTTATAGCTGGTCTTAATTAATGTGCATACATACATCTTTGTATATGTGTGTATGTGTGTGTACCTACCATGAACATACATACATACATATGTGTAATGTTGTCATATGCGTCAAGCTGATTTGGTCAAACACTTTGTAACTATCACCAGGTCATGTCTTACTATCACCAGATCATGTCTTGTGACTTGCTAGCAAATATTCGAGATGTTTGCAAAATTGATTTTTGGCTTCAAAACTAGTCTCGTTAAGAAAAGGTCAATTGTATGGCTTTTTAGACTCTTTTGAGTAAGAATAATTTGTTTCAAGGTATTAAGTTTTCGCAAAAACACTTCCAAGTAACTGATTCCAACACATGATAGTTCGAGGAAAATGTCATAGATGACATGACATGACTAGATGTCGATGCATACTATCCCCAATGGGATGAGCATGTCTTTTTGATAGTCAAAGTTGGGCCTCCTTTTATGATCTAAAAGAGTTGTTGATTGCACAATGTGGCTACAATGAGAGCTCAAATAGGCTAGCACAATGAGGAAGAGGAGCAAGTGTTAGATGCCATAAAAGGTGAAGTGACCTTGTTTATATAAGTTATAATTCAGGTCTCTACTTTCTGGGAACCATTTTTGAAGTCTGATACCCACTTTCAGCTTGTGAAAAGATCCCTCGGGCTTGCTTTGCAATCTCTGGTCAAGGGTGTGGCCTCATGTAGGGTTCCACTTTCAACATCTATCTAGTCCTTGTTGTGCGGTCCTCACTGCTTCCTGCTGCATGCAAACAGGGCACTGGAAGTTCGTGCAGCCTTGCTCCAAATGGCCTCGTCTTCCTAATCATATGTGAGTTTCTTGTGCTTTGATGCATGTCCATAGTGATGGGTCACGGATGGTGGATGTGAGTTAGCTCAAATGTGTCTAAAACAGGAATGAAACTAAGTTCTACCCTATGCTTCAGTAACACTTTTTTTCATTGCTCTGTTACTTACTGCTTGGACTGCAAGCAGCCTATGACAGAGTAGATTGGACCTTCTTGAAGGGCAGAATGCTATGAATGGGCTTCTCAGAGCCTTGGGTTAGAGGAGTACCAACTTGCTATTCCGTGGCCCCCAGTCAAGTGCCTATCTAGGGGAATGAGGAGAGCGTTGAAGCAGGGATGCCCGCTATCGCCCACCCTCTTTGGATTGTACATTGATGCAAGTCTCTGATTATGTAGACAGATTGGGAGGCCCAGGGGCATGCCTGGCAGGGGTGTTGATACCCATCTTGTTATATGCTGATGATATTGTTCTAATCTCAGACTCTCCAGAGGGACTACAGAGACACCTGGATGCATTACAGGCTTTCTGTGCGGATAGAGATCTGACAGTGAACCTTGGGAAAACCAAGGTTATGGTGTTTAACACCACACAGGCATGGGTGACGAGATCAGAGCCTCAGTTCACTTTCCGAGGGGAGCCGGTAGAGTACGTCAGGTCATATGTCTACTTGGGAGTTACTTTCATAGGACCGCGTTTCTCCCTGAAGGAGGCAGCAGCAGCTAGATTAGCTCGAGGGCATGCAGCCTTGGGGGCACTTGAGAGGCAGTGTGCACACATACAGTATCAGGAGCCACGCACCAAATTGTGGCTATTTGATACGCTTGTCACACCGACCCTCCTGTACGGAGCTCCAATTTGGGGGCCTAGTATACATCACAGATCTCAGAGAGGGACAGATGAGGGATGGAGGCAAATGGAGAGACCACTGATTATGATGATTGCCCGCATGATTCGGAGCAAATCATCAGTACCACATGAGATTGTTCGGGGTGAGCTGGGTGCCCCACCAGTAGTAACCGAGGCCCTATTCCAGGCAGTTACCTTTTTACAGCGGCTATGGGAGCTCCCTCAGCAGAGGTACTCCCGTTTGGCATTGACCTCATCCATACAGTTGGCAGAGGATGGAGATACTCATTGTTGGTACGCTGAGATGAGATCATGGTTTGACCTACATGGTTTGCGGATAGAGGCACTACCACCCTTTCAGTACAGTCTGGATTGTCCATTTTTGGATCTCACCCGCTCAGAGCAAAACTGCGTGATCAGGATGGATATCATCAAAGTGGACATAGAGAGGACATGGACAAGCCCCGTTGAGCCCTTGGGCACGAAAATGGCTCATTACAAGAGCCAATTTCTACACCTCTCATCGGATGATTTTATCACCCGCCCGGCGTACATGGATGTACACCTATCACATGGGATACGTTGTGCCATTGGACAGATCCGGACCTCATCACACCAGTTGCGGATTGAGACAGGGCGATATGTGCATTAGATCGTGGATGACTGCATTTGTCTGCTATGCTACCAGGAGGTAGAGATGGCAGATCTGTTTGAGATGGCCGAGAGACAGGTGAAGATCCCGACACTCCCCACGTTCCCGGTGGACCGTCAGTTGGACGGGAGTAACTACGGCATATGGAAGGTTATGATGGAATCTGTTTTGGAGTCTTACCTCCTCGCTGATTTCGTCATTGTTGGGGTTCCACGGCCGGAAGTAGAGGAAGGGGAGTTACCGTCAACCCGAAAGGACCGGGAGACCCAGACACAGATGTGGGATCGTGTCAACGCCAGGGTCCGTTCGTTTATCTTTCTCAACTGCACACCACAGGTAATCAATCATGTAAAGCATATGACGCTGGCCAGAGGTATATGGCAGCATTTGGCTTCTCTTTACAAAACAGGGTATCGCCCATGAAGAGGATTTCCTTGGAAGTACAGATGCGGGTTATGAGCCCTGCAAAGTCGTTGACGATGCGGGAGCATATTAACAAGCTGTAGGCTCTTCAGCAGGAAGTTCTTTAGGTTGGGAAGGAGATATCGTCAGAGGACATGGCCATAACATTGCTGTCGCACTTGCCCTCTTCGTACTCAGCATTTTACTCGTCTTTGATTACCAGTGGCAAGCTCAGCACCATCACGTGGGAGGAGCTTGTGCCCATGGTCCTGGACCAGGAGGAACGATTCACGAACCCTCCTCAGGGTGGAGGTTCGGAGGCCTTAACTGGCCAATGGTCGAAAGGCCGTAACACGGGCAAAGGGAAGGCTTCGTCGGAGAAGTCTTCTGAGAAGAAGTCCGTTACCGACCGCGAGAAACTAAAGGCAGAGAGGACCTGTAATGATTGTGGCGAGAAAGGCCACTACTGGAGGCAGTGGCCCAAGCGGAAGACCGAGAAGGGTGAAGATTCCTCAGCAGCAATCATGAAGACTCCGGCTTTTGTGCACCTGGAGGTGGTGGACACCGATGTTTCATTTTCTTCAGGCAGGGAGGCGATTGGAGGACTCTCCGCAACGGATACTCGGGAGTGGATTCTCGATAGTGGTGCTTCCAGGCACATGACTCCTTCCCGTTCCAGTTTACAGGATCTCTGTAGGCTTTTTGGTCATTTTCTTATTGGTGATACATCCACTATCCCAGTTCACAGTGAGGGCAGGATGGAGATAGTTTCCCGATGGCAGAGGGGGGAAGCATTCCTCCCAGGTGTTGTATGTTCCGGCACTTGTTTTTCATCTGTTGTCAGTGCATCAGGTTTGCAAGACTGGCGTACGGGTGGAGTTTGATGAGCATTGTGTTGCTCCCCGGGACAAAGCAACAGGCCAGGTGGTTTGGGAAGGCGGAGTGGAGAATGGAGTTTACAAGCTTTCAGCACTCTCTCTCCCAGGTCCTCAGGTTTGTGATGAGTGGCAGTCTGGTAATGGCCACTTGAGTGTGGATATGCTGCAGGTGCGGGCTTTCCGGGACCAGATGGTGGATAGCTTGCCAGTAGATGGCAGCAGTTGGCAGGATCTTTCCAGTACTGATGTTGGTAGTTCTTGTGTTCGTCAGACAGAGGAAGCTGAACAGGTCACTTATGCTCTGATGTCTCGTAGTGTTCGGGACATAGAACCTCCAGTAGATGAGGATGTTCTTTCCACGGGGACCTTTCGGAAAGCCAGGCAGGTGGCAGGTCCTTACTTGCAGAAGGAGGTGGTTTCTCCAGGCTTTGTGGTTCCGGATTCAGAGGGGGTGGTTGACAGGTTTCATCAGGTTTCCAGGACTTGTTTGTGCACCGTAGCAGGTGTTGATCCTTGTGAGCAGTGTGATGTCTCTGTGACTCAGAAGCTGTATGGTTCATTGATCTGGTTGATGGACACCAGATTGGACGGGAGCTTCCTGATGAGGCAGTTGAGCTCATGGTTGCGGATGACTCTTTGGGAGGCAGGATTGCGCTTCCTGTGGTTTCTGCGGCGGTTTGGGGAGGAGATCCGGACACGAGGGGATCTACTTCAGGCCTAGGAGCAGGTTTTTGGAGCGGTAAGAGACGGTCATCTTTTGCCTTGTCGCAGACAGAGGCAGAGTACCGAGCTGTTTGTGATGCTGCTTGTGAGGTGGTGAGGCTACAGAGGTTGCATTGCAAGCTTGGGCTTCCACTGGAGGAACCCATGGTCATCCAGAGGCACTTTGTTCGTGAACAGATCGTTGCTGATGACATCTTGCTAGAGTTCTGTTCGACGAAGGACAGTACGGTGGACCTCTTCACGAAGTCGCTATCTCAGGATTTGCTTAGGCGGCACCCCAGCTCCCTGTAGGTGGTTTCACAGCCAGGAGCTGAGAGGGGGTGTTAGAAGTCATCTCCTGTCTAGATTTATACACCAGGGCCTTTGTTGTGGGTGTGCCCACCCTTATGAGGTGTTTTATCATTTTTCCCCACTCTCTGCATTTTTCCCTTATTTTTCCCATTTTTTGTGGCTTGGGAGGCAGCCCATTTGCTGGCCGACTGCTGAACTGGTCCACGACTCCATGCCAGAGCTGGCCGACTGCTGATGATCTGGCCGACTGGATGTGATGCTGGTCGTGGAGTTCTCAGGGCCAGTCGGCTGCCTACAGCAGGCCGACTGCTGCTATGGGGGCATATAAATAGGTCCCCAGCCCCATACCACTCAGTGTATCATATCGGGATCTTCTTGTGTATATCAGAGCAGAGTTACACGCATACATCTCTCTCTCTCTTGTGCTGTTTTTTTCTGCATGCGTTTTGCTCTTGTGTTCCCAGATCTGGTCATCATCTCCGCTGCGTATTCTGACAGTTTGGAGCATAGAGATTAAGGAAACCCGCTCCAATCCTAATGATCACCCACTACGCTCTGCCTGTGACAATGATGCCTGAATCAATCACTGCTAGTAAGAGCTGCTCATTGACTGAGATGCATACCCTGCCCTAGATCCCGGAGGGTCCAAAGGCATGGGACCAAAAGGTGTGGCTTCTGCCTTGGAGAATCTTCCCGCATCTGCGGGTGCGACCCTGGGAGAGATGATGCTCCTGAGGTAAGAGTATGTTAATAGTTCCACTGACTACGACTCTGTGAAGCTCCTTTTTGAGGATCCCGCGCCTCCTCAAGCATTGGTGTCCACCGAAGCCCTGAATATTCCATGAGACAATCTGCATATCTAAGAGTGGTGGGAGGTGGAACTGTCGGAACTGCCCTCTTCTCTGAGAGTCTTGGGTGTGGGTTTTAGGTCATGGTCAATGGGAACCAATAATCGGCAACTGACAAACCGGAAAGACTGCTATAGCTATTGATACCATTCTGAACTAGAAACCAATCAACACATAGGGCACCTTCGATAGTGAAAGGTAAGTAATCACAATCCGTCTCGAGGCAAAGCCTCGCTAGGTGGTCACGAATCCTGCCCTCCATGTGGACCCGCTCCATCTGGATCTTGGAGTAGGCGTACTGCCATCCAGACATGAAATATGAAGAGGAGCACCTCCAGGCTGGAGGACACCAACTCCTCGCCTTGATCCTTGTGGCTGGAGCCACCCAACTCCATTCGCGCAAGCGGCCAAAAATGAGTGAGCATGTTAGTAATCCGCAGGTCCTGCAGATGGTGAGAGCTCTCTACCGCCAGCCCATGAATGGCGCAAACACGGACTCCATACTCCATGCTGTTCTTAGAGCCGCGCTTAGGGGGAAAGAGAAGATCATCGCACCACCCTCTGGGGTGGAAGGCCTGGAGTGATATAAAACCACACTAATGTGGATGGGAGCCACCGTCTCCTCGAAAGTACCAGCTTCCTCTATGGGAAGGCATCAAAAGAAACTGTAATCCATGGGCTGCCCCAAGACTCAGGCGGAAAAAGGAGGAGGGGGGGGGGGCCGCACCGGAGAGGTAGCAATGGTCATCGCGACAAGCTCTGTAAAACAGTGAATCCCTCAGCGTGCTGGGCTGGTTTGCTGTCTCCTCTCCGGATCAGGTGCGGCCGGTGGATGGCGGGCATGCTCAGGAGAGGTGGATTGGGGGGTGTATGAGGGGGGTTCGACGAAGCAGAGTGGAGCTGGGGGGGGTTGTGCAAGGTGCATGAAGGGGCGCACAAGCGGAGAAGAGGGTGGGGGGCTGAAGGACAGATGGGAGGGGAGGTAGTGCGGGAGAAGGGGAGGGGAGCTGATGGCTGGTAGGCAGAAGGAGTGAAGAGGCAGAGGAGGGCAGTGCAGGGCAGGTGGGGGGCGGATAAGGGAGGCAGCACAACAGGGTGAGGGAGGGGGGCTAGGCGCAGCTTGTGGTAGAGCACAGGAGGGGGGGGGGGGGGGGGGGGGGGGGGAGGGGAGGGGGGGTGTTGCGCAGCACACAGGGACGTGGGGGCTCCTCCAGCTCGTGAGATTGACTATCGTTAATGATCTCCGACAACTTGGGCTGAGATCAGCAAGGGATTGACTACCTCTTAAAACCATGTTAGTTCTTAGTATTTCACTTCTTTATCTCACAACTAAGTGGTACCTTGAAACCACTTTAGGCCAAAGTGTTTCCCCGCGCCCCCAAAACCCCCCCCCCCCCCCCCCCACCCGAAAAAAAAGTAAGAAAAGGAAATCACCCAGAGATAAATTATTTATGTTGCTGCATTTCAAGTTGTTGTTTAGACAGCTTTATATTTGTAAATATAGGGATAAAATTTATGGTTCAACTCTCTCATGGTTGAGTAGCAATAGGCAGGGGATTATGACGAGAGCACTTTGCCATTTGGCATAACAACAAAAGAAAAATTTATTATCAACATTCTTGTTAAGGCTTTACCAAAAGATATCTTTTTAATGCACGCGCTTACTTTCCTTTTGACACCCTTTACTTCAGAGGAGCTGGCAGAGCCTTTGCTGGTTCTCCCCAAAAACATTGCAGAATGCTGTGGAGCATGGCATTCATCCAAAACATTGCACCTGAGGTGTTGGTTTATACACAGCCTCTCATGCATTCATCCCAAATTTTCTTTTGGGCTGCTTTGTCTCTATTATAGAATAGTGCAGGCTTTGGTAGCTGGTAAACAATGTAAACTCACTCTCCAGCAGGTCATGTTTCCATATCTTAAATGCGTGTATTACAGCCAACAACTCCTCTAGTATACCTATGGTAATCTTTCTTTCAAAGACATGAGAAAATTAACTGCGGCTCTTAATGCATTGCTGCATGCAGGCCAGAATGGGAAGGGGGGGAATATGTGGGAGATGAAGCTCCTCGTCTTGATGCTCTTCAGTTGGCATTTAATCTTGGAGCTGACTTTGTAGATATTGAATTGCAGGTTTGTTGTTTTGTGTCATTAATTGAGGCTTAATCAAGATTGTAGATATTTGCTTTCTTTTTTTCTTGCGTGAACTGCTAACACTGGTAAAACCTCATCGAGTTCCACATTTTTCACACCCTTTTTTGGAGCCTTTTTGAATTTCTGTACGTTTGTAGGCTGCGTCAAAGTTCTTATCAAACCTGCACGATAGGAAGTCAACCGATTGCAAGATCATAGTGTCTAACCACAACTTCCAAGCCACCCCATCAGCTGAGGAGCTTGGCTCTTTGGTTGCAAAGATTCACTCCTGTGGAGCAGACATTGTTAAGGTTTTGACGACTGCTAACAAGATAACAGATGTGGCAAGTGTCTTTCAACTTCTTTCCAGATCTCAGGTAAAGTCTCACAGGAAGAACGCTATGTGATAATGATCACTGGCTCTTTTTGGATGACAATGATATTTTTTTAAAATGGTTGAATTTATGATCTCAGCTTCAAGCATGGAAGTGCGAAGGAGGAAGTTCTAAACTTGATTATTGTTCCTTTGTGTACTATATCTTCTTTGAGTGGCAGTGACTGAGCTTTCTAGAGTGAGGTGCCCCACCCATCTTCGCTTCCCCTGCCTCTTTGCATTTTCCTATGCTATCTCGGACCCTTATCTCTCCCTGCTTGAACCATGTGGCTAAACTTGGATCCCTCTCACCTGGCCCTAGCTGATACCCATCACGGCCTTCCAGGTGCTGCTGTCCTCCTGAGTCCACCCAACCAAGTCTGCCTAGCTTGTCAGGTTGCCACTACCCCGCCTGAAGCATTTTTCCCTGTCCTTTTTCCTTCTTTCCTTCCTTCAACGCAGCATTTGTTGGTGGGTTTTACTTTTTTCATTCACTTTTGATTGCCTCTGCTTCCTCTGCAAGAGGGCTCCATGGGGCAGCTGCACTGACTCCCCAGGCGACATTCAATTTTGTGGCAGACCTCAGCTCCCTTCCACTTTAGTTGCTTCGCTTCTAGAAGCCATCACCTTGGGTTGTAAGGTTACTGGCAAGAGCTAATGGACTCTGTGACCATTTCCAAGCCACTCTGCAGGTGAGTAGGGGCGTATCACTGATTTCAGTTTCTTGGCCATGAACACATCCGGATTGAGTTTGACTCCAAGGATTTGGCAACCAGCATTGTACATAGGAGCCTTATCACACTAAATGGCGCTATAGTGTACTACATTTTGTTGAAGCACGGCTCCCTGGTCATTGTTTTGTATGTGAGGAGATGCAGCATTTGACTATGTAATGCCCTCATCCCCTGAGTGCTTCTAGGGGCTCTAACCCGCAAACTGATAAGCCTCCCCCCGTTTCCCTTATGGGCAAGCAAGGTGACAAACCTCCTCTCTGAGGGGCTCGTTTTTGAGTTGGGACATTTAAAAAAAAAGGTTGAAATTCAACATTCCTGAGTTTGAGTGCAAGGATTTCTTGTGTGGAGGAGGGAGAGCAGTTTTATCAGACATCATTGAGTTCTCACGCTTGGCCGAAGTTTTCCTTTTAGGGGACTTCAACGCCAGGACCCAGATCGAGCAGGCATCTGTATATGACCAGGAGGAGCCGACCATGGAGGAGAGAGACTTGGAGGAGGTTGGCATTCAGCGGGCATCACAAGAGAGAGGGTACATTACAGCATCAGGGAGAGAGTTTCTCGTGCTGGGGACCACACATGGCTTAGCCATCTTCCCATTGGCCTTCTTCCAGAGCTCTCACATGCTTCGCACATGGTGGAGGCTCGAGTACAGTGGATTACCTGATGGGATCTCCGGCTTTAGCCACATCCATACATGCCTTCACCATTCCCACCCGCCCCCTTGGAGCCGACTGTGCCTATCTCTCCTCAGCTATTCCTGATCATCCTGGCCATCACCACCCATCTCCCACTACACCCAGATTCACCTCCGCCGTGATGGGGACTCGACTTACTCCGACCATCTCTATCGACATCTAACATATGTAGACCCCAATCTTCCACTAGCTGACCTGACCCCTTTGCTCACCACAATCCTACACACCTCTGTAATAGCCACATTTCCATCCACCAGCCGATCCACCACCAGACCCCCTACTGCCATCATGCCCCAGGACGATTGGTATGACGAGGAATGCCGCACAACATGCGAGCGTCTCCTACATGAGGTTTGCGTTTGGCCCAAATCTGTGAGAGCGATGCTTAAAGGATTAACCAATACACGACTTGATGTAAGAAATGAGCACAAATACAAGGACTTATACCAATCTCTCAAAGCGGTGAATCGTAACGAGGGCTGGAAGAAAATCTGGTAGAAATGCCTACCCACACCCATCACATCTCCATCCATATGGCATACGCATGCACGATCCTTGTACGAAGTACCAGATCAGCCCCCCATCCCACCACCATCACATCCACATCCCATTACATCCACCTTCTTCACACCCGCCATGGTAGCCCGAGCCATCGGGAGACTAAAAAACGGTAGATCACAGGACCACGAGGGCCTCTTCGCAGAGCACATCTCCCATGTAGGGGAGACTCCGGCACCCCTCTTAGCCTCTTCGCAGAGCACATCTCCCATGCAGGGGAGACTCCGGCACCCCCTCTTGGTCCATGTGTTCAACCGGGCTCTTTCGGAAGGATTCCCACCCACCTCGACAGCCCATATCATCACACCCATCCATGAAGCTGGAGATCCCATGGACCCCAACGATAACAGGACTATTATGATTTTCCACACACTGGGCAAACTTTATGGGTCAGTACTTGAGATGGAGCTTAACACACTAGCAGAGAGACATGGGCACATAGCATTAGGGCAGGCATGCTTCCGCAAGTCATTCTCCGCTTTGGATCACATCTTCACCCTCTGAGCCATCGTAGAGGACTCAGGAGGCAGAGCATGACTCCGACGGGTTTGCTATTGCTTTGTGGATTTCCGCAAAGCCTTTGATACGGTGCCTCGAGCTAGACTATTGCAGAGACTCTAGGATTTGGGTGTACCATCAGACATGATCTAGGGGATAATTGCATTATATGAGTTGGTCATAATAGGGCGGGTGAGATGCCCAAAAGGATTATCAGAGGAAATCTCTAGTACCATCGGAGTGAAGCAAGGATGCCTACTGTCTCCTAGTCTCTTTGGCCTCTACCTTGACGAGATTTTGGCCTTCATTGATAGAGGAGGGGGAGGAGGCGTATCATTAGCAGCAGGGTAGGCTTCCTTGTTTCCATACTACAGGCTCTCTCAGGATGACAAGAACCGGGTGATCAGATATGATCTATTGGGACTATACATACAGGATATGTCACCATTTGGTCCCTTTACCAGCTTTGATCGGTGTTTTCGGGAAAGCCCACACATAGAATGTAACTAAGGTGAGAACGAGGATTTTCCATAGAAGGGTTAAGCTCAAGGATAAAAGCTTTAAAGCCTGGGCACTAAACATGAGCTTTTATGGGCCTTGAGTATCATTAAAAACCTTTATGGGCACCCTGCATGGATATGTGGGCCAGCGTGTGGGCCCACAAGGTTAGAAAAAGCTAGGCGCCCATCTTTGAAGGATATTTTTATAGTCTACACAATTAAAGAGGCCAAGTTATCATTTATAGAGGTGTTGGCTAAAAAAGCAAAGGTTTTGGACATTTTTAGCAGGAAGGCCACTTTTGGCAAAAAGGAAAAGCATGAGTACTATTTTAGGCTGGCTGGCTGACTCAAAAAGGCAGGGGCTGAATCGTTAAAAGGAGGGGCTGTTTTTTTAGGGGCATGCTCATAAGAGCATAGTGCCGACTACAGTAAACCCTACTCTCTATCTGCTGGTTGACACAAACAGGCCATACAGTGTTGATTCTCTCTCCTTGTTTCGCTCTTATATCTGGCCGACAGCAGACTGTTTACTGCTCTTCGCTGGTTGCCCTCAACCTATACTACTGCAGTGCTGTTTTTCCACTGCTGGCTGCTCACAAACAGGCCGTACAGCAGTGTTTCCTCTGACTGGCTGCCACAGAGGCTGACCGTACAGCAGCTGCGAGTCTTCTTTCTGCAGGCTGCTCTCCAAACTGGACGTACAGCTGTGATTTTTCTGTGTGTGGGGCCACACAGTAGACGGTTGTCCTCTGGGTTCTCTCGCGCTAGAACAGGCTGTGAATAGAGGGCTGTTTTGGGAGAGTTTTGGAGAATGTTTTGTGGCACTGACTTGGCCTGGCTTTTGTGAAGAGGGCTTTGTTAGAGTCTCTTGTATGCTATGTGGAAAGCTGCCCAGGATTTATGTCGAAAATCCAGTGCTGACTGCACCCTCGCCTTGGATTCTTTGTAAAAGCTTCTATGTAATAAAGGAGTTCCTACGGGGGGCTGGCCGTTCCGGCTCATTGTGCTGTCTATTTATATTCTTGGCTTCTTGCTGTATACTCTAGTTGTATTTGAGGTGTTTCTCTCTCTGCTGTTCCAGATACCTGGAGCACAACACATGAGCTACTCTCACACAAACGGCAGTACTACATGGCTACTTTCATGAGGCTTACAGAGGATGGTTTCTTATTAAGGGCCAGATATCTTGACATATACATGTCCTATGCCATGCGGATTATTGCAGTGGGCCAATTATGGGTGTCATCGCGCCGCTTGAGGTTAGAGACAGGGAGAACCATGCAGATACCTTGTGAGGAGAGGATATGCACTATGTACCAGTGGGAGGTCGAGTGAGCGGAGCACTTCATATGCAGGTGCACCGCATATTATGGGATTCGAGCGAGGTTCCACTATCTCTTCAAAGAGGGGTTTGGACCCTTATCCAGGATCATGGATTACCCAGATCAGCAGTGCCTAGGCCTCTTCCTACTAGAGCTTCATCGCCACAGAGACTCAGTGATTAGGGAGTCAAGACCCCGTGGGAGACATCTACCCCAGCCCCTGGCAACCATCACACAGTTCTTCCGACCACGAGAGGACGCCACACCAGCCATGGAGATGACATACCCACAGCCTCATCGAGCCACACATTCTGGAGTGCTTGACCCCCCGCCAAACCCTACTCTGGTGTGCCTCCTAATCGGGTCACAGCACTACAGTGAGCCCGTTGTCCAGACTACCTCGACCTCACCAGCAACACAGACATCAGCCCCAGCTTGAGGAGATCTTGGAGAGGCACATGCCACAGAGTGACCTTCCCATGCCCAGCGGATGATTTGCAGAGCGTTCTACTACAGGCTATAACCCCATGCTTGATATCCTGATGGCCCCCTCCTACTGGGGGTTAGCTCCATAGGCTGTATGATGATGATGGTCCCATTTTGTATCATATGGCTTGGATTTGACATTCCCAGCTCATAGCCATAGTCTTTGTTTTCTTTTGTACCATGATGAGATTACATGGACACTATCACTTTTGGTCTCATAGACCCATCAGGTCTTTTGAAGACATTTAATATAACTTTCTCTCTCTTCTCTCTCTCAACTACCTCACAGTCTCTCTCCTCCCTATCTGTAGACCCCTCAATTACTCCAGGTGCATCCAAACTGAAAACAAAGCAAACAATAAAGCCATCACAGGTTCATCCATCCTGCACGTGCTTTCGCAGGTACTTCTGCACTGCCATCCCTTCACAGGTACCTCTGCCTGCACAAGGTTCTCAACACGTAATTCCGCCCTATTCCACATGTGCTTCCACCCTGCTTTCAGCCTTCAAAGGTAACTTTCGCCCTGTACAAGGGTACATGCGCCCTGTTTTCTGCCCTTGTTCTCACTCTTCCAGTGAGTTCACACCTGGCTGCCTGTCCCAGAAACTTTCCAGCAATGCCTTCAGCCCTGAGGTCACCTGAAACACCTCCTGAACTTCACAGTGTGCTGCTGTCCAGTCTGTAAACTGTTAAGGCCAGTCCAAGTCAGCATGCTTCCTGCTCCTGAATCTCACACGTGGGCTCCTGGTACCATGCATGTGACCCTGTATGACCATGTCAAATAGCCTGCAAACACCTGTTTCCAGTCCTAGACCTGTCAAATAGCCTGCAAACACCGGTTTCTAGTCCTAAACATGTGTAAATCAGAAATTCCTGCCCTGATATGTAGTCGACCAGCCCTGTAAGCTCTCAATCAGTGATGACCAGCCCTGAGACAGCCATATATCTGATCGACCAACTCCAGAACAACCCTGTAGCAAGTCGACCAGCCCTTCTCTCTCTCTCTCTCTCTCTCTCTCCTCCAGTAGGCGCCTATCTCATGTGAAATCAGATGTTATTTCCACCATCAAGGAAGAAAAACTTGAAGTGTCGGTTGCCCGAAACATTCGGGTAGGGGGGCTCCCACAGGGTTGGGACAAGCAAGAGGTAAGGGAGCAAACCGAGATTGATGCAGATGACTACATCCCCGATACGGACATCTGGAAGAGGAGAATCAGCAGGGTTCTCTCCTTCATCGACATAGGCAATCCATATCTCATTACCCCAAAAGGGGGACAGGCCATCCTATGCTATGAAACCAAGAAGGACAAGATCAAGCCTGCAGTCGCTGAAAAAGAAGCTCCTTCCAAGGCTCAGCGCCTGGAAGCAGCCCCCGAACAATAAGCTTCCCCAATAAGGCTCTACTTTGATCAACTGGATCTATAATGCCCAAGCCCCCTTAGGCTAGCAGAAGAGTAATAACTGCCCAAGCAACCTTAGCCCGGGCTGGCTGACCATCCCGCCCCAGACCAAAGGAAGTTCCTGATCAGCCTCTGTACCTGGCTGATGCAAGAGCTCGAGAAGATCCAGCAAGACGTGATGTACCTACCACATGGTCGCTAAAAGCACCTGATTTGTCACCACCACCCTCCCAGCCAAGGATAGCCGAGCTGTACTCCAATACAAAAGCTTCTTCCGAATGCTCAGAAGAAGCGGGGCGATCTGCTGCTCAGGTGA
This sequence comes from Cibotium barometz, assembly GCF_041138505.1. Lineage (NCBI taxonomy): Eukaryota > Viridiplantae > Streptophyta > Polypodiopsida > Cyatheales > Cibotiaceae > Cibotium > Cibotium barometz. The sequence continues at coordinate 35,493,835 of NC_141048.1, read as the reverse complement.
CAAATCAAGTCCAATCTGGCAACCCAAATACCGCACTGCTGTGCCAGGAGGAATCCATCTAAAACCCGGGTCTGGGCTCCACGCCGGAGCGGGAGCGCTACTGATCCAAAAGGCCACTGTCTTGCACCAATTGATCAATGCTCCCGAAGCTGCACCAAAAACCTGTAGTGATTGCTCTGCCCTCTGAAGATTGGCCTCCTGGCCATGCAAAAACAATCTCGTGTCATCAGCAAACTCAGAATCGAGCAGGTCCTCACCCCGGACTGGGAGCTGGAGTCCCCTCAAACCAACCTCCTCTGCTGCCAGATACATGCTCATAGCCTCAGCAAAGAAGAGAAAAAGAAAAGGGACGAGAGGGCACCCCTGACGGACTGATCTAGTCAACTCAAAACTCGGCCCCCGTCCTCCTGCCATCAGCACCTGGCTACGAGCTGTGGAATATAGAGCCGCCACTCCTCGAATCCAAACTGGCTCAAAACCCAGGCGAAGCATAGTGCCCTCTAAGAAACCCCAATCGACTCTATCGTATGCCTTCTCAAAATCGAGAAGCATCACGACCAGGTCCTCACCGAGAAATCTAGCTCTCGGGCCGTCGCCTCCCAGAAGGTGAAAATGTTGTCAAGGATATTGCGCTCCTTGACGAATCCTGTCTGGGTAGCATGAATCAGCTCCCCAAGGAAGGGCTGGATCCTCAAACTCAAGGCCTTTGCCAGGACCTTGTAGACAGTATTGAGGATCGTAATAGGTCTCCAATTCCGAATATCATCTGACACTTCCTCCCCCTTGGGGATAAGAAAGATCAAGCCCTCGGAAAAGCTCTGTGGCATCACCCCAGTGTCCAAAACATACTGAAAGCCCTTGCGGAGGCCTGGCCCCAAAAGGTCCCAATAGCGCATAAAAAAGGCAGGCGTCAATCCGTCCTCCCCAGGGCAGCTATGGCGCGGAAGGACCCTCAAAGCCTCAACAAGCTCATCCTCTGAAAGAGGCTCACCCAAAACTGTGCGCATTCAATCTGTGACCCTTCTCTGCACATGGGCCCACACAGTCTGTCTGCAAGCATCACGTGCCTCCGTGGGGCTGGCTCCACTGAAAGCAGGTCTCTATAGAACTCAGTGGCAATGGCTCTAATCTCCCCTGGCTCAGTGGCTAAAGATCCGTCCTGCTCGAGCATGGCGGGTTCCGGTAATCTCAAAGAACTCCCTAGTCACTCTATCACCAAGCTGCGTCCACTGAGAGGCCTGGCGATGATAGTAGAACTCATGTCTCTGCTCCTTTGCCTCTCTAACCTCCTGGCGTGCCTGGCTCAGCTGGGACGCCACCCGCTCACATGTAGGCTGTTGCTCCTGAAGGCGCTAGAGCGAAGCAAGGCTACGTCTCAAGCGACGCTCCCGCTCTCGTGTCTCTCCCAGCCGTGTCAAGGCTACAGTGTGCAAAAAAGAGCTGAGCTCGATGAGTTCCTGGGCACACTGGCCTGCTGCATCCAGGTCAGAGCTCTGGCCTGTTGCATCCAGGTCAGAGCTCTGGCTATCATGCCATATCCTCTCAATGTCCTCAGAAAGAATGGGATCTGTAAGTATCCTCTCTGGGATCCTCAACTGCAAGCTGGTCTCCCGTGTCCTCTCCTCAAGTGTGAGAATAACTGGCGCATGGTCTGAAAAAGAGGTGCCAGCGAGAATGCCACCACCCTCCCCGAACCTGTCGCCCACATAGAAGCGATCAATCCATGATAGATTAGTCCCTCCCTGCCGGCGATCCGACCGAGAGAAACTAAGACTGTCCTGAGAGCGAGAGAAAGCCTCATGCTGCCATGCATCAGTGATCCTCAGTGTCATGCAAAATCGCTCCCAAGCTGCAAGCTCCGTGCCGTGCACTGTGACATGACTGCCTCCCACCCTATCGGCCGCGTCCTCAAGCATGTTGAAATCTCCCCCGACACACCAATGTGCGGCCTCGGGCAAGGCATCTGTAACAAGGGTCCAGAACTTTGCTCTGGCACTAGCATGGTTGGGCACATAGACATTGAGCACGCCAAAGAGCTCATCGTGCATCCTCAGAATAACATACTGTGCTCCACCAAGCACAATGACCCCGCGATCCACAATGGCCTGCCGCCATACATCCGCAATGACCATACATACGCCTCCCTGCCCACCCAAGGGGCCAAATCCTGCAGACCAAAGTGTGTCCCATCTACCAGGCATCACCGAACCATACCTCCGAATCCTGCTCTCACTCAAATGGTGTTCCTGCATCATCAGAATATCAATACTGCCCCCAACCAGGCATCTCTGAAGCTCCTGTCTCAAGCAACCACGATAACGTACATAGTGTGCGCCGCCAAGGCCCTGTACATTCCATGAGATGATCCTCATGGATGACCTGCTGAGGTGGAGGCTGTCTCAGCCATACGGCGGGCCTTTGCAAGCGGCTTGGATGGAGAATAGTCCCCATCCGAGCGGCTACGAATATGCCCACCCGGTGTGCTACAAGAATCTCGGATCAAACGCCAGTGGCTGTGTCCCATGGCGACTGCCTCTCGCTCTGAGAGAGCAACCTCGTGAATGCATACATAACCAGGGTCGCGTGCTAGGTCTGCCACTATGCGAACCACCAAATGTCGAATCCCTGAGACATCCGCACTCCCGGTATCAAAGAAATGAGCCAACTCCCAGAGTCGGCCTATCACGTCTGTCATCTCCAAATCGCTCAGGGGCGGGTCACGGAGGAAGGGGAGAGAGCAGGGGCGCAAAGGAGACGGATGAGGGGGGGGGGGGGTGGCGCGAAAGAGAAGTGGCGGGGGGGCTGGCGCGAATGAGCAGAGGCGGGGGGGGGGGGGGGGGGGGGCTGGCGCGAATGAGCAGAGGCGGGGGGGAGCAGACGCGAAGGCAGATAGGACGGGGCAGGCGGGAGGAGCAGACGCGAGGGCGGGGAGGGGGGTGTGCGTGCAGGCTGCAGCGTGAGCAGGGGGGGAGCAAAAGCTTCAGCGAGCGAGATTGTAATCCACTGTGCTCTGGTCACACCACTTTTACCAAGTCCTGCCAGAGTTGGAGTGTCCAGGTGCTTTTTATGCAAAAAGCTAGGTGCTCCTCCATGCAAACTGTCCACCTGTCGACGCCCATGCCATAAGTTGTCCACGTGTTTTAAAAAAACTGGTCCAGCTGATGTGAACACCTTATAAGTTGTCTGGCCTCTTTTAATGAAGTGTGAATCCAACAACCATAAACCTCAGTAATAAAATATCAAAATCTGTAAATTAAATTTTAAGGGAACTTACCACTTGCAAAACCCACAAGACAAAGCTTAAGGCCCAAACAGGTTGTGCACACGTGTCCACAGGGTGCATAGGTGTCCCTGGCCCATGGACACACACATGTAGAAATACCAGGCATTGTCTAGGCAGAAAAACAATTCATACAAATAAAAAGAAAGGTCAAAGCACATACATGTATGCATAATGCATTTGTGAACTTGGAGAATCACTCATCTGCCTTCTTGTACTTTCCAGGATTGTGCTTGCTATCATTGGATTGGGCCTTTCTTGAGGGCATGGGCCTGTGTGTGGGAGTCTTAGCTTTTTATTTAGTGGCCCAAAGTGAGGCTTGCTTGGGCTGCCCTATTGCCTTCTACATGTGGGGTAAGCCATGAACACCTTCTAATTCTGACTTTGACTAGCTACTTTTGACTCTGACTTTGACTTTAATATTTTTGTCCGAACACCTTCCACTTCTGATCTCCACTTCCAAGTCGTGCTGAAGAACTGAGCATTTGTTCTACTGCTGTCCCCATGCCTATTTCTTGTCCGTAACACAACGGTGGGTCACCTGCCGGAACTGATCATGCCTGTTGTTAGGCCTTTGGAACTGATTTGAGAGCCTAATGATGTACTGGTTTTCAGTACATACTTTAGGGAATGTTTTTCTCTAGCTTCATGTGTTGGAGACCACCCCATCTGCTACCTTGCTGCATTCTTTTGATCGATCGGACTTATGCTTAGTGGCTGAGCCTGAATGCTCTGATACCAATGTTGCATGTGTTGAAGTCTTGCTGTACTGATCCACAACCCTAAGCCTGCTTACGAACAAGATGTTGATTTAAACATGATTAAGACAGAGGAGAGAGAAGACGAGAGAGAGAGATGGTGTTGGGTTTTCTTGTATTTCATATGGTACAAAAAGGTTATTGAAAGAATGTACATGATGCAAGCGCTTGATCAGCCCCTAGGGGGTGACCTCTGGCCTTCTACGTACTTCTATTGATTTCTAGACTTCTGAAATGATGACTGAACTGAATGTCCTTGCTGAATGATGACTTCGTGCTTATATAATATGCTGAGGTGTTGGTCGGCCAGCCCCAGATGCTGTCGGCCAGCTTTGGACAAGAAAATAGGCATTAAATGCCAAAAATACTGCGCTTACTTCTGTTGCTTGCCCCACATTGCTGGTCTTCAATCTGATGCTGCCCCGCCTGCTGCCTAGACCCCCTTGAAGGCTGCCAACTGCTGTAATACAGCCCTTACTGGCTGGCGATAAGGGTCCCATGCCCTCCTTATGCTGCTTATGCTGCTGATGGTGACCTTGATGCTGCTGATGATGATGATGATGGAGCTGATGCTGATCCTGATGATGAACTAAATGTTGTCTTAACCGCTTGACCTAATCAGGGATTATGTTGTTCATGCTGGAGATTAGCCATGGCATGGGTGTGCACGTGACACATAAAGTACTTTGAGGAGATTTGCAGCCACCATTGTGGTATATTGTATGGCCTTGAGTGCTCAAATCAGATGGGAAAAGTTGTGAAGCTTTTCGGTGAGCAAAGTCTTCGACACCAGCTTGTGGAGAAGACGAGGGTCTTTTCTTGATTCCTAGTGGTTCTCCGGTCAAATATCCTGGCTGCCACATGAGATTAGATGTGTCCCTGTAGCAGCAGGTTGGACCCCCTTTTTGTGAGCATATGCAAGAAGCTCATGCACTGCAATATTGCTTGACTCTGCTTGGCAGATAGGGTGGTAGTGGTTAGGCAGGTTCGGTACATTACCTTGTGTTTTTCTTCCTCACCCTCTTGCATAGGCCAGATATGAAGGATGATTCAAAATTTTCTTTGGTCAAGAGAAAATGGCAATCACATACTTCCATCATTTATTAGAATATTGGACACATGCTTGTGCCTGAATCTTGTGGGTCTTCATCAAGGGAGCCTAGGTAACATGGACTCAAATATTCACAACAGAGCTTAACTCCACAGGCTCATTGTCTGAGACCTTCAACCTGGAGTGTTGCCTTAGTATTGTGAGTATTCCTCAGTAGAGGGGATGTTTACGTGCCAGGAGTCCGATGGATCTTCACGGCTGCCAATCTTTGTCAACTGCTTTCTAGATATTGACAATCTTACAAAGCTCCCTCTACAAGCACAAGAAACATGGCCATTGGTTAAAAGCAAAGGTCTAGCCCGAATATTAAATAAGTGACGACTCCTCATGGTGACCAATTGTAAATGGAGAAGGTGACCCCAATAGCAGATAGCATGCAACCTTATCTGATTCTCTCAATCTCACAAAGATCTCTCTCTCTCTCTCTCTCTCTCTCTCTCTCTCTCAAAATCCTTACTCTTTATCTTTGAGCGTATTTATCCTCCTTCAGATTTACTGCAAGCCTAGTCTAAGCTCAAGAAAAGCCCACCCAGCATGGAGGAAGAGTGACAATGGCAACTTTTGATCAGGAACATTTTGGTGCGTGTGCCCTCTGACCATGAGCTGGGCATGTGATCTTACTTTTTTTGGAGAACCTGGGATGAAGGATCCTGGCTCTTCTTCTCTTAGATGGGAACGCCTCTAAAGACAGCTCCTGCCCTAACAAGATCTCTTACTTTCTGTGGCTCGTATCTCATCTAGGTCTTGCAGTGGGGGCATGGCTAGTCACTATGGGTTGACTGGCTAGCTGCTGATGATGGGGAACAGCATGGGAGTCCCATTGGCACGGTCTCTGGGATGGCCTAGCTACCTAGTAGGTCCTATGACTGCTAGAGCAAGCACTTCATCAGTTGGGGCGTGGTCACTTGGGTGTTTGGATGGTGTCACAGGCTTGGCATTCCACTTGATGTATGTTCCACGCCATGAAACTTCTGCTAGAGATGATCTGTTGGTTCTTGGTTGGGCAGGTTTGGTGACTTGCTGCTGTGTGAGACCATAGAGGCGGCAGTAGGTTAAACTGAGGAAAAAGCCCTTAACTGTTCTGTACCTGCTGTGAGGAAAGCAACCAAGAGATCAGGATGAGGTTAAAGTTTTAGCAGAGGTGACTTACAAAAAATATATGACTGACTGAAAAACTTCAGCATCAAGCTAGTTGTAACTCTTTCTATCCTTTCCTACTGGTAAAGCAAATATTTTGTAAAGGGGTAGAAAGAATGGAGGGGAAGCTGCAGGTCTTTGGTACCTAGTGGAAGTGCCTTGGGTCTTATCTTGTCAATCCTCAACTCTCATTTGTGCTATTCATGCCTGTGCTACATGGGTCGGGACAACTTTGTTGTGAGAAGTGTTCATTAGTTGGTACTAGGTAGCTCTTCAATGAGATGAATTCGGACCAGAGCTTATTGAGAGGAGCTATGGTGCTTGGTTAGGTACATAGAGAAACTTCAAATGTGCTTTTATAGCCTATGAAAGAGCTGGACTACCTTATTGTGCATGGTGTTGATAGTCTAAGGAAACCAAGGGTAATGAGGGTAAAATAACATATGATTATTCAGCTATTAGGAGATGTATGTGTATTACTGCTGCTGGCATTGTTCTTAAGTATTCAATGTGAAGAGATTTAGATAAAACTTAAAAGTATGAATCATTCAATGTGGGTGCACATGTGAGATGATGCATGTGTGCCTGTGCATACATCTATGCATCGTTATCAATAATCACGATGCATGGTTGTAGCATCTTTCTTCTCCATAGAATTTTTCTAGACTCTGTGTGTGTGTATTCATAATGCTTGTATTTGCTAGATCTAAACAATCATAATGCTTGTATTTGCTAGACTCTGTGTGTGTGTATTCATAATGCTTGTATTTGCTAGACTCTGTGTGTGTGTATTCATAATGCTTGTATTTGCTAGATCTAAACAATCAGCATTTTCTCTTGAAGTACAGGTTCCGACGATTGCTTTGGTGATGGGTCAATGTGGTATGATAAGCCGGCTTCTGTGTCCAAAGTTTGGGGGTTTCTTAACATTTGGTTCACTTGTACACGGCAAGGAATCAGCCCTTGGACAGCTGACAGTATCAGATCTGCGAAACATCTATGGGCTGGGGCGAGTGGGCAGAGAGACAGAAGTATTTGGCATTATTGGCCAACTTGTGGGCTACAGCAAATCACCTATTATACACAATAAATTTTTACAAGAAATCGGTTATGATGGCATTTATGTGCCTTTTCTTGTGGACAATGTGAGAGAATTTTTCAACGTGTACCATGCTTCAGATTTTGTTGGCTTCAGGTAAGCCTTGGAAAAATATGCCTTATTCTAGGGGCATGCACATGTGCGTGTAGAAACACAGATTATATGTAGATCTATGCATAGATTTATGTAAGTACAGTACGTACTCGCAAAGAGATATTGATATTGGGTTAACACAACAACACTTGATTGAACGGGGTTGAGCAAAGGTGCAAGACTGAGAAGAAGAATATATATTAACGTCTTGCAGAAGACCCAATGGGTCTATGAGATGAAGGGTGTACAATGTGTCCATGGAATCTCATCATGGAAAAAAAGACAACATAACAAAAAGAACTAACACTAATCCCTAGGTAAATGTAGATGTGTATGGATCATCATCATCTTCCTCATCATGGAGGATCACCATCCTCATCATAGTGGGCGTAGAGGATATGGGGCTGTGAGTGTGAAGAGGGAGCTATCCATCGATGTGTGGTAGGGGTCCATAAAGGATGTCCAGCATGTGAGGAGGGAGCCTAGATATGCAAGGCCAAGGAGAAGGTGGGATGAGGTAGCTACAGATGTTTGGTGGCAGGTGAGGATCTCATCAATCTTGGGCTGGTGAGCCTGGGGTGCTCAAGGTCCAAGAGGGTGAGGCTGTTTGGCTCTTCGAAGTGCGGTGGCATGAGGTAGGGTAATTCCAGTCGAGGGGCGAGATGGTGGGCCCCTTGTTGATACTGTGGTGGCCTCATTCGTCTGAGTGTCCTCCTCCTGTGGGCTGAAAAAATTGGTGATGGTAGACTGAAATGGGTGATGGGGTCGAGGATCTCTGTATAGTAACTCTCTGTGTCGTCGAATCTCCAATAGGAAGAATCCAAGACAACGCTGATCCAAATACTCTATAACGGGAGATAATGGCCCAAACCCCTCTCTAAATAGGTAGTGGAATCTCCCCCCGATTTCATAATACACCGGCCATTGACAAATATAATGCTCCTCAGACTCTACTCCTCCGTGGCACAATCTACAGAGTTTGCTCTCTCTAGGGGTCCTTGCTACTCTGCCAACCTCAATCTTGAGCCTATGGGATGAGACCTTGAGCTGAACAAGTGCTATCCTCATGGCATGTGACATGAAAACATCCAGGTACCCTGGCCTCTATATGAATCCATCCTCTGTAAGCCTCAGAAAATAGTCACTGTGCATCTTGGGTGGTAGGGGCTCCCCTGGGGTAATCCTTGTATCTCGAGTGTGTAACTGTAGCAAGTGATATCGAATTGCCTGGTTCCTGTCCACACGTGTGAGCCTGGTGTAGGGGTCTGGGTCATACTAAAATGGGGGTAGTCAGCTCCAGTCGGGTCAGTTCCAGAGCCCATTCAGAGAGAGAACTATGGAATCCCGTGCAACTGCAAACTATCTTCCTGTACACAAACACTATTGCTCTTGCAGAAGGAAAAAACAGCCAACGTATTGAACCCTTGATTCCTGATTCTATTCAGCTTCAGCTGCAAACCATACACATCGAATCAAGCCCAAACATTATTCTATTCAGCTTCCCTGCTTCACAGTGCATTCATGATTGCTCAAACCTCTTTGCCATGCATACATGTCTGCCCAAACAGACCTTTTATTTTGAATTTCTCCAACCAGCCTTTGACCTTATCTGCTCTGCTTTCTGCTCCACGACTTGGGTGATGCTGCATGGCCTGCTCCCTTCTACAATTCCTTTGGCTTCTCCTTTTTTAATCCACGTGGCCTATATCCTTTCCTATGTCCATGCCTTGGATTTGGGACGTCTTCTACATTAAACTCCTTATCCTCAATAGCTTTGACCCTAGTTTTCATCATATTTATAATTCAGGCCACTATCCCATGCTTAGATTCACACCAACAAAACGATAGATTCGTGATCCCTAAGAAACACATCTATTGGAAAGGGTTACATCATTATGCAATAGACCTCTCTTTACACAAGGCAATTTTCTACCAGACAGCATGTACGTATGCGCACACACACATACACGTGTATAAAACTATCTATCTCCATATATACGTATACATATATATCTATCTCTATATATATGTATGTATGTATGCATGTATATGTATATATGTATATATACGTATACATATATATATGTATACACTGTGTGTGTGTGTGTGTGTGTGTGTTTACCTATATGTGTGTGTGCGTTTGTGTGTATACACGCACACACACACATAAGCGCCCACACCACACACACACACACACTCTCTCTCTCTATATATATATAGTGTGTGCGCGCGCGCGTGTGCGCGTTTGTGTGTATACATGCACACACACACATAGGCGCCCACATCACACACTCTTTTTTTTTTTTTTTTTGGTAAAACTAGTTGAAATTGCATTATATCATAAATGTACAAAAGGGTTTGACATCAGGAGGATGTCTAAACCCTAGAACTTAAAAACAGCAGTAAAAAAGTTCTATGCAAGAGCAGGGCAGTGCTCAGTGCTCAAGAAAAGAGCCTATGCCCTATCCATCAGAAACAGTAAAAGAAAAGCTGAACACAAGAAACATCCAAATCTCCCTCATGCACGGCATCATATAAGGACTGTCGCAACGAGGCTCGGAAGAACTCATAAGGGTGCTGAAGGGGTGAATTCAGATATGTATGATTTCGCTGTAGCCAGAGGGTCCATAAGGCCCAGTATCTGATCCAATGGAAAAAAAGAGAATACTGTGACAAAGAAGCTGATAAGGTGCCAAACATCCAGAAAAACTTGTAGAACCTGTGTGCAGGAAATCTGAGAGATAAAAAATAGGAGATCTTGTCCAGAAGGATTGTGGAATATGAACAAGACCACAATAAATGCGGAACACTCTCAGTAGTATGATGACATCTTGGACAAATAGGAGAGGCAATCCTTCTTTGAGCCAATTTCACTCCCACTGGAAAAATACCGACAATGCATCTCCAGAGAAAGAGTCTCTGTTTCAATGGCATTTTCAACTTCCATATCAATGTCAGTTTTGCTTTCCACCAAGCTAAAGACTTATCCAGATGCCAAAGAGAATTAGCATGCTGAGCAATCCATGGAGGAGGTAATATCAATCGATAAGCCTGTATAGAAGTCAATAGATGCAAAGATTGAGAGGATAATCTTGAGCCTGAAGACTGAAGATGCCAATCTTGAAGCCTGTCTCTTACATCCAATGTTGGAATCGGAATGAAAGGGTGTAAGAGATCTGCAATAGCTTTCCATATAGATCTATGATGCATCCCAAGATTGTATTGTTGGCATGCTGCCGGAAAAGAAAGAATTTGCCCTGTAGTATCCACTACGTCATCAATGAACCGGATGCCCAATTTCATAAGATTGTAAGCTCTGATTGGTTGTTGTACAGCAAGGGGAGAGTAAAAAACAGCACTCCAATGTATGCTTTCCATTCGAAGCGAGGAAGCTATAGAAGCAGGATGGGGAGACCATTTGATGCGAGAGAGCACTTTCTTCCAATCCTGAATCAAGGAAGTAGAAAATGGACAACCAGGGATTTTACCTTGAAATTTGCCAAGCACTACTTCCGATGGATCAACCAACCAGCGACCATAAGCATTTGTGCGCATCCGACCACACAGAATTGCCAACATGATAGACCAAGGCTGTTCTTGTTGAAAAAAGGTTTTGAGCATAGAGATCTTTCTTGCCAGCACATGAAATTTGATGTTTATAATATTCAAACCACCATGCATTTTTGGCGAGCAAAGCAGGTCCATTTTGAGCAACCTTAAAGCTTTTTTATGAAGCTAGTTTTCCAAAAAATCTCCATGGCTTGAGACATAAAAGAAGAAAGATCTCGAGATGACCAATGTAAGAGAGGAAGGTAGAATTGGACATAGGCCAGAACAATGGACTGAACATATTTGTTGCTTATTTCTGATTTTCCAGCCAATGGGATAGCCCAAGTGTCTTACTATGCTTTCCGGATAAATAATCTGGCGGGGCCACAGGATAGCATGCCAGTCACAATGCTTGAGAGGTAAGAGTTTTGATTTCTGAAAATTAATTTTTAAACCAGCTGCCAACCCAAAATCTGAAAGAGTATCCATCAATAGACGAAGCTCCAAAGGACTGTTCTTTGGCATGAAGAATGAATCATCTGCATAAGCTTGTGCAATGAAAGGCTGTGAACCAGAAATCTGAAGCCCCTCGAACTGTCTAGTATCAACCAGATGATCCATGTAAAGAAGCAAAGGATGCGAAGCAATAGCATAGAACAGAGCACTGAGAGGGGATCCCTGTCGAACTGATCGTTCTAGAGTCCAAGACTCAGACAAATGTTTCCCTATAAAGCATTGAGCAGTGGAATCTGAGTAAAGCCAATATATGACATTAACTAGCTTTGGCCCAAAACCAAGTTTAGACATGATTTGAGAAACATAATCCCACTGCACCGTATCAAATGCCTTTGCCACATCCACCTGCATGACCAAGACATCTTGAGCAGAGTATTTTGCATATTCCATTGCAATGAGAGTATTGGAGATATTATCATGTATATGCCTTCTTGGAACAAAACCATATTGCCTAGGATGAAGTCCATCATGAAGGATATCCTTTATCCGGTGTACCAACATTTTAGCAATAAGTTTATATATAACAGGCATCAAAGTGATAGGCCTCCAGTCATCCATTGTTTCACACAGAGGTTTTTTGGGCAGAAGCTTAACCAGACCATGCTTCCAAGCTGAGGGTCAAACCATCCCAACCTGGGGATTTATGTTTACCCAAATGCTTGAGGGCTTCATCCAATTCTGTATCTGAGAAGGACATTTCCAGCATTGAAGCTTTTTGCAAAGAAACAATAGGAGAAACAAGCTCAATAAATCTGCTCCGAGCCAATGCAGCCTGAGATGTAGAAGAAGATGGTAGAGAAAAAAGAAGCCGAAAATGATCCAGACATTGTTTTTCTAGCTGAGATAAAGTCTGGGTCCAAAGACCATCCGATTTCCTGACTCTCATGATAGATTGACTTTGTCTGTACGTGTGTAAATTTCGAAAGAAAGATTTCGAGGAGCAGCCCTTATCTAGCATAGGTTTAACTCTAGCCCTTGTCTGCCATTTGGAAAGCTTGCGTTTATCATTAGCATCAATTATGGAAGAAGCACAAGACAATGAATTCTGTTCAGAAGCAGAAAGAGACCTTTGATGGCTAATCTGTACCAAGGACTGCTTGTATGATTTTGCCCACTGGATATGCTGTCTGGTTTCTGCCATGTACCATCTTCCATATTCCTTAATGACATTTTGAATACGATGTACAAAGGAGTTCCAAGCAAAATCCAGATCCTCCTGAGCATGAGCTAACAATGGCTTACAAGCCAATCTGATCATTTGCTGGAATTTTTCATGAGAAAGATATAATTGATTAACCTGCAAGTGTCTGACTAAAGAGAGCTGAATGTCGTCCAGAGGCATACCAAAAGAAAGGTTAAGCCAAAGTGGAGTATGATCAGATAGTTGTTGAGAATAATCAGTCCACATTTGACATGTATAATCATCATATTGCTGAGCATGAATAAGATACCATCTATCAAGCCTGGCCCAATATTCTGTAAAAGCATTATGATGATATGTGAATCCCAAAACCGAAGGGTGAGTTGCTATCCATAAATCTGCAGTATGAAGAGAAGAAGTCATATGTTCCCATCGCTGGATTTCAGAGGGAATCATATGGGATTTATGTGTGGTATTGTCCTTCCAGTGAGGGGAATTATTAAAATCACCACAAAGTAGAGCATTTGAAGACCAAGGATATTGGTTAATGGAGTCCCACATTTGAGCTCTGGAAGCTGAAATTTGAGAGGCATACAAGGAGCCTATTTCAAAAATCTCTCCATTGATCATGCATTGGATAATCATCCATCGGCCACAAGGATCATTAAATGCTACACAGGGCTGCAGATCATGTCTGGCTAAAATGCACAGCCCAGAGAATTGTCCAGATCCTGCATAAAATATATCATAGCCTGAAAAGAACCCATGCTGGCCAGCAAAAGAATGCTGATTATGCTCTTGCAGACACACAACATCAGGATGAGTATTGTTTATATAATGCCATAGGAGTCTCCATTTGTGCTGATTGCAGAGGCCCTGTATATTATAAGAAAAACATTTAAGAGAAGTACGCATGAAAATATGTACAAGAGATGAGCAGTCCTCAAAGAGAAAGGGAGGCATCAAGCCTCTGCCATTGCCACAGGGTCTTGCTGACCCTCAAAATCCAATTCCTTGACTAAATCATCTTCTTCACAAAGTGGAATACCCTTCTTAACTGCATTGACCCATGCTTTTGAGATGGGGCTGTCCGAAGAGGTAGAAGGTTGACCAGGAGATGGAGCAGAAGCATCCCAATTGCGAGATTGGAGAGGTCTTTGTTTGAGAGGCACCGTCTTCTTTGCTTTCTGCCAACCCTCGTGAGAAGATGAATTATTTTCCACTAGCTTGCTTTTTCCTTTATCCTTATTTTGGGCTAAATTGGCTTGGTTCCCTGTAGGAAGTGAAGGCTTTGCTCCTTTAGCTTCAATCTTTTCCACATAAGTCTTTTGACCTCCTTTATTAGATGGCGGAGGAATGGCAGCTGGAGGAGGCGGATGAAGGATTGAGGGACACTCCGAAGCTAGATGCCCAAACTTGTGACAAGAGAAACAAGCTCCAGCAAAAATGCCCCATTTCAAAGTGAAATATTTCTTTCCCAAATTAACACCCTCAATCTCAACTGCAATAGAAGAGGGGGTTGGTCTATCAGTATCCCATAAGATGCAAAAACGATTTTTGTTACCTGTGGGACGAGGGGGACAAATCACTTGTCCCAATGTCATCGCTAAGCCTGGAAGCTCTGTTCTCATGTAATCTGGGAAATCAACGACTTCAACCCATACAGGGCAGTGATGTTTGATGAGATTCTGATAATCCTTATTAGGAGACCAGGGCATGATGTGCACCATTTGACGACCAAAAAATAAAGGGGACATTTCCAGCATCTTTTGTTTTGTCAATGCATCCAAGAGATGAACTTCATAAAATCCTCTGGAGGCAAAATAGACTCCTTCTACATAGCATCCACCTAGGAGAGAATTCACCCATTGTCCCACATCATTAGCCGAGGGTATTTTACCTGGAAAAAAGATGATGACTGCAGTTTGAGAGAGCTTCTTCAGAGGATGCACAAGAGAAGGCAACTTCATCTTGTAAGTGAGTTCCGGAGCAGGTAGTATCCATTCTCTTCTACTTTGTTGAAAATCCTCATTCAACATGTCAAACACATAGGAAGCATCTTCAGATGAAGGAGCTATGGGGGGCAGAGATTCCCTTGATTGTCTTTTAGGTTCAGGAGAAAGAGCTCTCTTGACATAATACTTGCTTGATTCTGCCATCGGGACTATTCGATTCAGCAGGAAGACACAGATCAGGAAAAAAAGGGGGGACAGCACTATTGGAATGCAATCTTACAAGGAGAGGAAAAAAAGAGACCTGAAGCGACTTATACAGAAGGGAAAAAACAGACCTGTAGCGAGGCACAGACACACACGCACACACACACACACACTCCTATACATGCACACAGGTCGTGGAAGAGATGAAGAAGAGCAGATTGGCGATGAGAAAAAAGAGCATCTGGGTACCCTCAGAAGGTCGCGTAGATTACTACAAGGCCGACACAGTATAGGCTACAGGGCCGATACCAACACATCACACACACACACACACACACACACTCTCTCTCTCTATATATATAGTGTGTGTGTGTGTGTGTGATGTATATATATGGGTGTGTGCGCATGTATACACACACACATATAGGTACATACATATGTATAAAAATCTACATATATACATTTTTATATGTGTGTGTGTGTGAGAGATGGGTGTGTGCGCGTGTATACACACACATATAGGTACATACATATGTATAAAAATCTACATATATACATTTTTATGTGTGTGTGTGTGTGTGTGAGTATTATGTATATTATTTTCTGCTATAAAGAATGAAGGTTGTTGATAGAGCTTCTGATTCGAAATGTTCTCAGTATTTCGATCCCTTACAAGGTAGCCGCTTTGGAATGTTGCGATGAAGTTGAGCCAGTTGCCAAGGTTGGAAGACTTGCAGAATGCAAATGCCAGTGGCTTTATGAATCACAGGTTTGTTGCAATTGGTTGTTTGATGCCTTTTATTTTTCTGGTCTGTCTTGCAGGCTATAGGTGCTGTAAATACAATTGTAAGAAGGAAGAGCGATGGGAAACTAGTTGGATACAACACTGATTGTGAGGCTGCAATTACAGCCATAGAGGATGGTCTAGGGGGTATGTATTTGAACCAGTCTCTTTCTAGCATTTATAATCTGATTTTATTAGCTAGGTGTTATTAAGATCAATTGATTACTCCTTGCAAAGCCTTACGTTTTAGACCTCTCTTTCAACTTCTCATTTTTTCTTTAAGATTTCGATCCATATTTTTCTAATTGATCTTCATGTTCTAATTCTGCTGATCCCAAGCATTCACCCCTATCTATAAGTCTTTTGCCAAACGGCTGATCGGCAAAAAACTGTCCCGCTTCGCCTGCGAGCTCCGCTCTCCCCCCCCCCCCCCCCCCCCGCTGCTTCTCGCCATCGCGCTTCACCTTCCCCCCCCGCCAGCCCTCCGCGGTCTCCTCCGCCCTCTCCCCCGCCTTCCTCATCGTACCCCTCTGCGCCGCCTCCCCTCCGCCTTCTGCGCGTTTCTCCCCCGCCTTCTCCCCCCCGCCTCCACTCTCCCGCCTCCCTCCTCTTCTTCGCTTTCTTTCCCCCCCCGCCTTCTCTTCCTTCGCCTCCCTCCTCGCTGCATTCCCCGCCTCTCCCCCCGCCGTTTACTTACTTCCCCATTCCTTCTTCCTCCGCCTCTATCATCCTTCGCCTCCCCCTCTCTTCTCTCCCTCGCCACCTCTCCCCCCTCCGCCCTCTTTCTCCTCCCTTCCGTCCCGCCCCTCCGCCCACCGTTAACTCCTCCCCGCCTCAGCTCCCCCCCCCCGCGCCCCGCCCCCGCTATCCTGTAACCCGCCGCTTCTCTTTTTTCCTCGCAGGGCTGTGTCCCTCCCGTTGGTGACCCCGGTTTCTGGCTTTTTCCCTCTGGAGGACTCCATGGAAGCCGCTCCGACTAACCCTACCGATTCCGGTCTCCGTCTGGAGTTCACAGCTGAAGATCTTCAGTTGTTTGTTTCCACAGTTTCCGCTCTTGAGGCCTCCTCCTTGGTCTGCAAGATAGTGGGTAGCCGTCCGATGCGGAGAGAGCTTCGCGACCTTCTGCAAGGCAGCCTTGTTGGCGTGCCCGCCAAGATCGTCAGCGTGGATTTTTTGGGACGTGGCTACTATCAGGTGGATTTCGAGTCCCCTCAGGCAGCTCAGATGGTGCTGGCTCGGAGCCCCATTGCCCTCCGCTCTTCCCGGGCGTTCCTGGCACGATGGACTCATGGTTTCGACCCCGCTTCTGACCCGCTAGCAGGCGCGACAGGTTTCCCCGTCACTATCTGTTTTCGTGGACTCCGTAGGGAGTACTTGCCCCTCTTGTCATCCATTGGCAAGGCGTTCGGGCAGGTGGTGGAGACGCCTCAGACAGCGGCTTCAGTGATTGCTCGGGCAGCAGGACTCCCGGCCATTCGGGTTGTGGTTCCGTCACCGGAGTCCCTCCCGAAGACGATCCTTCTCCCTTGTCTTTCTGGAGGACATATGATACAGCGCGTGGAGTATTCGGGCCTCCCCGGCCAGTGTTACATATGTCGGGAGATGGGCCATCTCGCACGCGCCTGTCCCCGCAAGGGGGCTCATCCTTCACGTTATGCCGCCTCCGGACCCCCTGCAGGAGACCCGAGGGGTGGCCATCCACTTCAGAGACCGGACATCCCTGGCTCGTCACAGCAGGCGCCATCATCTGACGAGCAGGCCCCGGCGGAGGATGCCGCGCAGTCCCAGGAGGCTGGCGGATGGCAGGAGGTTCGCCGGCGGAAACGCCCGGCCCGCAGGGACCGTCGTCGCAGACGCCAGCAGGCAGCACAGGCTGGCGGACAGGCGACTCCGGCTGGCGTACAGGCACCTATCCG
Source organism: Cibotium barometz (assembly GCF_041138505.1). Taxonomy (NCBI): domain Eukaryota; kingdom Viridiplantae; phylum Streptophyta; class Polypodiopsida; order Cyatheales; family Cibotiaceae; genus Cibotium; species Cibotium barometz. The sequence goes on along the minus strand of NC_141048.1, from coordinate 35,476,292 downwards.
CACTTATGCTCCTGTTAGGGATAGGCGGCCAGCAGGTCCCACCCCGATGGACGAGGATTCAGACTCAGTGCCCGTTGAGGCCGCTGGTGGAGCCTCCCACGTGGAGACCCCGCTCCCACCTCCCCCCGCGGGGGGCCCCCCACCCTCCTTGGAGCAGATTCCTGAGGATCCTGGGCCGCACTCTTCGACCCCCGGCTCCCCTTCCCCTCACCCGGAGAGCACTCCTTCCACCCTTCCTTCTCCCCCCCCAGCCCCCCCTCTCCCGCCTCCCCCGGCGGCCCCCCCTGACACCTATCCTCTGGCAGATGCCTCTCCATCCTCTCCTCGCTCTCCCCCCTCCTCGCCACGAGCCCCCATCCCTCCCTCGGCCTCTCCAGGATACTTCGCCAGACCACCCACTGCCCCGGGGCAGCGCAGCTGGGTAGGCCAGAGCACAGTCCAGCGGCTGTTCCACCGCCACTCCGGGCCGGTGGAGATGGCGATCCTCGCCTCGCCCGCCACAGAGTTCTCTCCAGCCTCCCCTGGGGGGCCCCCGCGAGTGATGGGGCTACCAGTGGATTACGGTTTTTTCAGGTGCCTCCAGCTGGATGCTGGCCCGTTCGAGACACTGGTCGCGCCCTTGCGAGTTTGCGTGGTGTGCCATCCCTCTCGTTCTCCCTCTGTGGTGAGCAGCATGGTGGCTTTCTCCTTTCCTCTCAGTGTTGCCCCAGACACAGCATGGGATTGCAACTCTGTAGAGGAAGTTTTGCGTGATCAGATACTGGAGTTTTCTCATCACTTCAGTGACTTGGGGCTCACGGACCTATTGCAGACCCGATTACACTCAGCCCGCATGAGCCTGTTTGGTATAGGAGACTGGCGGGCGGATCCGGTCCACACCTCAGTTGAGGCGGTGCTTCTGATTCTCCTCCATGCCGCCCCGAGGGTGCAGCCTACCTTTAGATACATATATGCAGAGGATTGGTCTCACGCCTATGCCCTGGACAGGGCGAAGGCGGAGTGGGGCTGGACACAGAGACAGGTCACCCTCTTTTTGGAGAGACTCCGCACCCGGACAGACAGTGATTATTCTCCCTCCAAGCCGGCGCCCAAGACTCACAGAGTGGAGGGCAGATCATCCGGGCCGGCTGAGAGGGGTGAGCCAGTGGAGGCTGCTTCACTTGCCATAGCTCATCCATGAGGATCCTCTCATGGAACATCCAGGGTCTCGGTGGACATCGCTGCTACATTGGCCGGGGCAGACTTCGCCAGGAGATCCAGAGGGCTCTCGTTGGAGGACCCATCGATATCCTTTTCATCCAGGAGCACCACCTTTCTGCGGGGCGTACCCGCACCTGCGGGAAGATCTTGCCAGGCAGGAGTCACACTTTTTGGTCACCGGCATATGGCTCCCAGGGGAACCAGGGTGGAGTATGCATCTCAGTCAGCGAGCAGCTTCTATCTGAAGTTGTGGACTCTGGCATTCTGGTCCAGGGTCGTGCGCAGTGGATCATCCTTCGGGTTGGGGAAGACCGCATTGGCTTCCTCAACTTCTACGCCCCCAATGGGGCGACCGGGAGAGCCGAGTTCTGGAGCACCATTAGGCAGTCCCTCCCCTTGGCAGACCACTGGTGCCTCGGAGGGGATTGCAACATGCTGGAGGATGCAGAGGACAGGATGGGGGGCAGCCAGGAGACCATTCATGGGCCGGAGCTAGCTGCCTGGGAGGAACTAGTGCTTCAGGTGAGAGGCCAGGATCCGTGGACTCTCCCGGAGTTTGGCAGGTTGCAGGGGAGCCTATCTTTCTCGCGCTCGGATAGACGGGCCACAGGGGTTAACCTATCCCGCATCGACAGGTTTTACATTGATGAGTGGGCCTGTGATAGAGGTGGCACAGTGGGCATACTTGCAGGCTCCTCGTTTTCAGATCACTATCCAGTGCTTCTCCAGATTGAGGACCCCACGAGAGGAGAGCAGAGCCAGAGCGTCCGGATTCCAGATTGTCTCATAGAGGAGCCCGAGATCGCGATCGGAGTTGAGCAGGTCTGGCAGGAGCTGCAGTTCAGGAGAGGATCGGCAGCCAGCGATCTTGCCAGTGGCTTGCAGGAGATTAGCCAGATGCTCAGACAGGCTGCCTTGGACCGGCTGGAGGCTTTCAGAGAGCAGGAGAGGAGCCTACGGAGGAGTCTAGCGTCCCTCCAGAGACTCCAGGAGAGGGATCCTACGAGCCCTTGGATCTCAGAGCAGATGGAGTCAGCTCGCACGGAGATCAGATCCATCGAGGAGAGGAGGGTGGAGTTCCGATTCCATGCTCGGGCTTCCTTTTGGACCCAGGCTGGGGACAGAGTGACTCGAGACTTCTTTGAGGCGACAGGGCCTCGCTTCAGACGAGAGGGTCTCAGGCGTCTCCGGCAGGCTGATGGCCAGGTTGTGGTGGATCCCCCCAGGGTTCGGGCTATAGCCACAGATTTTTACAGGGACCTTCTCTCTGCTGAGCCAGCAGATGACAGGGTGAGAGAGGCTCGGGAGGCAGTCTGGAGCTTCACGAGACCGGTTGTGCCGGCCCATTTACAGCACTCCCTTCTCTCCCCCTTCTCGGATACGGAACTGGAGGAGGCTCTTCAGGCATTACCTCGGGGCAAATGCTCAGGAGAGGACGGTCTTTCGGTGGCTTTCTTCCAGAGGTACTGGGGCCTCTTACACAGGGGCTTCAGATTGGCATTCCAGGAGATTATGGAGTCTGGAGTCATGCCGGACAGCATGGCTGAGGGTTTGATCCACTTGATCCCCAAAGAGGGAGGAGACAGACTGGAGATTAGACAGTGGAGACCGATCACCTTGCTAGGCACGGCCTACAAGGTCCTAGCTAAGGCGATCAGCAGGCGGCTTCAGCCTCACCTTCCGGACATCATCCACTCCACGCAGACTGGCTTCATCCAGGATAGGAGCATTCTGGATAACATTTTCTCCTTCTGGGAGGCTACGGCTCTGGCTAGATTTCGACAGGAGGATCTGGCAGTGCTCCTTCTCGACTTCGAGAAGGCATATGATCGGGTGGACTGGGCCTTCTTGGAAGGCACTATGGAGAGGATGGGCTTCCCCCCTCAGTGGATCCGTGGGGTCTCTGCACTCTACTCATCGGCTCATAGCCAGGTGCTGATACAGGGCGTGCGCGGAGAGAGGTTCCAGCTCTCGCGCTCGGTGCGGCAGGGGTGCCCCTTAGCGCCCTTTCTTTTTCTTTTTGTGGCGGAGGCCATGAGCACTTTTTTGACGGCACAGGATACAGGTTTGCGGGGCCTCCAGCTTCCCATCCGTACCTCGGAGGAGCTCCTAGACTCGGAGTTTGCGGATGACACTGCTGTCTATCTTCAGGGAGGTGAGGAGAACCTCCGCCGCTTCGCCTTAGCCATGGACAGGTTTTGCAGAGCTTCGGGCGCTTTGATCAACTGGCACAAGTCGTGTGGGCTGTGGGTCAGCTCTATGCCCCCCCCGACTTGGAGGCCAGTTGACGGTTTTCAGTGGCTGCCCCCTGGCACTACAGTGCGTTATTTGGGATGTTATGTGGGCATTGACATATCTCCGGAGCAGCAGATAGCCCCCCTTCTTCTGAGCATTCGGAAGAAGCTTCTGTATTGGAGTACCGCTCGTTTATCTCTGGCTGGCCGAGTAGTTGTGGCCAACCAGGTTCTGCTTGCTACTATGTGGTACATCACTTCCTGCTGGGCCTTCTCTCGGGCATGCATTGGCCAGGTGCAGCGGCTCATCAGGAACTTTCTTTGGTCCGGTGGCGACGGGCGGCCCGCCAGGGCCAAGGTGGCATGGGCGGTGATCACTCAGCCGAGGGAGAGAGGCGGCCTGGGCATTGTTGATCCTATTTGCCAAAGCCGAGCATTGCTTGGCAAGTTGGTAGTTCGTGGCCTCCTGCCAGGCGCTGAGCCGTGGAAGGAGTTTCTTGTTTCCAGGATGCTCAGCCGCACCCCCTCTCTTAGCGGCCCCTGGACCCCCAGCATTAGGTGGATCTTTACAGAGCAGCGATCCAGAGGAGTGGGCCTTGGCTTCGAGGAGCGTTTTGCAGCTAGCCTTCTGAGGGCCTGGTCGCATCTGAGGCCGTCACTCTTCCAGACTCCTCCGGGCACCGATGAGGAGCGCCTGAGGCAGCCATTGATCTGGAACCCCTTGATTCGACTTCCCAGTGGCCATATGGTTGGATCGCGGTCTCACGTGTCGTGGGGCCCTTTGAGCTCCGGCCCAGCCCAGTCCCTGGACGACTGGATATGTTTTCAGCAGCTGCCTCTAGAGGCCCAGGAGAGGAGACTCGGTGGGATGAGGGGCAGAGAGTTGATGAGACAGGACATTGAGGCGGCCATCCCCCGGGAGTGGCGGACCCCAGTACAGGACCCTCCACCTCCACAGTGGATGGGTGTCTTTACTCGGCATGAGATCCTTCTAGCGGTCTGCGGCACAACGGAGAGAGTCGCCCCACTCACTTTCGAGGTGGGAGAGGGTGGCCAGCTTCAGAGGACACGACTAGATTTGGATGGGCTCCAGGGTTGTATTCTTCAGAGGGTGCGGGTGGTCGGCTTTCATCAGAGACAGTGGCATGTAGACCCCTCACCGGCCTCGATAGGAGAGGACTGTTCTTGGAGATTATGGGCTTGGGACAGCAGGCCTCTTATTCGCCTTCAGTGGGATCCAGGTGAGTGGTTTTGGCGAGATCCCTACTTGGCCCCTACCAGCCCAGGCATCCCCTTTTTTCAGTACACAGCGAGGCTGGGGCGGCGGATTCAGAGGCACAGGATAGCGAGCACCCCGGCGGCGGCCGAGCATTGGCGGCGACAGGGGCTCTCCCCTGCCTTTCTTAGGGACTTCTGGCAGCGCCTTTGGGCCAGCTTCCGGCCCCGGAAGGTGACGCTTTTTCTCTGGCTCACAGCGCATAGAGGACTGGCTGTGGGGGCATGGCTAGCTTTTGGCAGGCACCCAGCGTCCTGCCCTCGGTGCGGCCATGCACAGGAGTCGCAGCGGCACTGCTTATGGGATTGCCCACAGGCTCAGCAGGTCTGGCAGCGCGCTCTCAGGATGGTTTTTGCAGGCTCACCAGGTGAGATGCTGGTGACGTGGGGTGCGGTGGCTTGGGCCACGGACAGCGGCCCGGCCCTTGGATATGAGGACGTCCCTGGCAGCGCGACCATCCAGGTCTCTGACAGGGCGATGGCGGTGGTTCCGACGCCAGACTTCTCATCGGCAGCCCCTCAGGAGGGGGTCGGGCACAGATGGGAGATGATCAGCAGCATGACGGCTTGGCACATATGGAGAGCCCGATGCAGGGAGGCCATTGACCGCCAGGCGACTCCACCGGCGGAGGTCATACAGGCCCTCTGGGTGGACATCATTCACACATTGAGAGGACACTGGGGGAAACTCCAGGGCGACTCGGATCGCATGAGAGGGCGCCGCAAGGCTTTCCTCCGCACTTGGCACCCTGGCCCTTTCCTCACCGCGAGGGGCGAGGATGTCACTTGGCACTACAGGCCTCCAGTCTGGCTTTTCTCACCTCCCACATGTACTACTAGGTAGCCCCCCCCAGAGAGCGGCCAGCCACGGGGGTGGAGCTCAGGAGTTCACTGTGTTTTATCCCTCCTTGCGAGGTGAGCTTTGTAGCCTTATGGCGTTTTCTCATTAACTAATAGAAGGATCTTTTTCCCGGAAAAAAAAAAAAAAAAGGTCTTTTGCCAAACGATAACCTGTTCGGTCCTATATTAAAACCTGAGAACTTTTTTCTTGAGGAGGAGGATGAGAGGAGAGGGACTACAAAAACATGCCATCATAGCATATCTCACCTAGAGTCACTTCAATAAGTCTCTCAACGAGACATTCATATTCACAAAAGACCTTTCCTACCAGGTAAATTCCTTGGTTGTCATGGCACATAGATCTCCTCCCTCACATACAGTCTCTCGAGTAGCTTTCACTTCCATCGAAAGTTCAGCCCTGGGCTATTGCAAACTGTGAAATGAAGTAGATAATGTTCACTTATTTTTAGCCATGCAGATCAGAGATAAAGATTAACGTATTAGTCCAAGCATGTGGATTATTTTGGAGTATTCTATGTTTTATGGGATAATACTCGTAAAGAGCTTCGTAATGATACATAGGATAACTTTGCTATTTTCATTAATCAGGGTCATTTTGTTATACCCAAGGTTTAATGTAAAGTTAGGATTGGATAGGCTTTATGTGGGTGATTGGGGCCTGGACAAGGGAGGCACCATTGCCATCATGCCTAGCATCCCCCCGTGTCTGTATCCGTGATTCTCTCTATTTGGATGCAGAGATTTCACATGAGGTCAGAGAGATTTGGAGGTCAGAGAGATTTGGATGCAGAGATTTCACATGAGGTCAGAGAGATTTGGAGGTCATGTGACAATCCTGACCCTCGATAGAGATTTTCTTTGGCCATGGAGAGGACTAGCTAGCATTATCATAGTGTTGCTTTGGCCGAGAAACATGAAGCCCTGGACAAGGAGAGAGCTATCAGGCACAAGATTGTTGCGCTTCAGAGAAGAATCCACAGTCTCCTTGGATCCTAGACCTATTATCTACAATTTGAGCAGAGCTGCAGATGGCTGTGAATAGGCGGGCTGAGTTTACGAGGCCTTTTGGGCACAGATCGGTGGCAAATATAACAAACACATCTTCTCAACACATGGGCCTATCCATAGTAGGAAATGTGTGAGATATTTGCAAAACTCACAGGGAGAGAATCAGACCGAGCCAAAGAAGGTGAGGAGTATTGCATCAAACTTTTATTGAGTTTTGCTTATGTAGAGGTCCCCTCTTTGCAGAGAGATGTTGCGCAGCCCAGACTTATCATTGGATTACCTTTCTCGAAAGATGAGCTGACATGCATTGCAGGGTCTTTCAAAAGGAAAATGACCAGGGGATGATGGTCTCTCCCCTTCCTATTTTATACAGTTTTGGGGCCGTATTGGGGATGAGATCACTGTTACTTCACAGATGATATGTGTTTCTCATTGGATTACCTTTCTTGAAAGATGAGCTGACATGCATTGCAGGGTCTTTCAAAAGGAAAATGACCAGGGGATGATGGTCTCTCCCCTTCCTTTTTTATACAGTTTTGGGGCCGTATTGGGGATGAGATCACTTTTGCTTCACAGGCAATGTGGCATACAGGTACGATCCCTCCCTTTCTCACTGATGGTCTTATCCACCCTCTCTAAAAGGTGGGGATAAGACCAACCTCAAGTAGTGTATGCCCATCACTTTACTTGGATCTGCATATAAAATTTTAGCTAAGGGCCAAGGCATTGAGTATGATGTTACAACTTGTTCTTCAAAGGGTTATTCATGACACACAAAATGGGTTTCTCCAAGGAAGGGAGTACATTTGATAACATCTTCTCATTTTGGGAAGCTGTGGAGTGGGCTAAGTCTAGCCAGCAACCCCTCGCCATCCTCCTACTGGACTTTGAAAAAGCATATGATTGTCTGGGGTTTTCCTAGGACTGGATCAGAGGGGTCTCATGCCTGTCCCATAGCACAATTTTGGCATGCAACGGACTTGGTGAGCGTTTTCAAATTTTCCACTCAGTGCGGCAGGGATGTCCCCTAGCTTGCTTACTATATCTCATGGTAGCGGAGGCTATGAGCAGGTTCATTCGGGCTACCCCAAGAGTCTCGGGCCTCTGTTTGCCTCTATGTACAGAGGAAGAGTTATTGGACTCAGAGATAGCAGATGATGCTGCGATGTTTTTGGAGGCCTCACATGCATGTCTTTGTGCCCTCTGGACAGCTTTGGAGGAATTTTGTTTGGCAGTAGCAGCCACCATCAATTGGCACAAGTCTGGGGGACTTGGGGATTGGATATGGGGTTCACTTGGATGCACAACCAGATACCTTGGCTGCCAATTTGGCATTGACATCTCCCCAACACAAACAGTTTGTGCCTCCACTCATGAGCATTAGAAGCAAACTTCAACATTGTAGTAGCAAGAAGCTTGATTTGGTATCTAGAACCTTGGCAAGTGCTGCCGGTCACTGCTTAGTTTATCACTTCTTGTTGGGTTCTTCATATGGGATGCATTGGCCAGTTATGTTGCCTTGTTCAGAATTTTCTTTGGTCAGGATTAGATGACACTGTGCATACCAAGGTGAGTTTCTTGGGGACCCATTACCCTACCCAAGCAAGAGGGGGGATTGAACACCATAGACCCAGAGGTGCAGTGTAAGGCATTGCTTTGTAAGATGATTGCTGGAGGATTTGTCTAAAAAGTTAACGATTCTCTCACTCCATTCTGGAATAGCCTCAACCTTAAATAGTGTAGCATCCGGTAACTCGTCATCAACCTCGATTGGTGCTTCCCCATTAGGTATGCGGGATAGATGATTTGCCATGACATGTTTCTTGCCAGGCCTCACAACGACTATAAAATTGAATTCACGAAGAATTAACCACCACCTTGTGATCCTTCCGGTGGAGCATGGTTTGTTTACTAGATATAACAAGGCTTGATGGTCTCCTAGCACTGAGCCATGGAAGGAATTTCTCGTGCAGCAGGTTAGGAGGTGTACTCCGGTTAGGGGATGTGACTAGATATACAGCCCACGTTTTATCTTCTTAGAGGTAGAGCATTGGCCTCCATCCTCCCCCTCGGTTAGAGCCCTTCTTTGAGCTTTGGGATTGCATGAGGAGGTTCTTGGTGCACATACCTCGGCGGTCAACTAAGGAGTCTGATAGACAACTGATAGACAACTCATTATGTGGAATGATTTGATCTTGGATGAATATGGTAGACCTCTTGGGGCAGCTACGCATGGTCAGTGGGCTGGCTTGGAGACTCACTTCCCCATAATGCTGGATTGGAAGATGCTTAAAAGCCTCACAAAGGATTAGAGAGGGGTGCTTACACAACATTTGAGGGGCATTAGTCAGAGGATTGTGCAGATTGATGCTGCCCTATCCAACTAGTGGATCACAGGGACCCGGAACCCTGGAAGGGCTTCATCACTCGTGGTTTGGAGTTTTCTTCGAGACAAGTGTACCTCTTTAGGTTATGGGCCTCCCACTTGGGGGAAAGATGGTGCACCATCTCTTTTCTCTATATAGGATGGATGGTATTTGGGGAGACGTGATGTGTAGGATATCACCGAGGGCATGGTGGTGCGTCCTGTGAGAGTTGTTGGTAGAGCATGGAAGCTCTTTTGATCCCGTCCTAGGGATGGATAATCACGGATGCTTGGAGCCCCTTTGGTTGTATGGCATTTGCCCTATTAGGTACTTGCATTGGGACCTAAGTGAGTGGGTGTGGAGGGATTCTAGCAACCTGCTACAAAGCATGCCTTTCTTCAGTTATAATGTACAGAACGTCAGACATCTTGTTTTAGGGCACATTCAAAGAGTCCCTATTCTTAGACCTCATTGGGAGGCTTATGGTATCACACCTAACATTTAGAGAACTTTTTGGAGGAGTTTTGTTGGGTTTTATGCTGTGTATGCACCCAGAGGAGTGCTAGTGATCATCAGTAGGTTACTGGGGCACTTTTTACTTCAGTTAGTGGAGGTTTTTTCCCCCAGTTTTAGCTTAGTTTCACTTATAAAGATTTATAAGTGATTTGGTCCACCTGGCACTATTTATGGCCGGACCATGTGAACACACTATTAGATCACATCCTTTTATGTGGCTATTGTACTTCATTTTATCACAATCAATACATGAGCAGTCGTGTTCCTCTCTCTGACTCTCACGCCTCCTGTTGAAGTGCCTTCCAAACCCTAACCCTAACAGCTCAAACCCTTCATTTGGTATCAGAGCAGGTTCACATAGCTGTCCGTACAGTTCGCCTGCCATCAGTTCGCCTGCTTTTACTTTAGCTGCAACCATGTACACACAGTCGCCTTCAGCTGCACAGACAGCTATTCCGTACACTGCTACGTACAGGTTCGCCTGCTACAGCCCGTACTGGTTCGCCATCAGCTGCCCTGTACGTTTCGCCTGTTCTGTTCCGTACCCTGCAGCTGTCCGTACATTCGCCGTCAGCTGCACTTACAGTCCCTCTGCTCCGTATAGGCACCTGCTCTGCTCTGTACAGAAGATTGCTCTGCTCCGTACACAGTCGCCCAGTACCTGCAGCTCCGTACAGTACCTGCAGGCGACTAGCACCTGCAGCAAACTAGCACCTGTCTGTCCATACAGGCGACAACTGTCTCCATACAGTACCTGCCAACTGTTTCCGTACAGCAGTCGATCAGTACCTGCAGCCTCGTATAGACTACAGCCAAGTGTACCTGCAAAATCACATTTTTGGTAAGCTTTATATATTTTGAAATTTGGGCATTTTCTCTGTGAAAGTTTTCTGGCAGATACAGGGAGGTTTCCTTGCAAAGAAATCTCTACAGGCTTTTGCAAGGCTTTGGGTGCAGAAATTTTTTGGGCATTTTGGCACTGTGTGAGCCACTTTTGTTGCTCTACTCAGTCAGCGGTGCATTGTGTTGCACATTCAGAGGATTGAGAGTGCAGGCATATTTGGGTCAGTTGTACTCAGTGGAGTACAGTTGCTTTTAGGGTTGCTGTTTTTGGGTTTTTTGATACACAGGTACAACATTGTGCATTGGCATAATGGCAAATGAACAGCAAAGTGATGTGTTCACGTACTTGTCTAAGGAAGACAAGTTGGATGGCATGAATTTCTCCTTGTGGAGTTTTATGCTGAGAAATGTGCTTGTGGCAAAAGGTCTTTGGGATTTTGTTAGTGGTGATGAACCACGTCCAGGTCCATTGGCTCCAGAGACTCCTCCCCAAGGGGGTGCTCGTGGAAGAGGACAACAGGTACAGGCACCAGGTCAGCCACTACCTGTTCAAAGAACAAATGCTCAGAAGACATGGGATGCCAGAGATGCACAAGCCTTATCACTTATTGCATTGTCAATACAGAGGTGTATTATACCTCATATTCGTTCAGCTGGCTCTTCACGGAATGCATGGGTGACTTTGGAGCAAATGTATGTTGCTCGTAATGAGGCACGGATCTCATTTTTGAAAAGAGAGCTGGAAAATCAGAAGATGCATGAAGGAGATGATATGTCTAGCCACTTGAACAAGCTGCAGGATTTGAGAGAGCAACTCATCAATGTGGATGAGATTATTCCTGAGACACAGCTTGTATCCACCATCTTAAACTCTTTGCCAAGATCCTACTTGGCTTTTCATACCTCTTTGAACCTTAGCATGAGGAATGCTGTTGAGCCCCTAAAGTATCAGGAACTTGTTGCTCTCTTGTTACAGGAAGAGCAAATCAGGAAGAACATGAACATGAACACAAGTGCTGAACAAGCATTTGTGACAGGTCAAAAAGGGAGAGGAAAATCTCAGCCAAAGAGTTCAAATCAGAATTTAGGTGATGGTGGTTCATCTCAGGATACCAAGAAAGGTGATGGACAGCCCAGGAAGAAGAGCAAATGCCATTACTGTAAGCAGCCAGGTCACTACATCACAGAGTGTAGGAAGAGGATTGCCAAAGAGAAGGCAAAGGAATCTGGGATGTCTGTAAATGATGCCTCTAAAGCTCCTCCGGAGACTGCTTCCTTTGTTGAAGACAGGGATTACTGTTTCTACACATGCAGTTATGATGCCTCTTGGTCTTCACAGGCACTCAGTGTGACAGAGCATGCATGTACTCGGTATTTTGATCGTGGTGCTTCAAAGCATATCACATCTCGCAGGGATTTGTTTTGTAATGTATGCCTTGCCCTTGTTGGCAAAACTGTTCAGTGTGCCAATAATGCTTCATATCCAGTTCGTGGCATTGGGGAGATTCAGCTCACAGCCATTGATGGCTCCATTCTTCGCCTTACAGATGCCTTATATGTACCAGGGATAAAGAAGAATCTGTTGTCCATTTCTTCTTTAGCACAATGTGGTATGCAAGTCAACTTTGATGATGACAAATGCATGGTCAGAGACAAAGCTAATGCCTTGACCTTGATGCTTACTAGTACATTATGTCATGGACTTTATCAGTTGGATGCATTTCAGCCAGTGGATCAGTCTGCTTATAATTCATTCACTCTTACTCCAGCTATGGTTGATGCGGAGTTATGGCATGCTCGCATGGGGCATGTAAATTTTGGTAGTCTTATGCTTATACAACGACATAACATGTTGACAGACCTACCTCTTATGGAGAAGCCTCCAGATCACATATGTGAAGTATGTATTTTGGGAAAAATGCATCGGTTTTCCTTTCCACGTGATCAGGCTCTACGAGCAACTGCAAAGTTGCAGCTTATACACAGTGATCTTTGTGGTCCCATGCAGACGAAGTCATTAGGAGGTTGCTTCTATTTTGCTACATTTATTGATGACTTCTCTCGTATATGTTGGGTCTATCCGTTGACACAGAAATCACAGGTATATGATGCATTTTTGGCCTTTGTAGCATTTGCTGAAACAGAGTCAGGATGCAAGGTTAAGACTCTCCGTTCTTACCGAGGGGGGGAATATGTGTCACACATGTTGAATTCCTTTCTTGAGAGCAGAGGTATCAAGCATCAGTATACTACTCCTTATACTCCACAGCAAAATGGGGTTGCAGAAAGGAAGAATCGGTCACTCATGGAGATGGCCAGATGTATGTTAAAGGCAAAGAAGCTACCACGTCTTTTGGGTGGAAGCTGTTATGTGTGCTTGTCATATTTTGAATCGATGTCCCACAAAGGCATTGGTTTCCATTACTCCTTTTGAGGCTTGGCATGGCCGCAAGCCTTCGGTATCACATTTTCGTACTTTTGGATGTCTTGCATATGCACACATACCCAAAGAGTTGAGGAGGAAGTTGGATGATAAAGCCACAAAATGTATTTTTGTTGGGTATAGCCGTGAGAGCAAGGGCTACCGGTTATATGACCCACTGTCCAAGAAGATATTTACTAGTCGGGATGTGATTTTTGATGAAAAATCAGAAATATCCATGGCTGGTTATGATGCAAATCACCTATGGAGTTTCATTCCACAGTTGGTGATCCAACCCATGAGGGTGCACGACAGCCAGCCAATCATGAAGGTGGTGCAGAAATTCAGCAAGAGATTGAGCCAAAAGTTGAACCAAATATGGGGCAACAGGCTCCACAGGTCAAACATATACCTAGATGGTATTTGAGGACATTACAAGACAGCCATCTAGAGACTCCTCTTGCTGGTCGTACTCGTAGGGAGACACGGACCAATGAGCATGCACACATCATGGATTTAAATATGGTTATGGCAGCCAGTTTACAGGATGATGATGAGCCTGATTCATTTGTGGATGCACGAGACAATGTGCATTGGAACAAAGCCATGCAGGATGAACTTGATTCTATTAAAAAGAATCAAACATGAGACTTGGTTGATCTGCCCAAAGGCAAGAAAGCCATTGGTACTAAGTGGGTCTATAAGTTGAAAAGACATGCAGATGGATCCATTGACAGGTACAAAGCCTGTCTAGTTGCAAAGGGCTATGCACAGAAGAAGGGCATTGATTATGAGGAGACATTTGCTCCTACATCCCGTATGTCGACACTTACGAGTGTCATTGCATTGGCTGCACATCGTGGTTGGGTTGTTCACCAGTTGGACATCAAGACTGCTTTCCTACATGGGGACCTCGAGGAGGAAGTTTATGTACATCAGCCCATAGGTTTTGCAGAACATGGTCATGAAGGGAAAGTATGCAGGCTGAAAAAGGCCTTGTATGGTTTGAAACAAGCTCCACGAGCTTGGTATGCAAAGATAGATGCTTTCCTGCTCACTCAAGGCTTTGTGAACAGTCCATCAGAAGCCACTTTGTATGTAAAGAAAGAAGAGAAAGATCTGCTGGTCATCAGTCTTTATGTAGATGATCTTTTGCTCATGGGATCAAATGATGACAAATTGCAGCTTTTAAAGAGATACTGCAACAGACATTTGACATGTCTGATTTGGGGCTCGTACACTACTATTTGGGCATACAGTTTGTGCAGGATAACAGAGGCATTGGGTTGTTGCAATCTCGGTATGTTGCTAAACTTCTGGAGAAGTTTAAATTTCAGGATTGCAAGCCTATCAGCACTCCTATGGAGCATGGGATGAAACTGTCACTACAGGATGACAGTACTTTATTTGATGCCACTACATATGCTCAGGCTGTTGGGTGCCTTATTTACTTGTGTACTACACGGCCAGATATTCAGTATGCCGTATCTCAGTTGAGCAGATTCATGCACAGCCCGCGATTGTCACATTGGCAAGCTGTGAAGTGTGTATTTCGGTATTTGCAGGGTACCTTGTCTCTTGGATTGCTTTATCCTGAGGAGGGTGACATGCAGCTATATGCTTACAGCGATTTAGATTGGGCTGGTGATTTTGATACCAGACATTCCACTAGTGGAAATTGTTTCTTTCTTGGCTCTTCATGTATTTCTTGGCTAAGCAAGAAACAAACCACAGTGGCCACTTCATCTTGTGAGGCAGAGTACAGAGCAGCCTACACTACTACCGTTGAGTGCGTATGGCTGCGTCCTCTTATGACTGATATGGATATTTCAGTAGAGGAGCCTACACCTATCTATAGTGATAGTCAGAGTGCCATTGCCGTGGCCAGGAATCCTGTGTTCATGCTCGCACGAAACACATTGAGATTCACTATCACTTTGTTTGGGAGAGACTCCAGGCAGGTGATATCAGTCTGATTTACTGCCCTACAGATCAGAATGTGGCAGACATCTTCACCAAGGCACTACCACGTCCGAAATTCGAAGCTGCTTTGAATTTGTTTCCTTTTGGTGGATGATGTACAGTGATCACATATCACTCCAGGGGGGTTTGTTGGGTTTTATGCTGTGTATGCACCCAGAGGAGTGCTAGTGATCATCAGTAGGTTACTGGGGCACTTTTTACTTCAGTTAGTGGAGGTTTTTCCCCCAGTTTTAGCTTAGTTTCACTTATAAAGATTTATAAGTGATTTGGTCCACCTGGCACTATTTATGGCCGGACCATGTGAACACACTATTAGGTCACATCCTTTTATGTGGCTAATGTACTTCATTTTATCACAATCAATACATGAGCAGTCGTGTTCCTCTCTTTGACTCTCACGCCTCTTGTTGAAGTGCCTTCCAAACCCTAACCCTAACAGCTCAAACCCTTCAAGTTTGTGCTACTTTTAGAGGAGGACACATATATCCTCCTTTATTTGGCGCTCTTCTTGGTGGCCTTGCCACCAACTAGTGGAGATCGGTCATCAGTGTTAGCCCAACATAACCGAGATGTGGAGGAGCTTCAGAGACGGTTTACTATTGCTTATGGGAGTGCAGGTTTTACGTGCCTAACACTAACTCATGGGGGCTAGGGACTAATCCAACAAGGTTAGGAGAGCCCTAGGATTAAGAAAAGCAAGTGGATTCAGGTGGCTAAGGGGCCAACTTAGGGGACACATGGCACCGCTTCCCACAACAGATCACCCCATGCTGCCACCACTTCGTATTCTCTCTCCTCTCTAGCAGAACTCGAGTACAAAAGCTTCTTCCGAATGCTCGGAAGAAGAGGGGCAAGCTATTGCTCCAGAGAGATGTCAATGCCCACCTGGCATCTAAGATAGCGAATTGGGGTGCCCCTCGAGATCCATTGGAAAGCCTCAACTAGGTGCCAAGTCGGGGCGTGTGTAGAGCCTACCCAAAAACCGCACGACTTGTGCCAGTTGATCTGTGCTCCTGATGCGCGACATAAGATCTCGATCGCCTTAGTGAATCTTTGTTGATTCCCAACATCTCCAAAAAGGAAAGCGACTGTGTCATCTGCAAACTCTGAGTCCAATAGCTCCTCCTGTGTACGGAGGGGGAGACGCAATCCCTGAAGCCCTGTCTCCTGGGCTGAGAGGAAACTACTCATGGCCTCAGCGACAAATAGGAAAAGGTAAGGTGCCAAAGGGAAGCCTTGCCGAACGGAGTGGGTGAGGAAAAATTTGTCACCACGGGCTCCCTAAATGAGAACCTAGCTGTGAGAAGTTGAGTATAGTCCTGAAACCCCACAAATCCACTCCACGGGAAATCCCATCCGGCTCATAGTGCCCTCTAGAAAGCTCCAGTCCACCCTATCATAAGCTTTCACGAAGTCAAGGAGTAGACTATGAGGTCCTGCTGTCGCAGCCACGCCAAAGCAATCGCCTCGTACAGAAGGTGAAGATGTTATCCAGAATGCTACAATCTTGAACAAAACCTGTCTGAGTGTCATGAATCAAGTCAAGGAGGAAAGGCTGAAGTCTCTGACTGATGACTTTGGCCAAGATCTTATAGGCGGTCCCAAGAAAGGTGACAGGTTTCCATTGTCAGATCTTCAATCTATCACCACCCTCCTTGGGAATCAAGTGTATCAAACCTCTGAAAGCCTCTTTGGCATGGCTCCTGTAAACATAATCTCATTAAAGGCAGCTGGAAGGCCGCCTTCCTTGAGGTCCTAGTGGCAGAGAAAGAAAGAAAGTGGAAGCCCATCCGCCCCCGGGCGTTTTCCCCTAGGAAGAGCAATCAATGCCTCCACCAGCTCCTTTGTAGTAAAGGGAGTCAGTAAGAAGGACCGGAGAGCGAGGGAAACCCCCTCCCTCGTATGCCGCCAGACCCTCTCATGCAAATTCATCACTTGTGGGGGATAATGGGGCACCCGTGAGGAGAGATCGGAAAAAATCAATGGCAATGGCTCTCACATTGGGTGGGGGGGCTCAGAAACAATGGCTCCATCCTCACCACGCAACATGCAAGTTACCATCTCTAATCGTGTGGGGACTTGCTATCTCAAAGAAGTCTCCCATGACTCTATCGCCATCCTGGGTCCAAAAGGAAGGTCTGTCATGGTATCTAAACTCTACCCTCCTCTCCTTGATGGATTTGATCTCCGTGCGGGCGGCAGCAAGCTGACTCTCAATCTAGGGGCTATCGGGGGAACTCTCCTGAAGCCGCTAAAGAGAAGCAAGACCCCTCCTTAGACTCCTCTCTTGCTCACGAAATCCCTCCAATCTGCTCTGAGCTGCCTCCCACAGAAAACTGCTGATCTCATTGAGGCCCGCATCCAAAGTGCACGCAACGGAGCCTGAGATAAAATTCAATCCCGTCCAAATCTGCTCTATCCTGCTGCAAATCTCGGGGTCTTGAATAAGGCTGTCAGGAATCCTAGAGCTCACCTGCAGTCCTGCCTCCAAGGATCCTCTAGTGTCATAATAACCGGAGCATGATCCGAGAAAGTAGTGCCCGCCAAGATGCTGATCATGCCCCCACCCCCCCACAACCACCCCCCCCCCCCCCCCCGCCCGCGCGCGGCCACAAGCCCACTCATCCACATAAAATCTATCAAGTCGAGAGAGGTTGGGGCCGGTGTTCCTCCTATCAGACTGCGAGAAACACAGGCTCTCGAGGCTACACCTAAACTCTGAAAGATGCCAAGGATCCTGACCCTTGAGTGCCGATCAACTCCTTCCATGCAGAATACTCTGTGCCTAAAATTGTGGCTGTGCCTCCTCCAAGTCTATCCACTGCTGCCTCTATCATGTTAAAGTCTCCGCCCATGCACCAAAAATTAGCCTAGGGAAGGGCATGGCAAATTGTACTCCAAAAAATGGCTCTACTTGTTGTGGCGTTCGGGGCGTAAACATTGAGGAAGCCCATGCAATCCTCTCCAATCATAATGGTAACCCACTGTGCTCGCCTAGGGACAATGACACCTGAGCCTGTCACTGCCGGTAAGAACTCCTCACTGACAGAATTATAAACACCTCCCTGCGTCCCCAAAGGACCAAAAGAGGGAGACCAGAAAGTATGATTCTTCCCACAACGGTGGGTACACCCCTTGAAGAGGTGGTGCTCCTGGAGGAAAAGGATGTCGATGGATCCCCCAACTGAAGCGTTGTGGAGCACGGAACACAAAAGGGAGAAGACGGGAGCGGCTAGGGCTGATCCGTTGGAGAGGGAGGCTGTAGAGGGGCCTCGCCGAGAGATTAGTGGGGCTAGCTGGCCTCACTTGGAGCTGGAGGAGGAATCTCGGCGGGAAAGTGGCCGCCAGACTGGAGGGGCTGGAGGGACCCTCTCCGTGACTGGAGGGGGCCCATCGTCGACGGGTGGGTGCTGTGATAAATGCCTAAAACGTTCTCTGACAGCACCGAATCCTCCTGCACTCTGCCAGCCTAGCGTGCACGGCGACGAGACACTCAGCTCTAGCAGTTGTTAACGGCCCGAGCGCGGGCCGACCGTCCACCACTCTCTGGCGGATAGGGGCCAGATCCGGGCGCTCCGTTGCAGAGCCTACCTCTCTCTTTACCCCCTTGTGAGGATCTGAACGGGGACCAGGGGGGGACCACCGGAGGTGGTCTTTTGGTCTGTGGCATCAAGGGCAAGCTCTGGCAAGGTGGCCCATCTGCCTGCAGATGAAACACTGACCCGGGAGGCCTGAGTTCTCCTGCTAAATGATGGGGTAGCCCCGAAGGCAAGGGATAGATATGACATGAGGCACTGTCTCCGGCAAGGCAATACAAATGCGAAGGGACGGAATCCTGGCCGCCCGTGCAAGGGACGAGGCAGCAGTGGGAGGGGATTCCATCACTCTCCCAATGGCTCCATCGATCACCGGGAGAAGAGGAAGGTATTCCTTCCTAAGGCCTGGGAAGCAGACTGTCACTAGGAAGCCCGACACGCCAGCCAGTGGGTCGGACGCGGGGTCGAAGCCGTGCTGCCATCGTGCAAAGAAGGCCTAGGCCGTACGTAGTGCAACAAGGCTCAGCTGCATGACTTAATCTGACACCGCTGACGAGGCAAACTCAATCTGATAGTACCCCGGGGGGGGGGGGGGGGGGGGGGGGGGGGGGGCGGGTTGTTGTGCGGGGTGCGGGGTAGCTGTGCAGAAAAGAGCTGGGGGCTCAAGGTGATGAAGGTGCGCAAGCACGCAACAGGAGTGGGGAGCTCAAAATAATGATGATTTTAAAAGTATATGGGTTGATTTAAATGCTTATCCCTTCTACCTCTTCCCGCTCATAGTCAACAGGTTTCTGATCAGGTTGAGGGTGCTCCTCATGGTCCGATAGATTGTCATCAAAGCGAAGTTCGGGCTCCATAGGTGAGGTGAAGAAGATAAAGCATATGGTGCTGCAAGAAACTAATTACTGATTCTGAATTTCAGAAAGTAGAGAAAAGACAAGAAAGTACCCCCCCCCCCCCCCCCCCCCCCCCAGCTCCACGCACGAGAGATGGAAACCGTGTTGTGAATCCATGCAACAGACCATCTCCAGAGTCTTTCATCATGCCCAGAGTAAGATAGTATGGGTCAAACACCCCAAACCTTGTTTTTTAGTAAAAAAAACACACACACTGTGTGCTTTTCACTTAGAACATTAGGGTGCTTTCTTTAAAAGAGGCGCCTAGGTATAATTAACCCCCAGCTTTCCATGCTTTGTCAAAAAAAAAAAAAACAAGACTTTGCTTTATTTCTAGCGCTAAAAACGTGAGTCTCAGTTAACATACTGCACCAGCTTTTTCCCTGCTTTTTGGCTGACTGCATGTGCACCCCTTCTCTCTCTCAGCCGTCCTGTTGCAACCATGCCCTTTCACTTACTTGTTGTACGGACAGCAGTAAAGCATCTATCCATCCTGCGCATAGGGTCCTGCTGTACAACCAACAGCTTCAGTGCCAACAGCTGTGCGGGGGGACTGATCCAGCTGCTGCCCGCCCTGGTTGCCTGCCCTGGCTGATTTGTGAGCTCATATATAGATATGCTAACCACTCCACAACCAGCCCTATGTATGCTCAGCAGACACAAACACAGTCCAGCAAAGTGACAATAACCAGCAACGCAGCTTCCAATCAGAAAGAGGAGATTTTAGGGTTCCTGAGACAGCATACCCCTTTGCACAAACGTCTCTCTCTCTCTCTCTCTCTCTCTCTCTCTCTCTCTCCACACACACACACACACACACATGTATTTTGTCCACTCCCATAGGCCTTGAAATAATTCCACAGTGCACACACTTGGATGGACAATTTCCTTGACCAATGACACAAGGATCATTAATTTACCCATAAGCCTAAGGTTTTGATGAAGACTCAATATGAGTGGTATGAAAAGTCACAAGTAGTCATGGGACACCCCGTCACAAGAAAAGGAGGTTATAGGATGGGTAACTCCATGAGTTTTGGTCATTCTTGGTCGTGATTGAGTGAGAGGAATGCATTAGTACCTTTGCTTTGAGTTCTTCTCTTATCAAGAAGCCGAAAATATGGATATCGAAGCCAATTCCATGCCAATTTTAAGCCCAATCTAGAAGAATTGAAGGATTTGAATGGAGAAATCAATGGAGTCCATTCAATGTCTTGAAGATTACATTCAAATCTCTGATTAATGATGGTAAAGGAAGAATTCATGATTATCATTATCATATGAAATGAAATCTATAATTTGATTTGATAAATCCATGGGTGCGCAAATCGTAGAAAGGATGGTTGTCTTGTGTGATTAATTATGATTCATTCTTTGATTCAATATATCAAACACAATTTCTCTTGATTGGTTGTTGATGATAAGATAGACTTTCTTGCTAAAGAATCCCCTAATTAAAATGTTACTTGGAAGAGTACCAACTCCCATTGACATAGGAGTCAATATCATCCGATGTTTTAAGTCTGTGTGCAAGAGTGTGTGAACTCTAAAATTTTGAAGTGGTTATCAAAACATCTCTTTTTGCGAAGCTTCTCAACATAAAGCCCATAGGTTGCTTGTAGCCTTGTTTCATCCAATTGCTCAAGCTGAGTTAATCTCTTTGAAAGTTCATGGCCAGTTAGCCTTGCACTTATTGCAACTTGGAGATGGAGTTACCACCTCAGAGATGCATTCCAAATTGAGTTAAAGGTGGTAATTCCAAAATTAGTTGGAGGTCAGGTCAAACAATCAAAAGTTGGTACATAGCACAGGCACTATCAGCATACAGTGGATACTCATGTGAGGTTTGAAAACCAAAGAATGTAAGGAGGAGGAAACCTTTGGTGGACTGGGACCGAAGAGACAAGGATGGGTGAAATCTGAATGTGAGTGAGCTAGAGGGCGACATCTATGCCATCCTCATAGAGTAGAGCCTTATCCACCTCCCTTGTCCAAGCAATCATAGTAGTTCGGGGGTTGTTTGAAACGGGTTTACTAAAAGTTTCAAACACGTTTCAAACGGGTTTCGTAAAATCCCAAAGTTTCCTACCTACAGGTTTTTGCATGTACAAAAATTCAAATATATATTGTATAAAATATGTAAAAATAACACTAAATGCATAGAATACATGGAAACATCAATTTGAAGCCTACAGTCTTTGAATCACAAATAACAAAAACCATATAATCATCCATCATCAATGTCAAATGATCATGATTCATAGACCATGGTCCTCCATGATACAATCATCCATCATTCCATGCCACAAATAAAAACCATACATGACTCTACATAAAAAACTTTATCAAAAGAGTTGCACAGATTTCGACGTTAGATTGGGGCAAAAAAAAAAGTCAAAAAATTTGCTTGAAAATAACGTGTTTCCTACAAGGAAACATTTCGGAAACGTTTCCAAGTTCCTTCCCTGTAGGAAACGCGTTTCCTAACTACTATTCAAGCAATCATGCCCCACGTAATGAGGCTCGCAAGTGAACAATTGGAGGATCCTCCACCTAACCTACCGTGCCTTTGGGCAATCCGAAAGGCAACGGTGTTGTGACTCTTGGATGGCACCTTGGTGTGGAAGAGGATAGTTACAATCTTGTCCTCGAATAAGGTACTAAGTTTGTGGATAGGGGCAGCGGAGAAGATTTATTTGTTGGTGCCGGAGGGCCAAGGTTCACCACAAGTGGAGGTGATGGCCAATATGTGGGCAAGAAGAAAATCCTTCCACGGCTCTCTTCAAGGCTGGAGGCTATGGACAGTAAGCTTGCCCAACAAAGCTCTACTATGTACCGTTGGATCGATGATGCTCAACCTCTCTTTGTGGAGGAATTGGACAATGACTCTCTACAAAGCCCTGTAACACCAGTCACTTTGAATGCTGATCTCTCTCTCTCTCTCTCTCCCCCCCCTCCCCCAACCCACTCACTACACACACACACACCAAACAATCGGTCCACACACCAAAAAAGAAGCACAAGAAAAGGGCTTGCAATTTTCACCCAAGTACCCAAAAAAGTCCTCACCTTGTATCCATCATAAATGATAAAATGTGAGCCCTTGAGGAGGGTAGACTCTTTGAACTCTTTGTTAGAAGGTAGACGTATTCTTGAGGAAAACCCATTCTTCGCTTCACAAGATAATTAGTGGCACATTCCTTTTGATTGCATCTGGACTCTGAACCATTTGGTGGGTATGATTTGACAGGAGGGGAGCGAAGTGAAGGTAGTAAGTCACCACTTTTTGGCAAACATTTTGTGGTGATTGGAGCTGGGGGGGCAAGCAAAGCCCTTGCATATGGGGCTAAACAAAGGGGTGCTAGAGTTTTCATTGCAAGTAGAAATTATGGTAAGAAGTTTATTTCCTTTCAACAAATTCTGCATCTATTTTTAATAGGGTGTTGTTTAGGAAGAATATTTAAAATTTTTTTTTTCAAGGTTGACTGCTTTGTCTCTAAGTTGGGCCTTGCTGTATCTGAAGAGAGAGGAAACCTACTTGCTCAAGCGGTGGATGGAATGGCACTGTCATTAGAGCAACTGAATAACTTCCGACCGGTCACGGGAATGGTGTTAGCTAATACCACTCCAATTGGCATGTACCCTAATACTGCAGAGACGCCCATATTAAAGGTCTGTATGTACTATCTATCCCACTGGTAACATGAAGAACAGCATATCTCATAAAACGTATGGACTCCTGACTTTTGTGTGTGACTCCTTTGGTGATGATTTTTTTTAAAAGTGCCTGTCTATCCCGTTATCATCAGCCGCCTTCTATCCTCCATTGATATGGGGTTGGCTCTCTCATGCTCCACTTGGTCACACCCATGTTGTCTCCCCCCTACCTTCCCCACATAAGATTACTATTTAACCCCAGCTATTATCCCAAGGTATAACACCCTTTAAATTTTAAAATTGCCTTTATTCAGCACAAGGACACCATTATTATTAATTGGCTATTGAACTATGCTGTATGGGTTGCTTGGGTGTGGATGGGTTTTAGTGTTAATACAAAAATCCATGTTTTTGGGAGGTTGGTTGAGTGGTAATAAGATGCTGTGTGTTTGCAGGATGCATTGAGGGCTTACAGCCTAGTTTTTGATGCCGTTTACACACCCAAAGTCACAAGACTCTTGAAAGAAGCAGAAGAAGCTGGGGCTGTTGTTGTGAGTGGTGTGGAGATGTTCATAAGACAAGCCATTGAACAGTTCTCACTTTTTATTGGGCGCCCTGGCAAGTACTTGTTTCTTGACTGTTGCTTGGCAATGTGGATGATAATGGTAAAGTTAAGGAACGACGATTCAACAAGTACAAGGTCGATCTTATATGGCATTGTGTTTGTCTGTGGTATTTGCAGTTCCCAGGCAGCTGTTGAGAGAGGTTATGATCAACACAATGTGAAGTGGTGATCTTGCTGCATGTTCCTTTTTTTTGTCTCCGGTATTGTAATGACATCATGTGTGAAGTGGTGGTCTCTTCTCCATGATCCATCATTGGGCGAGGAGGCCTTCAAAATAGGCATTCAAATAAGGGAAGACCACTTCAGGTCTGATTGGCTCTCATAATTTATGTTTGGATGGCCCATGGAAGGCAAAGCATGCCTAGGTGGCTGAGCTTAAAGATTCGTCCCACAATGTTGTCTTTTTGCATTTATTTGCTTAGAAGCTGTCTATGTTGCAATGAGTACTGTACAGTATTGTGTTGTAAGAAGTCACTCTTACTCGTGCAATGCACATGCAAAGTTTGCTCTCAGTTGGTATTTTGCACCTTTGTGCTTAAGTCGTGCAAAGTTTCAAAAAAGAGGGCCAGGAAAATCATGGAGCATAAAAATGAATTACACCTATTTATATTCACCCAAAACTCGATCATGGGTGCATATTATGTAACAGGGAAGCATGGATCTTGGAGCACTCAACTATCAAATCGATTGAATATACACCTACTGACAATGGAAAGTACCACAAAGCCAACACCAACACCTCCACCAGCACATTGGGTAAAAAATACACTGAGTACATGCAGTACAAGTTTGTGATAGACCAGCAAATTTCCAGTACAGAAGTATCATGAAAACATGCCCCCAGATTTCTATATATCATGGTATGATGAAAACAAGATTAAACAAATGTATAGTCGAATAGTTATTGAACAAGAGAATCGTGCATGGAATTCATTTGTCCTCCTCAAACTTTGTCTCGAGCATATCCAAGCTACAAGGGAGTATCTACATCTCTTCATATTCACCTAGACTTGTGTCATGCATATCCACCAAAACTATTATTATGGGTGCATATTTTTCCCAATATTATGGGCCTTATTATTTAGCACCTAAGGCTCCTAGAGTAAGGGGCCTTGGGGAGCACTTTACATGTTGCGTAGGGAGCATGAATTAACGTGTTAAGGCTCCTAGTAGTGTGAAGCGCCTTAGTGGCAATTTACACATGGCAGCCATGCCACACACTTTCCACTTGTAATGTCGTGTCCCCCTAACCACCTTCCCTATGCTAGTTTCCACCCTCCCTTGCCTTGTTCCCCAACTTGGAGTTTCAACACCAGTTACAACAAGAGAAAGAGAGAAGGCTATCCATCCGTTTGTGTTGGAGTGTTATAGTTCATTGTCCTCAAGTGTAAGAAAGAGAAGGAAAGAAAGTTATATTAAATGTCTTCAAAAGACCCCATGGGTCATATGAGACCAAAAGTGACAATAGTGTCCATGTGATCTCATCATGGTACAAAAGAAAACAAAGACGAGAGCTATGAGTTGAGAATATCAAATCTGAGCCATATGATACAAAATAATGGGACTATCATCATATAGTCTATGGAGCTAACCCTCTTGGTAGGGGAGGGGACCATCAAGGCTATCAAGAATGGAGGTAGCTTGTAGAAGCATCTGTAGAGCAGAAAGGTGGCTGTAGGAGAGAGAGAGAGAGAGAGAGAGAGAGAGTTCTACTAACTTCTACAAGAGACCAAAGGGTCTATGAGACCAAAAGTGTTACTATGTGTACATGAAGTGGCCTTGAAAGCTCACCTCTTGTAGACACTTGACGATGGGAGCATGGCCAAATCATGATTTACACGTAAGAGTCGAACATCATGATTCTTGGAAGGCCTTGCATGAGAGGTCCAAGGTTGGTTCACGATTAGGAAACCAATCACATTTATATATGCAAGGGTAACCAATGCTTGAAGATAGACTTGAAAACATGAAATACTCATCCCATGGGTCGAGGCATTCCAACAAGTCCATATACAATTGTCCAAAATGCTTCAACCAATATAAGTAATGAATGCTGCAACAAGTTATTGGATAGGTAAGATGAGAACTAAGACTATGAGTCTCTTCCATAGCTTAATGACTTTGAGGATATGATTCATATCTTGGCAACCATGGATACTCTTCCACAAAAGCTTGGAACAAGTTTGCAAGACTACACGGGATGGAGCTAACGTCCTTCTACATTCGGGTTAATGTAGCATCTCTTTTGGGAGCTAGCTAGTGACTTTAGTGACTCATCTAGAAATGATAACTCCACACAAACAAGCACTTAGCCAATACAGAGAAAAGCACATAGGAAGTTTAAGAATTATGTTCCTCCCCATGTAGACATGCCTTAGCAGGAGCACCATCAAGTCATCATGGTGAAACCTGGCTGATCTTGTTGCCTCCCAATGCTCCTATCTTGAATGAAAGTTGTGTGCGTGCCATCAATCGCCTTGGAGGAATGGTTGGAGGCGTTTGCTCATGGCTTTGGCAAGGATTTTGTGAGCGGTGCCAAGGCGTGTAATGGGTCTCCGTTGGCGCACCTCCAATCGTCCCTCCCCCAATCCCAAAACCTCCTTGGCTTCGTTATGTTGAGGCCATGGATTCACATGAGACCTACACTAGACAATGGGAAATCCACCTACAAGCTCTGTTGAGTCACCCGCAACAAAGTCAAGGAAAAGGTACAGAGCTCGCAAAGCCTTAAGAAGAAGATCTGAGTCAAGTACTCAGGTACACAATGGTGGCAAGAAGGCTCAAAAAAGCTTGAGTGGAGAGTCTCATGTCTCTTACGATGATGACTAGCCCTAGTGAAGAACCTTAGCTAGGTTTCATTACCAAAAAGATCTCAACCTTGAGCAAGAAGGAAATTTGATAGCCTTACTCAAATAATTTCAAGATGTTTTTGGTTAGAAGTACATTGACATGAAGGGAATTTCAATATGTTCTCACGTAGAAGTACATTGACATGAAGGGAATTTCTTTAAAAGTAATGAAACTCACCATTTCTCTCATTGAAGGTAAAAACCATCAAAATAGTGAGCCTACCTCATGAATACCAAGTATGGACAAATGGTCAAAGAAGAGCTATATAAGCTCATTAATCTACAAGATTGAACACACCATCAAAATAGTGAGCCTCTCTCATGAATATCAAGTATGGACAAATGGTCAAAGAAGAGCTATATAAGCTCATTAATCTACAAGATTGAACACACCAAGTGGTAGTTTGTTACCGTCGTTCCCAAGAAGAATGAAAACCTTAGTGCATTAACCTTGAAAACGTTAATGCCACTATAGTTCGTGATCAATATCCTTGCACTAACCACATGTTGAGAGAGTCACTTGAGTAGAGGCTTATAACTTCTTGGACGGCTTTTTAGGCTACAACACAGTGACAATTGATCTAATAGATCAATGCAAGATAACATTTGCTATGGAGTGGAGAACCTATGCTTATCATGTTGAGAACCTATGCTTATCATGTTATGCCATTCGGCCTGACTAATGCCCTCACTACCACTTTCCAATGCTTGATGTGTACAATCTTCAAGGATTCCCTTTGGAAGATTGTGGAGATATTCATAGTTGACCTTTGCATGCACTCAATGTGGAAGGAGCATAGATTTGTTTTGTAGAGATGTAGACTCTAATGCGTCTCATTAAACCTATTCAAATGTTAATTTTGGGTGAAACATAGTGACATCCTTGTACACATTATTTACAAGAATGACATTTCCATAGATGAGAACAAGGTCCGTGTAATCTTAGAATTTTCACCATCCTTCAACAAGGGGGTGTAAAGATTCATGGGGCATGTAAGCTATTATATAATATGTTCTATAATACTATACCACCCATCAATTACAAAGGGGTGCAAAGATTCATGGGGCATGCATGATACTACAATAGATTCATCTTCTTGTGTGCCATATATGAGGTTTTTTTTTGCTACACCCTTGTTTAAGCTACTAATTATCTTTGAATGGTGAATGCCAATGGGTATGCAAAAAGGTAAAGAAGTCATTTTGAGATCCCCCAACTTGGGTCTAATTTTTCATGTGCATTATATTGATGCTTAAGCATTTGCTATCACATGCATGTTAGCATAGCCGAGGGAGCACAATATGGACTTCCCTATATGATCGTTTCTAGCTGTTAAACTCAATGATTTTGAATGCCCATAGGGAGAGAGAGCGTTTAGCTATGGTGTACTGTTAGGTACAAAATTTTGTTTTCTTTGTCGACCCCATCGGGGAGCCTTGCTTTATTTGGTGAATAAGCGTTGCTCACCAAAGTCCGATGTCATGTAGTCGACAAAGAATCACCACCTTCGGTTCCTTAAAACTGGACATGAACCACCTTGATAAGCATTACCTCTTCAGCAAAACAAACAAGCTTAATCTTTCCCCAAATAAATAGAATCTGCAGATACCTCCTAGCCCATCAAAAACCTCACCCATTATTTCTTAAGGGAAGCCACACTCCAAAACAACCAAAGTATTGAGACCCCACTAAGTCCATTGGACATGAGCCACCACCAAAAAATAAAAACGATTAAGGAGAAGTGGCTGTGTCTCCACAATCCACTCAAGAAGAGAACCCTCCTTCACTCAATAATCCCCTTAAGGAGAGATGCATGAAGCCCTAGTTGAGGAAGTTGAACAACAAACCCTTTAGTTGGATTCACTCAATGCTTCCCAAATCATACGAAGGGCCACAACTTGTCACCCAATTCCATTACCACCTCCGTCATATCCTCAATAAAGCCATTGATTGGTCCCTCTCTGACCAACTCTCCCCACAAGGAGCAAACACTAATGAGATCCCTCTGGCCATGTGGTTGAATCTTCCAAGAAGCACATGCTCACATGCCACAAGACAAGTTCATTCAAGAGGAGATCAAAAAGCATAACCTCTCCTACCCAGAACTTCATGAAGCCAATGAGAGGGTGCTAAGTTAGATGTTGAGCTCATGAAGTCTATAAGCCATGAGCTAATTGTGGCCGAGACTCACCAACACTCACAAGCATGACATGGAGAGCCTCCTACTTTAGAGTAATGAATTGAAAGCAGCCATGAGTGAGACATCCATTATCCATGTAGCTGAGTTAGCCTTATGGCCAAATTCACCAAGGCCAATGATGAGAGGTCACGAGTAGTGGAGGTAGCACATAAGTTTACAAGAGATGTCGTTCTTAATGGCCCTCACCAAATGTGAGTACATAAGAGTAATGGGATGGTCATCAAGCATTTGATACCTATCATGTTGCACATGCTCATACCAGTATGCCTTCACTATGTAAGTGCCGGCCAAGATGTGGTTTTCCCACCCATCCTTTTGTCCTTCATGCTTAATTCCTTTTTTGCTACACATTTTAGAATGTAAAAGTCTGCGCCTTTGGCGGCATTGGTCTCCTCAATTCACTGCAAAGTTGTCCCTGACACAAAGAGCATCAAATAGAGCATCATGAGATGACTTGCATATGTTGCACCATCAAAGCATCCAAATCCCTCATCTTCTATATCTTCCACCTATTCATCCTCATCATTATCCTCCACTAGGACTATACTGTAGTACTACCAACGCTCCATGTGCGGTCGATTGACACATCTTCTCCAACTGGCCTTGCATACAAAAATCACAAAAACATGACCATCTCAAAGAGCAAGAGTTAGTTGAATACCCATTCACAAAATGTAGGGAGCGTGTATTTGGGATAGGTTTGCAGTCCCACTTTGGTGATCTTTGCACCTCACTTACTTTGATTTCCTAGAACACACGAGTTTTGACCAATCCATTGCATTCACCAGCTTCAAACTTGGGCCTAAGGAAAACTACCACATCGACAACACATTTCCCAAAAGACACGAGTTTTGACCAATCCACTTCATTCAAATCAACAGCTTCAAACTTGGCCCTAAGGAAAACTACCACATCAACATCACAGTTCAGAATTGCACCATTCAACATGAGCTGCTCTATAGTGGGTGCTCTCTTTATCACAAAACCTACCCCATTATGTTCCCCTTTTCCATAACATGAAGGAAAGAAGTTCCAAGCCATCTCAATTCTTGTCAACCCAAACCTGGCCCTAAGGAAAACTACCACATCAGCAACACATTTTAGAATTGCACCATTCAACGTGAGCTGCTCTACAGTGGGTTCTCTC
Organism: Cibotium barometz; assembly: GCF_041138505.1. NCBI lineage: Eukaryota > Viridiplantae > Streptophyta > Polypodiopsida > Cyatheales > Cibotiaceae > Cibotium > Cibotium barometz. The sequence goes on along the minus strand of NC_141048.1, from coordinate 35,446,673 downwards.
TTAACCATAGTACCTGCCCCATCATGTTTCCCTTTCCCATGGCCTAAAGTAAACAAGTTCCAAGTCATCTCAATTCTTGTCAACCCAAAGAATCTATCCACAAAGAAGTTCCAAGTCATCTCAATTCCTATCATCCAAAAGAATCTTCCCATAAAGTAGAATGGTCGCTTTGCTTTGAACTGTGAAGCTGCTCCATCAAACCACACCCAATGTCTCTTATAGTGAACACCTTGACTTTTCAGTCATGCATCATGCAAAAGAAAGCAATGTTACACAGATAAAGTATCATGCACCTTATCGTCTGAGATATAGTAATGTGTGCTCTTCTTCACCTCATCTTCATTACTGTGGTAATAGCATATATGCACCAAAATAGTGACCTGGTTAGAATACCAATGCATGGACTGTATTTCATTTTGCTCTTTAAATGAATAATTCTTAGCAAAGTCTATGACTGAAACAACAACATCCTCCCCTGGAAATCACGATATGCATGCCTTAAACTACTCAGCTTGCCACTTGTAAATGAAGTTGTCTGATGAAGAAGCTCATGTGAGATTGGAATAGGTTAATCATATCCTTACATTGCATCTTTATATGTGTCAGATCTTTTCTCTTCTTTAACTTCTGATTGTCATTTGTACATGTCTCTATATCTTGAAAGACGCAACAAGTTATTGTTAGCCATGTCTTTATATGTGTCAGATCTTTTCTCTTCTTTAACTTCTGATTGTCATTTGTACATGTCTCTATATCTTGAAAGACGCAACAAGTTATTCTTAGCCATGTCTTGGGGACAAAGAGGCCATTTGTGCACACCATATGAAGAACATTTTTCCATGAGACATTTATATTTATGAAACGTGGACCGATTTGGTTTTGGGCAAAGTACCGATTCCCAAATATCATTCACACTCTTGTATACATGCTAAGTTGAATTACAATTATATGACTAAGCATGTCTTACACATAGAGTGCAAGTGTATATACAACTCGCTCCATGCATGCCAAATTGTTCATTAAGCATGTGATTAAATGACTCTTCCAAAAAAATAATCTAAACGTGTGCAATGCAACAACAGGTATACCTATCCTTCAGCTTATGAATAAACTATGGCTTTAGGGCCTCGAAACCTCGTAGTGAGATTTCAATTGATGGATACATATCTTGGAATCGTTGATAGAGCTACAATTGCCATGAACAAAACAAAAAGGTGGTCAATTCTACTTCAGTCAACATATGAATCTAGAGATGATAGTTGCAAGGACATTAGTGCTAGCTACTCAATGCAAGCAATCTATTTAAATAATCTCTATTTGCTTTAAAGCTCTAACAACTATCCTTAAAGCTCTGGAAAAGTAAAAAGATGTGTAGAACTACTTTAAGGCACTGCAACTATATCCAACTCTCATCGCTTTAAAGTTTGGTATAACCAATTCATTGCTAACAAGTGGTGTCAGAATGCTTTAAAGTTATTTCCTACAACCTTAGAAATCTATGTCAAAGGACTAAAGCTATGTCAAGGGCTTTCAAGGTGTCTTCAAAAAATTTACATAAAGCTTTAAAGCTATGTCTCCATAATTCAAATCTGTTTCCATATCCATTCAGAGGAGAATCATATAGCTTTAAAGCCTCCAAATTTTCATCAACACATGTCTCAATGCTTTAAAGCCTTTTAAAGCATAAAAACAATGCTATAAAGCCTTATAATAGCCTTAAAATCTTTTCGACATTGGTTTAAAGCTTTGTAAAACATACAACATTGTTTTAAAAAAGTGTTCCGAAACGTGCTTAGAGGGGAAAGAGAAATGCATGAGAGCTCTCTAGAAATGATTGAAACTAGCCTTAAGCTGCTAAAAGCAATGCTTCATAGCTTTGTTGGACTTTTATTGTTCAAAGAGTCTTATACTATGAAAGACACTTTGAAGCAGGTTGTAACTGCTTTTAAGGTTTGTGACAGTGCTTCAAAGCAATGTCTGAAAGCTTTAAGGCAGTAAAGTTAATGCTCTAAAGCTCTGTAAATTAACTTTAAAGCGAGTTTTCACTATGAAGCAATGTTACCAGAGCTTTGTTGCACTCTAAATTTTCATCAAGCAGACACCTTGAGTAGGAATATGCAATGAGCTAATGCAAGAAAAAGGTTCGCAATATGTATTGACATATAAAGAGTTGTAATTATGGTTTTATGAAAGTATACATGTGGCTCATTAAGGAGATGTATAGGATACTCCACATATGTGCCCGTCCCTATCTTGTGGCGACACACATCTCTTTTGTTTGGGAAAACGCGAGTCTTGGATGTCCAAAACTCAATGATAAGGTCCTGAATTTCCTTTGCAATGGCATGTGGCACATGGCTAAAGGTAAGATCCCTGGCTCTTCTTAAGATAACTAAGAGATTACTGACTAAACATTTTGTCTAAGGACTTTTACAGCTTCAGACACATTCACATCTTTGGATCCACCAACTTGAGAATTTAGGGATCCACCAGCTTGAGAATTTAGTAACATCATGTGATGATTGATTGCTTGAGGAAGAACTCATCATTTTTCCTTGGCACTTCACTTGTGTAAGCGTGTAACGGATGTTAGATAGCATCAGTGCTTCAACTTGTGATTATGCATCATGCAGCTTTGGGAAGGGTGGATGAAGAAAAAAAATTTAAAATATGTTTTTCCAATTATCCACATCCATCCCTATTGTTTGTTCTTCAAAGCCAAGCAACAACCACCTTACAAATCTTGCGTATTTTTGTGTATTTTTCTGTCACATCAAGTCACGTATTGTTATCCTCGTACTGTGGCCTTGCACATGCCTTTTTGGTATGACGTTCCTTTCTCTTCATCATAGCCCAATATTGTTGAATCGACTCTCGAGCACTATCTTTGTCACCTAAATGTGCACACTTTATTCCACCATGCAAATCTTCAATATGGCCTTGAAACATAAAAAAATCATGCATTTGCTCATTTTAAATGACACTAATACCTTGGAAACAAAAGAAGAAATGATAAATATAGTGTAATGAGAGTGCTTACAAGCACTATGAAGTGCCGACAAATCCATCCTTGCTTGAGGACTAGTGACTTCTTTTGCAGAGAGCTAGTCCAAAGAAAGATTCATACTTGATTGAGCAAAACCACCTTGCTTACTACTGTGATTGCTGCTGTGATGCATCCATCCTTGCTTTACCTTGAAATAACTGATAGAAAGAAGACAACAAAGAGTAACAAGTCAAGAGCTCTTATGGAGAGAGAGAGAGAGAGATCTAATGAGTTTACATGATTCTTCAGGGTATGAGTCTTGATCAAAATCCCCAAACTTCTCTTCCCAATATAGTAAATGGAAAACTTAATGACCTGCATACCACCCACCCACTAGCCTCACTCTCTCTCTCTCTCAAACACACACACACAAAATAGTTCTCTCTCTCTCTCTCTCTCTCTCTCTCTCTCTCTCTCTATAGCTCTAAAGGTTACACACACTGTTAACCCATTCCTAGGGTTAACAAGAGATACTACCATTATCTTATATCAAGGAGTCAAGGTAGATACACCAAAAGGTCATGCATACAAGATATGAAGCAATGGTGTCCAAATCTACAACTTGGACGGGTGCCCGTAATGGTCCTATATGGAATACTTATGGTGATTTGTTCTTCAAGAGCATGTGGTAGTAAGTTAAGATGAAGTCTCAAGTGATGTACTTCATGGATATATTATGAGAGGACTCATTGTGATAGCATTAGGCCTCCTTTAAGCCTAAAGTGCCCAGTCGACCACAATTTAAGTGAGTGTGAACACTTATGGCTATGAATATAAGTGAATATCTCTCATAATACAAGGACTCTCCCATTGTGCAATAGACTTGCTCTTACTAATCCTCTTGCTAATCTCTCTCTAATGCATGCTAGTGAGTGTGTGAGGTGAAAGGAGGGATGAGTACACGTAGTAGTGCAACGCAGTGGTGTGACAACGCTCGCAGAAAACATCATGGAATAGCTTCTCAAGGAGTTGTAGAGCTTAGAGACCTCAAGGGTTACGAGCTCAGCCATTGGAAAGATCCTCACTCTAGAAAACAGCCCTATTTGGAGGCTTGTATCTCATAAACCGTGAACCCGATGAACGCGCTCTAGTGCTCATCGAAAAGTGGGCATCGAAATTGGTCTTGAGCGGCCGAGGGCAAAATCCATCATTTTGGCCTCCGACTAGCAGCCTCAAAATTCGACCCAAAAATCGAGGCAAAAAATGGTCCTTAAAGCACTAAAAATTGCCCAAAATAGCGCGAAAACAATTGTGAACCATATTCAAGCTACTTTTTGAGGGTAAACGACAAAATCATGAAAAACTTAAAGAGACAAAGTTGTAGGACTCCAAAAATACTACAACTCTCTCGTACAGAGTTTTTCCAAATTCCTTTTGAACACCTTCAAAAACAGGCTGCAAAACAGGGAAAATCTTTATAGAAAAAGAAAATCATCTTCAGACAGTGATGAAAAATAGGTTTTGAGATCTCCTCTTCCATCTGGGATACTACTAGCATGCACTTTTTCTAAAAAAATATCTCTAAGAGATCGTTCACGTGCGTGTAATGCCTAAGCTAATTAGGGCAAACGGACATTCATTTGACCCAACAAAGGATACACCAGGCCTCTTGAGGCTATAAAACGGACTATAAGGATATCTAAAAAGCAAAAAAAAAAATGTGCTTGCTTAGTAAAGGAGCAATTGGCAGTGTCAAGACATGGCAACGATAGAGGGACTACGTGGGCCAGCACTCTCACTGAACCCAATGGCTAACATCTTCGAGCCATTGAGATCCATGCCCCATCTGCAACTCCTAATACCAATTTCCATGCCAACAAGCGTGTCATCAGGATTTACACCCCCTGTCACTTCAATCCCACCGGGCTTTGGTCCTTTGCCTAACGTTCTCACAAATCCTATAGGTACCAACCCTCTTCAACCCCTAGATGCTTACACCTTGGATATACTAACTAATTTAGAAAGGGGAGTTTCCCAACAAGGACTAAGAGAGTCCTCACCCACATTAGCACTCACATGCAACCTCAGTGGACCACATTAGCACTCACATGCAGCCTCAGTGACTCATACAAAAATACGACTGTACAAATTTCCAAAATCATGGGCAAATACAATGGAACAACTGATCCTGTTCAATTCATACAAATGTTTGAACAGAGATGCGAAGACTTTGGAAATCCAAAATGCCTCACCAAGGTACATGCATTGAACCTATGCTTAGTGGGAAAGGCTAGCCAATGGTTCATCACATTGATGCCTACTGCAACCAAGATGAACTTCAGGGCTTTGAGAACAGCCTTTATCCATGGCTTCTCAAGACAATGTGATCAGTGAAGTGCAACAAGAGAACTCTATTTCATTGAGCGTAAACCAAACAAAATCATTAGAGACTTTATCCTTCGAATAAAACTCTTGGACTCACAATGTGAGGCATGGGAAAAATTAAGCAATTCTCAATTAAAGACATGTTTCATGATGAGCTTAAAGAATAACAGCTTACACAACTTGATCATTGTATCCAATCCAGAAACATTTGATCAATGTTATAAAGAAGCAATACGTTTAGATGATAACATGATGAAAAATGATCACGATACGAGATGTTCCTCATCTAAACCAAGTGAAGCAATGGTTAAAGAAAAATTGATCTCGGAATTGTCATTCCCTAAATTCTATGCAGCCTTGCTTGAAAACTTACAACCGATATCTCTAGGAGAGGATGAGCTTCTCCAAAACCAAACATCCTTAATGCCTCTCCAAGTGATGAGCGAAATGCCTTGTGTCTAGTGCAATTACTACGACCATCCCAATCCCCAATGTGCATACAAAGCATCTATTTTTATGTACTACATATATTGCAAAACCTTTGGTCACGACACATTCCAATGTCCTAATTCATCTATAATTAACTCAAAACCTCCATCTCCCGTACACCAAACAAAAACAATCAAAAGAGTAGAAACTACTCTCAAGAAGCAGTTAAGCAAACACTTCAGTGTTTCTATTGTCGTGGACCGCACAAGGTGGCAGATTGCACAGTTTGGAATACTTCCATGCCCACAATCACTAATACCTTGCAATCCCTATGTGAACGATGTGGCATTGATCACATATTCCAAGATTTCCTAAAAGGCGAGTTGCTTCCCTACAACTTGTCTCACAAAATACAACTCTTAACATCTTAAGCAAAACGGAAAATTATCCACGATACCCTTGAATGTGCTTACATACTTACAAGTAAAGGCATGAGAAACAGTAAAAATGAATGCAAAAGAAAACACTTCAAAATGGGTAGAAGAACATGCTTTAAAGTAGAAACCAAAAGAGAAAACAAAACCTTCTAAACCAAAAAAAAAAAACAAGGGGCAACAAACTGTCGATAACCAAGGTTGAATTAAAGGACAGGGAAAAGAAGCATGTTGAGGACATTAAGCCAAAAAAAGCAAAAAGCTACACATGACGCGGAAACACTCAAACCACAAAACTCATGGGTAAGAAAGAGAACAAAAAAATAAAAAAGAAAGTTTGTTCTCGTCGCATGGGCAAACATAATGAAATCCTGACGATCCAAAGAAAGTCAAAAGATGAAACAAGTTCTAGTACGTTGCTAAGTGAGGATGAAACAAGTTTTGATTCGTCACTTAGTTCACCAAATAGACCAATCAAGAAACTAGAACCCGTCCAACCACCACAAATTAAAAATCATGATCACATAACAGATGTGGAACACAAAAAGCAAGCTCAAGGGAGCATGCTTAGCATTGTTGAGTGTTGAGTGTCATAGAGGATCACGGGTTGTGATTGAACCCTATAATGCCAATCCTAAAAAAGCAACCAAAATACAAAACCTAGAGGAGTACCGCTTCCCCTTTCAAGAGAAAGACATACTCTCTACAGAAGAGTCATTAGAGACAGATTGCACAGATTATGCGGTTGAAAAAGCACAGATTATGCGTTTGAAAAAGCACGTGAGGAATTCGATGAATCCCTCACAAAATTAAAGCAGTATCTCAAATCCTCATTTGGAAGAGTTCTCTTCTCTCATGGTGAAGCCATCATAGCATCAGCACTTGCACCTTTAAAGGCTAAACATGAGTTATGCCAAGACATCAAGAGCTACATAGAATAGGACTGTGAGGATTCATAAGTCTCCAAAAAGACCTCAGTTAGAATTGTCAGAGGGCCAAGTGTGCCATTATACACATTGGGTACTCTTGAAAAAGCTGAGAGCCAAAAAGAGAATGAAAGTGAATGGGAATATGAAACAGAAATGGGATCTGAAGCTAAAACTAAAACTAAAGCATCCATGGTTCCACTTGAAGATTCTCATGGTATGGTTGGATTTACCTACATGCAATGATGTTAAGCACAAATGTGCGTTGATTAGCCCTCGAGCTAGTCATAAAATCATGAAAATAGACACTTGGGTGTCATTGGGACAACCTAAAATCATTCCTAAAGACAATGGTCTTGCAAAAAACATTGAAGTTCCAGGTTACTTTAGCTATGCTACTCAAACAATCACTCAAACAATCGGTGGAGATGTGAAATTTAGATTCCATGTTACCCCAGATTCCCTTGAGTGTGATATCATCCTTGGTGGAACTTGGATACATGACTCATATTCAATTGATGAATCCATGCAAACATTCACCTTGAACACTCCTACAGGCATTGTGTAATTGCTATTCTGGGAGGAAGAGACCTTGGAAGAGTTGGAACTTCCAACATATCTTACGGATAATATCCCAAGAATTATGGTTGGATTGGATCTTTCCCATAAAATCACCACAATCCAAGCATAGGTTTATCCACAAAGAGAACACAATCTCATGACCCTCGAGTTATGGGATTTGTTAGGTAAACTAACACTTATGGCTCATCTTGAAATAATTCCATTTACACAAGATTTGAACATGCCATGTTTGGGGTACTTTGAACATACAATGTATATTGAAACTAACCCCCTTACTTGCAAGTTTTTTGTGGTTATGTGTTGGAAGAAGATTTAATATTAGGGCATAAATGGACTATGGTTGCCCAAGCACCTTTGTGCTTTGCTAGCGATAGGGTCATCATGATGATTAACGACACAAAGTTGATAATACCATACTGCTAGGACGAGGATCCAACCCTAATGGATTTTTATGATGTTGAATGCAAAAAGTTACAAGCCTCTTCCACGAAAGCCCCTCTACACAATGACCTACCATCTGCATCAATGACCGACTCCGATAAAGCAACTATCCCCTCAACTCCATCCTCACCAACAAAGTCCAATGCCACAACCTCGCAATCCACATCTATTCTTGAAGAAGTTCCCCAAGCACAACCATCTAACAAGGAGCTCAAGCGAAAAGCTCCAAAGCCAATGCCTCTTCATCGACCAACCTCACCGAAGACAGATGCATGCTCAAAAGCCTTAGCATCAATAGCCACTCTACAAGAGGCTCCAGCCTCATCGTCAACAAGTTCCATGAGTCTCACAACTGTAATCTCAACGCCAACCGATGTGAAGGAGTGCCCCACTCCGTTCGCTTCATTCAAAAAGAAAACTCCACCACGACAACCAAAATCAAGGTATTTTAATGGTACCAAAATGTGGGTGGAGAAGAAGCTACTTGTAGCCCAAGGCTACTACGAAGGCACTAATCCAATTTGGGTGCCTCCATCATCAAAGCCTCTTCCTCAATGCAGCACTCAAAGACCAAGGAAAAATAAAAGTACTCTACAACACCGTCCATAAAAACCTATACGAGTTTCTCAAAGAACTCCAACAAATCAACAAGTGTGGGTACCAAAAAGATTACTGCAAGCACAAGGGTACTACCAAGGTAATACCGAAGCTTGGATTCCCAAGTGCATCAAAAAGTCCCCTAAGCCTGCACAAAGAAAGAAACCTCAGCACCAAAAGCATCAGCCACCACCAATTTATAATGTTCATAAAAGATGGGTGCCTGTGCATGTGCTTCAACAACAAGGATACTATGATGGTAATCACATCATATGGTTGCCAAAATTGAACAAAGTGAAGAAAGCCTCACCACACCGACTTCAACCCCAACTTCACCTAAAGTTTGACAGGAATGGAAACCCAAGCAACACCAAGCAAGCCACTCAATAAATACACAAGATCTTGTGTGTTCAATCAACCCCAATGGTAACCAACTAGAAGCTGTACCTACCGCCTCGACAACACTTGAACCACAAATTCAAGAGTCAATTCCCATGTCTGCAAACGGAGACTTATGAGCACATCAAAGACAAACTCACAATGCTCTTTTTATCCCTCTGGATATGAAGCATAAGTGTAGAAGCTACGCAGCAAACTTAAGAACCTATTCTCTCATAAAGGAGAGTAGCCAAAAGAACATGTTGCTCGCAAGGTGGTAGCAAAAAAAAAAAAAAAACTAAACTAAACTAAACTAAAACAAAACAAAAAGAGACACACACAAGGGAGTCACATATATGGAATACCTAAAAATGGTAGAATATCACAAGCAACTCCCAACGCTCTTCACTAGCCAATACATTTTTGTTAAGCTTATAGCTTATTATTCTTTTGGCTAAGTTAATGTAGCAACTACTCCATGAGTACATGTCCATACTTATGTATTGGAGGAAATTTGCACCAAGGCCTCATCATCGACAACTTTCCAGGTACATCTCTGGATGTCTAGATTGGGGGGCCATGGTGGGCGAAAGCCTGGTCAATGGTACACAACCCATCGTTTGGAATTTTCTTTCAAATTACAAACCTCTCCAAACGAAGCTAGAGTGTTCATGACACAATGATATATAATCCTTCATGAAGATATCTATCAAAGCCTCGCAAGTCGACATAATTCTTTCAAGCCTTGGCTACTTCAACAAGAGCAGCTCTATAAGAGTCTATATGACACTTCGTGTACTTCATATATATCTGCTTCATAAGAGAACTTAAATATACATAAAAGTATAAAAAGCACATGGGAAGAAGCATGCAGGAATAGGTCCTACTCAACAACATTTGGTAAGAATCCTGGCACTAAAAGGGACTTCATCAAAGGCCAAATTATTCACATGATAAATGTTGCTTCAATGAATCAAATGAGGAACTGAGAATCATAATCTAGCTCTGATGATTTTGTCTACATTCCTCCGGATCCTTCCTTCTCTTCTCTCCCATTATTAACATCTCTTAGTTTCCCAACTAATACACAATCCCATGTAATTCTGCTTCTAATTGCCAAAAAACAAAGTGAGCAAAAAATATAAAGAAAAAAAAGGCTCACAAAAATATAAAAATGCAATCATTCACGCAAATACCCCAATCCCCCCACCCCATTAGGAATTTCCGCTAACCTCTAACCTTTTCATTTACTAACTAACCTTTCTCATTCCGTCTAGAAGAACAAGGACCATTGAATGTCAACATCAAAAGCCATCAAGTTGTCAATTCTTCCCACACAAAGATCTTCAACGTGATCATGAGGACGTGATTGACATTAGGAAGGGGGGAATGTTAACCCATTCCTAGGGTTAACAAGAGCTACTACCATTATCTTATATCAAGGAGTCAAGGTAGATACACCAAAAGGTCATACATACAAGATATGAAGCAATGGTGTCCAAATCTACAACTTGGATAGGCTAAGCCTAAAAAGTAGCTCGGCTAGCACCCTTGATGTTTTTTATTATTGTCTGATGGTTACTTTTTGTAGTCATTATATGATGTTTTTTATTATTGTCTAGTGGTTACTTGTTGTAGTCAGTATATATCATGTTTTTAACTATTGTCTATAGTGGCTAAGCATAGAGTAGCTGAGCTAGCACCCTTATGATGTGTAATCATTATATGATGTTTTTTATTATTGTCACTTATGATGTTTTTTAACTGATATCTGGTGGTTAAGCCTAGAGTAGCTAGGTTAGCACCCTTATATTGTAGTTTCATAACTTATGTATGATTCTCTCATATTTATACATCATCCCATTTTAGTTCCATAGAAGTGTATGATTTTTCTCTCTCCAAGGCACATACACACATAGACATATCACTCACTCACTCATGTGCAAAGGCACTCACACAAGCATATACACACACACTTACACCTACATACTACACACAAATATTCACACACACACACACACACACACACGAACTTATCTAAACACGTCTTCTTTTTTTAGCATGTTTTATCTCTTAAGAGACTTCTTTTTTTAGTGTACTTGTCTCTTAATGATATGAACTTGCTCATATGGTGAATAAACTCTGCAGTATGTACATATGATCCCCATCCTCACTCTTACATGTGTATACGTACACCCCACCCTCTCTCTTGTAAAGTTTGGTCACCATCTGGGCTCATTTACTTGCAATGTGTAGTCCAAAGGCCCAATTTTGAGGGGCTCTCTAAGACCAATTCTCTAAGGCCAAGAAACATTAAAAAAGCAGGCATCTAGTTTGCACATTCCAACCAAATGTGTTTGTCCACCACTAATGCCATATGACTCCATGATCCATTTACAAATGCATCATGAAGGGAGACAATAATGTACACAAAATGCACATATCATGCAAGTTATCACTAATTAAAAGTACAATGAAATTTTATCTTAAATATAATGATCAAAAGCTATCTATTGCAACACATAGCAATCAAAGATATTACTTGTATCTCCTATTAAGGTGAGAATGTATAGTCTCAACAACAAAGTCCATTACTATTGAGATAACCACACCAATGGAAAACTTCTCCAAGCATGCATGAAACTGGCAGCCCTGCCAGTTAGCACAATGGGTGCTAAGAAGAATAAGGGAAAAAGCTTAAGCTTCTTGCAAGAAAACATACACACACAAGAGTAGACAAGCACACACGAAAGATGGATGGCCTTCTCTACAACCATTAACATAAAGAGATTAAAGTACATAATATAAGGAAAAGTACTCTTCTACTATAATATACAAAGGTCGGTTCATAACATAAACTTGACTATATGAGCTGGTGCTATAACTATGCCAGACTTTAGTAATCCAAATGTGATTGTTGTTACACAACTTGTCATCCATTGGTGGCATATCAACCATAATCTCACCAACCATGCCAATGGCATAAGTGTGAAGCTGTCATCCTGGCATGTCTGTAAGATTCCTTCCTCCGGCTTTTGAGGTGTGCAGGTGTAAGAACCTCCCCTTCTAATCTTATAATTATTCCCCTCTCTGAAATAAAAGAAAGATCCTGTTTTACCCTGTTTTGGCTTAGAGAGAGAAAATATCTAGAGAGAGATAATTCAAATTTGAGATATTTTTGGATATAAAAATCCTCCTAATGTCTAAAATGGTTTCCCCTGAAACAAAAATTCAAAAAGAACTTTTCAATGTGCAATTGGAAATAGGTATAAAGGACCTTAGCCTAAGGGTCCAGATTTTCAGAAATTTTTGAATTATGCTCCAATTAAGGTTCCTATGGACCAATAAGATTAATCCAAATGTAGGAAGGAGATAAATTGAAGAATAAAAGAAAATCCCTCCAAAAATGAGTAAAGGCTCACATAAGATGAAGAGTTGACTAAGGACAAGGTTTATTAGTTAAAAAAGAAGAGATATTTAGAGGAAATGATGTATTTTTGACACCTCAGTGTGGGGATCTCCCCTCATGAAGGAGGTGCCTATTTCACATGTGTGGAGGAGTTTTAAACTCATAAATAATGAGATATTTTCATCTCTCCTCTCTCCTGTTTCAACTAGATCCAAAAAGTAAAGCTAAACTGACCCAAAAATGGTCAAAAATTGACCAAATTGATTTGGAAAATTCTAGAATCATTTTGCTTGGTTAGAGGCTCATTTTTCCTATAAATAGAAGCCTCCCTCTTTTGTAAAAGGTTAATAGTGTTTATGCATTGTTACTCTACTCCTCCCCAGAGTCAAATACATTGAATTCACTTGATAATTCAATTGTTTTTGACTAATCCTCTTCAAAAGAATTGGTGGCCACTCTTGATCCAAACAAGAGTAGAACCCTCAATCCCTCAAGCCAAAGGAAAGCTCACAAAACTCCGTGTAAGCTAAAAACTCTACTTTTTAAATTTCTAATCTATGGTTTTCTGATTTCTTTGCTTTTTTTAGTGAATCTTGATGATATGCCTTGATGAAAAGGTTACCCCCTTCTCTTCCTTAAGAATTCATCCCTTCTTTATCCTAAAAAGAGTAACAAATAAATTGATTTAAACTTTTCTTATTGTTTACTCTTTAGAAAGTGAAAATTGAATAGATTAGAGTACTTTACTTCAAATTGGGATTAATTTTAAAGTGATATTAGAATGTAAAATTTGAGAAATGGTTAACCATACAAAGGAGGTTATGGTAAATTTTTCTTAAATTTTGTGAAAAATAAAGTTTATTTTTATGTTATTCTAAAAGAGTAATCCCCACCGTTTGTGCATCCTAAAAGAAATATTTTTATTTACTCCATGTACATATTCATCTATGAATATGCATGGATATCATTGATATAATTATTGAAATTAATTTCTATGCATAGAAAGATGCATATTAGAATTTTTTTATTATAAAAGTGTTATTTTTATTAGATTTAAATTCTATGCATAGAAAGATGCATATTGGAAAATTTTTTATTATAAAAGTGTTATTTTTATTAGTTTTAAATTCTATGCATAGAAAGATGCATATTGGAATTTTTTTTATTATTATAAAAGTGTTATTTTCATTAGATTTAAATTCTATGCATAGAAAGATGCATAATGGAAATTTTTATTATAAAAGTATTGTTTTCATTAAAATTGCATAGAAAGATGCATAAAGGATTTATTTTTCTTTCAAAAGTGTTATTCTCATTAAAATTGATTTTATGCATAGAAAGATGCATAAAAGATTTATTTTTAATTCAAAAGTGTTATTTTCCTTAAATTTGAATTTATGCATAAATAGATGCATAAAAGGATTTTTATACAAGTGTTATTCCCACTGAAGTTGATTTTTATGCATAAATAAATGCGTAAAGAATCTTTATATCAAAAATTATAATTCCCTTAAATTCTATTTTTAAATTCTATGTATAGATGTGAATGGATGGATGGATGTGAGGTGAATAGATGTGATGAGATGTGATGTGAATCAGATAGATGTGAATGGATGGATGGATGTGATGTGAATAGAGGTGATGAGATGTGAGGTGAATAGATGTGATGAGATGTGATGTGAATCAGATAGATGTGAATGGATGGATGGATGTGATGTGAATAGAGGTGATGAGATGTGAGGTGAATAGATGTGATGAGATGTGATGTGAGTCAGATAGATGTGAATGGATGGATGGATGTGATGTGAATAGAGGTGATGAGATGTGAGATGAATAGATGTGATGAGATGTGATGTGAATCAGATAGATGTGAATGGATGGATAGATATGATGTGAATAGAGGTGATAAGATGTGAGGTGAATAGATGTAACGAGATGTGATGAGAATCAGATAAGTGTGAATGAATGGATGGGTGGTTGTGATGTGAATAGAGGTGATGAGATGTGAGGTGAGTAAAGGTGATGAGATGTGAGGTGAATAGATGTAACGAGATGTGATGAGAATCAGATAAGTGTGAATGGATGGATGGGTGGTTGTGATGTGAGTAGATGTGATAAGATGTGATGTGAATCAGATAGATGTGAATGAATGGATGAGATGTCATGTCATGTGAATCAGGATATGATATGGGATATGAGTGGATAATATGTGATGAAAATGGATGTAAATGTATAAGTGAAGAATGGATGTGAATGTATATGTGAAAGAATTGATGTGAATGAGTATGTGAAAGAATGAATATAGATGTGTATGTGAAAGAATGTGATGTGATGGAAAGAGATGTGATGTGTCATAAATATATGTGGATGTGAATGTGATGGATATGAATGAATGTAAATATGATGGATATGAATGAATGTGATGTGATGGGATGTCAATCGGGATAGATGTGAATGAATGAGATGTGAGGTAAAATGAATGAGATGTGATGTGAGTGAATGTGATGTGGTCTGAATGGATGAGATGTGAATGAATATGATGTGATGAGATGTGGATATGGGTAGATGCGAGTGGATGAGATCTGATGCGGATAAATGAGAAAAGGTGATGAAATGAAAAATGATGTGATGAGAATGGGAATATACATGAAATAAATGAGAACTGATGTGGAACAATGTGAAAAAACGAGAGTTCGTTATAGAAACTGTATTTATGACCTGTTTTTAAATGGCTGTTTTATGTCAAGAATGCTGGGGAAGCATTTTGACCATCTTGTGAATGAGGTTGTGGAGACCTAGTCTGATAAAGTTGCAACAGTTGTGACGGAGAGTCAATGGAGGACGTCTCACGTAGCAAGGTTGGCCGAGGTCTTGACCAGACTCGGTTCGATTAAAATGGTGAGCTTCCGGTACAGTGGATGAGGGACCAAGGAAGCGGCCTATGAGTGAAGCGCTAGGTCACCTGCGAAGGATCCTAGAGGGTGCTGACCATACAGTGCTCGGGCTCTGGGTCACCGCCGACGATACCCACGCATGCGTCGAGGAGATATTGGAACAAGGAGTAAGAGTTGTTTTCTGAATTCGGGCATGGATCTAGTTGATTGACCTTGCTGGTCCCTCAACGGATGAGTCCATGGCTCTTTTATATGGATCCCTTGGTTGACCTTGCTGATCTTCAACGGAGATTCCATTTTGATATGTGAATATATTGCCAGTTACTTTGAGCTAGGAACTATCGAAAAGTCCCCGTGAGTGGACAGGTGGTGAGCGTTCTGGTTGCCAATGATGCCATAGGTACACCGATGAAGGAATGATTGGAATTAAGGATTCAACCGGAGATTTTGAGGATTATGATCAGTGACTCTATGATTTCATTAAATGATTGTTTTAAAGACAACTGATTCTATGAAAAAGACAATTTTATATTGGGTGTGTAAGTGGTGTGACTAATTTTAAGTTTGCATGAATACCCGGCTAGGGGGCCTGGGAACTCTTTTCCCTGGTACCCGGGACAAAACCTAACCAAATTCTTAATTGGATCCCATCACTACAGTGGTTGGGCGGTTGGCTAACCCACGGGACTGGATGGGGTTAGGCTGGACTGATGGATCCCTGAATTGAGACTCAATTCTGTTATGGTACGATAGATGAAGTAAATCCCAGACAAAAATTGTTCTATGGAAAAGAATCAACGGCTATGCCTCAATGAGGAAAAAAGCATTGGTCTCTATGATCCAAGTGCAATCTTTTTCCTGATCTGACTATGGGACTTACGGGTTTCGGCCAGAACAGTTCAGTTAGTTAAGGCTTTTGACTACGTTAGAGAAAAATCTATCCTGGAGGAATCGCCCGTGCTTTCCGGGCAAGAGAAGTTTTTTCGCGTTCGGTTTTGGAAGAACCGATGGATTAGTCTCTTGTCCGGATATCCGTGGGTGAGGCCCCGAGTGAGGGACCCTGCCCCATGCAAGAAGTGCTACTTCCGCTGCTAGCACCCCTGAATTTGTTGCGTGGTGGGGACAAGGATCTCACAATGTCACTACTATTTGCACTAGTTGAGCTCGATATCTCAACAACCCTCTTCCTCAAGCTCAACTCCATCTCCCGCACTCCAAGTAGGCTCTCAAACCTATGGAGATTCTTTGTACCCAATGCTTTTGTGAAGGTATCAATAGATGCCTGGTCCTCTGTCCTAATATACATCAAATCAATGTCACTTGCTAGGACCTTCTCTCTAACGAAGTGATAATGCACCTCAATGTGCTTCGTCCTAGCATGATACACTAGGTTCCTCCGCCAACTGTATGTTGCTCATGTTGTCACAATATATAACAATAAACTTATATATGGGCTTATCCATATTTGCCAATAGCTTTTACAACCAAGCTACCTCACATGCTTCCATAACAGCACCCTTGTGCTCAGCCTTTATACTTGACAAAGCAGTAACACTCCCAAAAGAAAACATAAAGCTACTAGTATATCTTTTGTCTAAGATCCTACTATCCCAATCTGCATCTGTATATCCATGCACCTGTACGTGTACTCAAGTCTCATAAAAAAAGTCCATAGTGTACTACAGACTTTATATATCTGAGTATCATCCTAGTCACATCCAAGTGTGGCTTCCTCGAGGCTTGCATAAACTGACTCACTAACCCAACAACATAGCTCAAATTTGGCCTAGTGATAGTCATGTAAATCAAACTCCCTACAATGCAGCTGTACATTGTAGGGTCCTCCAAAAGATCACCTATATCTGTAGGTGAATTTTGTGTTTTTCTCCAAAGGCACTGAGATTGGCTTCCAACCTATTATCCAGACAACATGTCCAAAGCATATTGCCTCCGTATTTAGGGAATCTAATGACCTATATACTTGGGAATTGCCTACCATAGCTCTCTCAAATCCTTCATTTTGAACTTCCTCTTAATAAGGAGACATCTTCACCTCATGAATGTCACCGTCATTGTCACCTATGATAATCAAGTCATCAACATAGATGACTACTAAAACAATGCCCTTGTCTGTTTTTTTCACATGAAGTGAAAAATCTGTTGTCAATACATGAAATCCAACAGTAATAAGATACTCTTCTATCTTGTCTGATCATGCTCTAAGTGCTTGTTTCAAGCTACACAAGGATTTACGTAACCTGCAATCAAACTCTAGGTATGCATGGTCTCTCCATATCCTGGTGGTGGCTGCACCATGTGGACTTCCTCCTGTAAAATCACACCATGGAGCAATGAGAGCTAGGTGATGAAAAACTTGTTAAATTATTATGTAGGTCTATGTGCTAATGGGAGAGCTTGGTAGAACTCGCTTTGTCTTAACAGCAGGCAGGTACATGATGAAGCTGAGGAAGTCCTTTTGTGACCAAGGATAAGGAGGCGTTGGAGGAAGCTTTATCACTTGTAGAATGAGGCTTTATACATTGAAGGTTTACAATAGAATGTAGAGATACATGGTGAGGCTAAGGAGGATGCCAAATAGTCCATGTTAGAGTGGAAAACCCAAGGTTTACTGTTATGGTTACGTTGATGCTAATGCCTTGGTACTCGAGTCCTTGGTTTAGAATAGTCATTGAGAGGAGGCTTATGTTCTTGGAAATGAGAATGAGAAGTATGATTTGAGCATTGAGTTGGTGCTTGTGTTTAGCAATGGTGATGTAGCTTGGTGCAAGGAACTATGTTGGTAGAAATGGGTAAAGTACCAAGTGGGTAAGGATTTCATGCTTGCATTTAGCAATAGTGTGTAGCTTGGTACCACAAATTTTCTTTGCATATGTCAGTAGCAATGGGTAAAGTACTAGGTGGGGAAGGATCATGGCAGGTATATTGTAAGAAGATTGTTGGTGAGGTTGATGGGAGGGGATTAGAGACATGATGGTCTGACATCTCTTTCCGGCCACCACTATTGTAAAACGTATTAATCTAATCCCTTAAAGTTAAAAACCTTATTAGGTTTAGGGGTCGTTCATATGTCCTATTTCAAATGGGCCTTTGTTCTACATTTGTACGTTCTCACCGCACAAGTGTCGGTTTGTGCAGACGAAAATTTTACAATGTTAAGGGTTGTTGATCTAGCAGCGTTGGCCCCATTTTAGAATCTAATTTAATGTATGGAGAGTACCCTAAGGTAGACATTATTGTTGTATTTGGTAAAGGATCTTTTAAGGTTATGTTGGCAAGGATATAGATATGAAGAGTACCCTAAGGTAGACATTATTGTTGTATTTGGTAAAGGATCTTTTAAGGTTATGTTGGCAAGGATATATATATATAGAGATTCTCAATTCAAGACGATTGCTACATGGCCTAGTTTACCCAATATGAGATTATAACCATTGCTATGAGAGTCGCATGGACTTGGACACACCTTCAACATTGTTATATTGGGAGTATATCATGATTATAGTTTATGTATGTATATTGCCAGGACATGATATATATGGAAGAAGATGTATGTATGTGACTAGTGCAATGAAGACTAAGATTGTTGGGGGATTTATTATTATACGATGCTAATAAACATCTCAACCGTCTACTATAGTGCAAATTCCCTCACAATAGCTCAAATCTATGGAGAAACTACCTACTTCTATAGACAACTGCCCTCTAGCTTTGCACTGCAAAACAACCCCTTTTGTAGGGATGTTATTATTTTTTAGCTTAATCCTTCTGAACTTTGATTCCTTTAAGGTTGCAATTCAAAAAGGAAAAAGAAAGTGAAGAATAGAACAAAGAAAACTAAATACTTGGTTAATCGTTTTTAATCAATTTTGTGATGGCTTTGAGGGAGCCTACATGCTTCCAAGAGTACCCTATGGAAGGGCTCTCACTCAGTGGTGGCAGAAAGCCTATTCTAAGCTCACACAAAGGCAAACACTAGGACCACTACCATCCCAACCTGGCGAGAGAGAGATTTTGACAGAAAGCTAGTTAAAATGTTGGCTAGCTTAACTGGAGCAATATCACCAATATCAACATTTGTGGTGGATCCATTATTGACTTCTAAGGAATTTGCATCAACTTTCCAATCCATTTACTTTGTGTTCTAGTAATGACCTAGATAATTTTGTATACTTTGTGTACCTTTAAAACACTTGTGCGTGATAAAGTGTGGAAAAAATGCATGATCTAACATCCGTGTGTGTGTGCGCGCGTGTGCGCATGCGTGTGTGCGCGCGCGCGCGCGCGCGCGTGAGAGAGAGAGAGAGTGGTGCATTGGATGGTGTGTATGTCAATTGGTGATAGAGTTCGTCTGCGACCCTGTTTGTCTGCGACCTTGCTTGCCTGAATGTGCTCACCTACAACCTTGCTCGCATGCAACCCTGTTCGCCTGCGACCCTACTCATCTGTGAGTGTGCGACTTTGCTCGTCTGTTAGCCTGTGACTCTGCTTGCCTACGACTCTACTCGCCTCTACGACTTGCTTGTCTGTGAGCCTGCAATTTCGTCAATCCCTCCTCCATACTTGTTGTTGTTGTTGTTTTTGTTGTTGTTGTGTGTGTGTGTGGGTGTGTATGTGTGTGTGTCTTTGGTGTGGTTCCTTTTCTCTTTCCTCGTCTGCCCTTTTTGCTGCGAGCTCTATGTGTGTGTCTGTCTGTGCGCGCGCGCGCGCTTGTGTGCGCCTGTGTGCAGCAAGAGGTGTGCGTATAGCAGTGATTGTGTGTGCGCAGGAGCAGTTTAAAAAAAGTGTGCGCGTAGGAGCAGCTACGTTTTCTTCCTTTTCGTTATGGTTTCCAGTTCTTCGCAGCCTATTGCAGTGTACAGCCGAGAGTGTGAGCGTCGTGCCCGCTCAACTAGTGTGGAAGCTAAACGCCAACAGGTTATGCACAGCAAGACAGTCGCCTTGACACTATTGATGCTTAGATAGTCTATGATGCAATGCATGAGGGTTTTGCTGACATTCGCAAAGCATGGGATAAGCCACTTCCTGAACACACTATGTCGATTGCATTGCCAGATATTGTATCCCTGTTAAGCGCTTGTAGAGAATGCAATCATTTTGTTTTTTCTAGGGAAAATACCCAATGCAAATGATGTTGCTCAATGGTTGAACTCAAAGTTAGGTGTATGCGGCGTTGATGGTATTTACTTTGTAGCACGAGGCTTTTATGAGGTTTTGTGTTCTGAGCCTCGTTTTAAGCAAATGTTGTTGGAAAAATTGCCATTGTACTTTGGGGCACAAATGACTCATGTATTGCCATGGTCACCTACAAAGGATTATCAAAGCTTGATATGTCATAAATGTCCGGTGTGGGTGGAGGTTTTGGATTTCCCCAAATGCCTGGGGGCTTCTTTGCCCCCCACAGATTTCTACCAATTTGGGAAAAGTTATTTGTCCTCCGAGTCCTAATGGCAATGGGAATAGGTTTTGCATTCTTTGGGATACAGATGTACGCACTCCTCCCTCGATTATGTTGTAGATTGATGACCTTACCATGGGTCCTGCATTTTTTGAGTTGAAATGGGGCACATTCGCAGGTGCTTGTCTTACATGCAAAAAATTTGGACACATGGCCTCGAAATGCCCTCGGACCCTCCTGCAACCTCCAGTTGCAGCCATGCATCCCTCAAAAGTGGTTGAAATTACTCAAATGTAGTAGCAACAAAAGGGCAAACCGGTTGCTTCTGGGGATCTAATTCGCGACGATAAAGGAAAAGGCAAGATGCCTGCAATCCCACATGTTATTTCTACTGAGGCCAAAAGTTCAGAGAAAGAGTCTGCAGTCCCACATGTTATTTCTACTCAGGCCAAAAGTGCAGAGAAAGATGATGCATCAGCATGGCAATAGCCTAAAAAGCCAATCCATACAAAACCCCGTGTGGTCCCCACTTGTAATACTGGACCGCTTCAACTGTCCTCCTCCGATGGAAATGGGAATAGGTTTTGCAGTCTCTAGGATACGGATGTACGCATTCCTCCCTTGATTATGCTGCAGATTGATGACCTTACCATGGGTCCTGCATTTTTTGAGTTGAAATGGGGCACATTTGCAATGCTTGTTTTACATGCAAAAAATTTGGACACATGGCCTCGAAATGCCCTCGGACCCTCCTGCAACCTCCAGTTGCAGCCATGCATCCTTCAAAAGTGGTTGAAATTACTCAAATGTAGTAGCAACAAAAGGGCAAACCGGTTGCTTCTGGGGATCTAATTCGCGACGATAAAGGAAAAGGCAAGATGCCTGCAATCCCACATGTTATTTCTACTCAGGCCAAAAGTTCAGAGAAAGAGTCTGCAGTCCCACATGTTATTTCTACTCAGGCCAAAAGTGCAGAGAAAGATGATGCATCAGCATGGCAATAGCCTAAAAAGCCAATCCATGCAAAACCCCGTGTGGTCCCCACTTGTAATACTGGACCGCTTCAACTGTCCTCCTCCGATGGAAATGGGAATAGGTTTTGCAGTCTCTAGGATACGGATGTACGCATTCCTCCCTCGATTATGCTGCAGATTGATGACCTTACCATGGGTCCTGCATTTTTTGAGTTGAAAAGGGGCACATTTGCAGTGCTTGTTTTACATGCAAAAAATTTGGACACATGGCCTCGAAATGCCCTCGGACCCTCCTACAACCTCTAGTTGCAGCCATGCATCCTTCAAAAGTGGTTGAAATTACTCAAATGTAGTAGCAACAAAAGGGCAAACCGGTTGCTTGTGGGGATCTAATTCGCGACGAGGGGATCTAATTCGCGACGATAAAGGAAAAGGCAAGATGCCTGCAATCCCACAGGTTATTTCTACTCAGGCCAAAAGTTCAGAGAAAGAGTCTGCAGTCCCACATATTATTTCTACTCAGGCCAAAAGTGCAGAGAGAGATGATGCATCAGCATGGCAACAGCCTAAAAAGCCAATCCATGCAAAACCCCATGTGGTCCCCACTTGTAACTGGACCGCTTCAACTGTCCTCCGAGTCCTAATGGGAAATGGGAATAGGTTTTGCAGTCTCTAGGATACGGATGTACGCATTCCTCCCTCCATTATGCTGCAGATTGATGACCTTACCATGGGTCCTGCATTTTTTGAGTTGAAATGGGGCACATTTGCAGGTGCTTGTTTTACATGCAAAAAATTTGTACACATGGCCTCGGAATGCCCTCAAACCCTCTTGCAACCTCCAGTTGCAGCCATGCATCCTTCAAAAGTGGTTGAAATTACTCAAATGCAGTAGCAACAAAAGGGCAAACCGGTTGCTTGTGGGGATCTAATTCGCAACATAAAGGAAAAGGCAAGATGCCTGCAATCCCACAGGTTATTTCTACTTAGGCCAAAAGTTCAAAGAAAGAGCCTACAGTCCCACATGTTATTTCTACTCAAGCCAAAAGTGCAGAGAAAGATGATGCATCAGCATGGCAACAGCCTAAAAAGCCAATCCATGCAAAACCCCGTGTGGTCCCTACTCGTAATAACTGGACCGCTTCAATACCCTCTAATGGTCAATCTAGTCACTCTGCTAAAATTAGTGGTGTGGGAAGGCTATGGGCTGTGGTTGTTAAACAGGGTCCGTTCTTTGCGAATAACATTTATACGATGTGGGCAATGTTTCAATGGGCTTTGAGGTTCCTATCCCCTCACATGGTGATGCAGGGAGTCAGGCACATGCAAATGGAATCATGAGCTTCTTCATCCTTCATCATTTCCATATGTATATACCGTTGAAATGCATTAGCTTTAACATACAGGGCCTCTGCGACCCCAATAATTGGAGGCTCTTTTGGGCATATGTAAATAGTATGCAACCACATCATGTAGTGTGTGTGCAAGAACACAATCAACACTTGTTTTTGCTGGTAGAAATGGCGTTTTCTCGTGGTATCAGATTTTTTATGCTAGCAAAAGCAACTTTTCGGGTACTTTCATCATGGTCAAACACGATTTGTAGCCATGTGTCGCATACAATGACCCACATGGACGGTGGATGGTGGTGCAGTGTCTCATTGCTGGCGAGGTTTACGAGTTTGCTAGTATATATGCTTCACAGACATCGCTTCGTAGAGCGGAACTTTGGCGCTCCATCTGGTGTTACCCATGGGTTACAAATGTGTTTCTCACAGGGGATTTCAATAACTCACCTAGCCATGAGGATAACTCCTCACATTGTTCCCATATGTTGCGAGTTGAGCAAGCAGAATGGCATAGTATGACTGAGGGTTTGCATGCTTTGGATCTCTAGAGACGGCTCATGCCGGACACTCCTAGATTCACATTTCAGCATAATGCTCAGTCGCACTATTTTTCCCGTCTTGATCAATGGTATTTGTTAAATGCAAATCAGTATGATGCCTTTACATGCCACATATGGATTGACCACACAATGTGTCTGTCTAATCATGCCCCGTTGTGGTTAGGTCTATACTTTGGAATGGGGGTTCATGACCCACCTCTGCTGCATAAACGATTACTTCTCATCAACAATAGTTACCTCACTCATGATGCATTTGCTAATTTGGTACGCTCGGCTCTGCAACCCCTTTTTCTACAGTTGAATGAGGATGTTGACAATGCATGGCATTGTTTTGTTTCACGCATGCACATGCTGATAAGGGATTATAGCAAGTAGTCCATGGGTGCTTTATGGGAGAGGTTGGCAGAGGCCAAAAGGATTGTGCAGTCTAACACTGAACTTAGTCATACAAGACCACTGAGTGTCGAGGAAAATATCACACTAATCAATGCTAAATCTTGTATTAAGGACAATGATAAACGAAAGATTGCAAAGTGGCAAGTGCATGCCCGGCAAAAATCAATGCTTGATAAGGGATGCTCTTCCAAGTACTTTTTCAAAGGTCTCCATGCCTCTAGACAAAAGCAAGGCATAGCACATGTTATGTTGTCTGATGGCGCGTGGTCCTCTACCAAGCAACAGCTTGCGGAAAAATGTCACTCTCATTTCAGGGATTTGTTTGCACGCCCTATGCCACTTACACAAGATGCATTGGCTACTCGCACTATGCTTTTGGATGAGGTTGCACCGATCCTATCACTTGAGGCACAAGGCTTGGAAGAGTCCTTTATACAGAGGAAGAACTGCATGCTACACTTAGAGGTTTGGGCAAATGGAAATCTCGCGGGTGGGATGGTTCGTCGACGATTGAATTCTTTCACACATTTTGGCTGGAATTGAAGCTTCCATTGCATCAATCAATGTTGGCGTGATGACATGTTGCCTCATTCTTGGAAGGAAGGCTTGCTGAAATTGCTCCCAAAAAAGCAACTCTGTGAGAATTTGGGCAACTGGAGGCCCATCTCTCTTATGCCAATTGTTTATAAATTGGTCACAAAAATGATAGTTAATCGCATTAAGGGCTACCTTCACTCATGATTGCACCTGGCACAATACGGCTTTGTTCCCAGGCGACAAATTATGGACAACATAGCAAATGCCTACATGGGTATTAAGTATGCCAAGTACACCGACCAGGATGTCCTGATCATGCAAGTGGATATTGCTAAGGCATTTGACATTGTCCATTGGGACTTCATAACTAGGGTGATGAATTGGATGGACTTTGGACCCAAAATGCGAAATGTGATTTCTTGGCTATACCAGGGGGGTACTGCTAAATGCATTTTTGGTTGAGAACTTTCGGTCACTTGGACCTTGGGTAAATCGGTATGTCAGGGCTACCCCACTTAGTGCGTTGCTTTATGCCATTGCCACACCCCCCTTGCTGTTATATACTGACAAGCTTACCCAATAGGGTAGCTTGCATGGTATTGTGATGCCGAATGGTTCTCACTTTGTGGCACAGGTCTATGTTGATGACTCCTTCCCTAAAAATACCCTAGCAGATTTGCAACGGATTATGGATGCCCTTTTGCTTTATGGACTGGCAATTGGGTTGCATGTCAATTTTCAAAAGTTGAAGTTGTTATCAATCCGCCACTATCTTTCGCATTCTAATCTTTGGCCAGGTCAGATTGTTCCACCCGATCAGTTGGTTAGGCATTTGGGATACCCGATTGGCTGAGATGTTTCTTTGAAAGATGAGGTGACATGGGTGCTAACTCGATTGGAGTGCAAAATTGATTACTGGAAGCTATCCACTTGGCCTTTGCATGTCCGCTTTGCGAATTGTCCAATCGATCATCATGGCATACATTCAGTTTCACCTTCCTTTGTTACCCTGGACTAGCTTGCAGATTGATACATTTATGTCTTGTGCCATTGCCCGCCTCTGGCAAACATAATCGGATCGCAAAGAGCTTCATCTACTCAAACGTGTTTGTGTGCTCGCTCAAAATGCATGGGGGCCTGAACATTCTCGACATTCACTATCACATGCTGGCATGTAACGCCACATTGCTTATTGACTTTTTTCGTCAAACGCAACCCTG
The DNA here is from genome assembly GCF_041138505.1 of Cibotium barometz. Classification (NCBI taxonomy): domain Eukaryota; kingdom Viridiplantae; phylum Streptophyta; class Polypodiopsida; order Cyatheales; family Cibotiaceae; genus Cibotium; species Cibotium barometz. The sequence continues at coordinate 35,420,760 of NC_141048.1, read as the reverse complement.
GACAAAGATGTTGGCAGCCAGGTGTGCACACATGAAAGTAGATGCTTATGGTCATTGGATTTTGGATCACTCGGATGTCATTTTTGGTCATATTACTGGGCGCATACCAGGTTGCCCTTATGCCACTTCCTTGATTACAGCTTGGCAGCAGATCTTATGTTTCATCCATTGGTCAGGTAGACCTCCACATACAGGGAACTCACTCCGATCCCAAAGCATTCATAGTCATTGAGCCTTTCTCAGCTTTTAGCGCTGGATCACCCAAGAAAGGCTTATCATCTATCGACTTTGTGAATACGTATGGTACAAGATGTGGTTGATGAGCATGGTATGGTTCTCTCTTTCCCCAGGGCCACCAGGCAATGGCATCTAGACATGCATCATAGGCCAATATGGCATGCCATAGCTGAACTTCTGGCTCCATTTCAGCTGGTATCCCCTCTTGAGGAGGAGGATTCATTATAGGATTGGCATTTTGATCGTCAACAGCCAAGTTATGCCTCATTCCCATTCCATCTCCTCACTGTTTCCAAGGCCTACCGTTTGCTCATTTCTTAGCCTTGGATAGTGGAACATGGGAACATGCTATGGCACTTGGATAAGCCTTTGCCCTACTGGAAATCAACTTCAAAAAAGGCGTGGAAGTCAAAGTTGTCACTTAAGCAATGGGTTTTTTTTTGCAATGCATTACGAGCGCACTACTGATTGGCACTCTACTGGCCCAAAGGCCGCATTGCTCCAGCTTTATGTCGGTGCTGCCGCCTTGTGCCCAAGATTGTACCTCACTTATTGTGGAGTTGCTCGCATTCCCACGATTTTCTTCAAAATTTGACATCACTGCTACATTATAGATTCCCTCGACATCGCTTAGGGTGCCTTTAATGAATTTTTGGCAAATTGTCCTCGGCTTTACCGAGGTATGATGTTCTTCACATGGGTGCGCTTCTGGGCTCTTTGGACCATCTACTCCAGCAAAAATCATCTAGACTTTTCTAGTGTGGTGATGTTCATCCCTTCCCCTATTTCCGTGCTGCCCTATTCCGGTCTCTTCACGATTGCTATGATCTTGATGAGCTTTCTCTCCAAACGTTTGAAGAATTTTCCCAATTTTTCTAGTTTGTTCTCATAGTTCCGCCAGTGACTATGACTGTACAGTTTACTATTAAATATAAACAATGATTTCACAAAAAAAAAAAAAAGAAAACGTGTGTGTGTGTGTGTGTGTGTGTGTGTGTGTGTGTGTGAGAGAGAGAGAGAGAGAGAGAGAGAGAGAGAGAGAGAGAGAATTAGGCAAGGTGATATTAGGAGCTAGAATATGCTTTTAGCCTGGTCCTTTTGCCTAGGGTTAAACTCTAGGTAAGGTGCCAAAGGTTGTAGATCTACCTTGCATGACTTCTAAGAGGATGGGTGGCACCTTCCTCATTGTGAGGAGGTGGAGTGATTCTCTGTTGGGAATCTATATAAACACGTACACTCTAATTTATATTACAGACGAGCGATAGCCTCGTGAAAACCCCACTTGTCTAGAAGCTATAGAGTAATCTGTCTTTTGTAACATTGTGTACACTTCAATTTGACCCTTCGTGTCCTTGTGTTCTTATATCCTCGCGCACGATTCTCGGTCAAGGTTTATCACCATAGCCTTGAATGGTTACGAAGCCCAATGTGCACAGGTGAGCATTCGATAGGAATACAAATTTTTGGAGCTTGTATTTCCAAAAATTTGGAGGCATGATTATGTACTCCACAAAGCAGGCGTCACACAAGTGCACAGGTGAGCATTGGATAGGAATACAAATTTTTGAAGCTTGAATTTCCAAAAATTTGGAGGCATGATTACGTACTCAACAAAGCAAGCGTCACACAAGTTCACTCATTTTATTTCCATACTAGAGGAGGATAGTCTTTTCAAGATGCAAAGCAGGTTATTCCAAAGCTCATGGACAGTGGATAACAATACTTTGAAGCAAAAGCATACATACTAACAGTGGTATGAAATTGCCTTTCATACAAGCAGCAGCAGAATCTCAATCTCCTAAACATGGCTCTCTCAGCTGTGAATCCAATAATTGTCAAATTTGAAGCTAAGCTTAAACGGGCTACCCCCTTTTTATTTCATATTAGCAGATAATGGCCACAGCCCTATGAGAGAAACTCTCACAGCCACAATATGAATACATTTGACTGTCCAAGATGCTCATTCAATCACTTTATCTATCTCTAGTATCCAGACTGCAAAACCACTGCGTAAAGTAACTTCTCACAGCAGTCACCTCCAACTGCTTTTAAAGGCTGTCTATCATTTTATCTATCTCTAGTATCCAGACTGCAAAACCACTGCGTAAAGTAACTTCTCACAGTCACCTCCAACTGCTTTTAAAGGCTATTGGTCATTATCTCTCTCATCAGCTGCTTGGGAACTGCCAATACCATACATAAAGAGAAGTTATCATTAGTGTTGAGCATGGAAAAGGGTTTCTTTTCATTCTATTCACCGATGATGCCATCTAAGGAGGAACAGTCTGGATACAAGCACTCACCAGGGCCTTCAGTAAAAAGTGAGAACTGGTTAATGGCTTGCCGTATGAACATCTCAAGACCACTGACAACAGCAGCCCCAGCTTCTTCCGCTTCTTTCAAGAGTCTCGTAACTCTGGGTGTGTACACCGCATCAAATACCAGGCTGTAGGCCCTCAAAACATCCTACAGAAGCACCTCTCCTCTGTAAGTTAAGAGCCAATTGACCTCCCAAAACATGGATAACAGAATTTTTCCTTTGGAATGTGTGTTGTGTGCAAACCTTTGAAATGGGTGTGTCTGCAACATTAGGATGCATGCCCACTGAAGTGGTATTAGCTAACACCATTCCCGTGACTGGCTGAAAGCTATTTAGCTGTTCCAATGACAAGGCCTCTCCACCCACAGCATCGGCAAGCACTTTTGCTCTCTCTTCACACACACGAAACCCAACATAGAGTCGAGGCATTTAGAACACAGAAAAAGAAAAATTTGCAGTTGAAAAAGCATGTCAAGGCATGCTTTCGTACACCCTCAACATCAGATTCTTTATAAGCCCCGGAGAGGAGGAGGAGGGAGTGGGTGTTGTTGGGGGATCTTCCCCTGTCCAACCCCTGACTGTCCCTCACAAGCTGGACATATCTGTAAAGGCCCTTAGACACATCACCAATATATCCAGAACTTGGACACTGGCTGAAAGGGGATGCGTGTATTACCATAACTTCTATTCGCAATAAAAACTTTGGCGCCTCTGTGTTTTGCTCCATATGCAATGGCTTTGCCTGCTCCCCCAGCTCCAATTACAACAAAATAGCGGCCAGAAAGTGGTGACTTGCCAGTGCCACTCTTCTCCCCTCCTGCCAAACCATACAGCCACCCAATCAGATGAAACCATTGCAAACCAGAAGGCAGGCACGAACTACTGTTTGCAAAACATATACCCTGTAGTCCATCCTCTATGGCAGTGATTGCTCCCTCACAATCGGTGTTGTACCCAATTAGTTTCCCGTCACTCTTTCTTCTCACAATTGTATTCACAGCACCTATAGCCTGCAAGCCTCCAAAAGAAGAAAACAAAAGTGAGAGTTGCAACAGATTCATCGATTTCATATTTGGTTCTTCCTATGACTTCTGTATGCTTTCCTATCTCCCCAGGGAATACCAAACCCAACTCAGTGTACACTGTGCAACAAAACAAAATAGGGTAGCTGCTTGACTCACCTGCACAAAGTATAATCAGGATTAGCAGAGGCCTTCCTCAGGCTTCCAAAGAAAGAGGCCAGACAGCGAAGAACTAGATTTGGGCTGCCCAACAACAGTATTTGGGTGCCAGACAGGTCTGGATGCATCGAGCAGCTCGACAGCCAGGTCGGGCAGGGCAGACAGCTCAGGCAGCTGACCAGTAGTATGAAGGGAGTTCCAGAGTGCGAACAGGGTATATTTGCCTCTCGTCTCAATTGCTTGGAATCCTTCTGCCATCTCTGAAATTTTGACATCTTGAAGTTTGCCAATTGCGTTCGAGCACCATAAGCATAGACTAATAAAGATTTCGCTCGTCCATATTGGTGGATTCATGCCACACAATTGTTGGTGGGTTTCAACTCCCTGTATACACTGAGCCATGCTGGCTCACTCATGCTCTTGAAGGCCCTGAGCCACATCTACTCACCCCCTAGTGACTGCCATGTTGTTTCTTCAACCCATTCTTTCCACACCTACTTAGCTCCAGTCACCTCTTATTCTCTGGTTACCACTTCAACTAGCCAGGGTTTATAGGCACCCACTCACACTCTGAGCACAACCTAATCCTTTTCCAACTCAATGTCACTTGGGTTCCAAGTCGGGCCACCTTCAAAGTTTCATAGCCTTCTCGCCCTTTAATCCTCATTCCTTCTATCATTCGATTTCAATCAATATTTCAAGAGTAACATGAAGTTTCCACTACCCCAATCCCACTTTCGAGCTTCACCAAATTTCTAATCATCCTTGTAGTCTTCCGTCTGGTTATATCCCTTGTCTTGCTTCTCATGCCCTTGCCAATCAGTTTGTTGTTCCACATCCCAATGATTATCTTGGTGGTCCCTTATCATCACATTCTTTGTCATCATAGGCATCTGCACAAGCATCCAGCCTACCCGGAACTCCGCTTTCACTCCCACCTTCCTCTTCTCATCATTCCAGCCAACAACTGTCATTCCATGTCTAATTCATTCTTTGCGACTTGAATTTAACTATTTCCTTATAAAAATATTTTTTCACATCACGGTCCAAATCCTGAATCTCAATCTTCAGCCCTTTAGCTTTCAGCTTCTGCTTGGCTGCTTTAAAAATCTTCCTTCTATCTTTAGAACTCTTCAATTTCAACATCAGTTGTTATTCCAAGACAAGTAATATACATAACGCTCCCCACATTCATCTTCAAAATCTTTCTAAACAGATTCAAGGCTCCTGGCATGGGCCTTCATTCCCTAATTGTCTTAAATTAACCCACTCTTCCACTTTGGGCCTCGGTAGCCTAGATTTTCTCAACTCAGCATCACAAGCTTCACCAATTAGACTCAACTACGTTTCCTCAATTAAAGATGAACTTGCAATACCTTCACCAAGTAGACTTGCCAAATGGAATTACATTGGAGGCTAGCCAAATGGAATTTCAAGAAGAGGAAGATGGGGTAGAAAGCAAAGCTCCAAGTAGGTTAGATGCTTGTGCATAAACCTAGGAATATAAAGAATTTTCTGGCCCAAAGGGACCACTAGGACAATTATTACGATGAAGAGGAGCACAGAAGATTGGCAAGACTATAATGAAGCAAAACAACACTACATGGATAGCTAGAAAGACATGAATGAAGGAATAGATGTGCTCTATGAGGCCAATGTCCAGTAGAGAATGAAGATTGGATTGAGGAATAGAACTCGAATTGTGGTGAAATGAAAAGTAAAATGAATAAAAGATTGGAAGAGACCTCCCATGCAAAAGTGGCACACCATGGGCCGCTGAAAAAGATGGAGGTGCGCCCAGTAGGACGGCACTACCCCTCCTAAGAATGATTGAGCAAATTCATCATCGAACACCCACGGCCGCCCGTGCCAACCTTGCAAACCCCACCACGCAGCTTGCAATACAATGCTTCTTCAACCCTACGGAAACCTCCTCCCAAGTCTCAGCCATGTCCCCAAGGCCCCTCGACAACCCTCCTCGGATCATGTGTGCTAACAGCGAGAAACTTAAACAATGATTAACACTAAGCAAAAACATGGATTGACTCTAATCAAGACGATAAACACACAGCGAAGAAAACCATAGACCTGAAGTGCTGTATGTTGCATTGAGTAGATATATACAATGATGAACACAAATCAGAGACAGAGATCTCAAGCATGCATGCTAAGAAAACCTGGCTACATGCACACCAAAAGCTTGTACTACTGCCTCGGATGTCCTCTTGAGAAAACTCTCAAAGAAATGCAATCGAGTGATCCAGATTTCAGGCTGCTTCATGGAAGATACACCTATACACACTGCTTCTGAATGCCAAGAATGACCTTTGAGCTCCTTTTTATAAGGATCTGATGGTAAGTCATATTCAAGTCAGCCATCCATTTTCAGGTTATAAAACATCATTAATGATAAACACATCTGGGACAGAAATCTCAAGCGTGCATGCTATGCAAACCTAGCTATATGCATACCAAAAGGTTGTACTACTGAGTTGGTTGTCCTCTTGAGAAAACGCTCAAAGAATTACAGTCAATTCCAGGCTGCTGCCTGGAAGATGCACCTCTAGACACTCCCTCAAAATGCCAAGAACTATTTTTGACCTCCCTTTTATAAGAATCTAATGATAGCTCGTATTCAGGTTGGTCAACTATCTTCAGGTCATAAAACATCATCAATAATAAACACAAATATGAGACATAGATCTCAAGCATGCATGCCATGCAAACCTAGCTACATGCATACCAAAAGGTTGTACTACTAATTCGATTGTCCTCTTGAGAAAACCCTCAAAGAACTGCAATTGATCCACAATTTCGGCTGCTGTCTCGAAGCTGCACCTCTAGATGCTGCTTCTAAATGCCAAGAATGACCTTTGACCTCCTTTTTATAAGGATCCGATGGTAAGTCCTATTCAGGTCGGCCACCACTTTTCAGGTCATAAAACATCATCAAAAAAGGCCATAATACATGTTTAATTGTGCCCAACTTGTGTCCCAACCATTGGGCCTTGTCATGGGCAACTTTGGGTGCCTATTGGGCTGTCAAAACTGCCCAAATCAAACCATACTCTGCCCCTAATCTTGTCTAAGTGGCGGCTCCACGTAACATACATGTCCATGGGGCACTTCCATATGTAATGCACCTCGTTCTGAACTTGGAGCACTAGGGTACATGATGCACCTTGGCTCCTCAGGTCTCGTCCTATGGTAGGCACAAATCTATCTCCAAGTGTTACCACTGGCTTCCTAATCATCCCCATTGGAATATATAACACCATATGTATCCAAAAGCTATGCAGGTGTTCTTCAATGCCCATATGACTGGTAGTTGGCACTCTAGTAAGACTCAAGTTTGGGACTCTGCTGGTGTGACCAATATTCCTGCATCCAGTACAATTGGATTCTGCTAGTATGACTAGCCTGCTCTCTACCTAGTATGACTAGATGATAGGCCAATGTGATTGGCAATGGTGTGCCACCAATACGACTGGGAGCATACCCAATACAGGCTACCTAGTATGACTAGAGCCCATGATTTGGTACAAGTTCAAAGAAAGAGAGATTTGCATTAGCATCACTCATGTTTGTGTGACGACTTAGTGGATATGACTGGCTACAAGACTGTGTGCGTGCCCATGTCTGTTGACTAGTGGTTGGCATTTTGCAGGGCTCTGAAGTTGTACCAAAATTCAGCCAAAACCTTGCTTTTGGACTTGACAAAATTATTAGCCCTGTGTGTTCACATTCATTATTAATGAGTGTGAACTTCATAAGTGTGGGCCTCAGGCATTATAATTTCTTTGGGCAACTTTTATAAGCATAGGAGCCAAGTGCCCCTTTTCTATCACCTACATGGAAGTGCCCAAGTTAGAAGGCGATACACGTGCCCACGTGTGGCACCTCCTTCTATGCTTGGCTAACCTTCACATCTCTCCCGAACTCCTGCACAGGACAGCTGGGAAAAATGAACTCGCACACCTCTTCATTGAGTGCACACGAGCCCTGCCATGTTATATGACCTAGTGGTGAACTGTACATAATGTTGTACGGATCCGAACGCAGCTGTCCAACTGTACAGACGGTAAGTTTGACATGTGCAAAACCCCGAAAAGGCAGTTTTGAGGGTTCTGTCACCTAAAAATCAGTAAAACAGACTGTTTTATCACTTTAATTGCTGGAAACCTGTATTTGTTGAGCTACAGGCAACAGCCCCTACATCTTTGGGGCTGATTTGCTCAACCACTTTCCTTGGGTGCAACCTACACAAGCGATCGTGTGTAAGACCGGGCTAGCCCTTGTGAGACTCCACCAAGTTTGGTGTGCAGCTGGAAACTCCCCTCACCATGAGCTTGAGCGGTCGATTTGTTTGATTTTGTTTTCATAGTGTACTTGGAAATATGGTGCTTGGCACCCTCTCACTTGAACCTTGTAAATCACTCTTGGAATACATAAGTTTCTTATGGGGGGGCAGCCCATTCCAGCCCTAGTGTGGTGTTCTCTTTGTCTTTCATATGTGTATGGTACTGGTGTTGTGCTACATGTACTTAGTCTCATTATTGATTGTTTAACAACAACAGAATTAAGGGCTCCTAATCCATCGCAATGACATTGGTATCACAGGCAAGGTTTCCATCCCCACGATGGTGCAAGAAGTCCTCTTCCGGGTGAGATAAATTATTAGCGGGATTAATTGAAGATGGCTAACCACTCCGCATCTCATGTGAGTGCAACTCTGGAGCGCCCCATTTCTGTCCAATTGAAGACTGATCCAAAAGAAGCCTTGAAGCATAAGGAAGAAGAGGTCAAGAGTCTCCGAAGACAACTCGGGAGCAGGCAAGAGACCATCAACAAAGCAGTTAAATGACAACCCCAAGGTGCAATGAGCACTTAAGATAAGTGACTCATCTCCCAAACTTAAATTTATCAAGAATATTCTACATTTTTGTTGAGAAAAGTGGTGCCAAGCATAGTGTTGGGGTAAAGGCGTTATGCCCACCCTTATAGTGTGTACAAGCCCATAAGTTATAGTACATAGTACACTTAGTACTTTTAATGTACTAAGTGCACTATGTGTACTAGTGCAATATACATGTGTGATAGGGGAGTCACACTCTCATGCTTTTCATGAGTTGACTTATCCCCACAACTCTCTCTCTCTCTCTCTCCCTTGCTTCTCTGTGTATGTCTCCCATGAATGATCTCTAAACCCTAATTCAGGTTTCTTCCCATCAACTGGTATCAGAGCCCTGGAGCAGTTGTACTGTTATGCTGAATTTTGGTCGTGCTGAATTCTGATCTGAAGATTGCCTTGTCCTTTTTTTTTGGTCGCCTGGTCTCTGCCCAGCTAGTAGGCGTGGGCTGGCTCAACTGCTGTCCAGCCTGCAGCGTGGGCTGCCCCAGCTGCCCAGCAGCCAAGCGAGGACAGCAGCCAGGCGTGCTGCCCAGCAGACACGAGCGAGAAGTCAGCACACGGCGCAGGCAAACGCACAGGCAAACACGAGCGAGGAGGCTAGCGCTGGATCCGACGTGATCGAAGAAGCGCACAGCAGTCGGGCGTCCATCGACGAACACGCCTACGAGCTATTGTGAAGAGCGAAAGGCAGGACACGTTCTCTGGCGAGCAACCCACAACTCGTCACCCAACGTCTTCTGCGCCCGTGGAGTCCAGTCGCCCACTTGGAGAGCTACGCGTGTCACAGCTTGTGGTCGTCTCCCTTAGCTGCTCTTCTTCGCAGCTTGGACTACTGGTTCGCAAGTCACAGCTTCGTGGTGTCCGCTGCAGTGTTGCGGAGGGACTGTGTTGAACACAACCAAGAGAGCAAAATAGCAGCAGTCCTGGTGGCGGCAGCAGCAGCACCTCCTCGTCTGAAAACGAAGAAAGCCAGCCCAAGCCCCCAACTACTAATCAGCAGCAGCATCAACACCAAAATCGACGCTCTCCTTTCCTGCAAGAAAAATCAGTAATTTCAGAGGTATTTTTGCTTCAATTTTGCGAATTTCTTATCAATTCAAGCAATTGAGCAGGTACAGGTGCCCAAATTGCTCAATTTTGAGCAAAATTGGCAAAATTGGGTGACATTGGTCACAATCAGGATCAATTTGCAGGAAATTGGTCAAATCAGGATCAATTTGCAGAAAATTGGATGTCGAAATTTGGGGCTTTTGATGTAATTGTGCAATTAAGCACTCATACATGCTGTATGATGTGAGAAATTGCACATTTGGGCAAAATTGCAGCAAATTGCAGCAAATTGCAGTGCAAATCAAGGGGCTTTTGTGCCGATTTGGTTGATTTGCATGCAGGCGATCGCATTTGATGCTGTGGATAATGTGTTGATGCCTTACAAGCACTCAATGTGCCTGTAAATCAAGGGGCTTTCATGTATTGGATGTATATGTGGCCAGGGGGAAGCATCGTGAACACTCTGGATGCCTTCATGTGCGCCAATGTACCATGCATGATCAGAAATTGATCTCAAATCAAGGGGCTTTTCGAGTTTGTATGCTTGTTGAACTTGGCAAAGCAGCAGGCAAGACATTTATGCCTTGAATCCTCAGAAATCAGCTTGCAGTCAAGGGGCTTTTGCCCAATTTCTGTTCGGAACTGTTTTATGCAGTGTTCGTGACTGTAAAAATCTGATTTTTACTCATTTGGACAGCCAGGAGAGCATTTATTGCTATTGTACCTGCTGGTACAGATTTGGCACAGCTTTGTGCATGTTTTGGCATGGCTGTACACTGTTTTGAGTGACCAAAAGGTTCAAATTCAGCTGCTGAAATTGCCGGTACAGGTTTGGTACATCATTGGAGAGCGCTTAGTACTGCTGTACAGTACTTTGGAAGGGCAAAAGAGGACATTTAAGGTGCTGTCCAAAATCTGCAGCAACCAGATTTTGGTGTTTTCATCACAAAAAGTGGGAGAAAAGTTGCATTCTTGCTTCCGCAGTGGGAGATAAAGCTTGGGAGAACATTTGTGAGCACTTTGTGTGCTTTGGATGCAGTGTTTGCACATCTTGGGTGCAGTGTTTGCACATTTGCAGGGAGTCAGGCATTACAGGTTGTATTTTGCTATGGCAACCACAGGTGAGAGCTCTTCATTGCTTCACATCAAGAAGCTTGAAGGCTCGCATAACTATGATATTTGGCAAACCCAGTGCTACAATGTGTTGCTCCAGAAAAAGCAGCACAAGCCTATCAAAGAAAGGGGTGTTATGCCCGCTTCTCTTACTGCTGAAGAGTGGGAAGATATGGATGAGCTGGCAAGATCTACTATCATGTTGTCTGTGTCAGACTCATTACTTTTCAGCATTCGTGAAGAGAAGACAGCTTGGGGAATGTGGCAGAGATTGCAGAACTTGTATGCCCAACAAAGTGCCTCAAGCAAAGTGTATTGGTTGAAGAAACTCATAGGCCTTCAGATGAAGGAAGGGACTTCTATGACAGCCCATCTCAATGAGTTTAATGGTATTGTCAGCCAGGTCATAAATCAAAAGTTGGCAATGGACGATGAGTTCAAAGCCACTTTTTTGTTATGCACTTTGCCAGAGAGTTGGGACACATTCAGGACAGCCACTAGCAATTCGCATGCTATGCTGTCATATGCAGATGTTGAGGGTGCTCTTCTTCAAGAAGAGATGAACAGGAAAAACAACTCTGTGGGAAAGTCCAATGCAATGAATGCACGTGGGAGATCCCAGCAAAGGGGGAAAAGCCAAGAAAGGGGAAGGAGCAAGTCTCGCTCCAAAAAGGATTTGGAATGCCATTATTGTGGCAAGAAGGGACACATCAAAAAGCAATGCTACAAATGGAAAAATGATCAGAAAGAAAAGGGAAAAGGCAAAGACAAAGAGAAAGATGAAGCCAAAGATGCAAAGCCAAAGGGCAAAAGTGGAGTCAAGATCGAAGAAATCAATGTGTCACATGCAGGTGGCAGTGAGGATGAGGTCCTCTTTACGTCTTCACTTGATGCCCATTCACTTCTTACAGGTGGTCATGGTATGCACTCATGGATCATTGATTCAGGTGCCTCCTTTCATGTCACAGGTTGCAGAGACTTGTTTGTCAGGTACACTGCTGGCAATGAAGGAGTTGTTTATTTGGGTGATAACCATGCATGCAAAATTCTTGGCAGAGGTGATGTGAGGCTTGTATTTTCAGATGGCTCACAGCTTATGCTCCATGATGTCAGGCATGTGCCTGAGATCAAGAAGAATCTGCTTTCTACTGGACAGCTTGATGATGCTGATTATGTTACCACATTTGGTAGTGGAAAGTGGAAGATTAGTAAGGGCTCACTGGTTGTTGCCAGAGGCTCTAAGGTGGACACTCTTTATTTCATGCATGCAGGTGTTTGTCACCATGCTAATGTAAATGCAACCGAGCTGCCGGAAATTTCTATGTGGCATAGCCGGTTGGGACACATGAGTGTCAAAGGAATGGAGCAATTGTCTCGTTTGGGTTACTTGCCTTCTCTAAAGTTTTCAAGTTTTCAGTTTTGTGAGCATTGTATATATGGTAGGCAACTACAGTGCCCCCACAAGAAAGCTCTTGGACAGAAAGATGCTCAGTTAGAGCTTGTGCATACAGATGTATGTGAGATGCCTCAGCTTTCTTTGGGAGGGGCAAAATACTTTGTGTCTTTTATAGATGATGCCACACGCAAGGTGTGGGTTTATCCTCTTCGTTTGAAGAGTGATACATTCTCAGTGTTTGAGAAGTTTGTTGCTCTTGTTGAGAATCAAACTGGCAAAACACTGAAGGCTTTGCGTTCCGACAATGGTGGAGAGTATATGTCCAAACAGTTTCAGGACTTTTGTGATGCTAAAGGCATCAAGAGGGAGCTTTCTACTCCTTATGATCCTCCACAAAACGGGAAGTCACACTCTCATGCTTTTCATGAGTTGACTTATCCCCACAACTCTCTCTCTCTCTCTCTCCCTTGCTTCTCTGTGTATGTCTCCCATGAATGATCTCTAAACCCTAATTCAGGTTTCTTCCCATCACATAGCGCTAAGAGATTTCTGCAAATTGGATAGACCGGAGGCCCTCCATCACCTTAGGGTTTTGGAGTCCGGATGGCTAGACCAATTTGTGGAAACCTCCAGTTAAGCGTGCATTGGCGTGAACACAACTAGGAGGGTGACCTCTTGGGACTTCCACCCATGGGTTGAATTGTAACCTCTAAGCCACGAGAGAAGCCAAGTTAAGCGTTTGAGCCAAGAAAACATGGACAAGTTCAACCTCTAAGCTAAGAAAAAGTGGACAAATTGGCACCAAGGAGGGGTGTTGAGAAAAGTGGTGCCAAGCATAGCACTAGGAGATCTCCACAAAATGGATAGACCAAAGGTCCACCATCATCTTGAGGTTTTGGGGTCTAGATGGCTAGAGCGATTTGTGGAAACCTTCAATTAAGCGTGCATTGGCATGAACACAACTTGGATGGATGACCTCCCGGAACGTGGGCCCTGTTAGAAGTCATCTCCTGTCTAGATTTATACACCAGGGCCTTTGTTGTGGGTGTGCCCGCCCTTATGAGGTGTTTTATCATTTTTCCCCACTCTCCGTATTTTTCCCTATTTTTTCCCATTTTTCTGTGGCTTGGGAGCCAGCCCTGAGGTGGCAGGAGGGCCCAGTTGCTGGCCGACTGAAGGCACTGGTCCACGACTCCCTTACTGAGTTGGCCGACTACTGACACACTGGCCGACTGGCTGTTTTTAGCTGGTCGTGGAGATTCAGCAACAGTCGGCTGCCTACAGCAGGCCGACTGCACATGTGGGGGCATATAAATAGGCCCCCACCCCCATACCACTCATTGTATCATATTCGGGATCTTCTTGTGTATATCAGAGCAAAGTTACATGCCTACATCTCTCTCTCTCTTGTGCTGTTTTTCTGCATGCGTTTTTGCTCTTCTGTTCCCAGATCTGGTCATCATCTCCGTTGCGTATTCTGACATGGTATCAGAGCCTAGGCTCTAGATAGTTCTTGGGATTTGTGTGAGCAAGAGGGGGACTGTTTTGTGGCTGATTGGTGGACTGTTTTGGGCTGTTCGGGAAGAGGAGAAGCAAGAGGAAGGCGGGCTGATTTGCTGGACAGCCACTTGCAGGTATTAGTTCTTCTTTGTTCCCACCCACCACCCTTTTCAGAGGACATCCCCGCAATGGCAGATCTATTTGAGATGGCCGAGAGACATGTGAAGATCCCGACACTCCCCACGTTCCCGGTGGACCGTCAGTTGGACGGGAGCAACTACGGCATATGGAAGGTGATGATGGAATCTGTTCTGGAGTCTTACGACCTCGCCGATTTCGTCGTTGTTGGTGTTCCACGGCCGGAAGTAGAGGAAGGGGAGTTACCGTCAACCCGAAAGGACCGGGAGGCCCAGACACAGATGTGGGATCGTGTCAACGCCAGGGTCCGTTCGTTTATCTTTCTCAATTGCACACCACAGGTAATCAATCATGTAAAACATATGACGTTGGCCAGAGGTATATGGCAGCATTTGGCTTCTCTTTACAACAGGGTATCGCCCATGAAGAGGATTTCCTTGGAAGTACAGATGCGGGTTATGAGCCCTGCAAAGTCGTTGACGATGCGGGAGCATATTAACAAGCTGCAGGCTCTTCAGTAGGAAATTCTTCGGGCTGGGAAGGAGATGTCGTCAGAGGACATGGCCATAACGTTGCTGTCGCACTTGCCCTCTTCGTACTCAGCATTTTACTCGCCGTTGATTACCAGTGGCAGGCTCAGCACCATCACGTGCGAGGAGCTTGTGCCCATGGTCCTGGACCAAGAGGAACGATTCACGAACCCTCCTCAGGGTGGAGGTTCGGAGGCCTTAACTGGCCAACGGTCGAAAGGCCGTAACTCGGGCAAAGGGAAAGCTTCATCGGAGAAGTCTTCTGAGAAGAAGTCTGACGCTGACCGCGAGAAATTGAAGGCAGAGAGGACCTGTAATGATTGTGGCGAGAAAGGCCACTGGAGGCAGTGTCCCAAGCGGAAGACCGAGAAGGGTTAAGATTCCTCAGTAGCAATCATGAAGACTCCGGCTTTTGTGCACCTGGAGGTGATGGACACCGATGTTTCGTTTTCTTCAGGCAGGGAGGAGATTGGAGGACTCCACAACGGATACTCGGGAGTGGATTCTCGATAGTGGTGCTTCCAGGCACATGACTCCTTCCCGTTCTGGTTTACAGGATCTCTGCACGCTTTCTGGTCATATTCTTATTGGGGATACGTCCACTATCCCAGTTCACAGTGGGGGGAGGATGGAGATAGTTCCCGATGGCAGAGGGGGAAAGCATTCTTCCCAAGTGTTGTATGTTCCGGCACTTGGTTTTCATCTGTTGTCAGTGCATCAGGTTTGCAAGACTGGCGTACGGGTGGAGTTTGATGAGCATTTTGTTGCTCTCCGAGATAAAGCAACAGGCCAAGTGGTTTGGGAAGGCAGAGTGGAGAATGGAGTTTACAAGCTTTCAGCACTCTCTCTCCCAGGTCCTCAGGTTTGTGGTGAGTGGCAGTCTGGTAATGGCCACTTGTGTGTGGATACGCTGCAAGTGCAGGCTTTCCGGGACCAAATGGTGGATAGCTTGCCAGTAGATGGCAGCAGTTGGCAGGAACTTTCCAGTACTGATGTTGGTAGTTCTTGTGTTCATCAGTCAGAGGAAGCTTTGTGGTTCCGGATTCAGAGGGGGTGGTTGACAGGTTTCATCAGGTTTCCAGGACTTGTTTGTGCACCGTAACAGGTGTTGATCCTTGTGAGCAGTGTGATGCCTTTTTGACTCAGAAGCTGTATGGTTCATTGATCTGGTTGATGGACACCAGATTGGACAGGAGCTTCCTGATGAGGCAGTTGAGCTCATGGTTGCAGATGACTCTTTGGGAGGCAGGATTGCGTTTCCTGTGGTTTCTGCGGCATGCGAAGGATCATGGACTCTTGTACATAGGAGGGGGATTGTTGGATGGAGTCCGACTCCACGGTTGGAGTGACTCGGTTTGGGGAGGAGATCCGGACACGAGGAGCTCACTTCAGGCCTAGGAGCAGTTTTACGGAGCAGTAAGAGGCAGTCATCTTTTGCCTTGTCGCAGACAGAGGCAGAGTACCGGGCTATTTGTGATGCTGCTTATGAGGTGGTGAGGATGCAGAGGTTGCATTGCAGGTTTGGGCTTCCACTGGAGCATAGTTACCACGGAACGGGAACGTTCCGGGAACGTCGGATGCTAGAACAGGAGCGGGAACGGGAACGGGAACGGATCGGGAACGTCGCGGAACGCCACGTCATATGACATGTCAGCATATGACACAAAAAAATGTAACTTTTTGTATACGGATAGCCAAACATGCTTCATAATATTTGCTCCCCCAAGACATGAACATACATTTCTGCAAGCAAAACTTTAAAAAAAAAAATCGGAATGTTTCGGGACGTTCCGGGAACGTGCCTTCGCCCGGAACGGCGTTCCGGCGTTCCAGGAAGGCGGAACGACGTTCCGTGGTAACTATGCACTGGAGGAACCCATGGTCATCCAGAGGCACTTTGTTCGTGAACAGATCGTTGCTGATGACATCTTGCTAGAGTTCTGTTCGACGGAGGACAGTACGGTGGACCTCTTCACGAAGTCGCTATCTCATGATTTGCTCAGGCGGCACCCCAGCTCCCTGTGGTTGGTTTCACAGCCACGAGCTGAGAGGGGGTGTTAGAAGTCATCTCCTCTCTAGATTTATACACCAGGGCCTTTGTTGTGGGTGTGCCCGCCCTTATGAGGTGTTTTATCATTTTTCCCCACTCTCCGTATTTTTCCCTATTTTTTCCCATTTTTCTGTGGCTTGGGAGGCAGCCCTGAGGTGGCGGGAAGGCCCAGTTGTTGCTGGCCGACTGAAGGCACTGGTCCACGACTCCCTTACTGAGTTGGCCGACTGCTGACACACTGGCCGACTGGCTGTTTTTAGCTGGTCGTGGAGATTCAGCAACAGTCGGCTGCCTACACAAGGCCGACTGCACATGTGGGGGCATATAAATAGGCCCCCACCCCCATACCACTCATTGTATCATATTCGAGATCTTCTTGTGTATATCAGAGCAGAGTTACACGCCTACATCTCTCTCTCTCTTGTGCTGTTTTTCTGCATGTGTTTTTGCTCTTCTGTTCCCAGATCTGGTCATCATCTCCGCTACGTATTCTGACAGGCCCCCACCCAATTTCCAACAATTTTCAGATTTGGCTAAGAGGATGTGGGCAAAACCAAGAGACTTACCCATCTCCTACCTCACGAAGGGGGGAATGTGGCCATGGGAGCACACGAGGATTTGAGACTTGTTAATCCACCTTGTTTACAACTTGATGATGTGGCTTCCAAGACAGCCAAGGCTAATGCCAAAAGTGGAGTTTTTGCCACCCTCTCCACGGTTACCTCTACCCCGAACTTCCCTCTTGTTAGATGCCTTGATGATGATGAAATGCAAGATGTGTCTACCCCACACAAGGGTGGCACCTCTAAAAGCCGTACACACCAAATGGAGCTGAAAAACATATGAACCACTCATCTCGAGGGTCCAGTTTGGTGACGACTTCTCCATCCATCTTCCCGTTGAACTTAGGAGGCTTCAAAAGCTTCAATTGCTCTACTCAACTTGTGTGACTAATGTCCATACTCAAATCCCTTGTTGCTCAGATTGCTACTTTATTGACCACTCACAGCACCCACATTTGGAAATGAAAAAGCCACACAATCATCCTGTACCCCTCTGTTTAGTTCATGCTACTGAAATCCAAAGGTCACCTCCAAGAAGACGGATCTGTAGGATCCATGCCCATCCAACCCAACAAACAAATACTCCATTCAAAGCATCTTACACTTCGTTTTTTGTACAGATTATCCTACATTAATGACTCCATCAATGCGTCTCTGCATAGAAAAAAAATATGCAAGAATCATCAACCTTGGCAAGTGGCTCGACTTCATCACAACATTCAAGGGCTGCTTCCTTGTGGGGAATCGTCACACTGAGACAAACAAAACCACAACAAAGGCACCATTAAAATACCTTGTTGAATCAGATGTGGCCCTTCATTTACTGTCAGCAAATACCTCGTTGAATCACATGTGGCCCTTCAGTTACTGTTAATAAATAAAGGCTTACCTGAACCCAGTAAAATCTGAGTTATGGTAGACACTCAAAAACTCTTTCAAGTCATCCACAAGGAAAGGAACATAGATGCCATCGTAGCCAATCTCCCGAAACGCTGCATTGTGTATGATTGGCCCTTTGCTGTGACCCACAGGTTTGCCAATGATGCCATATACTTTTGTCTCTCTACTAACTCGTCCGAGTCCATAGATGTTTCTCAGATCAAATAATGTTGGCTGTCCAGAGGCTGATTCCTTGCCAGATGCAAGAGACCCAAAAGTCAAAAAACCACCAAACTTCGGGCTTAGAAGCCGGCTTAGAAGACCACTTTGACCCATCACCAAAGCAATTGTCGGAACCTGCAATTCAACAACAAATATGGGGTATTTAAATAAAAGCGATACAAGAAAGGAAGAAAGGTTTATTAACGTCTACGAAAGACCAAAAAGGCTTATGAGACCAAAACCTCAGTATATCATGCCAAACACCCCATGTAGGGGAGCTGGAAGTATCTAATACACCCCTATACAATATAGTGTAAATGAAACAAATGGAAAACAATAAATAGATCTGTATCCCGGACAAGCCTGTCCAAAAGCAGTGCCTAAAGCCCCTGGGGGCTCTGGTGTTTCTGAAACAGGTCTGAGATCTGCAACTGAAGTCCAGTAATCTGCTCTGTTAATCTCACTCGTAGGCAATGTGCCAAATTCTTCTGAGAAGTAGCCTGACAAGAGGAGGCAAGTTGTCTCAAAGAGAGAGACACGATTGCATGAAGTACCCATCAAGAGACCCCTGGTGAGAAGTGGAGACCCAGAATGCCAGCTGTAAAGATGACTATTATGCAGTTGACAATTTTGAATATTACCTTTCCATCACACTCAAGGCTTAAACAGTAAAAAATGAGGAAGAAAGCCGTGTCTTAGGTTCCTTATCCCTTTCTGGAGATTCCAAGGTTTCAACCTGTATACTGATCCTCCACATACTATGGTTCCGAACCTCACTTCCCTATGAATATTCCTTTTCAAAGTAAAGCAGCTGTAATGGCTATGCCTTCATTTAAAAAATTAGATCATGGAGTTGTCCGTTGCTTCTGTTCATGAAAGGCATGACTGCAATGCCAAAGGGAGCAGCTTGTGAATAGTTTACATACAAACATCACTGCGATGGGGGTCCCCCAAACCACTTAATGTGGCTTCAAAAACCAAATAAGTACGGTGCTGAGAACACCAACTCAAGTGATAGCTAGGCAAGCTTCCCAAAATAGTAAACTATCATGGTCATGTGGCACGAACCCATTCCTCCTCTTCAGAGGAGATCTGACCTTGGAGACAGCTGGAGGCATCAAGTCCAAAACAGGCTACAGCGGGCACTTTTGGGAGGCCCTCCTAAAATCTGTACTGTTTTCATTTCCTACACTCAAGTTCCTTAATTGTGGCCTCACATAATGTCCCAAAGGACGATCACAACAATGAGTTTAAGAGCAAAGTACTCTTGCACAAGCATTTGCAATTAGAGGAATACAAATACAAAAGAGATTCACCCACACAAGACTCAATGAGCACTAGGTCCCAAAGCCCTCCCACTCCCACTCCCAGCGTACATTTGTGGAGTATTTGCTTCAATAATGAGAGAGAGCACAAGAATACAAAGGCAAAGGCTGAAATTGAACAACAATGGCCTCCCTATGCTCTTTCAGAGCTAATCAGGCCAGGAATGGAACCTTCTCCATGTGGTAGGAACATCTGCAAGATGAAAATTTTCAAGATCAATTATTTTGCTCTGTTTGGGACTGATTCAAGCTTCCGTAGTGCATACAGCATAAAGTCACCTGTTCAAACCTATCTGTCCTATCTATCTGAACTATTTATAGGACCATCCAGCTGTTCAGTCTGCCTACTGTCTGTCCACACGTTTGACACATGGTGCTTAGCCTAATAAGTTGCCTGGGACAATTGTACACACTGAAACTCCTAGACGGTTACATAATTGTGCGTGACTTTGCACGAGTGAATTGTGCAGGACTTCACACTCGCGAGGTGACTGACCTACCCTCACCTACCCTAATATGGACTGGTGACTTGTCACTGCACTAGTTTCACACAATGCTCGACACATCTCTAACCCAAAAGATTATCCCAAAACTTGCAATGATAGTATAGTTATGTCAACATAACACACAACTGCAATGGGTAAACGTAACACTTTGTCAAGTTTTTTCTAGCCTCCTATCATGATCTATATTTAAATTTATTCAACACTATTTGCTCTGTAATTAAGACTTCAATATCCACCAGATTGAGGCTTGTCACACTAGCTAAATATCCACAAGCTCCTCCTTTTGCACTGCCATTGTAGGGGAAGATCCAACATGCTTCCAAAGTAGAGCGACATGGAATCGGTGAGGCATTGTCAGGCTGATGAGAAACTCTTGACTCATTATCACATCATTGATCACCTTTGTGACGGGAAAAGGGCAAGAATGCCCCAACAGCAGCAGATTCAGCCTTCAGAAGTAGCCTAAACAACAACTACTAACCCAGATCAGCCCATGGCTTCCTAGTGCAGCAAATTTCAGCACTTGAGACAACAAAAGGTTTTCTTGCTCTGTTCACAGGCATGCTCTTTAAGCTTAATAGAAATTTTCATTCTTAAATGATCTAGCAAGATCTTTGTACACTTGTAATAAGAAATTTTCAGCACATGAGACAACAAAAGGTTTTCTTTCTCTGTTCACAGCCATGCTCTTTAAGCTTAATAGAAATTTTCATTCTTAACGGATCTGGCATGATCTTTGTACACTTGTAAGCTTTATTTGATTCAATAATATGCAGTAAATAAGCTTGAAAGAAATTAAAATCAAATATCCTGCCAGTATTTTTCTTTCCCCTTCTTTGGGTATTCTCACTTTTGTGCTTCAATTAGTTAGAAGAACAGCGCTTCCATTCCAGCACCCTAACATTTGGTATCAAACCTCATTTTTCAATACGATAGTAGATGGAGGCAATCAATTTTCAGAAACCATTTTTTCTATTTTGAGAAAGATTCAGCTTTTGGAGCTTGTCTCTACCTTCAATAAGTCAAATCAGTCTCAGATAAAACAATTAGAGGCAGATTCCTTCCTTTCCTCTATGTAAGTCTTTGCATTATCAGCATTTCTCTTATGCATATCTCTTGAGTTCCGGACCGACAAAGTCTAGAGATTATGCAAATACTCCTAGCCATGCTTGTGACTTTGGACGTCTTAGGGGGCTCGACTATTTGCCCAAGTGTCAACCTGAGGCTAACCCAAGTTAAATTGTTAACCTAGTGATTAGGTTGGCTGATCTAGGGGGCCAAAAAGATTAGTAAAATGACGATGATTATAAGGGCTAAGGCTTATAGACGATTATGAGTTGATAATCCCATAAGTATAGATTTTATTGGAAAAAGATATATAAGTGACGGTTATGTGATGAGTGAATTGTTGTACTGTATTGTCATGTGACAACATGGTATGTGCCTAGACCATGGGTGCAATCCACTCCCAATTGTCCATCCTTGATGCAGACACTCCATTGATGGCCCACTTGGAGAGCCACCATCCAACCATCAATCACATCTGCAGTGCGGGTGACAACAATGACTCTATAACACACTGGCTTCAAATTTTTCAAGGCTGTTTTAGGTCTCTGAAACAAAGCAGGTGCTGGACCTGGGATACCCAAGGCGGTGGCCTGCAGACTACAAGCTGACACATCTCAGTCATCTCATTACGCAGGTCACGCACCTACTGTCTCAATGGTACCAGACTCATGGGTGAACCTTGATCCAATTCAAAGAGGAGGAGCAGTGATTCCCCTTGGTTCAAAGCTGTAAAGGTTGCTGACAAAGGTCAATGCCATGATGATGCCCACAACTCCTCCAAAAAGACTGGTTTGCTGCCCAAAAAAGGCTCATAATAACACTATCAAAGCCTCTGCATACACTCCCAAGAGCAGGCCATTGAGGTGCGACTCTAAAGACCTCCAAAATATTGCACAAGAAGCAGAGAGTTAAGCCCACAACTGCAGCGCAAGTAGAGCTTTCCAAAGGCCCAGATTTGGAACCCCTCAGATGCACTGCTGAAGTACATACCTGGTGAGCACACAAGGCACGGCTCTCAAAACCTCCAAAGACCACTGGCAATAGCAGTCAGAACAGCTTACACAAAGCTTGCCACACCAGCGCAGACCACCCAGAATAGCGCAGCCCTGATCACACCAAAAGCCCAGCCAACTTGCCACATTACAGCACCCCAAAAACACTTGCTTGCATGTCCTTGACAAACATCTATGACTGGACCATTGATTTCTAAGAGAGCAGCTATGGAAACTCATGTCAATATCCATGCCAGTCGACAAAACCAATGGTTTGCTGCCCTCATGTCAGGAAAAAAACCACCTGCACACATCTTGGATTTTGCCACTGATACCAAATAGATTATAAAAGAAAAACAGACTTTATTGCGAAAGGTCAAGCCCACAAATAATTATTCCAGAACTCACATGCCACTGAAAACAAAGATATCATAGTATGAGCTTCAATCACTATGACATATACAAGACCTACTGTGGACTTACTTGGCACCTGGAAAGGATCTGTAAGACAGTTGCCACATCGGTAATCTTGCACGCAGTCGTCACAAACTTTATGACATCCGCCCCACTGGATTGAATTCTTGCAACCAGCGAGCCAAGCTCTTCAGCTGAAGGGGTTGCTTGGAAGTTGTGGTTAGACACTATAATCTTGCAAAGACTTGACTTGTTACCTTGCAGGCTTGCCAAGAAGTCTGAAGCAACCTACAGACATATACATGTTCAAAAGAGGGTTATAATAAATATAACCATCTACACTTCTTGGTTGAAATCAGTCAAATGATGTATATTAAACCTTCAGCTCGACATCTATGAAGTCGGCTCCAAGGTTGATTGCTAAACGAAGAGCATCCAAACGAGGAGCTTCGTCTCCCACATACTCGCCTCCTTCCCAAATTGGCCTGCAATAAATGTGCACCAAACACAATAAGGGCAGGTGTAGCATGCATACTATGCCAAAGCTAATTAATGAAGATTAATGCTAATCGCATGTGCAATGATGACATAGAGAAGTAGAGAGAAGAACACGAGAGAGACTCTTTACCTAACCTACTCCCAATGTATACTATTGAATTTACAATGATTAGCAAAGATCCAAACCACATGTGAGCCCTGAATGATGCGCGTAAACTAATGCCATGCATGAATTGCCCTCCTCTGTGCGTTGATTGAGAAATGCTGATATGGAGGTGTACTATGCTGATCCAGATCTTGTGGTTGCATGCCCTTAGTCTTGGCTCGTCTTGGCTCTGCATCCCCTATCTCTAAATGAATGAAGAATGAACCTAGGCCTCCTTTATATAGGGATTTTGATGGCAGGTCCTATACATTCTGGCCAGCCCTTTCAGGTCATAAAACCATCAAAGGTCAGCTACAAATAATGTTCATATTATGCCCAAAATATGTTCCGACCATTCGTGCATGACTCGCGCACCTATTAGGCTGCCAAAATGGCTCCTATTCGCCAATAATCTTCCTCTAACTTTGCCTCTAAGGTGGCCCCCCCCCGACATACACTATATTCGCCTCTTGCATGCCTTGTGCCTTTGCGTTTTGGCTTGCTGCAGTCCCTCACATACGAGGTGATCTTCCCTCTTGTGCTCAAGATTTGTACCAACATCTGATCTTGTTTGGTTGATATAGACAGCAGGTATCCACCTGCGTTTTTCTCCATTTCTCCCTCTCTCTCATGCCAGAGTGACGCGGGGATATGCAATGAGCTTACTTGAGCGGCAATGCTTCCAGGCACATTTCCAAGAGCCCAGGACGAAGGGCTGGCTTTTTGACACCCTCGTCACACCAGCCTTGATGTATGGAGCAGCTTTCTGGGGGCCAGATTTATCCGATGAGGATTGGCAACGAGTTGAGAGGCCCCAAGTCATGATGTTCTCCCGTATAATCCGCATCAGTCCCACACCAGATTATCCAGGCAGAGTTTGCTGCAGCCCCGATGGTAGTGGAGGCACTCTTCCAAACAGTCACATACCTCCATCACATAGTCGGCTATACCAAAAAAAGCTACTAGTTTGGACAAATGGTAAAATGCCAAAAAACTAAGCTATAAAACAGTTGAAAAGTATAGGAAAATTCCCTAATTACATCAAATATATATCTAGATAAAAGGTGACATAAAATGAAGTAAAATGTGCTCAAGATGACATGTCGAAGACTGGCCCACGAAACAGGAAAAGTCTACTTGGGCGGCCAAATGGTGACGAGTCCAATACACTCCCATCTCCTAGGTTCCCCCCACCCCTCCATGAGCTCTATTACAGAGGTGGCCCTTCATGTCCCTTCCACCCTCCCACTGGTTATGCCTCCCTTGATGCTCCCTTCCCCTCGCAAATACAGCATGTGCCTTAGCTGCCCCCGTGCACTGCCCGTTGGTTCTACCCCTTGCATAACACATTTTGCCTCAGCCTATTCTCAACCCTCGTGTAGTTACTTTTCATACCTTACTCCTCTTCCATGCCATCTGTAACATGCGGAAGCTTACAAACGAGGATTATAGTTTGATAAATACTTTCAGCCCTTGGTTCTTGACGATGAGTAGCACTATATAGAGAAGATAAGAGTGCAGAGAGAGAGGAGAGGCAAATACAAATACCCTCTGAAGGGCCCTCACTACGTATGGCGTGTTTCCTTTATTGAATAAGTAGAATGACAGATTGCTGGCTGTAAATAGACAGGAGTGAATTGACTTGGACAGCTTCCCTTGGCTGAGATAACCTTCAGCCTGAAGTTAGTCCCTTGATCCACACTCTTTCCACCTTGCTTGGCCCCTTCTTCGCGTGTCTTTAGCCCTTGCACTTCAGCACTCTTAGAGATATGAGATGGTTCTTGGGGCTGGAGACCTCTTATATAGATAATGGGATCCTATATGCTAGTTGGCATGTTGATATGCCATCGGCCCATTGAAGAGGACAAACCCCAGCTGGTCA
Organism: Cibotium barometz; assembly: GCF_041138505.1. Taxonomy (NCBI): domain Eukaryota; kingdom Viridiplantae; phylum Streptophyta; class Polypodiopsida; order Cyatheales; family Cibotiaceae; genus Cibotium; species Cibotium barometz. The sequence continues at coordinate 35,395,839 of NC_141048.1, read as the reverse complement.
GCCAGATTTACTCATGCCGGCATGTTTACATATGCCCACTACGTGTTTCATTGCAACTGAATAAAACGAAACGTTTCATTGCAATGAAATGCGTTTCTTTCATGCCAACTTGGAAAAACCTATGAATTCAGCGTTTTATATCCAGAGCACGATTTTCGAATAAACATCTACAAGTGCCTGTGAAATAGATTGAAGGAGCTCCTGCCTTGCACAAATCAACCCCTACCAGCTCCTCCCGCACTTCCCAGGTTCCGTGCCCACCATCTCTCAAGTTGGTTGTGCCGATTTGTGCTTTTTTCTTCGATTTTGCAAAAAACACAGATTTTGAAATTTGGGGGTTTTCATGTCAGGGTGCCAATCTAGCCCTGAGATGCCTCGCACTAAGGATGCCATGTGGGCCCATGTCACTCCTGTATCTAAATATGGTGGTTTAGGCACACAAAAGTGGAAATGCAATTTTGTGGGGTTTGCTCAAGAGGGTCCATAATCCATGTTAAGGCCCATTTCATAGGTTTAACCGGGGAAGGCATTGGTGCATGCAAACTTGTGCCTGCAAACATCAAAGCCGAGCTACAAGAATGGAAAAAGACAACAACTGGCAAGACACGATTGTGGGCCTATGCCTGAGGATACTGGGGCTAGTGAGGATACAGGTGATGCATCAAAGAGAACACAATTGGGTTCAAAGGAAGATGCATAGAGCCAAGTAGGATTCGGGGGTGCTGGTAGTTCCACTCCCACAGCAGCACAAACCCCTTTGCCCGCAGCACCCAGAGCCTCTCTAAAGAGAGCACGCATTCAAGCAAGCATGCAAAAGCAAGCAATTAAATATGCAACAGGGGAACTCACTAGGCTTTTCATCCAATGCACTTTGTCTTTTCACAACGATGGAAAAAGACCATGCATTGGATGTGAGTGGGAGGGACCCTCCTATGAGACCTTGCGCACTAAAGAGCTCAAAAGAGGGCAACAAGCACTGGAGGTGGAGATGGAGCCATTAAAAGCCACTTGGAGTAAGTATGGTTGCACATTGTTATGTGATGGGTGGTCAAATATACGTAAGAGGAATGTGTACAATATGTTGGTGTCCTCTTGCAAGGGCACTATGTTTTTGCGTGCCATTGATGCATCTGTGCTTGGGACAGTGGTGACAGGAGAGTTTATATGGTCACGCCTATGCGCGGCCATCATGGAGATAGGCCCACACTAATCAATGATGATTATACTTAGTACTTACAAAGTTTCTGTATTTTAATGGCAGAAACGCCTCGCCATTTGAGTCCTCTCATAAGATTACAATTTGGGTCTTGCTGAGAGGAATTGGAGCACATGGGCCCTCTTTCATACAAAGAAGAGGAACGCGTTGTCTACTACTAAGTTGGAGCGATTGGTGTATTGCCATTGCAATCTCCGTCTAATTGAGCAATCGGGCAATCCGATAGAGCTTGGCCAAGTCAATGTCGATAAAATCAACATTGAGAAGATGAAAGATGTCCCAGAGATTCCTTAGGAGGAGCGCGACATATATGCCATGTTGTATCATGGCACACGAGCATCTACAGCATCATTATCGGGAGGTGCTAGTACCAATGCAGCAGCTGAGACGAGTGCGGCAGTTGAGACTGCTTTGTCCTCTTCTGAGAGTGATGTTGAGTCTGCCGAGGAGGCTACTGATGAGGACATCGAGGATGTTAAGGAGTGAGTGCCCAGACTCCAGATTGAGGACTCTAGTCTTTGGAGCTATCAAGCTTCTCTAGTTTATTGTTTGTCATGCATGATTGCATCTATCAGCATGCTTTACTTTGTGTATTTCAAACTTCAGTTTTCTTTTTTTGTATCAGGTCAAGATTCAGACTTTTTGTGATTACTTTGAGTGCCATTATTGATGATGGAATCCAAATCTTGATTCTTGATGTTGCTAGTTTATTTATGCCAATTGGTCAATTGGGTGCCCAGTGCCTACTATAACTAGGTCACCCAGATTGCTTAGTTTTAGCTTGTAAACAAGTTTTAATGTGTAAATGATGCATGCTTAATATTGTTTTGCAGGGAAGACAACATATTTTTTACATATTATAAACTTGTATATAAATTTTGGGGCCTGTACGCCCCCCCCCCCCCCCCCCCTCTTTTTGTATGAAACGTTTTTGAAACTTCTAGGAAATGGAAGGCCTTAGTTGGCCAGCCTTGAAGAGGCCCTAATTGGCCAAGCGTTTCATGAAAGCTTAATGCCCCATGGCTGATTTAGCTAGTTACCATTTAGTATGGGTTCACACACACCAACCTAATGAGTTCTATCAACTGGTACACGCGCATCCGGCTAGAAGCCTAACAAAGGCCCGGTACAACCTCTGCATCATTCCAGAGGGTTACAGACGTGCAGGACATGCGAACTGACTTCATGTGCGGAACATGCTCGCTAACTCGTCCTAGACAAGGGCTCACAAAGGGCCAATTACCACTCTAAGACTTACACCTGCTATACAGATATGGCCACATGGCCATCCAAGTGCAAGATGCACGTGACATCCCCTTCTACTGAACTCGACGGAAGCTGCATTACTCAGTCTACGATCGGGAACTCCTCGTAGTTATACAGGCCTTGAAACATTGGAAACATTTTCTTTATGGCCATGACTTTGAGGTTCGCACTAACCATCAGGCATTACGCTCGATTCAGACAATGCCAAGTGCACAGTGGAGTGACCGACAGCACCGTTGGAGCCAGATATTCCAGCAATTTGGTGGTATGAGTGAGTACCTTCTAGGAAAGGCCAATCCAGTGACTAATGCTTCGAGCAAGAAGGGACAAGTGACTTTGATTCAGACCACTAGACTCGACCTTGTTGGTACGAGACTAGACGACGTGAAGCACACGTACGCGGATTCCGAGAAATTCGGTACACACTGGGAACAGGCATTGGATACCACAGGACCATGACACTTTTTGATACGTGATGGTTGGCTTTTCTACGAAAACCGACTATGTGTCATGAAGTCATTCAGGGCAGCTCTTCTCCATGACGCCCATGACGTCATTACTGGTAGTCATAGGGACATGAATTCGACTTTGGAAATGTTGGAACAGCAATATTATTGGCCAAAGATAAAGCAAGATGTGTTTTCATATGTACAACACTGTGATATTTGTCAAAAGGTGAAAGCTCCTCGTGGGAAGAAGATAGGGTTGTTACAGCCCTTGCCAATTCCTAAGGTACCTTTCCAAGATATTTTGATGGATTTTGTCACGAATCTGCCTCCCAATCCAGGTAAGCGTAATACTCAGTACTTAACTATAGTTGATAGATTTAGCAAATTTGTTATGCTTATTCCATGCAGGGCCAATGTGACCGCCGAAGATGTTGCCCATTTGTTCATTCGGCATTGATACCCGATTGGCGGGATCCCTAGGACCATAGTGTCAGACCGAGATGCCAAGTTTACCAGTCATTTTTGGAGGGCATTGTTTGATAACTTTCGTACTAAATTGAATTTTTCTAGTGCATTTCACCCACAGACAAACGGCCAGACAAAAATCTACAACCAGTTGGCCTTTGATGTGCTGAAGTGTTATGTCCACGATCAGCAAGGTAAGTGGGAATCATATTTGTCTTTAGTTCAAGTTGTTTTGAATGATTCTTTTTCTTCAGCTATTGGCAGGACTCCATATAAGGCAACATTTGGAAGACCATTCCAGTCGCTATTGACCAGAACCTCGTCTTCAGTACCTAAAGCGAACAGATTGACGGAGTCTTATCAGAAAATTTTGGAGTCAGTAAAAAAAAGGTTAGCTAAAGCGCAAGAGGCCTATACTCGACAGGCCAACAAAGACCAAAGAGATATGAAGTTTTCGGAAGGTGATTGGGTGTATCTTCAGATTATGGAAGCAAAGGTTGAAACAGGTGGGCAAGCGATGCCCAAAGTTGTCATTCAGGAGCTTCGGACCTTTTCCCATCCAAAGAAAGATAAATGAGGTCTCCGAGTTGGACTATGCACGATGTGTTCCATGTAAGTTGGTTAAAACCATATGCAGGTCCTATCCCTTCTGAAGTAAAAGACAAGGCAAAACCAGATATCATTGATGAAGCTGAAGTTATGGTTCCAGAACATATCCTTTTGCACCGCTTCAAGCATGGCGCACCGAAGGCAAAGACAGTTCCTCACAAAGTTTCAGGACCGAGGGACCCACGAAACGGTATGGCTTGACAAAGAGTTTTTCGACGACTATCCAGCGTTATTGACGGATTATTTGGAGGCTATGCAGCTTCCGTCAAGTTAAGCAGAAGGGGATGTCACGTGCATCTGTACAGAAGGTGCAGGACCTAGGGTTGAAAACTGGTCCCGTCAGAGCCAGTCCGGGACGAGTCAGCCACGGTTCCACTCCAATCGTCCGAGGTGAGGTGTGCATTGTTCTGCACATGCGTCCAAGGTTAGGTGTGCATTGTCCTGCACATGAAACAGTGCCAGTCCACGCTGTGAGTCTCCCTCTGGAATGATGTCAGGTGCTCTGTGTGTTTGGTCGGCGACTAGATGCCAGACATCTATGTAGGCATGTTGGGTTTTGCATGTAGAGATGGGGCCAGTCCATACGGTTACCCTGTCAGAATATGCAGCGGAAATGATAACCAAACTTGGGTAGACAAGAGCAAGTGGACTGCAGAAAATAAACAGCACAAGAAACACAGAGAGATAGGTGTGTAAACTCTTCTCTATACACAAGATCCCGAGAAAACTGAATGAATAAGTGGTGGGGGCAAGGGGCCTATATATATGCCTCTGGGAGAGCAGTCGGCCAGCATAAAAAGTGCCCACGACTGCATAAATGCAGTCGGCCAGCAGAAGAATGTCCACGACTGATCTGTGTCCAGGGCCAACAGCCCTGAAGCCCACGCATCACCTGTGCGCAGTCGGCCAGCCACAGGACTGCTGTTGGGACAGTCGGCCAGCTCTGGAGTGCTCCTACCACCCTCTGGCAACCCTCCCCACCACTAGAAAAAAATGGAAAAAAATAGGAAAAAATACGGGGAGTGTGGAAAAATGATAAAACACCTTATACAGGGCAGGCACACCCACAACAGAGGCCCTGGTGTATAAATATAGACAGGAGATGATTTCTAACACCCCCTCTCAGCTCCTGGCTGTGAAACCAACCCAAGGGGGCTAGAGTGCCGCCTGAGTGTAGCCTCAGGTAGAGACTTCGTGAAGAGGTCCGTCGCATTGTCCTCCTTCGAACAATAAAGTAGCAAGATGTCACCAGCCAAGATCTTCTCACGTACAAAGTGATACTGTATCTCTATATGCTTGGTCCGGGCATGGAAAACCGGGTTCCGAGCAATAGCTACACAACTCTGGTTATCACACTGGATGGCTGTGGGCTCCCTCTGTGGAAACCCAATCTCGCCTAGCAGCCTCCGCAACCATACAACCTCACAAGCAGCACCACAAGCAGCCCGATACTCTGCCTCTGTCGAAGAAAGGGCAATAGTTGGCTGCCTCTTGCTGCTCCAAGAAACTGTTCCTGAGCCGAGGGTAAAACTGTATCCTGAAGTAGATCTCCTCGTGTCTGGATCTCCTCCCCAATCTGAGTCACTCCAACCTTGGAGCCTGACTCCATTCCCTCCTGTGTAAAAGAGTCCCAGATCCTTCGTACTCTGCAGATACCGCAAGATCCGCAATCCTGCGTCCCAATGAGACTTCAATGGCGTCTGCATAAAAGAGCTCAACAGCCCCACGGAGAAGCTCAAGTCCAATCTGGTGTTCAGCAACCAGATCAATGAACCAACCAACTTCCGGTACTGCGAGGCATCAACTGGCTCACAAGGATCTGTAACGGTTAACTTTGTGTTCGGGTCCATCGGCGAAGTAATAGGCTTGCAGTTCTCCATCCCAAAGGCCTCAAGCAACTCATGAACATACCGCTGCTGAGAGACGAAAAACCCCCTCTGGGTCTGCCAGATCTCCAATCCTAAGAAGAAGTGGAGTAAGCCTAAATCGGTCATCTCAAACTCCTTTGACAAGGCAGCCTTCGTCACTCCAATGTGCTCCACATGACCGCCGGTGAGAATGAGATCATCCACATAAAGGATGATAAGCGTGACCATGCCGCGTTTCCGAAAGAGATACAGGTTCGGATCTGCAACCGATTTCTGAAATCCAGTCCGAATAAAGAAGGAATCAATCTTCTGATTCCAAGCCCTAGGAGCCTGCTTAAGACCATACAAGGCCTTACGTAACCTGTAAACCATCCCTTCCGATCCTGGAATAATAAAGCCTGAAGGCTGCTCAACATACACCTCCTCCTGTAGGTCACCATTAAGGAACGCAGATTTTACATCCATTTGATACACAGGCCACCTCTGAGAAGAAGCAAGGGCAAGAACGGTCCGAATCGTGGACATCCGCGCTGTCGGTGCAAAGGTATCCTCGTAGTCGATGCCTGGCCGCTGAGCATAACCTTTAGCCACAAGTCTGGCTTTGTGTTTGTCCACCAACCCATCAGACACATATTTGGTCTTAAAGACCCATTTGACACCAATGACAGACCGCTTCGAAAGCCTCGGTACCAACTCCCAAGTGTTGTTCTTCTCGATGGCATCAAGTTCCACCTGCATGGCTTTCCTCCACGTATCCTGTGAAAGGGCTTCCTTTACGGAAGTGGGCTCTTTATCCCGCATGATACGAGACATCAAAGCATAGTTCACCTGAAGAAGCTCCGCCGTGTTGCTTTTATCTCGGACTCGATGTGATCTTCGAGGGCCGTCCTCTGTGGTCCACTCGGAGGGTAGCTCCATGACACCTGACTCCCGAAGAGTGTCCAACAACCACCTAGGTACTCCAACAGATCGTGGAGCCTCCTGTGGTCGCGCGGGCTCTACTCCAGCTGCGGGCTCAACCTCCTATGATGACTAAGGTGGATCAACTGAAATGATAGACTGGGAATCATCATCAGACTCCTCTGGATCTCCAAGAAGTGGCGGCTCCTCGACAGTGAATGCTGGAACATGCTCGTCAAAGACCACATCCCGGCTGACAACAATCTCATTCCTATCTGGATCATACAACCTATATCCCTTGGAAAGAGAGTTATACCCCACAAATACCAGCTTGCGGGACTTGGAGTCAAGCTTCCCCCTCTGCTTCTTCGGAATATGTACATACGCATCACTCCCAAAGACACGGAAGTGCGAGGCATCGGGTTTCCTGCCAAAGTATGCCTCAAATGGAGTCATATGGGGTACTGAAGTCGTTGGAGAGCGGTTGATGGTATGGACAGCTATTGCCACAGCCTCACCCCAAAGTGGACGAGGAAGATCACGATGCTCCAGCATGGTCCTCGCCATCTCTACCACAGTCCTGTTCTTGCGTTCAACAACTCCATTCTCCGAAGGCAATCCAGTATTCGCCAGTTCCCTCTTGATGCCATGATCTGCACAAAATCTGAAAAATACAGTCGAGGAGAATTCACCTCCATTATCAGCCCTGAAAGTCTTAACCTGATATCCAGACTCTTTCTCCACCATCACGTGCCAATCCTTGAACCGAGCAAAAGCCTGGTCCTTCTCGGAAAGAAAGTAGACCCACGTGAATCTGGTACAATCATCAACAAGCAGCATAAAGTAGAGAGATCCTCCCAAAGATGGTATCTACTGAGGTCCACACAAGTCAGTGTGAATCAACTCCAATGGTTTCGAAGCCTGCCTGGAAGCCTGCTTCGGAAAGGATTCCCTGTGCTGCTTACCACGTATGCAAGAACTGCAACGTCCTTGCCTACTACCAACATCTGGCAAGCCAACCACCATCTGGTCCCGGAAGGCGCGCCTCAAAGCATCCACATTTAAGTGGCCAAAACGAAAGTGCCACAAATCTCCGACCTGAGAACCTGTCAATGAGGAGAGTGCAGAGAGCTTGTAGATGCCATTCTCCACACCGCCTTCCCAAACAACTTGGCCAGTCTCACGGTCCCTTAGAGCAACTGAATGCTCCTCAAGTTCCACCAGAAAGCCAGTCTTGCATACCTCATGCACTGACAGAAGATGAAAACCGAGAGTAAGGACATAAAGAACACGGGAAGCATGCTTGCCCCCCTTGCCGTCGGGAATAATCTCCATCCGGCCCTCACTATGTATCGGAATAGTGGAGTTATCGCCAATAAAGATGCGACCTGACTGCCGTTTCAAATCCAGAAAGAAGTCACGGGATGGAGTCATGTGCCTGGAAGCACCACTGTCGAGAATCCATTCTCGGGTATCCTTCGCGGTGAAGCCAACTGCGTCCTCGCTCGAAGATGATAAAGCATCGGAGTCCACCATCTCTAAGTGCACAAATGCCGGAGTCTTTGCAGCTGAGGCTGAGGAATCAGCACTCTTCCCTGTCCGCTTAGGGCACTTCCTCCAGTAGTGGCCTTTCTCGCCACAATCATTACAAGATCTTTCGGCCTTCAGCTTCTCTCGTTCTGAATCAGGCTTCTTCTCAGAAGACTTCTCCGGTGAAGCCTTCCCTTTGCCCTTGTTGTTATTCCGGCCTTTCGACCGTTGGCCAGTTAAGACCTCCGAACCTCCGCTGTGAGGAGGGTTTGTGAAACGTTCCTCCTGGTCCAAGACCATTGGCACAAGCTCCTCCCAGGTTATGGTGCTGAGCCTGCCACTCGTAATCAACGAGGAATAGAAAGCAGAATACTGACCAGGCAAGTGGGACAGCAAAGTGATGGCCATGTCTTCAGATGATATCTCTTTCCCAGCTTGTAGGACTTCCTGCTGAAGAGCCTGCAGCTTGTTAATGTGTTCCCGCATCATCGAGGACTTTGCAGGGTTCATAACCCGCATCTGCACTTCCAAGGAGATCCGTTTCATGGGTGATACCCTGTTATACAAAGAAGCCAAGTGCTCCCATATGCCTCTCGCCAGCGTCATGTGCTTCACATGATTGATCACTTGTGGTGTGCAGTTGAGAAAAAATAAATGACCGGACCCTGGCGTTGACACGATCCCACATGTGTGCCTGTGCCTCGCGGTCCTTCCTCGTCGACAGTAACTCCCCTTCCTCTGCTTCCGGCCGTGGAACTCCAATGATGATAAAATCAGCAAGGTCATATGACTCCAGCACTGACTCCATCATGACCTTCCAGATGCCGTAATTGGACCCGTCCAACTGACGATCCACTGGGAACGTGGGGAGAGTCAAAATCTTCACGTGCTTCTCAGCCATCTCTAGTAAATCTGCCATCGCGGAGAGTAACTTGAAAGGGTGGGTGGGTGGGGAAAAAAAAAATCTGTAAACCTGCAAGTGGCTGTCCAGCACCTTAGCCCGCCTTCCTCTTGCACCTTCTCTTCCCATTCAGCCCAAAACAGTCCACCAATCAGCAGCCTAACGCTCCCCCTCTTGCTCAGAAAAACTCCCAAGATCTATCTCGGGCCTAGGGCTCTGATACCATGTCAGAATATGCAGCGGAAATGATAACCAAACTTGGGTAGACAAGAGCAAGTGGACTGCAAAAAATAAACAGCACAAGAAACACAGAGAGATAGGTGTGTAAACTCTTCTCTATACACAAGATCCCGAGAAAACAAAATGAATAAGTGGTGGGGGCAAGGGGCCTATATATATGCCCCTGGGAGAGCAGTCGACCAGCATAAAAAGTGCCCACGACTGCATAAATGCAGTCGGCCAGCAGAAGAATGTCCACGACTGGTCTGTGTCCAGTCGGCCAGCAGCCCTGAAGCCCACGCATCACCTGTGTGATGTCGGCCAGCCACAGGACTGCTGTTGGGACAGTCGGCCAGCTCTGGAGTGCTCCTGCCACCCTCTGGCAACCCTCCCCACCACTAGAAAAGATGGGAAAAAATAGGGAAAAATACGAGGAGTGTGGAAAAATGATAAAACACCTTATACAGGGCGGGCACACCCACAACAGAGGCCCTGGTGTATAAATATAGACAGGAGATGACTTCTAACATACCCCAAGACCATTAATGTGGGCATGGAGGAGGTGTAGACCCACCCCCAAGGGGCCAGGAGGGCCCCGGCTGTGCCCACCAGACATGTGATAGGCTGGAAGGGGCTGTCGGCCAGCCCTAGAGCCTTGGGACAGCCAGCCGACTGAGCAACAATGCCTAGAATGGCTGTCGGCCAAGTGTGGGACAGCCCACACAGGCTGCCAGTACCCTTGCGCAGGGCTGTCCAGCAGTTTGGGTAATGTTCTTGGTTCATGCGCAAGATGGCCAGCCCATTGAATGGTGTGAAACCATTTATTTACACTTTTTCCAAGACCTAGTCATGAGGCTCTTTAGTAGCTGGCCAACTGGATACATTATGGGGTATAAATACCCACTTCTTGTTTTCATTCATTCATCTCATAATTCACAAAAGTGCTAGAGCTAACTCAAGGGCCAGGACAGCCAAGGAGAAGCTAACGCAAAGGGTGAAGAATTGAAGGTCAAGGGCAAAGGATCCTCCTCAGCCAAGAAGGTTCAGGTTTAGTCTTTTATTTTCAGATTTGCATCATTCTAATAAAAGCAAATACACCATTCATGGTGGGGGCCCTACAAAGGGTATTCGGGACCCGATACTGTGTCCTCTTCTCCCTCTCTCTCTCTCTCTCTCTATTTTTCTGCACATCTACATTCAGTTTTGTGCGTTATTTTCGTCGCGACAAGTGTGCTGATTTCTAAGCATTGAAGTTACCAATCTCTTCTTCTGAGGCTTCCGCACGTTACAGTGTCGCTCACTATGTCACAAAGCAACCCATACAATCTGAACAAGTGCTCAACAAACTGTTGAGCCACATCAGTCGCTCTCACGGTTGGACTCCGAGGTAAAACCCTCGCCATCTTTGTCAGTCTATCAACCACCACCGTACTTTCCCACTTCCCAAAAGGGATCTCTAGAGCTCTAAGATGCTGGGCCTTATTCACCTGGCATTGATGACACTTCACCACATAGTCTGATGGTCTATGCCTAGACCAGACTCCCCCCTTGCCGAAGGTCCCTTAGGACAGGCTCTGATGGTATGGGACGCCAGGCTCAAGGGAGATTCTTGATGGAATCTCCGGTTGGGAAGTGAGTTTGCCTGCACCCTTCTATATGTCCTGACCTTGTGTGTTTAGCTTGTGTATCAAGTGGTCCTATGGGGGTTTTACAGTCCATGCCAAGATGCCCCCACCCCTCCATGAGCTTTGTTGTAAAGGTGGCCCTTCACCACACCATTTGGCGCATGGTTTAGGCAGGGGCAAGGAGTGGCATTGATGTAAAAGGACTGAAAAAGAAGGAAGGGGGTGAGGATGAGACAATTAAAGATTGTATACTATTATTAGAACCCTAATCAAGCAAGCACAACAACAGGCACCATTTGAGCAGCCAACGTGATGGAAAGCAACAAGAAACATTCGCAAGCATGGGCCTTGAATTAAGCCTCAATAGCTGAGTTCTGTGGCTATCCATGTTTGGTCAGTACCCATACTTGTCCAGGTGACCTATCAATGGGGCAAGTTGCTAGTGGCTGGACTGTAAGGCAAGCGACGGACTTATAGCCAAGTGGTTGGTGGTCTCACCTCGGACGGGGAGTCCTGGCTTCGAGCCTCCCCAAGGTTATACCCGAAGGCACCGAACCGTCTACAGATGGGTGGGTCTCTACGTGCCTACCGCCTATGGGTGGGGACTCTCTACGCGCCTACGGGCAGGGAAAAAAACTTCTCTGAGGGATCGATCTCTCACCAGAAAAGGCAGTCCTGCCCCCCTTCTTCTCAACTAGCGAACACAAACAAAGAGCATCAGCACCAGTGGGACATAGCCTAGCCTTAATTGTGACAGACAATAGACAATATGCTTCAAGGCATGTGTGGGACATAGCCTAGCCTTAATTGTGACAGAGTATAGACAATATGCTTTCAAGGCACGTGTGATGTCTTCTCTCTTTGTGGACAAAGATCTACTGTTTCCTGTATTAACAATTCTTAAGCCCCCAAAAAAAAAAGACGCGTTTATTCGATATATGTGCGTATGTAGGATGTATGTATGATGTCTGGTCCTAGCATAGATCACCGCAATATATGATACCTGTACGTGACGATAGCAGGCAGGGGCCTTCCTGTGAGAAGCAAGGGGAGGTCGGTGGGAGGGTTGAAGCCGGCGATATGGTCTACACGAAGCTCAACGATATCCGCCCCCTGGGAGTGAGCAAGCCGCATTTGGTCCACCATCTCGGGCACGCTTTTGGCCACGAGGGCGGCGCAGAGGAGGCACCCATTCTCACCAACCACCATCGCGCGCGCGCGCGCGTGTGTGTGTGTGTTTTTCTTCGGGGAGATGAAGGCTGCAATTAGGCTTGCAGAGCACACCACAAGCTGCGGGATGCTTACTACGCGTGCCTTTGTCTAAACCCTGTGTCGGAACGCTACTTTGCTTTGGTTGCGTGAATGTTGTGCTCGTTCCTCTCGTGTTTGTGTGTGTGTTTGTGTGTGTGTGTTCCTCGTGTGTGTGTGTGTGTGTTTTCAACCAATCAAAATATAGCTAATTCAATACTAAAAAATAAAGCAAATACTGGACTATAACAAAAATGTTTCTTGAAATGTGTGTGTGTGTGTGTGTGTGTGTTTTTGTGGTAGTGGGGGTGAGGGGAGGGGTAAGCTGTGCAAAGCTCAAGATCATTAACGTAGTGTTTTTAGATTATCACATTACACGAAGGATATGCAGTGATCCTTCCAGATTGTGTAGCTCGTAGGTTGTGCTCGTTCCTCTCGTGTGTGTGTGTGTGTTCCTCGTGTGTGTGTGTGTTTGTGGTAGTGGGGGTGAGGGGAGGGGTAAGTTGTGCAAAAGCTCAGGATCATTGACGTAGTGTTTTTAGATTATCACATTACACGAAGGATATGCAGTGATCCTTCTAGATTGTGTAGCTCGTAGGTTGCCCCCAACCAAAAAAAATGTAAGATTTAAGTAATCACTATTGTCTAATCTATTCGACAAAGCTAGACAAGAGGACAAAAGGAGAATGGACAATGCTTTTTAGACACCACATTTTCACCCAACCGATGACTTCTTTTGGATTTGCAACCAAGGATATTCCAATGTGACCTTTCAAATTCTAAAAGTTGCTAATCAATTATATGAGACCTAGCTCTTCGATGGCATGCTTTGATGGTAAATTGTGGTTCATATATGCATGAGAAAAAAATGTCAACCATTTTTGAACACAATGTTCTCACCATGTTCTAACCTAGCACACACTTGAGTTATACTTTGCTACATTACCAGTTTTACCACCTACCTATTCTAACCAAAGGTTCTCAAATCATAATGGCTTAATTTGTTTCTCTTCATTTCTTTTATGAGATAGTGATTAAACCTCTCTCTCTCTCTCTCTCTCTCTCTCTCTCTCTCTCTCTCTCTCTCTCTCTCTCTCTCTCTCTCTCACACACACACACACACACACACATCCACATACTTATCCATGAAATCAGCAAGCAAGTCAATAGTCATGCTCTAATCTTTAAAAGTCCTTCCAGGAGATTAGTGGGAAACATTTTTTAAGAGAGATGTAGCTTTTTATGAAAGTTTACTCTTTGGGATGCGTATGTCCCTTTAAATTTAGGAGTATATCATAAAATACTTAAAGGTATTGTGAATACATTCTTTTTCTTTTCTTGTTCTTCTCTTTTTGGGGAAGGGGAGCACATGTTTGGGATATTGTTGCTATGTTTTTAAATTTTCAATGCTAAATTACCATAGCATCATGAAGGATCTGATCCTTCTTATGTACCTCATAGTTTACAATAATTACTACTATTCTATCTATTTGTAGAATGCCTTTCTTTGGTACAACCCCATGTAAGAGAAGAAATGGAGAAGAAGACCCAATGATTACTTTTGGGGATTTCAAAAGAAATTACATACCTTTTACTAGAGTTGTTTAAAGTTATTTTGGTGGTCATTTTATTGTAGGCTCTCTTATTCTAGGCATGTGCATTTGTGTACATTTTATTGTAGGCTCTCTTAGGCATGTGCATTTGTGTACATTGGGGAGAGGCTTTCTTAAGTTTAATACATAGTTCCTCACCTCTAGGGTTGAAGCAATCCCACCTATGTACCAAGATAAAGAGAGACACACGTGTATTCTTAGTTGTCTCTTTTTTTTATAGAGAGGGCTTTCACAAACCTTGTCACCTCATAAGGGTGTGTGTTGACATGGACCTATGGCAAGCTTTAACCTTTCCAATCCACATGCATCCATGAAATTAGCAAGAAATTCGACATTCATGCTCTAGTAATTAAAGCTCCTTGTAAGAAGTTGGTGGGAATCACTTAGAAAGATGTAGCATTTTATGAAAATTGAATCTATGTGTGTGTGTAAAACCCTTCTAGAGTTAAGAGTTAGAAATGGTTTATATCTAGTCATAGCCCACCTAGGTTTGATAGCATGGCAGCTCCTGTTAGCTGTGACCACACATGGCACATCTACATATGAGGATATCTCCTCATATGTAGATGGTTTCTCCTTTTAATAGATTTACTTCTCTAAAAAAAAAAAGTTTTATATCATAAAATACTTTAAGGTATTCTACATACATAAGCATGCATTTATATATTAGAATTTATGGTGATGGCCAATGTGTGTTTGAGGGGGAGCATGTTAGTATACACTCAATGCCCGCCTCTCAGCATGTACCTCACTTTGATATATAATGTACATTTGTTAGGCCCCCATTATAAGGAGTAGCCATGGTGTATATGTCTTTAGTGGGAACCCCAGCTTAGATGACGATGGGATCATTATTATGACCATTAATGATGGTTAGGAGATGGTCAAGGGTACAAGCATTAGCTGGGGGCGACGGTATGAGGAATATTTCCTAGAATATTCCCTCGAATACCAGGTCCATCATTAGTGGGTAGTGGTCGGTGGGCCGCGTTCTTGATACGTGGTCAGTGGGGGCGACGGTATGAGGAATATTTCTTAGAATATTCTCTCGAATACCAGGTCCATCATTAGTGGGTAGTGGTCGGTGGGCCGCGTTCTTGATACGTGGTCAGTGGGCCGCGTTCTTGATACGTGGGCGGTGATCGTGTTTATGCAGTGTAACCGCCCTCGTTGTATATGCGTCTACCACACTGCCTATAGTACTATATATGGACATGGTTGCCATGAGCTAAGGCATCCAATGCTTGTGAGTATCCACCCCCTTTTACACTTCGTACATCCTCCATGTAGAGTCTATCTAGATCACCATCTAATCTCTACTTGAGAGATAGCACCACACTTGTACCTCTTTGGTATAATCAAAATTTTTGAATTCTCTCCATTATATATCTATTGCATTATCTATTGTGCTTTGTCTTGCTCTCTCTTTCCGTTGTATCATATTCTTATATGGTATCAGATCTTAGGTACTCTTAGTAAGAATAATGCATAAAGTTTAGTCTTTCTTTGCAAACTACACTCTCTAAAAATTTAAAATCAATGCCATTCTAAACTCTTATGAGCTCCTAGAAACTGTTTTGGAAATGGATGCAGAACCACCCCAGTGGGAAGTCCTAGAAACTCTTATGAGCTCCTAGAAACTGTTTTTGGAAATGGATGCAGAACCAGTGGGAAGTCTCGACCCCAACAACCATGCAAACATGCTTCCGCCAAATGCTACACTTCTTCGGGCATGGAGAAGGCGTAATGCTGACACACTTTGTGTCATTGTCACCAATGTAAGTGATTTTGTTCTCACTCTGATTCAACATACTACCAAGGATGTGGAGGCTAGGATCATACTGAGAAATTAGTATGAGACTCGGAATCAGGCTAGGATTCAGAACCTAGAGAATCAAGAGAATCAACTTGCTGCTGAAAAGTTTGCTGAAGGAGAAGCTACTGAAGCATTTATCTCGTGGATCAAAAAAACTGCGAGATCAAAAAATGGTTGCTGTAGGGTGGATCAAAAATCTACGAGATCAAATGGTTGTTGTAGGGATTACACACATTAGTGAGGAGTTGACCCAGAGGCGCATCCAAATTCTTCTATAGAAGTATGATGGCTTGGCTACATCATTAAACACTCAGGTTAAAGTTCCACCTTTATCATTTGAAGAATTTAGTGCTATGTTACTTGAGGAGAATATGCGGCTAAAGACCCGCAATGGTGGTGATGTTGCATTTTTTGCCAATGCTAAAGGCAAAGGCATGACATCTTCTTATGAGAAGAAGAAGAAGCCAAAGAAGAAGAAGTTTCAAAGGAGCTGCTATTACTCTGACAAGAAGGGTCACGCTACTGTCAAAGACTGTAGAAAGAATCAGACTGACGAGAAGAATGGCACCTTGAAGTCTTCATGGAAGGGAAATGAGTCAGTCAACAATATTGAGACCAAGCTTGAACTTTGGCTCACCACATTGAAGAGGTATGTTCATCTGCTCATGCTCCAATTGTTGATGATTCATGGATTTTGGATAGTGGAGCATCCCGACACATGACCAGTAAGAAGGGTTGGTATATAATTCCTATAAGCCTCTTCAAGAACCCATTAGTGTTGTTGTTGGGAATAATGCTAAATTTCCAACCAAAGGTTTTGGAACCATATCTTTTGTGGCAACTATAAGTGAGGAGAAGAAGCTATCAGATGTGCTCTATGTACCCCAAATAAAGAGAAATTTACTATCAGTTGCTACGAATGATAGATTGTAGGCTTGAAGTATGCTTCAAGAAAACTGAAGTAGAAATTCTAGACGATGTTGGCAAGGTAGTCAACAAAGGAGTAAGGCGCAACAATCTCTACGAGCTAAGTGCCCTTGTAGTGTCTATAGATAAGGACACAAGCAAGCTTTGGCACGAGCGATTTGGTCATGTTGGATTTGCAGTGCTAAGGGAGATGCAAAAAAAGGATATGGTAGCTAATTTGCTTGCATTTTCAGAATTTTAGGAACCATGTGAAGCTTGTATGATGGGCAAGCAACAACGCAAGGCATTTTCACAGGAACACAGCAATCAGGCAAAGACTCCTCTAGAGCTGGTACATGCTGATCTTTGTGGTAAAATGTCTACTACTACATTAGGGGGATCTTCTTACTTTATGCCGTTAGTCAACAATTATAGTAGGAAGATGTGGGTTTATTTCCTTTGGGATAAGGCTCAAGATTTTGGCAAGCTTAAAACAGTGACATAAGCTTGTGGAAAATGAGACAGGAAAGAAGGTGAGGAAGTTTCATACAGATCAAGGAGGAGAATTCCTTTCAACAAAATTTGATAGTTACTGCAAGGAGAATGGCATCAAGCACCAACTCACCATTGCTCCCACACCTAAGCAAAATGGTGTTATAAAAATCCGCAAAGAAATAGTCCACCATGAGCCCAACCCACCAATCAAATTTCCTCTCAAGGAGGAAGAGTTTTCAGAGGATGAAGACTCTCACACACATCACAAAAGCCTGCTGTTGCACCATAAGGAAACCCACTTCCAAAGTGGGCATAACAACTCTTTGATGAGCGTAATCCAATACTTGAGAAGCTAGAATCTTCAGCAGATGGACCACGCAGATCAACACGAAGAATAGAGGAGCAAAGAAGAGAATTTGATCTCATTGTCAATATGGCCTTGATGTGGCTGAGATAATGGGAACAATGAAGGAGCTAGCCACCTTGGATGAAGCCTTAGAAAATCCAAAGTGGAAAGCCACAATGCAGTCTGAGTATGACAGCATCATAAAGAACAACACCTGGGAGCTAGTTGACCGATCACCAAACAAAAAGGTAATTGGTACCAAATGGGGTTGGAAAGCTAAGTATACGACTGATGGCTCACTTGAAAAATACAAAGCTAGGTTGGTTGCATAGGGATTTGCACAGGTAGAGGGTTTTGACCTTGATGAAACCTTTGCTCCCACAGCTCGTATGACAACTATCAAGGTGGTACTTGCCTTGGTTGCTCACAAAAAGTGGCCAGTCTTTCACATGGATTTGCACAGGTAGAGGGTTTTGACCTTGATGAAACCTTTGCTCCCACAGCTCGTATGACAACTATCAAGGTGGTACTTGCCTTGGTTGCTCACAAAAAGTGGCCAATCTTTCACATGGATGTCAAATCAACATTTCTGAATGGCCATCTCAAGGAGGAGGTATATGTAGCTCAGCCACCAAGTTTTGAGATACCCGGATCAGAAAACAAAGTTTGCAGGAGGTTGAAGAAGGCATTGTACAAGCTAAAACAGGCCCCAAGGGCATGGTATCACAGGATAGACCAATTTTTCAAAAAGATTGGGTTTATAAGAAGTGCTTTTGATGCTAACTTGTATGTTCTAAAAAGGCATGGCAAGATTGTTTTGGTTGTCTTGTATGTAGATGACTTAAACATTTCAGGTGATAATGAAGAGATGATCCAATAAACAAAGGATATGCTGAGCCATGAGTTTGAGATGACAAACTTGGGTCTTATACATTTCTGTTTAGGGATTGAGGTGTGGCAAGAGTCAAGTAAAATCTTCATTTCATAGCAAAAGTATGCTTGGGAGATTCTCAAAGCATTTGGGGTGCCAAACTGCAAGCTTGTATCTACACCAATGGAAGTGAACGTGAAGCTTTTTGCAGGGGATTCTTCATCACTTGTTGACATCAGGAAGTAGAGGAAGTTGGTGAGGAGTTTGATTTTTTTCACTAACACTAGACCTGATATCAGCTTCACAATTTGTGTGTTGAGCAGGTTTTCTAAGAAGCCACGAGAGAGTCATTGGAATGGAGGGATGAGGGTACTTAGGTACATTAGAGGTACTAGTATGGCATCACTTACAGCATGGGTGACACTTTGATAGGTTATTATGACTCAGATTGGGCAGGAGATTGTGATTCTAGGAAATTAGTTTCTGGATATTGTTTAGTCGCTTAGTTCTAGTGCTTTCTTGTGGACCAACAAAAAGCAACCTACAATGGCACTTTCTTCCCACAGAGGTTGAGTATAAGGCAGCTTGCTTTGCTGCAGGTGAGGTAGTATGGCTAAGGAGAATCTTGGTTGACATGGGAGTTTAGATCAAGGAGGCTAAGGAGAATCTTGGTTGACATGGGAGTTTAGATCAAGGAGGCTAAAGTCTTGCAGTGCGACAATCAGAGTTGCATGGCTATCTCCAAGAACCCTGTGTTTCATACTCGCACGAAGCACATTGGGATTCAGTATCATTATATGCGGGAGCTGATGAGGATGAGATAGTGGAGCTAGAGTATTTCTCTACAGAGCAAAACTGCGCCAACATCTTCATTAGGGCTCTTGGGAAGGACCAACTCACTTAGCATCTTCATCAACTTGGCGTTGGGCCAAAATCCTAGTTCATCTTCGACGAGTGGACATTGAGGGGGGTGTTAGTATACACTTAATGCCCACCTCAGCATGTATCTCACTTTGATGTATAATGCAGATTTGTTAGGCCCCCATTATGAGGAATAGCCATGGTGCATGTCTTTAGTGGGAACCCTGGCTTAGATGTCGATGGGGTCATTATTGTGACCAGTGATGATGGTTAGGAGATGGTCAGGGATACGAGCGTTAGCTGGGGGTGACAATATGAGGAATATTCCCTATAATATTTCCTCGGACACCAAGTCCATCATTAGTGGGCGGTGGGCCGCGTTCTTGATATGCGGGTGGTGCCGTGTCTATGCAGTGTAACCGCCCTCGATATATATGCGCCTACCACACCGCCTACACTACTATATATGGATATGGTTGCCATGAGCTAAGGCATCCAATGCTTGTGAGTATCCACCCTCTACACTTCGTACATCCTCCATCCAGAGTCTGTCTAGATTGCCATCTAAGCTCTACTTGAGAGTGCACGAGTGAATAGCACCATCACTTGTACCTCTTTGGTATAATCATAATATTTGAATTCTCTTTATTGTGTATCTATTGCATTGTCTATTGTGATTTGTCTTGCTATCTCTTTATGATGTGCCATATTCTTATAGAGCATTGTCCTTAAATTAGCTATATGTGTTGCAAGGTTCATTTGACAAAGGGTGATTTATAAAAGATGGTTGTAAAAGGGGAAAAGGTGATGTAGAGTCTTTATGGCTCACATGTAAAGTGCTAGCCACATATTTTATGCTAGTCACATAGGTGATGCAGAGTCACATATTTTATGCTAGTCACATAGGTGATGTAGAGTCACATATTTTATGCTAGTCACATAGGTGATGTAGAGTCTTTATCTAGGTCACATGTTAAGTTCTAGTCATTGTTTTGTGCTAGTCACATAGGTTGTGTCTTGATGAACAAAGCATGTGTGTATTGAATGCTCTTAAGCTACAAATCGTTTTGATTGGAACTTGCTTTGCAAGAGATCTCATAAATAGATTAATCTATCAATAGATACATGGAATTTGAATCATGCTATCTTATTGATCTCCTTTATGATCAAGTGTTAATTACTCTCATTATTGAATCATGTTTACATATACTATTATAATAAACCTTTTTTTATTGTCAATACATGTTATAGGAATTTACTACTATAGTAAACCTTTTTCTATTGTTAGTACATGTTATCGTCTCTCCTCTTATATAATCATCCATGATATTTGAACTCGTTTACACATAAGAGTACATTGTGTAAGCACAATGAAATCGTGGCCGTAAGTTACCCATAAGTATAATGTTGCAATCATGAATATTCCAATATGAC
Organism: Cibotium barometz; assembly: GCF_041138505.1. Classification (NCBI taxonomy): domain Eukaryota; kingdom Viridiplantae; phylum Streptophyta; class Polypodiopsida; order Cyatheales; family Cibotiaceae; genus Cibotium; species Cibotium barometz. Next base: position 35,375,201 of record NC_141048.1, on the reverse strand, counting down.
CTTTCAAATTCCAAAAGATGCCAATTAATTAATAAGACCTAGCTCTTCGTTGGCAAATTGTGGTTCATATATGCATGAAATAAAAATGTCAACCATTCTTGAACATGGTGTTTTCACCTAGCAAACACTTATATTACACTTTGCTACATTACCAATTTCACCACCTACCTGTTCTAATGGAGGTTCTCAAATCACGAATGGCTTATTTTGTTTCTCTTATTTTCATTTATTAGATAGTGATTAAAGCTACCCCCCCCCCCTCTCTCTCTCTCTCTCTCTTATTTTCATTTATTAGATAGTGATTAAAGCTACCCCCCCCTCTCTCTCTCTCTCTCTCTCTCTCTCTCTCTCTCTCTCTCTCTCTCTCACACACACACACACACACACACACACACACACACACACACACACACACACACACACACACACACACACACACACACACACACACGCATTGAGTTGGTGGGCGGAAGACTTATTTGCTACTAGAAATGTGGAAGACATATGGGCTTGATTTATGGGAGGGATTATATAATGCAAACAAAATTATAGAGTGTAATCAGTAAAAAAAGATGGAGGTCATTGGCAATCATGTAGTCTTCACCTATGATACCAAATCCAAACAAGGTGGACATCCTCAAGTAATCAAATAAACTAAATGGAACCAAGGTATGGATTGCAAATGAGCTTACCGATTCACAACTAAAGTAAAAAGGTACCAAACTCACTAAAGTTTGTGAGGCACATAAAGAAGGTAAATGGGCCATTTTTTGTCATGGAAAAACTCCCATTCAAGATTTTCAAAACCCAAAACCATCTACTTCACTAGTGGTAGATGATGTTGTTCACATAGCATCACCACATTGTGCTACTACAAATGTTGTATCTTCTAGTGAGTTATGAGATTAGAACTAGGACATCTTTATTTGATATGAGTGAGAACTATGACATCTTTATTTGATACGAGTGAGAAATAGGACATATTTTTGGTTTTTACTTGTTTTAATGTCTTTTTGGACTAGATCTATCATGGTCTTTATTATGTATTCACTTATTAGTTTCATAGGTCATTCTGGCCTTCTAGAGATGTTAAAATTGATCTCTCTCTCTCTCTCTCTCTCTCTCTCTCTCTCTCTCTCTCTCACATATGTTGGAAATATGGTGATGGAGAGGGAGCATTTTTCTTTGGACATTTGTGCATTGTATGGTTCGTTGGTATAGAGTTTATTTATAATTTGGGAATAAGAGATGAAAATGGATATGAAAAAGGGTAGAGATACTCCTCATATGATGTCATGAATCTTCTAGGCTAGTGACATATTTTGTTCTAATCACATGAATTGTATTTGGGTCACATGGATTGTGTAAGTCAAATGGAGAATGTATTTGGGTCAGAAGGAGTGTGTTTGGGTCACATGGATTGGGTCAAAAGGAGTGTATTTGGGTCACATGGATTGTGCAAATCACACGGAGGGTCTGTGTGTCATATTCACTAACCTATATAAGGAAGTGCTTAGATCTTATTTTGAGGAAAGTTTGATTAATAGATTGATTTCATCATTTAAATTTTTTGATGCCTCATTTTAGTATCTTCATTATCCTTATCATTATTCCTATCCTTCACGAGGTTTAAGGCATCATTAAGCATCCTCCAAAGTCAAAAACCTTAAAGAAACCCTAAATATATATATATAAAACCATGACATCATCAAGCAAATATAATACCAATTAAGGGCATTAAACTTGCCTTTAGACGTATTGATGTACTCCTCTTGGAGCACACATCATATTCTCATGAACAAACTGAAGTCATGAGCAACATTCTTATGCTCACATACATGAATAAACTTTGATCCTCTTGAAAAACGTGATCACCTAACATCATGGATCAAATTTAATCAAGGAAAATGTGCCCATGATCATAAGCTAAGCTTACATACATAACAATACAAGGAATGTGATCCTGTTTTCTAGGCTCATGGATGGGTAAATTATGTTCTCACAAACATGATGACCAAAAGGTGTAAGCTCGTGCATGTAACCTCACAATGTACAACCTCATTGATGTGACTACAGTCATTTTGATCATGGACATGATGATAATTCTCACAATGTACAACCTCATTGATGTGACTACAATCATTTTGGTTATGGATATGATGATTATCCCTCACAAATTTATCATGTGTATGAAAACTTTAGGCTCACATTATGATTAACTGTTCATGACAATAGACAATTTATGAACAAATCTAAAACCATGAAAAAAGATCAAACTTAAACCATGATAATCCTTCATAAATCTAAAATTTATCATGTGTACAAAAACTTATAAATAAAACTTAAAGTAATGAAAATCCTTCACAAATCTAAAATTTATTATGTGTACAAAAACTTTAGGCTCACAATATGATTAACTGTTCACGACAATAAACAACCTATGAACAAAACTTAAACCATGATAAAATATCAAGCTATGATGATGAATTTGAACATAAGTATGTGCTAATGCTAACTATCTCATGTGTAAAAGCATGTCACATTATATGATCAGCTCATGCATGCTCTTTTATAATGTATCAGCTCAAGTAAGATCATGTGATACATTATAGCAGAGCATGTATTTTCCCTTGGGTGTGATCTTAAGTAAGATCACACCCAGGATAAGGGAAAATACCTTTCCTGAGCAAGGTATTATGAGCGAAAGGAAAAGTCAAGCGAAACTCACCAAACAACCCCTAGATAGAAAAGAATAGCATCACTTTCCAAACATGCACATGCCAACACAAAATCACATTCTAGTAAAAAAACAATAGCATTTAATTCAACAAATGACACCACTCACCACAAAACAAGGGAACTTGAAAGATATCATGATCTATTGAAAATCTATTGAATCCAATCCTAAAACCTGCAAGTAAACAAAGTACAAGTGCTTGCGTGGTATGTATGCTAGACACTTGCCCTCTCGTTTTTGAAAACATTCATACATGCACCGTAGGAAGTTTGCTATTGACACAAAGTAGCTCACACCCATTGCTCTCGACCCTTTAGCACTAATGTAAAAGATGTGGGATTCATTACATAATATAATGACCTCGCGAATAACCTATGCATTCAAGGTCCTTCCCTTCTCTACACTCTCATGAAATTCCTTAGTCAATCGGGAACTTCACCTAACAATCATGCCATCCCCGTATTTTAGACAAAAAATCACTTGGAATGTTTACTGCATTTGAGTTGGCTCAAGTTGATTATGCACAGGTGGTCCTCCACACTTTGAAGCACAAATCCATTTGCCAGGAGCATTTTCACCTCATGTGCCTGTAGGCATGTCCCTTTATCCATTGGCCACACCCTAAGAGCTAGACTAGGTGTGACAATCACGTGGCTTTCATCAACATCTCAAGAGTGACTGGGAGCCAAGTTACAGAACCATACAAACCCTCCACAACACCACCATGGTATTTTTGTCGACCCCAAAAGTATGGTGCAGGCGATCCATCGTGTTTATCTCCATCTCCCTTGTTAATGTATCTCTATCCTGGCAAATGTCCAAAGCAAGTCATTTTCTTGTCTGGCTCTGTCCTTCAAATGGCCCACATTGTTTTAGGCACTTCTGCCTCGATAGATCCATGTGTTTCCCCTCCTTGTGCACCTTGGTGCTTGTTCACTATAATAGTCGCATATTTAGGCCTATGGCTATCTTATTCCAAGATGACACCTAGATCTGCATGCACCGGTCTTTTCTTGTGTGAACACTACATCGATTTACATATCCATGTCGCATCTTTGGAGACTTTATCCCCATATCTTGCATTGATGAGTGTGGCAAATCAACCAATCTTTTACTTATACCCGTTCCTCGATTGTAAAATCTCTTTGCCATTTCTTACATCCTTGGTCCATTTCCTTTGTGCATTCCTTTCAAGAATGCATTGTATTTAGTACTCTGTAGAACCACCATTGCCATGTTTGCACATGTTGCCTCATAGAGTGAAAGCTTGCTCTTCTAACCAACACTTGCTCTCATGCTTGCATGTTTAACCTTTGAAAGGTTAGTTGTGGGAAGAAAAACACCAGACTCATCTTGAGTTACATACCAAGATCCCAATGGAACGCCCGGATATCCCACCAAGCTAGCCATGTCTCCAATGCGAGAATCTCTACTCGTATTGCATGCCTTGACTGCCAAATTTTTTTAATTTCATTTTTGCAATTCTCAACCGCTACCTTGGACAGTGAATTTCTCCATTTCCGACACAAAGACTTATGATCCTCATGGAAAGGGGGACAGTGAATTTCTCCATTTCCGACACAAAGACTTATGATCCTCATGGACGTATACATTTTTGGGTATGACACACCATGCTTTGCCCCAAGTGAAAAATGCAAGTTCTTTCCTTCTCTGGCACCCTTTGATTTTCTCCTCCACAGTAAACAACACGAAGTGCAACCCCATTTGCATTGGGCTCGTCTGCCATGAATCCTCAAAATTATGGTTTCTCATAGCCATTCTCTTGCACCACATGATTTAGCGTCTTCTAAAATTATATTCGTTCATACCTATCCTCAACTTTAAACTCACATGTAGCTATCCTTTAACTTTAAACTCACATGTAGCTATAGTCAAGCTCACAGACATAAGGGTCATACACATGAGTAGACATAGTTGGCCAACCAGAGACTCTGTGGACGTGGTCAAAACACACCCACATATCTTGCAAATTTCCCCCTTGTCTCATCCTGTTGACCAAGTCAAGGCCATTTTCAGGACCTTTTGTTGACATTTTAAATACATGTGGTTGATGTTTCTCACTCAAAACATAATATGGATAAATGGATATCTGCATCTGTTTTTAGATCCAAAACTGCTTTAAGACCCTTTGATGCTTTTGGCTCTTTTAGCATACTCCAAACATCTTTCTGTCCCCCTTTGTTTGAAAATGGAGTGACATACTCAAGCAACTTTGCAAATTCATCTTTACCAATCTCTCAATTTTTAGGTTTCATATCCCATCAGCATGTCTAAAATGACATCTTGAGCCACCTTAGATGTCTCCAATTGTTTTGTCGTTGTAAAGGGATTCATTACATCACAAGATAATACCTTCTCCTTAATATTTTGTTCAACATTGCTGCATAGCTCCTCCTCTCATAAGGATGATTATGATTACCAAGATGTATAGCACATCTTGTAGTGTTGTCATGGTCTCTTAGAAGATAGTAATAAATTACTACTGGGCATGTAGAGACACACTGAGCACAGTGCTTACATGAAATGTTTCCAAACTCTAGACTATCTCACTAGACAACTCCATTTTAGTCTTCGTTTCTACTATATTTCATTCTGATAATGTAACCTAGTTTAGTAAGGGCAATCAATATTCATACATCGCAAATGGCCAGAGCATCTACTTAAATGTAAGGCACTATTAAAACAATCACAACTACATGTGACATACTCTACCCAAGAGTGGCCATCATTCTTTTGTTCCATACAGACATAGACTTCATTACACAAGGAGGTAGCTCATATGCTATGTACTCATCATAAGACGTTGGAAGCTTCGCCACCTTCTCAACATTTTTTGCAGTATGCAAAGCCACATGTAAACTATTGTTCAAGGGTAGACTTAGTTCAATCATACTCAAGACACTGGTAATCTTCTCGCTAAAGGCTTCATTATCATCCTTCATAGTAATTGGTGTTACATTTAACTGGTGTTACATTCTCACCAATCTCAAAAAACCCTTATAAAACTAGTGAAGCTCAACATCTAGTACGAAACCTTCTTCTCTATCAAAGAGAATTACTAGCTCCATCTTCACAAGCTCATGACTGAGAGAGAGTGGTTTCAATGTCATTGGCACTCCTTGCAAATCAAAATATTCCTTTAAAAGATCAAGCTTGAGCTCCTTCTACCTGCCTTCAAAAACTAGTGAAATTTTTTGCCTAGGCAAAGGTCCATAAATAGTGATTTTTTTCTCATTGCTCTCAGAGGACATAGAAGAAACAAGGACACAAGAACAAAATAAAAATAAAATGACATAATAATTAGAGAGAAACGAGGACAAAATGGGAAATACTAGGCCAAAATAGCCTCCTCCACCACTTGAATAACAAAAAGAAATAATTTAGAGTCATAATTTTGTAGTAATATTTTGAATCGTTATTTATTATTAGTTTTTGGTGAGAAAAAAATGCGTATGTTTTATTTCTAATGTGTCTATTTCATTTCTTGTGTGTCTTTTTTTGTTTTTCTATTTAAGATGTTCAAACACTTTTGCAACAACTAAAAAAGTAAATTTGTAATATCGGTTAAAATAAATGATGTAAAATTGCAAGCTAATATATTCTTTCCAAAACCAATATTGAAAGATACCATGCACAAAAGAAAACTTAATACAAAACTATGGTATATAATTTTTCCAAAATAATAATAGCGGCCTATATTTAATGTAATTGATTATTAGATATATTCTCTATGTAACTGCACTAATATATAAATTCACACAAAAATTTATTGGTCCAACCTGTTTTGGGGGCAAACTACATCAAAATAGCACCAAACTTGGTAGGCAACTAGTTAGTACGATGGATTGCAAATCATGGCACTTGAGATTGGTTTCCTGCAAGGACTCTTGCTATTTTAAGCTTGGTTTAGAAATGCAACTAGCATGGTTGTTTTTATTATTTGGTCTCAAAGCGTATGATCCTCCTCTTTCTACTTGCCCATCTTTCTATGTGTGTGTGTGTGTGTGTGTGTGTGTGAGAGAGAGAGAGAGAGAGAGAGAGAGAGAGAGAGAGAGAGAGAGAGAGAGAGAGAGAGAGAGAGAGAGAGAGTAGATGTTTATGTGTTTTTACATGTGTGTGTGTTTTATGTTTGTTTTTTTTATGAGAGAGAAAGAGAAAGCGAGAAATGTGTGTGTGTCTATTTGTGTGACTGGGTTTATATATATGTGCATGTACGTTTATTGTGAGTGTGTGTTGATATGTATTTATTTAACAAAAAAAAAAGAGTGCGTGTTCATTTGTATGTGTGTATGTGTGTGAGTGTGAGAGTGGGTTTATGTGTGTTTATTTATGTGTGTGTGTGTAAGTATTTTAAAATTAGATTACATTTTTTATTTTTTTAAAATTACAAGGCCAGGTTGCCTAGTTATAGCCTAGCTTTACCCTCTCCCCTCATTCTCTCACCATCTCTCACCACTACCACTTCTCCCCTTCTTACAGCTAGGCAATGTTGCGCAAAGGCAAACCTCCATAACCTCCAACCAGGTAACTTTCTTGCAAATCATCTTCCCTTTCTCCCTTGTAAAACTTATGTAAAAAAAAAAACAGTCTTGAAGGAGACTAGGCCAGTGCAGCCTCCTTCAGGACTGTTTAATTTTTTTAAAATTTGGTTAAACCATGCTAAGCTCTATGGAAATTTTGATTTTTTGTAAAAAGTTCAAGGTCTCTATTAAGTGTTGGCTATTTCTTGAATTACTTTTGGTTATTAATTGCAAATGAGGCCACTAGTATGTATCCTCCACCCATGCATGGATGCTTGAAAGAAAAAGGGTCATTCGCACACGAATACTAGTAAGAGCAAAGCAGTGGTTATTAATTGCAAATGAGGCCACTAGTATGTATCCTCCACCCATGCATGGATGCTTGAAGTGGAAGATCGAAAATTGTCCATAGTGGATAGACCTAGAGAAGAGGCACTCTTTGAGGCTCTACATATAGAGCCTTTGGATCCAATGGCTTACCACCATTTGCTAGAGGTATCACAGAGTAGAGAGCCTAGCAGGGAGGAGATTTGAAGAGGAGCATTACATTTATGGCTTGATTTCTTGAGTTATTTTGCCATCGTGATGGTATTTGCCTTGAGTTAGGATGTGGTACAGCCCCTATTCTCAAGGCATGTTTGAAGACAAGCCGTGTGTGTGCCTCTCGATAGACAGGAATGAGAGACTTGTTTCATCATACATGCAACCCCTACTTCTTGCTAAGAAGCGGGGAAGACATGGGGAGGCTAGCAGTTCATGGGTTACTGACGATGAGATTGATGCACATGTGGGAGATAATTCGTACGACTAGTGAGCATCTACACATTTTGCATAGTTTTAGTGGGATGACTATTTGTTTGTGTTTTTCTAGTTGTTTCTTGTATTCTATGGCTTTCTCTTGTTGTGGATTTCACGATGGTTTGCATTATGGATTCTTATGATTTTGGGTGTGGATTCCAATGATTTTGGTTGTGGATTCCAATGATTATTGACTCACTAAATGGTCAACATAGTTACGTTGCTATAGCCTTATTAATGATGCTAGGCTACTAGTCAATTTTGTGCATGTGGTGATAGTGTATTGGCCATATCTCTAATTAGGTGTGGTTGATACAATTTGATGGCATTGTTGTGTGAGATGGGGTTGGAATGTGCAAACTAGTTTGTGATGCCTCAAACCTATTTTTGTTTTGATTTCAATGCGAACTTGGCTACCCCAATATGCGGAGGTGATGGCAAGAACCATGGCTGAAGACCCAGGATTTGAGATGAAGCAGAAGGAGCGACACCACGTCTGCCATTTGTTTATTAATTATGAGTGTGACTCTACGTAACTATCTATGGTTGAGCTTCTAGGGGAAACAAAGACCCATTTCTAAATTGGTCTTCTTTTTGGGATCCCGTTTGCCACGCTTCGCTCGTTTTTTGATTGGCTTGGAAGAAGTCGCTCGGAAGACGGTAGAAACCCATGATAGTAGTTACAGTCATGCTTGTGACCACATTTGCTCTTGACTCCAATATAATGCTCAATCCATCCTGTTGATGGACCTAGATAAATTGTATATGAGTTAAATAAATCATTGCTTTTACTATAAGACCAATATTTATTTTAGTTTAGAAAACATATACCATCTACTAGAGAACACATGGCAAGCAACCACCCATGGTCATCAAGATATGCGACACAATGGCCAAGCCGTATCTAACATGATATTGGGCCAGAAAATCCCAAATAGCTATCTTCTTTCAAGCAAGGAGCATCTCTCCAAAAGGTAAGTCAAAAAAATATAAAATCTAAGGTTCATCGCACACAAGAACCCTGATGGTGGACACTCCATAGTTGGTGGCTTTATCTTCTTTGTCTTCAGGAAGAAATCATGAATCATTGTGCCAGGGCTCCTCTCTCGAGCATGGAGCATCTCTCCAGAAGGTAATTTAATAAATATATGATCTGCTCCCCACACCATCACACAATGGCACCCTTATATATAAAATCCCTAGTTAGTGGCTTTGTCTTTAAGAAGAATTCAAGAACAAATCACAAGTGGAAGCCAATAAGTAGACACATTGATGCATTCTTCGCACAATATTCATCTCTCGCAATGCTTTTTTTTTGGTATCCCCTCATCTAAATACACACCAAGAAGAAAGTTCAAGCTCCAACCTTGAAGAAACTAGCTATAAGAAGCATGGGAGATACAAGAACCAAAGGCTAAGGTAGTCCTACAAAATGCCAAAGGATCATAACTAGAGGTCCAAAAGAAGTCAAAGAGTTCATGGAAGTGTAACACACTATAAAATATCAAGGATAATGACATTATAACCATAAAAATTGGTTAGGATGAGAGCTTTGAAGCTACCTCCCTCGAGGAAATAATAGAAGATATTCTGCTCTAGCTAGCTCTTGACAAAGGATAGAAGCCAATTGACTATTCTAACCTTCCCAAGAAACTAAAAGAGTACCCATGTGTTGGAAAAGGAGAGAATGCAACAAGATAAAGGGAAGAAGCTAATTGACAATGTTACCATTCTTAAAAGGCCTAAGAAAGAGCCAATTCTAGAGTCCTTAACTCTAAAAAGATGGTTATATATTATCTCCTTCTCAAAGCCACAATATTTTTTCCAAGATGGCTATATATTGTCTCTTTCTCAAAGCCACAAACTCCCAAGGAAGAACTAGTGCACATTCCCTATACATGTAATAGCAAAAGCGAATGTGAATATTGTCACGGGACATAGCAAGCCTTACAACCTATGTCTTATATTGATCTCCTATATTTATAATACTTGTTTGTAGCATGAGAAGCTATCAAAGAAGATATAAGCCTCTTCTCTGGTGACTCTCTCTAACACTATATGGTGGATAGTTAATTGTGATGGTATTGAGCTTTTTAAGGTTAACACACATTCTAAGCTTTTTTGTTATTTTTGGGATCAATAAGAACATTATGCTTAATCTCATACATAAATCCCCTGCATCAATGAGCTTTTTAAGTTTAACACACATTCTAAGTTTTTTGTTATTTTTGGGATCAATAAGAGTAGTATGCTCAATCTCATACATAAATCTCCTGCATCAATGAGCTTGTCCATATACTAGTGAGGCATGGTGGATGGAAGTCCATGGCTTGCATATAAGAGAGAGAGAGAGAGAGAGAGAGAGAGAGAGAGAGAGAGAGAGAGAGAGAGAGAGAGAGAGAGAGAGAGATGGTTTGCATGACTCAAAGATGATGATCAATTAATGAATATCTTTGGTTGAGTACAAATCTTTTTGTAGGCTTAGAACCTTTTCTCAATTAAACACACCGAGTAATGACACATGTCAAGCTTATTGACATCATTTATTATGTCACGCATATACATAAAATCTCAACCTAAGAGCTTGTTCATGAACATACACACTCACACACATATATGGGTTATTTCACACGACTCCGATTCCCAACAAAACCCCCTTCAATTACCTACTTTGTCTAGTTTGTACCATTGTCACATCCATCCTCTTTGACTCCGCTTACACATATGCACCATAAAGATATTCCATCCTCCTTTTAGTCGCCATCATCACATGTGGTCCTCTATTATCGAACATGGTATCGGAGCAGTAGACCGGGTCAAATATCATCAATAAACCTACATATCTAAGAAGATTCAATGTAAATTTTGTAAGAGAATGAGTAACAAAGAAGCTAAATACTTCAAAAAAAAGGAGAAGGAACAAGAGCAACATCATGCAAATCTTAGTATTGAAGATGTTCTAGAACCATTTGATGATAGAGACAAGGATATTAAAGATGAGGATGTTAAAGATGAAGATGTTCTAGATGAAGAATTTCATACTGTCATTGCTCAAGTTTAGAACCTCTCTCTCTATGAGGTAGGAGACAGACTATGACTGGGATTTCTAAAGCCCTTATTTTTTTATGTTAGAGGCAATAAGGGTCCTCTTCCTAGGGTGTCCCCCAAAATGAAATGTTTTTATGTATTCTACATGTGTAAAAAGAGCCTTCATGATGTAAAAGGTTCCTTTCCCATGTTATTGCCTATTACTATTAGTAACAAGGGGAGTGTCAAATAACTACCCAACTTCATCCATATGCTTGACCAAAAAAACTACTATGATGGCACAGAAGGTGCACATGCATAGGTAGGTTATACCTTTACGTGAATAGATTACAGTGCTTAGCTCTGAGAGAGAGAGAGAGAGAGAGAGAGAGAGAGAGAGAGAGAGAGAGAGAGAGAGAGAGAGAGAGAGAGATGGTTTACATGACTCAAAGATGTTATGAAAATCTTTAGTTAAGTACAAAGCTTTTTTAAGGCTTAGAGCCTTAACTTTTGACTCAATCAAACACATCCAATAATGACACATGGCAAGGCCATTGATATACTGCTTATGTCACATACATAATATCTCAACCTAAGAGGTTGTTCAGACACAATTACCCTTCCATGGGGTGTGCTTTCCATGCTCTCAGATCTAATCTTTAAAATTTATGAATCCCTACATACATACACGTGATCTAAGGCCCAATCATGCACCAATTTGGATTCCCTCATGAAGGGTCTCCCCAATATTATTTCATATGAATTAGGTTAGCGCAAGAAGTCCATGACCACAAATGTATGATGGTAGCGAAACGTAAAGAGTTTGAATTTTACATTCTCTAGAAGTCCAATGGGCCTCAAAGATGTTCTGTCAGCCATTTTAACGACGATTAGATCTGCTTTTTTTAGATCAAGTTTCCCCCAATTTTCCCAGCAACGTTTTGTGATTATGCTAACCCCTGCCCCACCATCCAGGATAGCTAGTGCATGGTACCAATTATGATGAATTGGGATTATAGCATTTGTGCCGTCGCTTTCGTAGTAACATCCCAGTTGATTAACTGGTATCTTAATGACTCGGGTTTTCCTTGTGTGTCTCAAGGTTCTTTTTGCCAGAGGTGGCAGAGTCTCATCTATAGGATCGGCTGGCTTTAGTCCGCCTTCTACCCATTCTTTTATATCTGTCCATAGGGTTAGTGAATTGCGTAACAATTGCCCTAATGGCATTTGTACGGGCATGGATAGCACAGCCGCTCTGCGAAACTTTCTATGTCTTTGGGTTCTTTGGAGATAGAGGGTTCTCCCCATGTATGTGCCTCATATTCCTCTGTAAGGAAGGAATGGATGGACTCCCCCAACACATTTTTCTCAAACATTCTGGATAGTGTGTTTTCTTGGGACCCCTCTTCTATTTCTTTCGAAATTAGAGTAGGCACGTCTAATTCCCTTTCCTTGGTTGGCTCGTTTCGTGGATAAACTGTATCCCTGACTCGGTTAGCCCTTAGCTTGCCCTTATCTTAGCTTCATGAAGTTGTTGGCACTCTTTGACTAAGGCCCTGGCATCTTCGAGCTTTCTTATTTCCTCATCGGCATTGGGGTATTCACCGACCCCTTTAGGAGTTGGTTGGTTGCTCCCTTTGCTCTTCTTGGTCTAGCCCTTTGTGATTGATCCTTTGATCCCCCTCCTCCCTCGATTGGTGGGTGGATCCGCCGGTATCGATTGTGTCTTCTTCAGATCCATCTTGGATTGTGACCCTTGTGTCACACTTACCTACATTTTTCACTCTTCTCCTACGGCCAGTTCTAGAAATAGTCGCCTCCACTCGTTTCTTTCCCTTGTCTCCAAATTGAGCTTGAGCTCTTATTAGGATGTTAAGTGGTGTGATATTTCCAGGTTGTACACTAATGGTCCGGATGGTGGCTTGATTGGCAGTAGAAGTCAAACCACTTGCGCGGTATGGACAATCCTTGATCAAATGATCAATTCCACATTTAGTATAAGTGAGTATTGGCATGTCATTAGGCATAACAGCCACTTGTTGGGGTTGGTGTGCATGAACCATATTCTTGTTTAGGAACTTGGCGACTTGATGCGGCCCTCAGCCAAAACATTGTAGCGGTCTTCTTCTCAAGTTCAAGTTCATGTCCTTGCCCTTCCATTGTACCGTGGTTTGAAACATAGATACTGACGTGTTATTCTATAGGATGTAATATTCAGGTGTGACCTCCATCGTTTCCTCGTAGTACTCTTCGCTAAGTTTTGCTTCACGCACCATATCAATATCTTCTGATGGCTCGTGAATCAATACTTGATTGATTTTAGCCTGCGGTGGTTGTGGTGGTAGAACTGGTGGTGGCAAAGGTGAAGCGTCTTGTACTCGGAACATCCCCCTAGGTAAGCAGGAAGAGTTGGGTCGTCTAGCAGTAGAGCGGTGATCTACACAGGTGGCGTAGGTAAAGCCAATGGGGCTCTAAGTGCCGGTAGCTGTGCAACATTTTGAAATCTTGGATATCTGCACATTGAAGTGTCATGATTTCCTAATTTTACATAGTGGGCACAATAGAGTAAAGGCCTTGCTCTTAACTATGGACACTCGTCGATGGTAGTGTGATTCAATCTGCACATAGAGCACCACACCAGTTCCCTACGAGTGTAAAGATGATTATGTCCATGCCCAGATGTTTCTCTTCCCTCCTTTACTTTTAATTTCTCTAATCTGACATTACTGAGCTCATCCACCGTCATGTTTCCGACTTGCTTGCTTTGAGTTCTAATTTCTTGGTGGTGACTCGAGACATACGAAGTCGTAGTTGCTGAAGATGTTTTGACATCTTTCAGTTTGTGAAAATTCCAGCATATTATCTTCATATTCAATTGCCAATTTGCAACATGCATCAAGAGTAGCGGGTCGGGCTAGTACCAAGCAGGTAATCATGCATTTTGTGGTCTCTAACCTCTCTTAGGAAGCAAGGCAATAATTGATCATCAGTTAAACTCTCCTAAAGTTTGCACCTTGAATTTAAGTGCTTAAAACGAGACACATAGTCTCTCATCAACTCAACTTCATTTGTTTGATATTATGTAACTGTGTCATAGGGCTCCATCTGTCACCACTTTGGGAAAAACTGGGCATAAAAATGTTCTTGAGTCTTGTGAAGTTAACCTTATCCTCAGGCTTGAGGGTTCGAAACCACTAATGAGCTTTTCCTTCCAAGATCAGTTGAGAAGGCATGAATCATTGTCACATCTCACTGACAGGACCGTAGGTTTCACATGTGGATTCAAAAATCTCTACATGTTGGATAGGATCTTTGTCCTCGGAGAATTTTTGGATGAGTTTGGAAATGATATGTGGTTTCATTTGGGAGGGTCGGGATTCTAGAGCAGTGCCTAGTTCCCTGACCATTCCTCGGCCCATCTCTACCGCCATATTTAGTAGGTTTGTCCTTGTGGCCACATTAAGGTTCATGGTTGGATCCATCCTTGGCCTTTGAGGAATTGATCCCCCCTTCCTAGACCTCATCCCTTTCCTGTATTGGCCCTTCTAGGTATTTTTGGTCCATGGGATGGTCCTGTCGGCTGTACCTTCGAGTGGCTCATTTATTAGTCGCCTCCGTACGTCTTTGCAAAAGCTGAAGTTCCATGTCTTGTAGGAACGTAGGGTGATTGATCATCTGCTCAATATCCTTTTTGGTGTACAGACGCTCCTCTACTTTGCCTCCACTCTTTCTAGGTTATTCTCCTCTTCTATGGTTGTAAAACCTTCCTCCACTTTGGATTCCTCATTTATGGGTTCCAAGTTTGGAATTTCTCCCTCACTTCTTCCCATAACCAATTCTGGTTCCTTACCTCGTGATTATAGTGGGTTAAAACTTTCCATTTCCTTTTGCTCAGCTCTTGCTCTTCGAGTATCAAGCTCTTGTTTCCTTAAGCTTAATTCTTGTAGCTGTCGTTCCACCTCGCTCCTCCTGAGATCTAACTCTACTTCCTCGGAGGTGGGGAAGAATATTTGACCTATCCTGGGGCCACACTTTCCATGTCCCGTCTTATTCGAGAGGTGCAGGTATTCGACAGGACCCATGCCCACAGATTGCACTTCTTTTTCAATCATGACTAGTTTGGAGACCAAAAAATCCTCAGGTGATATCAATGATACCATTGGACCTGGTTGGGGAGGGTGGTTTCTCCTCTTTCCCAAACCTAGCGTATCTTAGCCCTTCGTCCATGGACTCTTAAGACACTCAGGTGTGTGCTTATAGAATGCCCTCATCCCACACTTCTTTGATAGGAAGATCCTAGGTGATTTGATGCACTATCGTTAGGTGTAAGATCGTCTTCGATGAGTTTTCCAAATCTTAGGTGCATGTATGTACGATTTGATAAGCTAATTTGTCGACCCAATTTGATTTTGCTTCCGATTCTATCGCTCTGTTTCTGAAGCCGTGAAACTACAGAGAATGGTTCACGGTGTGAAGTTTCAGAAAAAGGTTCATGGCGTGAACGTTATTCTGCACTTTCACGTGCTCAAAGATTTTTTGCTTTTAGGGTCAGACCCCCTGTCTTTGCTATTGGCTGCCCTCCCTTACCGACCTTCGTGGCCTTGGCCTGACTATTCGTTGGATTAGACTAAACCATGAGTCTGTAGAAAAAGCTCACATCGTGAACACCAAAGGGGTTCATGCGCCGTGAAGATTTTCAAAGGGGTTCACGGTCATGAAGATTTTCTGGAAACATTCATGGCGTGAACGTTTTTTTGAACTTTCATGTGATCATAAATTTTGGCAGACTTCGTGGCATCAGGGGTGTTGGGATAAGGTTGCCTAATTTTGGCAAGGCAATCCCGTGATTTGCGACATTATTTGCGACGCTGATTTCGAGAGCGATTCGCGACGTAAAGTTGTAGAAAAAGTTCATGGCGTGAACATTTTTTGAAGTTTCACATGGAACTTCCCACGTCGAAAGTTATGTTTTTGGGTGTGAAATACTTATCTAATTAATCCAAAATTGATTGTGCCACACCTAAGGAATGGAATGCAAGTTCTTGGCATAGTCAATGGCTCCTTATGTTTTTGATTTTTGAAAAAGAAAAACACAACACCCAACCTATTCGTTCATGTTGCTGCTTCCAATGATGCAAATATCAAATAAACAAGAGAAAACAATGAAGCTCTATCCTAATACCACTCCACCACACACATACACAACATCACAACCAATTTCTCACAATTTCTTCCTACCACACAAATCTTATTCATTCATTTTCTACACAATGCACTACCAGAATGCAAGGGCAATCATCAATCTTATGCAATGGGAGCTCAAACTCCAAGAGGATGGAAAAAACAAAGGTGTTTCCCCTGCAGAGCAGCGCCAAAAATATTATGGGCTACCACACCTCCAACAGGGAACTCAACACATTCACCTAAAGAATGAGCAATAGATCACAATTGTCGTAGGGAACTTACCAATACTTTGAACTTGAGTCCCTTGAGGCCTCCAAGCTTGCTTATTAAGCTCTAACCTCCAAGCTCCACCTCCACGCTGTCACCGTAGAGTCAGTCGCACCGTCGCATAATGCAATCACTCTCTCTCTCACTCTTCCACACACAAGCATGAATCACACAAGCATAGAAGAGGAACAATGCTAGAATGCTCTCTCTCTCACAATCTCTCTCAAGACATAAGGAAGAGCTCTCTATAGCACAATCTCTCTCACAATCTCTCTCAAGACATAAGGAAGAGCTCTCTATAGCACAAAGGGGATTATGTCTTTTCATTTTATGAGAGAGTCATTTGCAAATTAAGGAGAGGGAGTGAATTATGCTAGTGTTGGTGGTTGTTTAGTGTTGCCCCACTAGTGGATTGCAGTGAGGCTTGGCTAGTTATAGAGGCATTTTGGATTAAAGGCCAAGTCTCACAACATGCCAATCAAAAGGTAGTTCACCCCAACAGCAACATTTATAACTGAATAGAAAGGGGTTTTCCATGCACGTTTCAATTTTCCAGTGTATGAGGTAGCATAGTTTGACATCATATATTAACCACTTGGTTGTTAGTTAACCATTTCATTGTTGGTTAACATGGTTTTGCATGCCTGACCTACCACCATAAGGCACTTTTCCATCTTATGAATGGGCACTTATCTTTTGAAAGATGGCACTAAAACATATAAATCATCCTTACCATTATGTCAAATAGGGAAAGACTATAGACTTATTATACATAGTTTCTTAAGACCAGTAAATAGAGGTCATACCATTTTAAAGTTTGGCCGGCCTAGAATGAAAACGAGTCACTTGTATATAAGTTGTTTTTGACAATCAGCTATACACAATCATTCCCTTTTGCAATAGTTTTCTTATGAGCTCTCCTTCTTCTCTCTTCTTTCTTACTATTGAATCTTGCTTGCTTTTAATTTTAGGTTTTCTTCTTGCATTAGCTTCCTCTTCTTCCCTCACCTTTTGTGAGAGAGAACCAACACGAAGATGGATATCTTATTACTTCCATCAAGGCATAGAGAGCTCTCCCTTATCCCCTTTTGGCAAGGAGCATTCTAGTGTGATAGCGAAGTGAGGATATGATGGATGAGCTAGTGCACCCACATGGGAAGTTGCAAATTGTGGTTCTAAGGTAAGACCAAATGACATATGCTTCGACATGTCTAATCTTTTGATGAAACATATTTGGGCCGCCTATTGGGGACTAGCATAGAGCTTAGCTCTTTTTTTCCATCCATTCCAAGCTATTGGGATCATCTAATATTTCCCAATGTTAATTAGAAGACAACACTCCAAAAAACGTATAATTTTGGAGCATTGTATGTGTTTATTTGTTGTGTTTAATTTTGATTTGGAGTTTATTTTGAATTAAGGCATTCTATTTCATCTATTGGTAGAGTAATCTAGTTGTTTTAATGATTTACATAAAATTAGAGCCCAAGAGGCTTAGATTTCATTGCTTTGATCTAAGAATTAGCTTAACAATTATGATTAAGAGTGGAATCCACTCGAAAAACATGAGCATTAAGCTTTATTAGGTTGAATTAGAGTACAGTTGTCAATTTTTGTTTATGCATTTCATAATTTGTTAGTGAAATTGTTAATTTTTTTATTCATGCATTGTTAGTAAAAGCATGCAAAATCATCAAACACTTAATTAGTTACATCACAACCATTCATTAAGATTAGGAACAAACACTAAGTCCAAAAAACATTAAAAAACCACAAAAAACCAAGCTAAACTAGCTCTGGAGTAGGGACGTGAGCCCATAATCTCACGCAAAAAGGTGTAAATTTGAACACATGAGCCTACAACAGCAGACATGAGCCTAGAGATGTGAGCCATGAGTCTAGACACGTAAAGCCATAAGCTTAGAGCTATGAGTTGTTGTGATCTAGGACATGTGAACTTGTAGACGTGATCCTAGAGGTAGGTATACGTAATATAGTACGGACCAATTACTACAGCCATAAAGACCTATACAGACACACCTCTCCATGTCCTTTTTCTTGTCATACAATCTATATCATCTATGATCTTCTAAGAAAATTCTTGTCCTTTGTAGACTATTGGGGAATTAAGTACACTAGGTCTTGTTCCTAGATTTTCTCTCCTTTGTTGTACCACTAGGGATAAATATTACACATCACACACATCACAAGCACGAGTCCCGCTCTCTACAAAAGCCCATTAGAAGTGCCTTTACCATGGAACCAAGTTCCAATTATTCTCCATTTTGGACGAGGAGCAGGAAACATACAGAAGGGTAAAGAGTCAATTTCACAGGCTTATCTCATCACAAAGGGATTCACAAGAGCATCACAAGTGGCAAGTGCACACATGACAACCATTAGTGTCGCTCTCTACAACAAGAGGTCATAGAAGTGCCTTTACCATGGAACCAAGTTCCAGTTCTTCTCCATTTTGGATGAGGAATACAGAACATAGGGAAGCGTAAAGAGCCAATGTCATGGGCTTACCTCATCATAAATGGTTTCACAAGAGAATTTACAGAACGTGGCCTTAGCTGCAGTGATCATATAGCCTCAAGAGGCTAGTCTGGTAGAGGATAAGCGACATTGGAAACCGTGCAGCTCCCAGTCTCATAGGGCAAGAGATTTCATACCGTGAAATAGAGGGTCTTGCACAATAGTCTCCACTACCATGTGAGTATGCAAAAGACATGCTAAGGATGGCATTCAAAATGGGAAGGGGACTTACAATCAATAGAGCACCTAGAGGCTTAGAGTTAGGCAAAACCAAGCTAATCCAAGCTAATCCACATTTCAAGGATGATGACCAAATTTGATAGATCCCATTCAATACCTAGATAAGTTTGACCAAATTTATGAGGACATGAAATATATTGATGATCCTAGCAAAATTGGCCTTAAGGTTTAGGTCTCTAAACCCACTTGAAAAGGTCAGTTATGAATTCTACTCTTAGAAGAAGGCGAAGCTGCGAATTCACTCACCAAGTGATGATTGACCTAACTGACCAATACAAGATGGCTTTTACTATGGAATGGGGAACCTACACATATCGCGTCATGCCACTCAGCATGACCAATTGCCCTGCAACCTTCCGATGCGCTTGATGTGCACAGCCTTTAAGGATCTCCTTTAGAACTTCCTAGACGTATTCATCGATGATCTTTGCGTGAACTCCAAGTGGAAGGAGCATCTTGCTCATCTTAGGCTAGTCTTCGAAAGGTGCAAACTCTACCGCATCTAGTTAAACCCACTTAAATGTCAAATTTGGGTTAAACATGGTGTCATCCTTGGGTACATCATCTCTAAGAATGGCATCTCCATTGATGAAAACCAGATCCATGTGATCTTAGAGTTGCCACCAAGGGTGCAAAGATTTATGGGGCACGTAGAGTATTATAAAACATTTATCTTCCTATATGTCATATATGATAAACCTTTGTCTAAGCTATTGATTGTCTTTCGAATGGACATGTAAATGCCAATGGGCATATGAGAAACTGAGAAAGGCATTAGAAAATAAGCCCATCCTGAGATCCCCTAATTGGGATCTAATATTCCATGTGCATATATAGACACTTCAGCCTTTTCTATTGGATGTGTGTTAACATAGCCCCATAGGAGCATAACATAGACTTTCGTGTGACCTTTTCTAGTCGTCAACTTAATGACGCTGAGTGTAACAACTACACCACTACAAAAAGAGAGGGCTGAGCCATGGTATATGCTGTGAAGAAATACATGCACCAAATTTGTGTTCTTTATTAATCATCAAGCATTATTGTAGTTGGTAAATGAACAAGCCTTGCACTGGAGCGTACATCTCCAGACAATTGCTTATTGTTTTAGAGTTTGATTTCATTATCACCATGAAAAAGGGTGTCCATGCCAAGAATTCCAAATAGAAAACCCCTCTAGCGGTGGAAGATGATCTTCCCAACACCACACTATTCCACATTAACCATATATCAGAATGGGGTGAAGATATTACCCACTTCTTGGCCAATGGATTTCCCATTGATTGCCCCGTAAACAAAGACAAAGCCAGACAACACATTAAGAAGGTGGGCTCCCTATCAATTGATAGAAATCCTTTACAAAAGAAGGATTAAGATGACATCATGAGGAAGTGCATCCATGAAGATGAATTTGTTGTCACCATTCTTGAACAAGCCCATTCTGGCATAGGTGGAGGACACTTTGTTTGGGATACAACTACTTGCAAGGTTCTCCAAGCTAGACTTTGATGCCCTACACTTTTTGGTGCCCTACACTCTTTGGAGACATGGATGAGCTTGTCAAGCGCTATGACAAATACCAAAGGTTTTCCATCATCCATGAGAAGGACTGAATGCCCCTGACCCTAGTAATATTAGAACAACCCTTTGAAAAATGGGGTTTAAATTTTGTCGATCCCAGTAGCCCTGCTGTTGTTAAGCAAAGGAGAGATATTATACCTATCCACATAGCTGAAATTCATAAAAATCATAAGGAGGAAGAGGTCAAACTTGCAAGGCTTTACCTAGACTTACCCCGTGAACACACAAACCATAGCCAAACTTGCTTTATTAGATATAGCAACAAGAAGAAACTTAATGTCATATGAGATTTGGGTCTCATTAGGAAAACCTACCCTTGATCCGACCCAAGCTTTGGTACAAACAATCTCAAGCCTTTATAATGAATGCAAAGAGCTTAAGTTCCACATCAATTCTTACCTTGTGGTGGAAGGTAGTTTTTGCATTATGGTTGTAGGTACAATGCCTGAAGTAGAAGGGGATGGATTGCCAAACATGACTGTAGCATAGATTGGACCACAAGGATGGCAACAATTAAGCTAGCACAATGGACAATGAGCATTCCTCTCATTGAAGGAGAGCTAGGATAGATCTCTACCGAGACCCAAAAGTTATTGACATTAATACAAGTAGGTCCCATCGAGTTGGTAAGTGCAATCATCTGTAAACTCAAGGCCTCGTCTAATAAATCCTTGCCACATCCCTTAAAACCAAAAGCTAAGGAGCCAAAATCCTAACCAAAGGAGGAGAAGCCTTGTCAAAAAATAAGGAGGCACCACATGACAAACCAAAGGCTAGCAACAACCGATACTTCCAACCTTGCTACCTTAATTCCTTAGAAAGCCCCAAGAAACAAAATAAAGCAAGTGTGGGTACCGAAGACACCAAAGAAGCCATCTTGTACAAGTACCCAAGAAAATAAAGCAAGTGTGGGTACCAAAGACACCAAAGAAGCCATCTTGTTTACCCACC
The DNA here is from genome assembly GCF_041138505.1 of Cibotium barometz. Lineage (NCBI taxonomy): Eukaryota > Viridiplantae > Streptophyta > Polypodiopsida > Cyatheales > Cibotiaceae > Cibotium > Cibotium barometz. Next base: position 35,353,337 of record NC_141048.1, on the reverse strand, counting down.
AAATAGACAAAGACCAACAAAAGAAAACCTAAGTGGGTGTGGATTACAAAGGAGAGTATCCCCAAGATGTCGATCAAAGTTCATGCTGAGAAGAAACTGAAAGCTATATAGTAATCTAGCCACACAAGATGGGTGGCTATGTAAAGGTCACTAATTGCCAAAGGAGACTGCCAAGGAAAAAGCCATATCTGGGTGCCAAGGATTAATCTAGAGTGAGAAAAGAAAAGTTAACAAAATCATCATCATGCTCGAGACCTTGCATCGAAAAGTCACACCAAAGTAAGTATGGATGCCTAAAAATCAGGATAAGGGGAAAGTTAAGATAGTGCACACATGAATTATGGAAGAGTAGGAGTAGGTTTGAAAGAAAATCCAAGAACTACCCTCTTCTTTAGCTCTCCATGAAATCCCAACTTCTCTACCTTGCTCTGAATCCCCATCACAAAGGCAATCAAAGCCTCATTCTGATGTGCACAAACCCCCTTAACTTGAGCAACAAATCTAAAGACATTGTTACTTAAAGCATAGTAACAAGAAAGAAAAAAAAGGAATGACATTAGGTATGCAAAGGTCAAGTCATCGAAGGCCAAAATGCACCAATGCCATAAGAGTTCCAAAGTTAAGTGGCCAAGGGTCAAAACAAACCTAAGTAAGGTATAAGAGTATATAGTTAGGTTGCAAAAAAGGCCAAAACATGCTCAAGCATAATTCCTAAAAAGGTTCCTAATTCCTAAGATGGTTCACATCACTTATACATATGAACATAATTGATATTTCACAAGTCTCGAGTCACTCTGCACGGGAGAGTAAGCATAAGAGTTTAGTGGAGCCGCCTATGCAAGATGTAGTACCATAAAATTTATGTCCAGCTGAACGAGGTGAAGTGACAGAGCTAAGTCCTTAAAATACATAAAAGGCACAGTAGGAACACTTTGTGACAGAGCTATAAGTCCTTAAAATACACAAAAGGTGCAGTAGGAACACTTTTAGAGAACCTCGCTCATTAGAAGCCCAAGACCCTCTTCCCACAACCTTGCTTGCATCGCATGCATATTGGGAAAGTTATTTTCACTGACACATGCATTAGGCACTCTTCTATCCATTAGAAGCCCAAGTACCTCTGCTCATAACCTGGCTTGCATCGCATGCATATTGGGAAAGTTATTTTCACTGACACATGCAGCATTAGGCACTCTTCTATCCATTGATCTCCCAAGCATTTGCAAAATGCCACATCACTCACACACTGAACACTGTGGCTACAAAACCTTGACATCAAAAGCTACACAACATAACAAAATTGCGTGGAGCATGACCAGGGCTACCACTACATGGTGTGGTATTAGGCACAAAACGTTGTTGAGACCCATGCGCCAACACTTTAAAAATTCCAAAAAAAACCGTACATAACGTGATCAAGGTACGCACCATGCTGGTCTTATTGCTTTGCATATTTGTGTTTCTTCCATTCAAAGTGCACACAGTCTTCTTGGGATATTGTAGAGTAGTTGCAGGTTTGGTTGGCATCCCCTTAAGGTGCGTCGAGCTATTTTGGTGGCAAGGGAATATACTCCTTGTGCATACAATCTTCTTGGGAAAGCGCACAGGAGTTGCAAGTTTGGTTGGTAGCCCTTAAGGTGCCTTGAGCTATTTTGGTAGCAAGGGAATATACTCCTTATGCATAGAGCTTTGAAACAAACAAGGCAGCAAGGGAAGAGAGCAGGGGCAACCCCTATTTTCTTGCCCAAAAAAGTCATACAAATGACTGCACACAGTAGAATTGCCCCACTTTAAGGATCGATGGTGTGCAAGATCACAGAGTTGAATCGGTCCGCTTCCATAGACGGATCGTCTGCCTAGTGGGATCATTTTGATAGAAGTGGAATCGTTGAGTTGGGTAGGATCACAACGATCCAAGTCCACATTCATCTAGCTATTCAGAAAATAGAACATTGATTGAGCAAGTTTGGCCACATTTTTGCAGAGTGTAAGGGTTGCATGCCAATTGATGTAAAGGTAGTAACTTTTGTGGATGCACATGCATGCAAGGTGTTGATGTCTTATAGTAACTAAGTGGGTGTGTATGCCTTTTCTGCCCTGCAAGTTTCTTGATGCGCTTGAAATCCCACTTCTTGGTTCATGCCTTATAGTAACTAAGTGGATTTCAAGCGCATCAATAAACCTGCAGAACAGGCACCCTATGTCAGGATTGACGAGCACAAACCGCATTGGGAGGATGTAACTTTGCCTTATCTTATCATGCCATGCAGGTCATACTGCACCTATCTATCCTTTTATAAGCCACATTGCACAACCCAAGTGGATGTAGGGCTACTCATGTGCTTCAACAGAGCTCACTTAAATCCTATTCAAGCAAAATAAATTTGGGTCGAGCTTATTTATGTTGAGATTAAGAGGGTGTGTGCACTGAAGAACCCAAAGGAACCATACCTTGAAATAGCTCCCTTACTCACAAGAGTCATTTATTAGGCCATCACCGACTCCCTGGATAAGCTCTCACTAATAGCAGCCGCCATCGCAGGGAGCTGGTTCCCAACTAGTCACTGTGTAAGGACAAGAGACCAGTGGGTAGCACAGAACCACCACCCAAAAAGCAAAGTTTACCATTGATGAGCACATGAATATCACGGTTGAGTCTGGACCAAAGCTATAGACTAACATTAAAGCAGATAAAGAAGCCCAAAAAGAGAAAGAAGACAAAGGAAAAGCAAAAATGGCCAAGGAGGCCGTGGTTGGCTGAGACTAAAGAGAAATAGCAAGACACATTGAAACCACAACTAGCCCCACAGCCTTCAACACAACCACCCCCATCATGTCGGTCCACCCTCTCTGTAGTGTTCATGCAAATGCAGGCAACAACCGAGCATTTCTCTAAACTTTCTGAAAATGCCAAGTAGGCAACAAAGTTACTAGATGCAGATGATATTATTGATTATGCAATAGTGCCAAGCCCGAGGCCAGAGGATGGGTGCATGGAGGCAATAGTGTACAATACACTATAGCTTTTGTTGTTACATGTAGCAAAGGTGAAGATGTATGAGACTGAATTGAGAGATGCACAAACTACCGAGTAAAGGCATGTGCAAGAGGCTAAGGCCCTCCATGTGAAACTGATCGTGCTTGAAGACAAAATGCAATAGCTAAGGGCAAAAGTAGAAATAAAGAAAAGGTGTCTTCTAAACTCACTCAAAAGATAGCCCTATTGGAAGACCACTTGTCCGTCCAATAAGATAGTCCAACAGAAAATTCAAATTATCAAAATAAATGCAATGCTGATCTAACAAAAGCACACTTTAGGGCTGACAAAATGTTGATTAAAGCCGACAAGATGCAAAGAGCCCTGGAACAAGTTAAAGCCGACAAGATGCCAAAGATATGCGGAAGGATGATCAAGTAAAGGCCTTGGTGGAGGAGGAGTTGTAGTCGCTCAGAGATGCATAGAAGCAGGCCGAAGAGCCTTCAACACCTTACACTCCTGTTGACATGCGGAGAGAGATGCTGCTTTAAAGGATGTAGCATTGATGCTCCCCTAACCTCATTTGTGACAACGAGAGCCCACGTTATTATATGGAGCTTATCAGATATAGCTTGGGCCTTGGTATTTATTTGCCAAGGGATGTCGCGCGATGAGTCCCTCTCCAAGTTAAAGTTTACCGGCTATATGTGGGGCAGGTATCCCAAGCACTAGAAGCTCATGTCACCACTATGTTCTTTTCTTTCAAGGGACCTTGGCCTTGTAAAATTTTACAGATTTATATCAAGTTGAAATGCACCCCATGATAATGAACTTCATTGCATGGGTATTCTTATTTAAAAAGACACCTCTAGATTTAGCTGAAGATTGCATGGAGTTGACAATTGAGGAGTACTCAGCTAGAGTGCCAATGGACATTGATAGAATGTGCAGCGGAAGAAGGGAAAGTGGAAACACAGGAGAGAGAGTGGGAGGGAAAGATGGAGAGGAAACGTAGGTGAGAACCTGCTCTCAATATCATCACCAAAAGGAATACATGTCCCAAGCAAGAGGGGAGAACCTCGTAAGTGAGGGACTGCAGCTAGACAAGCTAGGCAAGCATAGTCACAGGGGACGGACCCTTGGAACGGGGGGACGCCGTCCCGAGAACAGTGTGGGACGGGGACGGACAGACGTCCCCAGCTGGGCGTCCCTCACAAGGGACGGCGTTCCGGGGACGGATCCAGGAGGGGACGGTTGTGGGGGACGGCTGCAGGTTACTGTTTGGGCAATGGTCACATTTTTGACCTTTTTTTTGGCCGTTTGGGAGGGGCTTTTCATGGGCCTTTAGCCTTGGCCCATAGGCCTTTAGCCTTTGAGGCTTTGGGCCTTGGCCTCTCTCTTGCCTCCCTCCCTATAAGAAGACACACACACACACTCCCTCTCACACTTCAAGCTTTAGCTTCACACATACACACACACTCTCTCTCTCCCTCAAGCGGCAAGCCTCAAGGGCCAAGGTCTCAAGTTTCAAGCTCTCACACAAGCAAGCTGTAGCCTCTCAAGAAACACTCTCCCTCACACACTCTCTCTCAAGCTTCACACACACACACCCACCCATCCTCACACTCAAGTTCTCCCTCAACTTTCAAGGCTCAAGCCTCACTCACTCACTCTCTCTCTCTCTCTCTCTCTCTCTCTCTCTCTCTCTCGCTATCAAGTGACAAGGAGGCATCCATCATCCATGGCATCCTCCTCGTGGCAGTGGCTCTTCAAGTTCCAACTACCCGTAGAAGGACGACGGGATGGACATGGTGGGATGAGGTCAATCACATCCCATCCCCTCATGGAGGTGGTGCACAGCCATGGACATGCAAGCTTTGCCCGTATAGGCAAGTGGGTGGTACTGACAAAGTAATTTTTAAGTGCCGTTCCTACCCCCGTTCCCGTTCCCTACATATGGCCGTCCCCCGTCCCGTCCCCGTCCCCCGTTACCGTCCCCCGTCCCTTGTGACTATGTAGGCAAGCAATGAAATATGAGGGAGGCATGCTGGCTATATATACCTCTACATGAAGGCGGCCGACTGGTGATAAATATCTACACGACTGGGAGAAATACCCAGGACCATAAATGGGGAATAAATATGGGTAAAATACATGTGAGGGGTGACCAGTCCCTCAAACTAACATGGTCAGTCCTAGAGGCTAAAACAGGACACCAAATAGGAAGCCAGCAAGTAGGAGATGATATCTAACATCCCCTCTCAGCACCGGATGCTGAGCAAACTCCAAGAAGCCAGAGACGCCGTCCTCGATCAAAGATGAAAGACTGTAGAAATAGGTACCAAGAAAGCTCCACAAGCAATCTCCTCAGCAACTCAGCTACAAAAGCAACAGAACAAGCTCCCAGGTACACCGCTCCTCTGGAAGAAAACAACCATGTAGGTTGCGACGTGCTGCTCCAAATAATGGTTCCAAACCCAAGTGTAAGAACACTCCACGAAGTCGAATGTCGTGTATCCAACCTGGAGAAGGTATGAAAAACCTCATAACCAACCAAGATCAGATCCTGTAGATAATCAATCCTGGGAGAAGCAAACTACTCCTCACTGGAACCCTCAAAAGAAATAGAGTCAATCTACTCCAACTCTGTACCAAGAGTAGCCAAACGCTGTATAAAAGCATCCTCTGAAAAGGTCGGCATCGCAAGATGGAAAGACTCTGTAGAAATATGGGGTCCATCTGCTCAAACTCCATAACATGAGTTGCCCAATGTTGTACATAAGTACACGCCACTGAGGTGGGCATTGCAAGATGAAAGAACTCCACATCCCCCTCTGAAAAAAGAAATCGTCGGATTGATATAAGTCCAACCTGATTCTGATCCAAATCCAAAAAACTCTGGAAGTACCACTGTGCATGGTTAGCAACCACAGATCCAAAGCATCCCACCGGGTCCAAAAAACCATCCTCCAAAACAACAAGCCAGCATAACTGGCAGGGGGAGGGGCATCCTCAGAAGCATCACAAAGAGATGAAGAGATAGACTTCTCACAGTGAGGAAAGGAAGCAGGAATATAAACTGCATTGGCAACAAAGTCCTCAAAAGCTTCACAAATAGCAGAAGAATGCTCCAGAAGTAGAACCAGATCCCAAAAATTAGCAACAAATAAAAGATCCATGTGAAAGGATCACACCGCAAAAGGGCAAAACAAATACTGCAAAGAACACAAGCTCGGACAAAATAAACTCTGCTCAGGATCTATAAAAAGATCACTGCTCTCCTCCAAATAACTGTAAACTCCTGTCAAAAAAGAAAGTCTCCACAGATACAACACAGCTCCTGAAAATGATCCTCAAGTGAAGTAGCTGGAGAAGGGCCCCCCCCCTGAGTGTAGAAAACTCCTGTGGGAAGCAAAACGCAGCCAAAACACTGCTATCCAGCAAAAAAGCACTCCACCGTCAACACAAGGCAAGGAACATGTAGAAATCGGGAAACCGTGTAGGCCAGGAACAAAACACAGGTAGAGATGCTCCAAAATCAGCAAAACGCTGACTGAAATCTGAAATTCAGAATCCTCCTCAAGTACCAAACTGCCTCCAAAGACACAATCCAATCAAGAAACCCCCTCTGCAGGTGATCTGTGTCCACTGGAGAAGAAAACGCAGCCAAACAAGGGCTACAAACCTGAAAATTCAGGCCAACCAGTGTCCACACCTCCTTTGAGGAAAAACGTTGAAGAGAAGGTACCCTCGGGTCCAACAGATGAAGCCCAAGTGAAGGTAGAGCTACCAGCAAAATCGGTTCAGAAAACTGCAGTAACCATGGCTGCAAATCTGAAAACGCAAAGGTATAAGGGGCTGAATATGGAAACGTTGAGACCTCAGATCAAGAACTGTTGCAGAGAACAATCAAGGGGTGGGAGGGATGGCACAAGATAACCAGAAAGGATAGGCAAAAGGGAGCCTAGAGAGCTCCAAGATCAGGGCTGGGAAAGCAAGCCCAAACAGGCCAAAAACGCAGCCTGTTTGGGACAGCTATGTTGCTGTCCAGACCTGAAAAAAAATTGCTTGAGAACCCCTGGAAGGTGCCCCCAAGATAGGCAGGTATGCTGTCCAGAAAAAACACCCCTGTCAGGCTGCCTACAGGCTGCAAACTGACGCCCTGAAGAGAAGAAACTGCAGCCCACTGAAGTGGTGATGAATCAGCCCTTGAAAATCTGAAACGCAAGCTTCAACTGGAGAAAAAACGCAGATCTGTCCATGATCGAAAAAACGCAGATATGAAGAGGTAGAGGTAGAGGAGGAAGCATCCAACGCTGAAAATCACCGGCGCTTTGATACCATGATAGAATGTGCAGCGGAAGAAGGGAAAGTGGAAACACAGGAGAGAGAGTGAGAGAGAGAGAGATGGAGAGGAAACACAGGTGAGAACCTGCTCTCAATATCATCACCAAAAGGAATACATGTCCCGAGCAAGAGGGGAGAACCTCGTAAGTGAGGGACTGCAGCTAGACAAGCTAGGCAAGCAATGAAATATGAGGGAGGCATGCCGGCTATATATACATCTACATGAAGGCAGCCGATTGGTGATAAATATCTCCACGTTTGGGAAAAATACCTAGGACCATAAATGGGGAATAAATATGGGTAAAATACATGTGAGGGGTGACCAGCCCCTCAGACTAACATGGTCAGCCCTAGAGGCTAAAATAGGACACCAAATAGGAAGCCAGCAAGTAGGGGATGATATCTAACCGACATGGCCATATGCCGGGTAGATTTAAAGTGGTTAGAGGGCATTGGGAAGAAGTTGACCACCAAAACTTATAGCAAGCTAACAGAAATTGCATGCCTGGCATATGAACCCCCCACCAATATGTTGTTGCTTTATCTTCGAGTCCATAGTCAGCTCACATTGAAAATAGAAGAAAACACTTGCTTCCTTGGGACGGAGCACGTAGCTTAGTATTCCAAAGCCATCCCATAGGAAGAGGAAGGCAAAGTAGAAAACTTCCTTGAGAAGATGGAGCGCTCAGAAAAGCACAAAGGCTCAAAAGATTCAGACAGCTTCGAAGAAGGGGAAGAATAGGAGGACACGGATAACAAGGGGCACGATGAGAAGCAAGATGGTAAAGAAATACCAGATCTAGAGAAGACAGAGAAAGATTCCTAGGGCCAGCAAGATAAGAAACGCCAGCCAGAAAAAGGCCAATGCCACCTGTCTGGATAGGTCTATGCAAGAAATGCACAAGGCTAGAGAATGAGTCCCTATGCAGTGCTTAGGGCTGAAAGAAGACTCCTAGAGCTTCCACGCATGTGACACTGGGTGATGGCAAAGAGAAACCAAAGGAAGGGGAATATCTCGAACAACCTCAACAATTTGATAGTAAAAGCCCATAAAGAAACAACTACAAAGAAAGCAACGTAAGCCTTGCCACTGCCTCGACCAAAGAACATTGAGGATACCAAAAGCATTTCCAATGGGTGTTCACAAAAAAGATCGATGGCTAGAGCCCTCAATCCCATGACACACACTATTACTGGAACATGAGGAAAGTGCAAGAAAAGAAATTTTAGATGAGGAGGGGGAGCTGCTTAGAAACTCAGAAGTCAATCTTCTACAAAAGAGAGATTCTCAGGTATAACAATTTCATATACGCCATAGTCTGCCCACAAAGTGTATCTGAGAATCTCTCTTTTGCAACTCTAGACATCTATAAAATGGAGTTGCCTCTACTAAAAGAGTATCTGAAGTCACAATGGTAGTAGTGGAATATCAATCATTTAGAACATGAGAGGGCGGGCTACCACAAACTACTCAAGCAGAACTTTTTCACTAAAAGCACCTTGGAAAACCAGCCAGCTTGGAGGCTCGTGTGGTTTGCCAGAGGCTCCCAGTACATAAATACTTACCGCAAGGTACCCACCAACCTAACAAAGAATAGATTCACAATACGTGCCCATCAAAAGGATCTATTTGTGCGGCAGAAGTACTTTATGTAGCCAAGCAACAAATTCATTTTTTTCAACTTTCCAAAGCTACCTTCTCCGCCTACTTTCGTCGGGTGAAGCCATCACCGAACAATGGATACTTGAGGTGATGAGCATGTTTATAGATGAGCACAAAGAATTTGAAGACCTATATGTCCAAGTCACTTGTAAAATCTTCCACACATTGGCTACATGCCTCAAAAGATTTAACGAAGTGGAGCTCTCTCAAGGGTGGCACATTTATCATGAAATTGAAGTGCAAAAATTAGCCTTCTTCGATTTTGCCATTAGCCGGACTTTCCAAAGCTACCTTCTCCGCTACTGCTGTCCGGTGAAGCCATCACCGAACAATGGATACTTGAGGTGTTGAGCATGTTTATAGATGAGCAAAAAGAATCTTAAGACCTATATGTCCAAGTCACTTGTAAAATCTTCCATACGTTGGCTACATGCCTCAAAAGATTTAATGAAGTGGAGCTCTCTCGAGGGTGGCACATTTATCATGAAACTGAAGTGCAAAATTTAGCCTTCTTCAATTTTACCATTAGCCCGGCTTTGAGGCAAATGCATAGCTACTACGAGTGAGTTTGATACCTCCCATCCCATCATCAAAGGATGTTTATGACAAAAAATTTCCAGTGCAGCATGTCAAAGATTTTTCAACCTTTTTCTATCAATCCTGTGAGCTCAATCTTGGGAGCTTCTTCCTTCTTTCTTCTCTTGTTCTCTTCTTAATTCATGCATGCTTCTATGTTTATAATTGTCTTTGGCTATGGAATCTTGTTGAGTTACTTGCTTGCATGTGTGAGTGCTTGAGTGTCTGTGCGCTTGAGGTAAGCTTGCTTGATTCTTGCTTAAGACTAGCTATATGTGGAGTGAGAGTGACAGATTGGGGAGAGAGAGATGGAGTGACGAGGAGAGAGGAATCTTGCTAGCTTCTCCCTCATGTGATTAGATTACAGAGGTCTAAGCATTGGATAGATAAAGCTTGAGGATCCCAAAACCCTCATTGTCCGCACAAACTCGAAAGCCAAAAAGATCTAGGTGATGGGCTCAATACCTAGTACCACCCCAAAAATCGATGTCTCATTGGATCTCCCGACCAAAATACTAAAAGCACCAGGGTTCTACAAAGGAAACACCACATTTGGGTGCCGAGATTAAAGAAACTTTGTGCCCTGGACCCCCGTAAACACACCCTCATGTGGGTGTGGAGACCGAGAGCCATGCGACTCATGTGTGCCGACACCATCTTCAGAAAAGTTAAAAAGTCTAAAAGAGCTATTGGACTTCGAGCAGCAAAAGGCAGCACCTTGTTCCCATATCGTGGGATCTCCTACATGTAGAGAGAGAGAATCGCCTGTCTGGAGAGAGAGAGAGAGAGGAACCTGGCCCTGTTTCTATACGCCTCGCAGCCCTCGCTTGCGTCTCCTATGTCTCCCCCTCACAATAGCACTACCCTCCCTGTTAGATTCATCCACGCCAACATGGCCAAGAATAAGCTGCGGCCCTATGTTATGAGTAGGAACTACGAGTCTTGGGGAACAGAGCATGCCATCTCTCAAATCCCTTGCGTTCTGAGGCAAAACTCACCGTGCAGGACAGGGAGCTTTCGGCAACATGTGCTATGGTAGACGCATGTTTGCCCCGACCAAGATCTGGCGTCAATGGCATCACAAGATCAACATCAAAACCAGAAGAGGTATGCTGTAGTCTCTGCCATGGCTGCCGCTGCCATCCCGTCCCTTGTCGCCCCCACGGCCACTATTAAGAAGGTCCCCGAGGTGCCCCTAGTGTGCATTTCAAAAGCTTGATCACATCTTCCCCACCCTCTCATGGCTAATTTTGACCTATCTAGAATCATCAACTCTAATGAGATTCAGTTTGTCGTACAACCTACAAAGAAAGATGTGAGGAGACAAAAGAATGCAGTGAAGAACCTGGGCTCTCTTGTCAAGCTGAACCCATATGCAAAGACTGCCAGGGGGATGCAGCGGCTTGCCAAGTCAGGGATGCACAAAAGGCTTCAAGGGAGATGATGTTGTCAATTACTGCATTCTAGCTGATGAGCAAAAGGTGGGGCTTAACTATTTCAAAGGACTGCGTTCTAGCTGATGAGCAAGAGGTGGGGCTTATCTATTTCAATGGACTCTTCCATCGACGCATTTGAATGCTATAGATGCATGATGGATGGTGGGTGCATGGCACGACATGATCGTGATTTGCACTAGAAAGTATGCACTAGAAAGTATGGGCCACTAGCTCCATTGCTAAAAGATTTCTTAGATGCAGGAGCAAAGGTAGTGATTGCATCCTCACTAGAGCTCCATGTATCATTGGGCTTGAAGATGCCGTGTACAACACAAATTTTTGGGCCAGCTATATGGTTTTCATAACTCTATTCATGATTGTGATAATCCTGATGCTTATGCCACCATAAACAATCTGTTTATGAAGGTGATAAACTCCAACTTGATGTTGGGGCATGGACATCTTTGTAATGCTTCCATTCTTTCTGTCGACATCACCATGCTAGCAAGAAGATTGAATAGCCACCAACACCTCAAAACGAGCTCTGATCTATTTGGCCATGTCCGCTTATCAATGTTCTAGCCCACTTGGGTGTCTTAAAATTCTTCCATTCTTATGGAGAATCCAATCTCAGTCACACTCGCCTTATCGGATAGTCTTGTTACACATCAACTACCGATTTCCTATCTTAAACCATGTGTTAGAGTCGAACAAAGCATAATGAAAATTGTCGAAGAAAGCAGCATGTTGGGGTTTTCATCAAAAGAAGCTTTTACACAGGTCCACCTTTTGCCCAATGCCCAATGCCCATGCGCACCACCTATAATATATCCATGGGCTCTCTGCATGTAATAGACACATAGGCACTGTTCTTTCATGGACCTACATTGTTCCTCATCATCGACAACCCTCCAGGTACATTTTTGGATTGGGGGACCGTGGTGGGTGCAAGCCTGGCCCATGGTATGATGACCCATTGCCTGGACCTTCCTACAATTAGCAAAGACCTTCCATTTCTCGTCTTTGACTATCCCACCCATTTAATCCATCCTATCTCTAGTCCCAGCACACTCGACAACACCAAGTCCATCGAGCCACAAGAGACTGCCTAGCTCCATTGCAAGTGTGGGCATGTTCATGCGCAAATCCACTGCCATACCTCTAACAAGCTATTGATCTTAACTGCCTAATAAAATAAATTTCAAGTAAATATCAAAGAAAGAAGCAAAGAGAGTCAAAGAAAGCAATTGTGTCGGAGAAGATTTTGTTTGAAGAAATGCACCCACACAGGCATACTGTTTGTTGCCCATGCATGTCACCTACATATTTCATAACAAGCATCACAATTTTCTTTCACTTCTCGCATCTCGCACAGCACACACAAACACATGCACCTGTAATTAACCTCGTCAACACCAATCCTCCAGAGTCCAGGTACATCTTTGGATGGGGAGAACCATGGTGGTGGATGCAAGCCTGGCCCATGGTACGACCCATCGCTTGGAGAATCCTTGACCTTGTAGGTACCTCCAACGGGATTCCCTGCCTATATCCTCAACTCCAATTTAACATCAACAACACCTCGCTCTGGTCAATGTATTCGCCCCACAAAGAAGCTCAATGTCTAAGCATCACACTATGAGATCTGAGCATACTACCTTGTCACACCAAGTTGCCCTAGACCTCCATCTACCCATGTTCATCATTCCACGGGGTCCTACCTCTCCTTCTATCACTCACAAGGTGCGGATCACTTCTCCCCGTTACCTCATCTTGAAGGGTCCACACCACTCCCTAACCAACGGAGGCCCGCCGACATGAAGAGCCTCTACGTTTTCTATCACTTTCCATGCCGCCTCGTCACGCTGCCTACCATCAGGGTTGCGGAAAGCTTCACATCACCTTGTCCTATTATATTGCTACGGATCGATCTTGAACTAACCACTTAACCTCGTTCGTTAACAACTCCATGGTGTATCCTAGACCATCCACACCGTCCACTTCTCAACAATAGACCACTTCATCGCCGACGACTTGGGTGACAGGAGGATGCATCACCATTAGGAAGGGGGATATGTTACTCACTCCATTGGTTACTTGCCCAACCTATTGTACAACGCTTTAACATGGTTTTACCTGGCCAACCTACTGTATGGCGCTTTGTCATCATATCCATACGAACGGGCACTTATCTTTTACCTAGTTAATCACTCCATTGGTTAACATGGTTTTACCTATCCAACTTACCGTAAGGCGCTTTGTAAGACGGTGCTGGAATATATAAAGCAGTCTTACCATGAGTTTAATGTCAAATAGGAAAAGTCTACGGACTTATTGTACATAGTTGCTAGTAATAGAGGTCGAACCATTTTTAAGTTTGGTCGGCCTAGAGTGAAATCTAGTCACTTGTATAAAAAGTGCTTTGCTTCGATATGAACACAGGTCGAGAAGAGTAAGTGATTTAATATTATTCTCATCGTCTTCGATGCTTACCCGGATACATGCACATCACTTTCAAAGACATGATTGATACCTCTTTCTGTGGACGCCCCATCCGTATTTCAGACACTTTACGTAAGCTTCAGTATGAAGAAATCATTAGAGATTTAAGCTTGTCGACATGGCTTTCAAGCCTTAAGAAATGTTACGAGGACGGAACATCCAACAGGTAAGGGGGGATGTTAACCCCATTTTGAGCTTAACCAAGGCACTCCCTATTACAACTGGGAGTTGTATAATAAGTGTTACGTAACAACACTATAAAGCATTGTATATATTATGAGAAAAGACGACAAATGACCAAGCTTAGTAGATTGGAGTTAAGTCTAGACACCCAAGTGTGAATAACGGCCAGTTGTATATAAGTGAATTTCTCATAATGCAAAAGGACAATCCCCCTTTGTGCCAATTCAGTCTTGCCTATCTACTTACTCTTTGTGCTCGTCTTGTGTGTGTGTGTGTGTGTGAGAGAGAGAGAGAGAGAGAGAGAGAGAGTTGAGAGTAGTGATGCATGTCTCTCTTGTTTATTGTGAGAGAGTGAGCAAGAGTGAGAGAAGTGAGTCCTTACAAGTTGGTTGGAGGTGAATAAGGAGGAGATTCAAGAGATTAGAGCCAGCAAGCATTGGTGGTGCTTAGAGATCAAGGAGATCCTAATCTGTAAATAAGGTAAGAATCGTATGACAACTGCAGCCTATGTCATTGTTTGCCAGAATGGGTGAGCTTTATAGAGAGTAGAAATAGTCCATAACATGCGTGCACTTTCTACAAACCCTTTTACAATATTCGCTACCTAGGAAGAACCTAAATACTATGATACCAATGTAACATCTTAACTCCTATAAAACGCTAAGCTATAGAGACTAACGTTAATCACATGGGTAAAGATGGCAGTAAAGAGAAGTAAAAGGAGAGAATCTTTACCTATCCTACTCCTACCATATATTACCAAAACAGGATGTATATACAATGATTGTTCATATCTAGTCTAATCTAATTACTTGAATGATATGCATTAACTTCTATGCATGTTAACGAATACACTAGTTGCTCCATATGTTGCAAATTGTTGTCCCAAGATTACCTTTTAATGATCTAAAACTAAGAACTATTGTCTATTTGTTGAGACTGCTGAATTATGACTCTTGACCTCCCTTTATATAGAAATTTGATAGTAGATTGTATGTTGGTCGACCAACCCTTTTCAGGTAACAATATATTTTTAAAAATGTAATTAAATATGTTTATATTATGCTCAACTACATGTCCCAACCATTGGTGCATGTCCTTGGCACTCCTTGGTGCCCATTGGGCTACCAAAACTAAATATGCTCAACTACATGTCCCAACCATTGGTGCATGTCCTTGGCACTCCTTGGGGCCCATTGTGCTACCATAATTGCTCCAATTTGCCTATGATCTTCCTCTATTAACTTTGCCTTTAAAGCAATTGTAGGGAATAATCATGTCTATGTGGCACCCAATTACGGTGATTACATGCTTTGATACAAATGTAACATGACTACGGAAGCTACTTAGATTAACACTAGTTAATACTAATTTAGAAACACCAATCATAAGCAGATAGGCACGACTAGATGCTTTCTAACATGACTATGGAAGCTACTAAGATTAACACTAGTTAATACTGATTAAGAAACACTAATCATAGGCATAACAAACTGCAAGTACACAACATAGAAGACTAGATAGACCTAATCTATAGTGTGTAAAATGCCAAAATATGAATATATACACTGATCATAAACAGAGATTTATCTATGGAAGGCTAAGTAAATTCCACATGAGATGCCTTTGTTCCCTATGTGAAACTCTGGCTCTGCAAACCATGTCTCCCATATTGCGAGTGACCCTTGACCTCTCCTTTATAAGCATTCAACCTGGCTGAGAGCTGCTAGATGGACATCTCCACAGCTCCTTTGGTGTTGTTTCCCGCACACTATCCTGCCCATGTCAAGTCAAGAGCTAACTCTTAAGCAATCCTGAGAGTTACAAAATTAAGCATTTCCGAGTTGCTTTATATATAATCTAGTACTAAGCACCCAAGCTACCTAGTGCTTGTGAACTATGGCCAAACCATCTTACCCAAGTGGGTACGAATTAGGAAGCTGTAGCAATTACTAGTACATCTTTATGGGCCAAGTCTACACCACCGACAAGACAATTGCACCTTAATTCATGCCAATTAAGTGTATTCAAGCCAACTTAAGAAGGCAATTCGGATTTAAGATAAAGTAAGAATGGCTCTAATTCCAATTTTAAAAGACGAGATGAGAAAGACATAGCCAAGAGTTGTATGAGTGAAAGATGTAACAACGTTTGTGAGAGGCCAAAATGGCCTTTGAGACCAAGATGCATAAAGAATCCCTAGAACAAAGAAATAAAAGAAGAACTAGGCAGGTTTAACAAAGCATATCCCTGGATTTCAGAGAGATGCCCTCGTGTTGCATCTGTTCAAGATAGTTTGTTGCTTCCTAACCACACCCATGTTCTCACTATATCCTGCAATTAGTGCAGACCATCAGACAGTCTCCAACTGGAAGCTTGCCAAACAGCTCCTGGGCATGACACATATAACGCTACATGATGCTGCCAGCAAAATGTTGCCTTTCCAAGCTCATCATATGTGTCTTATTGACCATGGTACTGCCCACAAGGTGGTCTCTTTCCAACCCTTGTCTGGCACCTCAGCATGTATTTCTTGGCCCTTGTGTGCCGCACGCTTGCAAGTTTGCAAACAAAAACAACAGCATTTGGAGAGAGGTCAAATTGCAGCTTTTCAAACAGCTGAGTGCTTCCTCATCCCTCATTAAGCCTGCATACCACGAGACAAAAAATTCAAGCTAGAAGCATGCCACACTCCTTGTGTTTTTGTAAGCAAGCCACATTTGGCATGCATATCAGCCAAGGTGCTGCCAACAAAAAGGTTTCTTTCCAGCAATTCCTTTTTAGCAATCTAGCATGTATACTGCCACCTCTTTCTAGATCTTTCAGCTTAGCACAAGCCTTCAGTATAGTGTGCCCGCTAGTGTGAACAGGCATATCGATACCTCTGCGTTTTTTGGACCATAGCGTGAGACCCCACATTTGATATAGCATGAAATGAGACAGTTCTAGGAGGACTTGTTCATCAGAGACCTTCTCAGCATCATGGATGCTTCCAACATCCACCAACATCGAGACGAGGTCGTTCCCAAGCCAGGAATGATGTCCCAGCCCACTCTTGCACATGTAAGCACAGGGCATCTGCATAGTTTCTCTTGTTTCTGCACTTGTGCAAGATGCCTGCAAAGTTCTCAATTGAAGGCTACCCTTTCCGATGAAGCTAGTGTGTCCTCTATGCTAATCATTTCTCAACCACTACTGCTGCTGTTCTTACTCACTTGTTATAGTGCTTTTCAAGTTCCCTCAATCACACAGGCTTTTATATTCACCGTCTTTATCCCAGCTGGCATTGTGCCAGCCATAGCAACTACTTCGTAAGGAGGTATTTAAAACCAGGCCCCTTCGGTATCTATGAAGACTTATTTAACTGAGCCAGAGTGGGGGCAGAGCAGCTTGCTTTTTATGTTTGCATCTCATATGCAGAAATGAAATGTAATATTTTCTTAATTTGCTCTTCATTTGCTCCTCCATTGTAAGGAGCCGCTGAAAAATTCCTTCCATAGGTGCTCAGTATGTGCTGGTGAGAACCCTGCGGAGGGGCACAAGACCATGTCTGCCATCTAAGGATAGAGGACTGCAAAGGATCTTTGAATTGCCATAGCTGAGCCTCGTCTATACCAAGAGTTTCTTAAAATTGGAAAAATTAAGTTATTTGTAAAGATTTCAGAAAAGGTATACCTTGCCATACACACCTACAATCCCCACACAAAAAAGCAAAGCCATCCAAGCATACTTCCCCTAAAGCATAGCTTTGATAACGCACACAAAATAGCCAACACTAATCAATACCATGACATGAAACAACTTATATGCCACAAATGGCAGGCCTGTGGTGGTCCCTACACTAGTTCCCCAAATGCTCCGTTTCACTCGCCACATGTGGACTATAGTGCATTTACACAATTTCAACATCTGGCCAATTACATGCCTTTCAATGGATGGCTTGAGCACGTATACCTTCTTGTTTCCCATGTTTGTACATTCAAAGCATCAGAATTACTGTATACACACACTTAGTGAAGTTTTTGAACAATTGCATATGAACTGAGCAACAATACATAAAAGTAAGACAATATCACTGCAGCAAGTAAAGAACAAGAGCAACAAGCAGCACAAGAAGACCTCTTGCAATGCCACAGGCGTTTGGACTCTTTGATACACAACAATATTTCATACCCTTTACCACATATGTACCTACATTTGTAAATAAACTCCCTCCTCTACAGCCCATGGTAAATGCCATTCATCTGTGCTTAGACTCTATACATTCCCATACACAAGTAAATCGAGAGAGAGAGAGAGAGAGAGAGAGAGAGAGCATATAAGATCAATCATTCACAAATGTTGTAGCAATAGAGGCAGGCAAAGCCATAGGAGAGGATGCCATCGGAGGAGGAGCAAGCGCCTTTCCATGCGATTCATAAGATCCCGGCAGGAGGCAGGAGACAGTCTTAATGTGCGAGCGAAGCACGTGCAGCTGGTGGAGAGGAATCCGGGCAAGGCAATCAAGCTGTTCCAGGCGGCCATTGATGCCGGTGACTATGTGGAGGCCACTCACACCATCTCTTCCTTCCACTCCTGCTGCTTCGACACCCTCGACAACGTCCTCCTCAACCTCTACAAGACCTGTGGTCGCTTGGACGACCAAATAGCCCTGCTCATCCAGAAGCTCAAGCCCTTCCACAACGGCAGAGAGAGAGAGAGAGAGAGAGAGAGAGAGAGAGAGAGATTTTTCAGTTTTTCTACATGTAATTTTGTTTTCACTTGGGAGGCCAACATCCCCCTTTCAGGAGGAGGATTTGACAGTCATACAGTAGAGGTGGGATCCTCTACTGTATGAGGTGCCAGATCCTTTTGCTGAGGGGGGTTATGCTGGCCTCCTAAGTTAACACAAATGGGAAACGAACCAAGACCACCTGCTCTTAAGGCAAAAACTTCCAAGTCTCTGTAGACCAAGAAGCTGCGAGGCTTCTTGGTGAACTTACCATAAATTTCAACTGTTTCCACCAAAAAGAAGAAGAAGAAGAAGAGAGAGAGCATATAATGTGCAAACACGACAAAGTTTAATTCGAGTGCAATTTTTCTGCATGCCAGTAAAATACATGTTTAGGCAGACTGAAAAGTGATGATAAAAAAAACCAAGCCACCCTTTCTCACAAACATAAAACACACAAGAAATTCCGTCGGAGCTCCCAGCAAAATATGGCCAAAAGGCTCACAACAGTTCAGGCTTCCAAGTCAATGAAAGGGAGCACACGACCAAGAATAGCAAGCAACAGACATCTTGGTTTTATTCCAGTTGCATCCATTCATAGAGGAGTTCAGCTAAGTCTCTCTGCCATGGTGAATGTGCATTTGCTTATAGATTTTCTTTGATCGAGTCTTCCTTTTGACTGTTAGGCACAAAACTACTTGCCTTACCAACACCTTTGACTATTAGGAAAACTCTGATGATGCACACAAAAGTTTGCTCCACACCATCTGAGCAAATTCTGCAAGCTTGACAGAATGCCCATGCAAAAGGAGCTGCACAATTCTCTCATTTCCTTGAGCTGACAATGGTGATCTGTTTCGACAAACTTCAGAGGTTGTCCCTCAACCATCATGCACCTAGCAGTTGCAATGGAGAAGCAGTGGGCTCTTTCCATATCGTGCAACCTGATCGCTCAGGTGGCCAGTATCTATACACAGATCGTCCTAATATGTTCTTCACTGGCAATGGTCCCCTATCACCAAAGCAAAGCAACAAACAAAACATGAGACTCAACAAGAATTTGAAAAGACATACTCAAGGCACACTCTATTCTGGAGACTTGATGAAAGAGGAACGATGCTTACCATTCATGAGAGTCATTGCTGTGATTGCGGTTGTCGCCCATAACAAAGACACAACCTTTTGGAACATACTGCCGTTAATGAACACATTCATACAACACATTGTCATGATGGATCAGAAGATAACAGTTCGTCAAGACAAAATGAGACACTTGGAAAAAAAAATCTAAAAACTAACCATTGAACTCATCTCATATGCAAGGGGCTCTGCAATGAAATCTTCAACACGAGCAATCCCATTCACAACAAGTTCACCATTTCGCACCTGGAAGAATGGAACAGTAAGGTACATATTTAGCCTAAATACCTTTATCTGCCCAACTCTCCCTTTCTTAGCCATGCATGCTATGTTCAAGCTGCCTGTACAGCCTGCAGGAATCTACCACAAACATGCCCTTAAGCTGGTCCCAACAAGACACATAGGGTGGATTCACAAACTACCACCGCATCTGGACCCACCTAG
This sequence comes from Cibotium barometz, assembly GCF_041138505.1. Classification (NCBI taxonomy): domain Eukaryota; kingdom Viridiplantae; phylum Streptophyta; class Polypodiopsida; order Cyatheales; family Cibotiaceae; genus Cibotium; species Cibotium barometz. Next base: position 35,333,358 of record NC_141048.1, on the reverse strand, counting down.
ATATTGGGTAGCTCTTGGACGCTGCCCTCTTTTTGAGTGGGTCTTGACGCAGTTGCTGCCCTACAACTTAGCCCCTTCTCTTGGTAAAAAAGTGGGCGGGTGGCCTTTGTAAAATGGCCCTTTTCTTCTTTTGTCATCAGCCTTAACCCCAAGCTGGTACACTCTGCCCCCATCAAGTGCATCCTCAAAGTAATATAGAAGAAGAAGACTTCACAACAAAGAAGTGACTTAGAAAGGCATACATACCTCAACTGAGTCCCCTGCCTTTGCTACTACTCTTTTGATGAAGACGGCACCTGCATTGTAGCCTTGCTCCTGTACATAAGACGAGGTACATCATCCCCACAGTATGCAACTTGGGACTTTCTAAAAGCGAAGAATATGGGAACAAAACACACCTGCAGGGCTGGAGGAACCTTGAAAAGAACAATATCATTGATTTCTGGCTCCCTTAAATAATAGGACACCTGAAAACCACCATGTAGCCCCATAAGTTGCAATTAAAATAAGTCATTTGACGATAACCAAACTCAAAGAGATGTACCATATGGCATAAACATGCCATGTCCAACACTAATCATGTGTATCACTGATTGAATGTATAAAAATCACAAATATTATCTGCATGGACCCAGTCGCATGCTCTTGTAACATGCCTGTATCTGTTAGTTTAGCTAATTTTTGCAGTAACATGCGCACATGAGAAGCTCACCTTTTCTGCAATAATCCGATCACCAACTTCTAAGGTGGGGAACATGGACTTAGAAGGGATAAATCTGAGTTCTGCTATGAACCATCTAAACATGGTTGTCAGCATGTATGTCGGCATTATAACTTTACTTCCACTGGCAGGCAAACTGATCTGGGTTCGCAATTTAAGGTTTTCCCAGCGAGACGGGAAAGAATTCACTGCTGCCTGGGCAGTGTCTCCTTGGGATTCTTTAGCCACAGAGGGGGAGGTAACATCGGCATCTTTGGTGCTCACAGATGTTGCAAAGCTCACAGATGGTGGTATGCAAGGGCCTGCAGACGTTGTAAAGCTCTTCCAATCGCCTCTGGATGAGAAAACCCTGAAATACTCATGACAAGGTAGCCATTTGAAGGCTTGGAAGGGGGGCAACCGAGAGCAGTTCGGCATCACAGAGAAACCTAACTTGGGGGAGCTCGCCTGGACAAACGTACCAAGATAATGCGAAAGAGAAGAAGAAGAAGAAGAAGCAGATATCTTCTGCAGAGTTTTTCCAACGCTGGAACCCTCAGGGATGCAAGAGTACGACCTGTGCTGCTGTACAACCAGCGATCCCAACTCTTTGTTGGGAGAAGCTAGCGTTCGGGCATCAGGGTCAGCAAAACGTAGGGTTTTGCTTGCTTGCGAGTTTGCAAAACCTAGGGTTTTTCTGGCCTGTGGGTCTGCGAACCCTAGATCGTGAAAAGCCCTGATGAAGTCTTTTTTACATCGATCAGCAGCAGCAGCAGAAGAAGAAGGTGCCGATGATGAGAAGGCCTCCCCCTTTGCTGACGATGATGATAGAGCTTCGTAGGGTTTCCTGATGCCGATTTCGACCTGCGAAGAGGTGCAGATACGCAGCACAGAGGCGACGAGAAGAGAGGGCCGTAAGGCCACGGCAGCTACCTGGGTTGCCATAAAGCAGAATTTTCGAAGAGGACCGAAGAAGTGACGATGCAGAGTGGTGAACGGGGATCCCTGCTGGCGATCAGAGCTCAATGCTTCTGTGGGCGAGACATGGCGGGTAGATTCAAGGTGGGGCGGAGGAGGCCTGAGAGGAATCGGAGAAGACGAGGAAGCGCAGCGGTGATCGCAGGAGCAGCAGAGACGATGAAAGAAAAGAGAGAACTGAGAAAAAATCAATGTTTTAATACATCATTGACTTTTATTATTATGTTATTAGTATTATCTGAATTTTGACTTTTCAAATAGCACATGCCTTCTTACGCTCTCCCCTAGGGGGTTGTTCCCACGGGCTGAGAGTGCTCCTAGAATCTATTCATGCTTGGAGTCTTACACATGGGAGCGTCCAAGCCCCAACGTGGGCTCCCAGAATCTATTCATGCTTAGAGTCTTAGACATGGGAGCGTTAATGAAAGTGTGGCCAAGTTTTGCAAAGGAAATGTAATTGTGCCCTAGTACCTACATTTCGAATGGCCAAGTTGCATCTAAAGCTCCCATGGCCAAGTTTACGTGGCCATGGAGAAAAGGCCTTTACCATTCTTGACTCAACTCCTATGCAACAATCCTGAACACCTAGTGGTGGTGGGTGCTTCTAATGATTAAGTTCATGCACATGGTGTTTTTTTAATTGATAATACCCAATTATTTTGGCAGGTCTTCCCTTGAAGGTTAAAATGGCTTTGAAGGCCTCTAAAGCCTTCAGATTTCAGCACTACCCTCTTTCTAATGTAGGGTGACTTTGCCACTTTCCTCCTTCGTCTCGTGCTTCTATGCACGAGCCCTCTATGTTGAGCTCCATCTTCAATTCCCTTTCCTCTCCTTCTTGCCTACAACATGGAAGGGGATTCACCATTTTACATGGAGAACGATTCAACCTTCTCTCGAGGAAAAGAAGGGGGAAAGGAGCGAGGGCGGTTTAGTCTCCATAGAGTTGCAAAAGGTTTTTAATACATCAAGAGAAAAAGGAGAGCAAGGCCTTGTAGTAGTGGTCATTTTTGTAGGGAGGTTCTTTCATCAAAAAGCATTTTTTGCTAACCTTTTGCTAACCTTTCATTGGCCATGGCATGCTAAATAGCAAATATCTACCTCACTTTAGCGCCTAATTCTATATTCTTGGTGGATGAAGATGGTATCTTCTACATAGTTGTGGAGAAGCTTATGGGAAAGACTTGTAGCCATTAAAAGCTCTTACTTCATAATAGATCTTAAGTTATGGCATGATTATTATGAGCCTTAATTGAATAATTTAGGAATCAATTGGATTAGAGTTGAAAATGCTATTTTTGCATGATGATCATTTAATAAAAGGTTAAAATAGCTTTAAATGTTCTGCTAATTAGAGTCCTTTAGGCTTGGCATTAAGTGTTCTCCCTTTCCTTTCATGTTGTCATTGATCCCTTACTAAGATTCCACTTTGGTTAATCCACTCTATAGTCTCCATTGATACTCATATGTACACATGTGGATGTTACATTCCCGTAACGCCGCTACGGGCGTTACCACAAGAGGGGACGGCCTCTGGCTCACCACCCAGCCATAGAGGAATAATGAGGATTGCCCCTCATCCCCTAGGCTATATAGTGTGTGGCCTGCCGTCCACACTAGCCTGGCCGTCCATGACTCCGCATGGGCGTCCACTGAACCCCGGACATGGCCATCCGGTCTGCCGTCGGTCACAGGCATTACAGCCTACGTGACATTACCCCCCCCTTAAGAAGAGTTTTCGTCCTCGAAAACAAACTGGGGAAACCTTTTGGAAATTGCACTACGGCGTTCCCAGGTAGCTACCTCCTCATCCCTATCTGTCCATTTAACAAGTACCTCCTGGTACACTTTATGTCGGGTTTGTCTGTCATGATATTATAGAATCTTTTCAGATTCATGTGGTATCTTTGGTGGCTCTATCAAGTCCACCAAAATCTCTGGAGAAACTGCGTTCTCTAACCCGTGAACTGATTTCTTCAGTTTACTGACATGGAAGACAGGATGAACTTGAGAACTCTCCGGTAACTCAAGTTTGTAGGCTACGTCCCCAATCTTCTTAAGGACCTTGAAAGGACCGCAATATCTAGGAGAAAGTTTATCACACTTTCCCGTTTTCATGGTTGCTGACTGCGCAGGAACCTTTAAAAATACAGTCACCTTCTGCAAAGGTCACCTTTCTTCGTCCTTTATCCGCATAAGTTTTAGCGCGATCTTGAGCGCTACGAATGCTCTCTCGTGCGGCTCTGAGCATATCATTCATATCTTCAAGGAAATTCTTGACAGATTGAATCTTCTCCTTTTCTAGGCCTACAGCCATCGGAGATCTCGGCTGAAAACCATACATCAACATGAATGGTGTAAATCCAGTCTCGCTGAGTGTTTGGAGCTGTTATAGGCAAACTCCAATAAGGGCAAGTACTCTTCCCAATTAGATTGCTTCTTACTATCATAAGAACGCAACATATCCTCTAGAATTTGGTCAACTCTTTCAGTTTGACCATCAGACTCCGGATGATCTGCCGTACTCATACTCAGAGTAGTATCCAACTTTTTGAAGACTTCCCTCCAAAAATGACTGTTGAACTTTCTATCTCTATCCGACACTATATCTGCGGGCAGGTCATATAGCTTGTAGAGATGTTCAATAAAGAGTTTTGCCAACTCTGGCGTTTTTACAGTTTTCTTCGTGGCAATAAACTTTGCCATTTTAGTTAACCTGTCCACTACCACCCACACCGAGTCATTCCTTCGACTCGTCTTGGGTAAACCGGTAATGAAATCCATAGAAATGTTTCCCATTTCCCTTGAGGAATCTCCACCAGTGGACGGAGTAGTCCTCCAACCTTAAGACGTTCATGTTTATTGACCTGGCACTTACTGCATTTCAGCACATAAGTTTGGACGTTCGTAAACAAACTAGGCCAATAAAGCTATCTTTTTACTAGTGCATAGGTCTTCTGAATCCCAGGATGACCCGCACTTCGACTATCAAAACTATACCCCGAAGGCTCGGCTAGCCTCTCCGGACTATCTCTTGCCTCGCTACCCGCCGTACCTACGGCCAGTTTTTCCGGACTAGCATTACGTGCCGGCGAGGAAGGTGGGCGCGGCTGTGACAAAGTGCGTGCACGTACAGCACGCCAGACCTTTGTAAAGACAGGATCATGCTCACACAAGTCTTGATTTGGTATTTCAACCAAAACCTTAAGGCAAATTTCATGCCTTGATTTTGCATCATGTCATTAGCACAGAAGCTAATGTACTGGAGAGCACTCTAGTAGCGCAAGCTCTTAGACTATGCTACTAGATATTTGTAGACTACGCTACCATGTTGCATTACCAACTTGTTAAAACTTCTCCTTGGAAAGCTCTACGGCCATAGGAGAAATAAACTAGAGCCAATCTAATCATGCATCACAAGGATTAGTTCCAAAGTTGAGAGATACTTTCTCTCTTAGAGTAACATCTTTGCACAAGCATATGCTCTAGAATCTTGTTGAGTTTCTAACTACCATCAATCTACGGATGGTTAAACTCCACTCTAACTCAGAGTAAATGTAACTTTGTGCTTCATTGTTGCATATTATTACCCTTCATAAGTGGTTACACACTTATGAATTATTTGGGTGGGTTGTACCATTTATCAAGAAAATTCCAAACTACTAATAACCACATTATCAATCCACAGATAATGACTGAGCTTGCTGCGAAGCCATAGGTTGCTAGATAATTGATGGTAATTACACAAGCCCAATGTCTCATTACATCGTACATTCAATATAAATGCAAACATCACAGTACTTCGTGATGATGAACTCAGGAATTTCATCCTATCCCTGTTTGGTGTTGGTATGAAGTATAACTATGAGAACATTATTTGCTGCCTCCTCATTATAGCGGCAAAGCTACCAACCCATCACAGGTGGCAATCTCTACCAAGCTATAACCAATGACAAGCAAATAAACGAGTACTCTTGTAAGAACTTCATAACCATATCTCACACCAGACTCATAATCACTACGGATTAAATGCCAGGGCTTGCAAAATTGAATGTTATCTGATAGGTAGAGGGGATCATCAAACTACGGATGACCTCGACAACTCACTATAGGACTAGTGATGTGTAACTTTTAAGTTACTCCACTCTCCTTGCTTATTCCATACCATCGAACAAATCGGTCCCTTGATTTGAGCAACGTCAACATATTTATGAGTACCTCGATACTCATGGATTGTGGTTCGGTAATTTAAAATGTTGATCTAGAGTATCTTTCACTCGAGGATCTTAATTTTATTAGCAGCTATGTATTAGTAGTGAGTAACTACGTACCCACTATCATCACACTAGTAGCTCCATAATACTAGTCTGTGAGTAACTCCATACCCAATGGCGTACCTCCCCCGAGTGGGAGTACCATATACAACCATCTATAACAAGATGCTTAAGTCACTTGTGCTAAGAAGTGACTACACAAATTGACCCCTCCATTGCACATTGCAGTACAATTTCTGGTATTACAACACGAATTTTTGGACGTCCTTATCATAGAGGTCAACTTAAAAACTAGTGCATAGGTCTTGTGGAGTCTCGGCTGACCTAACCACACCACTGGTGACTTCCTACAAAAAATGTGGCGCCGAAGTCACCACCTATGTACTTTAACTCCATAAAGTACATGGTCTTCATCTATCATCTATGGAAAGTTGTAAAACATTCCTGCGAGATGGATTTTTATCACCCTAAAATTATTGTGCACTATTTTAGTGTGAAGAGCTTTTTTCCTGGGTACCATGGTTCACCCCAAGCTCATCTGTTGCTAAATTCTCCGATTTAACAAAAGATATGTTTGCCTCCGAACATTCCAGTTCAGCCCCAGACTTTGAGTTTACTTCTTAACGCTCCGGTTAAGTCAAAACTCACCAGATACAGTAGGATTTATTACTAAGCTCTCCGGCTTAGCCTTCTATCCTAACTCAGCCCGAGTTTATGTACACTCCATATGTCAGATCCGATACTAACAACAACCAGGCTCATCTGGAGTGAGATACTACTCACTATTGCCATGTAAAACCTTATTAAATCCTAGAAATGCTCCACTCATTTCCCAGGGGTCATACGACTTATAGGGTTTACACGCACATGAACTTTGTAAGCAAAATAGCCTGTCATGCAATATTACAATTGCTTATGTAGGAAGTAATATATTTCCCAAAATCATATGGTAGCAACTAAAATGTGCTCACAATCGCACACTTATGTTGAACATAGGCAAGGACATAGGCAAGACTACGCTTGCAAAATGCTATAGGGCGTCCCCCATGCATGAAATTGTCCAACCAAACTAGTCTTACTGCTAACCTCTAGATTTAGATCACTCCGGAACTAAATCACTCTGTTAGCACTAGCACACCATCATGGTCTTGCTACCTAGAGCTTCTCCGAACTCTGTAACTAGGTTTTATCCCAACTTATGGCTATATTTTGTAATTTTTAAAGTTCAAATTTTATCTTGCACACTTTATCACTACGGACAAGTGTACATACAGTCCTGCCAAAGAGTCAAGTTACATGCACAAGCCTTGGCGTCCCATTCCACCAAGACTACAATCGATTCCGTGAGAATTTGATGTCCCATACCATCAAATTACCACCAAACCAATTGATGTGACATATAAAAAGGCTCTTTCCCCCCTCGAAAGATCACCACAAACTCTCGAGCAGTGGGATGTCGACGCATGGCAATAAAAAGAAGAGAAAACCATGCTAGTGAGTTTAAGAATAGTTCTCTTCGATAAAATTTTATAAGGGCATTGAGCATTACATCTCAAGACTATACCCCTTCAGATTTACCTTTGATTTTTACAAATCAATCCTAAATCTGCTATTATATCTAGACGTATGCTAATCCCTCAGATTAGTACTCCTAGATAAACCATTCAATTGAGTACTGCTAGCCCCTTTATCCCAAGTAATACACACCTTAGGGATTACTTTGACAAGGCAATCTACGTGACTAAATCAAACTAGTCACCACTTTCCAGGCCCAAGTAGTGACACTATTTTGTTACTTTTAACAAGGGCCAGCTTGCCTCTACGGACCAAAGCCTTTTGTTGCTACAAACAGTAAGCAACTTGTTTGGACACAAGTCATAACCACATCAAGACTACGCTTGTACATGGTTCTCATTTGCCAAAGATTATCACAATCTTCTAGCATCTGTTAAAAGATTGTGAAGGGTTATGAGCACTACGGCTCAATTAGGCTTACCTTGATTTCTCATGATAAGCACTCCGTCTAAATTGGGCACAACTGACGCCATTGCCGGTCTTCTTAGCCCAAGTAAACACACCGCGGTTTCACATTTACACTATAGCCAAACTACGTGACTTTTATGGTCAATACTAAGTGTATGCTCAGCTTAAATTTAGTCTCTCCGAACCAAATGTGTGATCACCACATGTGTTATTCTCGCGGCGCTACGGCCATAGACGTGTTCACTAGGTACAACGGCCATAGAACGGCTCTCTTTCGAAGGATTCGGCACTACGTTCGTGGGATTTGTCTCTCTCTCTTAGCACGCGGCGCTACGGCCGTGTGCGGTGGGTCTCTTTCGTGGAAAACGGGCACTACGGCCACACGACGCGACGGCCGTGTTGGGTTTGGTTCGTGGGGTGTACCGTTGTTTTGTGTGTTTTGTTTTGTTTTTAAAAAAATAAAATAAAAATAAAACAATAACGGGCCGGGCCGACCCTCGCCGCTTCGGGCATGGCCGCCCGCCGGTGGGGAGTGTCCTTAGGGCCGAGTCTGGCCGCCCGTTTTGCCAGCTGTGCGCTGGGCATGCCCATATGTGGTATCAAGGGCTGGCCGCCCGTTATTTTCCTTATTCATAAAAATGAATGATGAAAATATATTAAAAAAATAAATGGTGTTTTTTTTTCAGCGTTTGTTGGGCTGGTGGCTGGCCGTTGTTTCGCTGGCTGGCCGGCGCCGCCGCTTGGCTGGCTGGCTGCCGCCGCGCCTGGGCTGGCCGCCGCCTAGGCTGGTTGGCCTGGTTGGTCTATCGAGGAGCAGCAGCATTGAGCATTGCATTCACCTCACACACCCGCCATCGTCGCCTGGCCTTGCTGGTCGCGGAGGTCATCAGTCAAGTCTTCGCTCCCCCAGGCTAGTGGGGCTAGTGTTCGCTGGGGCTGCTCTTCACCCCTCCCACATTAAACGTGGTCTTCGCCCCCCTCCAGGCTCTACACACAGTCTACGGGTGTCTAGCCACACCATACGTGGTCTTCGCCTCTCAACGCATGCGGTCGCCTAAGGTTGGCCACGCAGCCATCGCATTCAACAGCTTCATCTTCAAAGCGTGGCTGCTCTTCGCCCCCACGCACAGTAGTGGGCTCTCGCCCCCCCCACTCCCACACACAGCATACAGATAGGCGATTCTCTCCTACGAAACGAATTACAATTTCAACGCAGAGAGACAAAACAAAACGAATTTCGCTTACCTCCATTACTTGCTGTGTGTGACGGGGGGAGAGAGAGAGAGAGCGTGTGAATTCTTCCCTTCCATTCTTCCATGGCCGCCTCCCTCCACACCCTCCATTCGAGATAAGGATAAGGAGATGAATGGTCGAAAACCATCGAGTGGGCTCCGGTCCCCCGGTCACGCGTGGGCTCTGACAATCCCATCGACAAGTGTTACATTCCCGTAACGCCGCTACGGGCATTACCACAAGAGGGGACGGCCTCTGGCTCACCACCCAGCCATAGAGGAAGAATGAGGATTGCCCCTCATCCCCCAGGCTATATAGTGTGTGGCCTGCCGTCCACACTAGCCTGGCCGCCCATGACTCCGCATGGGCGTCCTCTCCCACTGAACCTCGGACATGGCCATCCGGTCTGCCGTCGGTCTCACAGGCATTACAGCCTACGTGACACTGGATTTGTTAATAGAATAATATTTTGAGCTAATTTGGACACAAATTTTACCATGCAAAAGAAATTAGAACTACTAGAAAGCTAATAAGAATGCCTAGACTTGTTTTTTCATGGCTTTAGGTTGAGCCATTGATTATTAACAAAATTGGCTTCCATGCTTCAAATGAAGTGAAAGAATAAGGAAATAAAAGATGTGACTATTGGGCATTCTAGTGGGGTTTGGCATCACCATGAAGTGTTGTTGGTGATGGATTCAAGGGCAAGTTCAATCATTGGTGGGGAATGCAAATCTCATAAGCCAATAAAAAAAGGTCCCATCCACATTCTTTTTTCCTATGCTTTATACTTTATGGCTTGTTGGAGACCATTACAACAATGTTTAAAGAAACTAATTCACCTCTCTAGATAATTTTGTGGAGTCAAATAAAATTACACAAGTAAGGTGGGAAACCTATACAATGGCTAGAGCTCAAGGAGATCTCAAGGTGGCAAACTCTATCTGGGTAGCCAACATATTGGCTACAAAGCACACCATCAATGCTTGGTTAAACCCATAGAAGGATTGGAAAAGACATTTGCTAAACTTGGATGTTTCCCTTCTTCAGATGAAGAGCTAACGGGGTAGTCCAAGTTCAATTTTACCCTTGTATGGGTGAGTTGGTGCGGATGACATCACTTAGTGTGCCCCTACCTTTAAATTTAGGACCCTTAGAATGAGATCAGACTCATATCAGTATTAGGATCTATTAGGATTATTCTAGTCATCAACTAGTCTTGGAGTCAATGCACCTTCAACTAAATCTAATTTTATTAACAAGACTAGGCTCTATTAGGATTATTCTAGTCATCAATTAGTCAAGTAGTCTTGGAGTCAATGCACCTTCAACTAAATCTAATTTTATTAACAAGACTAGGCTCTATTAGGATTATTCTAGTCATCAATTAGTCAATTAGTCTTGGAGTTAATGCACCTTCAACTAAATCTACTTTACTTAACAAGACTAGAGTCAATGCACCTTCAACTAAACCTACTTTATTCTAGTCACAAGATTAGAGTCAATGCACCTTCAACTAAACCTTCTTTATTCTAGTCACAAGATTAGAGTCAATGCACCTTCAACTAAGCCTACTTTACTTAACAAGACTAGAGTCAATGCACCTTCAACTAAGCCTACTTTACTTAACAAGACTAGAGTCAATGCACCTTCAATTGACACTTTACTTAATAAGACTCTTGGTTCAAACATTTATAAGCATGCATAATAGGTAAGGACACACATAGCAAACCATTGATGATATTGAAGTAATGGTACAAGGGATGCATCATATTATCAAGTCAACAAGTTGAGTGATATAAATCTTACTACATAGAGTGTATGGTAAAGAGTTAAATGAATGACTAACAACAATGGTGATGGATGGTAACAAATTAGTTTCCATGATAACCATAATAACAAGCTAAAATTAATAATAAAAAGAGTAGTGTCCTAATGACCAATAACAACTTACTCACTGGGTTCTCTCACTTTACAAGTGCGGCAAGGCAACTCGTCCTCCTTATGCGGGCCTTAGATTGATAGAGGACATGTCTATACCCATTGGGTGAATTCACTATACCCATTGCTTCACTTTACAAGTGAGACAACCTTGTCCTCCTTATGAGAGCTCTTAGATTGATAGAGTATATATCTATACTCATTGGAATAAGGATGATGCTGCCTAGGTGGGGGTAAAACAATTAGAAGTAGGTGGATAATGCATTTTATTACATTGGGTTCTTCTAACTCTATCAAATGTAGCATTTCCACATGGAATTGCTATGCATGTCCTAGCAAGACTCCTCCTCCCACCTAAAGGCGCATTCATCACATGACTTGTGCTCACCAATTTGATATCTATAGCTGATTCCCTTAGCTAGCCTCTTGATTTGATGGGTCCTATTAGATAACTTGGTTATCCATAGTTTATCCTTTCAACCCATTCTCATATTTCTCCTCCTCTATTTTTAACTTTCTTTTCTCCTCTCTTTGGTATTTTGGGTTGGGAGGAAACATTTTGCTTTGGAAAGGCTACCTAGACATGCTTGTCTCATGCTTCCCTTCCTCATCTATCCACAATCCTTGTTGTCTAGGAGGGTAGACTCTTGGTTTCGAGGTTCTTGGCTTAGCTTCCTCCATTCTTCTTGTCCTTCTCCCTCCCTCAAATACGTGCTTCCTCCTCTATCCACCATCCCTATTGTCTAGGAGGGTAGACTCTTGGTTCTACTTTTTCTCCCTCCCTCAAATACGTGCTTCCTCTCTCCAAGTATAATGTTGCCATGAGGGATTTTTGTAATTGAGGTTCCTAGCTCCATGTTTTAATTTAAGTGCCCATCATTTTGGCATTTGGGTAGGCTTACATACAGTTGCATCCATATTATAGCCAACTAGTTAGGCAAATTTTCATGCTACATCCATTCTTGTACATCATCATGTCTCTTTTTGAGGATGCTCTCCTTGATTTTCACTTCATCATCATGTAGCCCTTGACTAGACGGTGCATTATTTTAGTCTTTTCATACACTATTGTTCTTGGCCTATGGTAGTTTGGAGGTGTTTGGATTCTAGCCTAACACCCTCAATGTGTTGCTAGCTCTCTATGGCAATGCTGCCTTATGCCATTGCTAGTGCTCCCAACCACATGAGTTGTTTAGTCTACTTTTAATTGCGCAATGCCTAGAAGTTTTTCTTTATGTTGCTTTAGTCCTTGCATTATATTCAATTGGTCAAATACACTATTGTGCTAGATGGGTGGTAAGCCATTAATATGTAAAATTAAATTGACAATCCTCTCTACTAACCCTCCAGTAGTTGGTGGATTAGGATCCTTGATTCATATGCTTGAGACTTTTCTTTTATATTTACTCTAGCTTGGTCTTGGTTGCTCTTTTTGCCATTTTTTGGGCACTTTCTTTTATATTCATATGCTTTTATTGGAACATCTATGTGTTTCTTTAGGTTTTGTAGACCTTTTGGGAACATTTGATTACATAGTCATTCTCTTTTAGCAATTAAAAAGGTAACTCTTCTATAGTGGAAAAGTTTGGGAGTATTAAGGAAAATTTGGACTCAAATTGGGCCCTTTAAGGATTTGTACACATTATCTCTCTACAAAAATAGGCTCATGGTAAAATTTTTGCAAATCAACTCAGAAGTAAGCGGAGTTTAGACATTTGGAATCTACTCTTTGAGAGCTTTCCAATGATATATAGCATGATGGGCATCACCAAATTTGGGGACTTCTTGAATATGCAAAATTGCTCATCATGCTATATATCATTGGGAAGCTATCGAAGAGTAGATTCCAAACGTCTAAACTCCGCTTACTTCTAAGTTGATTTGCAAAAATTTCACTATGAGCCCATTTTTGTAGAGAGAGAATGTTAAATCCTTAAAGAGCCCAATTTGAGTCTAAATTTTTCCTAATGCTCCCATTGTAATTCATGAGTATAAGCTAGCTTTGATGTTCTTTAGTTGTAAAGCTAGCTGCTTTAATGTAATTCATGACTACTATAAGCTAGCTTTGATGTTGTTTAGTTGTAAAGCTAGCTGCCTTAATGTATAATTCTTTCGTTGTTTTCTCCAAAAGGTCATGGACTAGCATGCTAGTTGGTGAAAAAGTATTTAATACAATGCTCCTCATCAACATGTGGGCAACATTCACACAAAGTTTGGTTGATTGATTCCACGTGGATCTACAATAATGGATAAACTACTCAAACTTTTAGGAAGTTGTAAACTGCACGACTACTAGCTGCATCCTAAATATTAGCTTGTTGTGGAAAATTAGTGAGAAATGAGAAGGCAATCACCATGGTGTGCAAATCAATATCCACTCCCTCATCCCTTAAGGGAACCTATTTCCTAGAAATCTTGAAGCTAGTCTGGCACCTCAATTATTCTACATATCCATCTATGGGAGGCAAGAAAGTTCATATAGCCCTACACATTGTAGCCCCATTGATGAGCGAAAGGTATCCCCAACAAAGAACTAAAAGCTAGCATATGATAAACTCAAGGTGTTCAAAAGAAAAATAGAGCACAAAAAGGCACAAACACTATGCAAAACATATAATATAAAAAACTACAAAGGATAGAAGTCGTGTATGCAAGGATTAGCGAAATCACAATGGTAATTCCCCATCAACCCTTGATGATGGCTAAAAACAAAAAATTGTCACATCCATCCCAAAAAATCATCACACATTGAATACACAGATATGTGATCTATATGCATAGTAAGGGGTAATCTATATCGGGCCATGAAGTGCCCTCAACTAAGGTTGCAGTGGAAGTCATTAAAGCACTCAAGGCACGACATAAATGCCAAGGAGCTAGGCTAATCTCTTGGCTAGATCCGGTGGCACAATCATTTCCTAAGGTTTTTGGTGGAGGTGGCACATGGTGTATCTCCTCATAAAGCAGGAAGTCATGTATCACTAGTTTAAGAACTACGCAATATCCTCATCTCATGTTGGCCCTGTCTCGCTAATCCTCCAACATTGGAAGTGTGTTAATGTAAGAATCTAAAAATGGATGGTTCCAACTAACAAGCAAGATGCTATCAAGTGTGGAGAGTAATTATTCCACCATGGAGCGTGAGGCTCTGGGCATGATCTATTCACATAGTAAACAAGTTTTGGCATTATCTCTTAGGAAATCAATTTTTGTTTCATGTTGATCATCAAGCATTATTGTTCTTGGTTAATAAACCAAATTTGGTTAGCCCAGTGGGGATGCTGCTATTGTAGGGATTTTATTTCCAAATCATGTTTATACTGGGCAATTATAGCATGTAGTTACAAGTTTTTTTTTGTCCTTGTAAACCACCAAATGGGGTGCCATATCAACTTTTGGATGTTGGATTTGTTTCCTCCGTTGGTAGGAATAAATGGTAATGTTTCTCACAAGAAGGAAGTTTTCTGATTAATGGTAATCAATATGGAGAAATGGTGATGTTTCTCACAAAAGGGAGTTTTTTGAAAACCACGAGCCAAGGCCATCAAAGGGGTGTGTTTGGATGGTGGATGTGTGGGGTAATTGGTCGTGGTCACACCCACCCAGATAGGGTCTATCTCCAGAAGAGCTCTTTTGCCATCTCCGCAGGAAGCACCTCTGTGGGCGCTGTCTCGTCACACCGCGTCCGTCTCCTTGGCTGCCTCCTCAGTCTCGTCCTCCACGGCCGCCCCCTCCCTCTCTATCGTCCTCCGTCTCCTCCTCCTCTCTCTCATCCTCGCCATCTGCTTGGCCGTCTCCGTCTCCACCTAAACGTAGATACACCTGCGCAGACGTCTGTTGCAAGGGCCAGAAATCGGAGGACGTAACCTCCATGCTGGCCCAACCCCTCCGTCTTGTCCTCCTTGTCCTCGCCATTTGCTTCACGACCCCTCGCTCCGTGTGCTCCTCTCTATCGTCCTCGCCATCCTCCGTCTCCTCCTCCTCTTCCTCCTCGTTAACAGTTGCTTTATGGCTGTGTAGTGCAGGTTTTATTCGTCGAGTGTCGATTTTATTTGGTTGAGGAGACGTCCAGAAGCATGCTGAAAGAAAGTAGGATCTAGATTAACTTGGATTTTGCCTAATTAGCCTTAGATTAACCTAAATTAAGATGATTAGTTTAGGTTTGGAGAGGAGAGACTAAGAGACTTGTGTATTAATGATTATCAAAAGGTACAATACTCTTAAAGCACATGCCTTTTATAGTCCAAGGCCCATGAGCCTTAATCACCCTAAGCCCATATGTCTAGGCCCATCCCATATGCATGTGCATCTTAAGAACACTTTGTTACAAACCATCCCCTCCTAACATGATTTCGTTCTCGAAAAATCAAAGGGTGGTTGTGCCCAAAGAAAATACATATACAAGTGGCTATGTGTACAAAAGCAAAAAATCACAACCATGGCGGAATGTCGATGTAGCGGAAGACCCATACATGAATCATAAGAACCATCGACGATGAGGCTAGCTATGCAACCGCCTGGATTGAAAGGAAATCCGAGACATGCAAAATCCAAGGCAATGGTCCCACGATAATCTGGTGCAAGTGGAAAGGATAAGGAACCATTGTCAATGAAGCTAGTCGAGTATCCTCTAGGATCAAATGCAAAATACACTAGTGTCCCCGAACATGCGGTAATCCACACGTGTGACCACATAGATGGAATGTAAATCCAAACCATATAGGCTTCAAAGCAATGGCTCGAATCGCCTAGATCGAATGGAAAATGTTGAGAGCCAATGTCAGTGTCGTAGCCGGTCAATCCTCCTGGACCGAATGGATAGACACCCATGTCGATGACGTAAGATGAAGGTATAACTTCACCTAGGTCAAATGGATAGCCAAAGTGTAGATCATCTAACCATGGAACAAATGTGTGACCACATGGATCAAGAAGGAAGTATCCAAGATCCTCGTTCAAAGTGAAATAACAACCAAAAATATCATCTAATCCATCGTCCAAATAACTACTCAGGTGAGAATCTGGATGTGATGCATGTAAATCCATATAATGCACCATATAATCAGATACCATGCATCCCAAATGACATATACTACATCCAAAAGTAAATGCCCTGGCTCCAAAGAAAACATGATCGTGTCGACATCCGTAGAAACCAAAAGAATACATCTCAAGGTCGGCATCATGTGAGGATAAGAGTGAACTAATGTTGTCATCCCATGTAGTATCACTCAAAATGTCAAAAACATGATCCACTACATCAATAGGTATATGTACATGAGTCAAACCATGCATGTGCAAAATCCTCTATGTGTGTACGATGATCTAAGATATTAATATACTCATCAGCATCATAATCATCATTGAAAAATGAAGAGGTATTTGGACATGAAAGATAAATGGTATCATCCTCTAAATCATCATCTACGACATCTCCAAGGCCTCCAAGGTCATCCTTATAAACATGGTCTATCTCCATCAATGATTCCCCTATGTGACCTATATCCCATGATAAATCTATCTACAACAATATAGGATCTAAGGAGATGTCTAGATCAAATGCAAAGCTCTCTAGGTCCATATGCATAATCCTCTCACTCCTATGAAGCTTCATCTTAACAAAATCATCACTATGCTCATGTGCAATGCCTGATTGCCCAAGTATATACACTAAATCCAAGTAAATGCTGCCAGGTATGCTATGAGAGCTAGGAGTAGAGATAGAATCATAGATATCTCCATGAATGGAGGATCTAAAAGAGTAACCTAACTCATCTAGTACTAGAAACTGAGGTCTATGCTCCTCATGCACTATCATATGCTCATCAACATGTGAAGTATCATCATCCCGAATCTCACACACTGCAATGGATGCATCACTTGATCTGCTAAAAGGTAGGTAGACATAGGTGTATCATCAATCATAATGCTTGGAATGCTCGCCGCTATCCCTCCCATCTCATGATCATGCCCACGTGATTTAACTCACACACATCACTCTCACTATCACTATCACTATCACATACATCATCATCATGTGCATATGTGTTTGTGCATATGTATCACTATCATCATGTGTATGTGTGTGTAATACATCAATATCATCATGTGTATGTGTGCACGATACATCATCATAGGTATGTGGGTGTGATACATTATCATCATCATCATCTATGCCGATGTCGATACAGTATACATGCTTAGAAACATAATCATGGCTACTCAAGAATGTAGGACACTTGAATAAGTGACCATAGGAGTCATCCCAACTGAGAAAAACTGATCCATTTGCCTCTAAGAATATCTTAATGACCAACAATCAAAGGATTCACTGAATGTGCCAATCTCTCTCATCCCATAGATGACGAACATGTATAGACAATAAACTCCACAACTCCATTCTCCATTTATGGCCTGAATGAACTATCTCCTCATCACGTGAAATAGATGATGAAGGATCTAAGGGTCAAAGTCTGGATGTCCCAAATGTATACACAAAGTCAGCAAAATTGATATATAATTTGGTCATGTCAGGTAACTCATGATGGTACTGTGTACGAAGAATCCCAACTAAGAATCTAGCATCACACATGCTAGATTTTCCAATCATCAAGAGTCACAAGATGATGTCTCTGAAGAAAACAAGGACCATGATGAGTAGCAGAAGGGTAATGGTAATAAACCATGGATATGTGTGAACACTACCCAATGCTCAAAGCATGTGAACAAGGACTACAATGCACAATGAACTGAACCGTGTGTGAATGAGCCCAAACTAAGCACCAATGTGTGTGAAAAGAACACTATGCACCCAAACGTGCAAATAAAACCCACAATGTGCTAATGTGCATGAACACACCCCATAAAAGCCCTAAGCATGTGAACACCTTATACAAATGTGCTCGTGTGTGAACAAGACTCTCAATGCATAAAAGCATGTGAACAAGGCTAAAAATCCAAAAATCTACCCATTGCATATGAGAACACCACAAATACTCTACATGCCCAAGCCACCTGCTATGTGTATGCATGTATACACCCCACGTCACCAAGGTCTGAAGAAAGAAAGAATGGAATTTGGGTGAGGCCTAAAGAATAGAAAATAAGGCCCAAAATGTGGAGAAATTACAATGGGTAATATGTATGGGCTATGGGCAATGGAGAGAATGGAAATGACTTATTAATTGGAAAGTGTGGGGGTCACACTATGAAAAGGGTTCCAAACCCTAAGTTGGAAACTAAAAGGGAAGAAAGAAACAAAGCATGTCCCTCCCTTCTCTCTCCAAAAAAATCACTTCTTCTCCTCCTTCGCTGGTGGCCATAGCCAGTGCAGTGCCCTCCCTCTAGCAATTTTTTTTGCCTGCTGTCCATGGTGCTTGCACTGTTAAGAGCTCATTACTTGATGAGTAGGACTTGAGCACCATGGCTACTACACTTTTCTTTGCTTGTTTTTTTAATATATAAAATTTCTCTACTGCACTTCCTCTCTCTCTCTCTCTCTCTCTCTCTCTCTCTCTCTCTCTCTCTCTCTCTCTCTCTCTCTCTCTCTCTCTCTACTGCTCTCTCTGCAAAATGCCAAAGCTAACCAAAATGCCAGAGTTGCGTTTGATTTGCGCAGAGCTTCAAAGAGGTGATGAAGCCATCAAGCGAGAAGTTGCGTTGCAATGACTGTGTTGTGCCCACTGCTATGCTACTCTGGTTGTGTTGCACATTCATGGTGTGTGCGTTGTAGAGAACAAAACAGTGTGTGCGCTATAGAGAACGAAATGGAGTGTGCCCTGTAGAGAACGAGACGACCACAGTAAATGCTGCTACCTGTAATGATGATTCTATAATAAGCATTGAGCAAGAAACGAAGTTCAAAATGGCGTTTCGGGCGCGTTACGACCTCCGTTTTTCGAAAAGCATGCGATTTCGAGCACTGCGGGTAAGTCATCGATTCTTTGTAGAACTCTCTTTTAAGAATTGCAGGAAGACAGATTTGTTGTGTAGACATTGTGTGTGCTACAAGGAGGTCAACAATTGCCATTGGGTGTATGTATGCACATTGAGGTCACTGGTTGTGACATTTGAGTGTAGTACAGTACCGCTGCAAAAAATACAGTAGTTTGTGCAGGACAAACCAAAGTGCTGTTTTTGGCAAATTTGTGTGTCTAGCAAGATGTCAAATGATGGCATAAACAAGATTGTTGCTGAGAAGCTTGATAAGAACAACTTCCATGCTTGGAGGTTCAGGTTGATGGGAAAGGGTTACTGGGACTACATAGAAGGTGAGCATGAAGAGGCACCGACGACGGAGATACCGGAGATCAATCCGACTGCTGTAGATGTGAAAGAGTTCAAGGATTGGAACCAAGGAGCCAGAAAAGTTATGTATTGGCTCTCTATCAGTATACAGGACATCATGATTGGGCACATACAGGATGCCAAGTCTCCCAAGGAGGCGTGGGACACCTTGGTAAAACTCTATGAAACGAATACCAAGGCACGAAAGATACAGTTGAAGAATGAACTTCATACTGTGGAGAAAAAGAGTATATCTATGAATGACTATGCATTGAAGATCAAGGGTATTGTGGAATCCCTTGCATCTATTGGCGTTTTAGTAGATGATGATGATAAGGTGGAAGTCTGTCTACGTGGTCTCGGGCCACAATACAAGGCGTTCAAGACTCTATTCAGACTCGGAGGAAAACATTCCCAATTTCACAGATTTGGTGTCTATGTTGATTATAGAAGAGAAGAGCTTGGGTGAAGACCAATAGTCTTCACAAAACAAAAACAGTTCAGAGCAACAAGCCTTCTACACAAGTTCAGTAAGAGGACGAGGTAGAGGAGGCCGTGGACGTGGCCAAGGAGGTGGCCGAACAGGTAATCAAAATTATGGCCAGCAGCAGCAACAACAACAGTCCCAGAATTCACAACAACAACAACACGCAGGTGGAAGAGGCCAATTCAGAGGCAGGGGGAGTCAAAGAGGTCGTGAAAATTGGCAAAGGCAGTATAATGATACACGTGGATGCTTTTATTGTGGTAAGCCTGGACATGTGCAGGTAGATTGTTAAGAAGTAGGCTGACATGCAAAATGGAAAATTGCAGCAAAACGACTATGCATCCTCGAGCAAAAACAATGAGGATAATGAAAGGTTGTTTGTTATGCAGCATGTTCTTAATGCCATGTCTGAAAATGTTGAAGCAGCACATAAAGATGATGTATGGTACGTTGATTTAGGTGCTTCGGAACCACATGACAAGTCATGGGGAGTGGTTCAAAGAGATGAAAAACCTTGAAAGACCAGGTTTTGTAGAAACAGGGGATGACACTGTTCATCCAATTGCCCATGTTGGAGATGTGTCATTGTCTATGCAAGATGGCAAGTACCTTGCACATGTACTTCATATTCCGAACATAACAAAGAATCTGATTTCAGTTGGCCAGATGATTGAGCAGGGTTTGCAGGTTTGGTTTAACCCTGATGGTTGTTATGTTGAAGACTTTAAAGACAATGCAAGTTGCTTGCAAAAGGCAACAGAGTGGGCAGAATGTTTACATTGAATGTAAACATGCCTAAAGTGAGTGCTGCAATGTTTGCAAATGGTTCAAGAATTGTTGCAGACACAGACATTTGGCATAAAAGAATTAGACATGTGAATGTGCAGAGAATGAAGTGTATGCAGACTAAAGGAATTGTGACAGGGCTGCCAAAGTTTAAAGTTGAAGGTATGCAGAAAATATGTGAAGCATGCCAATTTGGAAAGCAAACAAAGCATATATTTCCATGTGACAGAAATGTGAGTAGAAATGCACTAGATGTTGTGCATTCATATATATGGGGTCCTACGAAGACCATGTCTATGGGAGGCTGCAGGTATTATGTGACATTTATTGATGAACCACACAAGGAAAGTGAGGGTATACTTCATGAAGGAGAAGGGTGAGGTGTTTACTCATTTTTAGAATTTCATAGTTATGGTTGAAAAGCAAACAGGAAAATATGTAAAGTGCCTAAGGTCAGATGGAGGGGGAGAGTACTTCTCCAATGAGTTCTTTGAATTTTTGAAGAAGAATGGTATTCGGAGACAGTTTACATGTAGATACACTGCGCAGCAAAATGGAGTTGTTGAGCGAAAAAATAGGCACATTGTTGAGATTGCGCGAGCATTGATGGGAGAAAAGAATATGCTGCATAGTTATTGGGATGAGGTTGTTTCTATAGCAGTTTACAACAGCAGCCATACATGATGTAACTCCAGAGGAGAGGTTTACTAGCAGTATACAGTTGGCCAGGACCATTTTGTCAGAGAGAAGGTTTTGGTTGGTTGAGTACCTTTTCATAGTGTGTACTCTTATCTTTGTATATGGTGTGTTGAGTGTTGTGTGAAGAAGACGAAGATTTTCACCCTCTCACCTTGTGTGTGCTCTTTTAGGGTTTTGTGAGTGTGTGTGTACTTGCAAGAGCTCAAGCTCTCTTCTCCCCTGCATCTTTTCATGAACTTGTTTTTCTGTTGTTAAGAGCTACTTGGTTATTTGCAAACTTGTTGATGTTGTAAAGAGATTCTTGGTTATTTGTGATGATGCTAGGCTTTGCCTACTGTTGTCAAGACCCTTTGATGCTCCCTTGGCCAGCTACGTTAAAAGGCCCTTATACTGCCTAGCTTGCTATAAATTATTGAAGGCTGCCAACCAATCAATGGTTGGTAGTATCTTCCAACAGCTAACACAACTGAAGCCTTATGGTGTACAGATCATATTGGCTAGTGCTAATGGTCTGGGTTCGACTCCCAATGAGGATTTCTTGATTAACACAACAAATAGCTACAGCAAGCATCCACCTCATAGGGTATGCATTCATCAATCTTTGTTATAAGAGTGTATTTAGAATTAATCTTTGAAAGATTAACACTAATCTATGATAAGACCTTGCTATTATACAAATTTAAAAATATTTAACAGCTTCTGCACACTTTCTTGCTCAAGAACTGCATCATTGCATTGCTCTTCTGTAATTCATTGCTCTTGAAGCTTTCACATTTTTTTTGTAATTGTCATGCAATCTTCATCCAAGTTGTCAAGATTCACTTTAATATTTCACCAAACTTTGAAATCTTGCACAAGTTTTCAAGAAATTTCACTTTAGAACAAGATTAGAGTTTAGGAAAACTCACTTTAGAACAAGATTAGAGTTTAGGACTCACTTCACCATTCTTGCTCCATATTTTGAAGGAAATTAAGTTTCTACACTTCTTCTTGAAAATCTGCATAAATCTAGGAGATTTGTTCAAAACTGCAATGAATGTGCACTCAGCACAACACTCTGCAACATAATTTGAGAACTCTACACAACAATTTGAATACTCTCCACAACAATCTGAATATTATGTGTACAGTAATCTATATTCTTCACATCAATCTGAAAACTCTGCACAGCAACCTTGATTTTATGCACCACAATCTTCTTCTTATAATCTTTCTCCAAGAACTCAAAGACTTGGCAATCTAGGGTTTGATCTTGAAGAAATAAGGGCTTTATGGATTGATATTTGAAAATGTAGGCTCTCTAATTAGAATAATGCAAGAAAATCATTCAAAATTGGTTGCTAAAATCTCTGCAAACCCTAATTTCAAAAATCAAGAAAAATTTAAGAAAAATCAAGATCAAGAAGATCAAGAACTTCAAGAAATCAAACACTAAAGTGGATTAGGATTCTGAAAATAGTGATTAATACAGTTTCGAACATGATTAACACAAAACAAGAAATAAGCAAGTCTGGAAAACTGTGTAAAAATTAATTTTGAAAATGATTAACACTAATCTTGATTAAAAAATACATTTCAAAAAACTGAGTTAATAGTAATTCGAAAATGTTTAATCTCCTAATTAAAGCATTAAGATCTAAGCCTAGAGCTCTGATACCAATGAAAGAAAGTAGCATCTAGGTTAACCTAGATTTAGTCTAATTAGCCTTAGATTAGCCTAGATTAAGATGATTAGCTAGGTTTAGAGAGAGAAGAGAGAGTAAGAGACTTGTGTATTCATGATTATTAAAAGGTACAATACTCCTAGAGCACATGGCTTTTATAGTCCCAAGGCCCATGTGCCCTAATCCCACATGTAAATGACCCTAAGCCCATATGCCTAGGCCCATCCCATGTGCATGTGCCCTAATCTCACATGTAAATGACCCTAAGCCCATGTGCCTAGGCCTATCCCATGTGCATGTGCATCCTAAGAACACTTTGTTACACATGCAGAGGAGGCGACAGAGATGAACACGTGTCCATAGCAAAGGTTGCTAAATTGAAACCTTTATTTAAGGGGTTGATAATTTGATGCTGAAGTTGTAGAGGTTCTTCGTAGATTAATTAATAGGAAAAAATGTTTTGGTGCCTTATTCAACACAATTGTATATGTGACTATTAACTAATAATTTTTTTCTTTTTTTACTCACTTTAGGCCCCTACTCAACACAATTATATAATTTGCAACTATGGGGACAAAAGTGTAGAATGTAACCTTACAATGGTTTCCATGGGGTGAATACACACGTGAGCATGGATCATTTGCGCTTGGTTATTTAAGGTAGAGTCTGAGGACAATATTGGCTTATTCCTATGTGTGCACTGTTTTCCCTGGATTAAATTAATTATGCTTGCATTCTTTTGGTCATGCTTTCCATAGTTCCTTGAACTCAACAGCATCTAAAAAAGAGTGAGCTTTATTTTTCATTCCATAATTTCTACACTTGAAATCCTTTGGAATGTACTATCATATTTGGGCTATGGCGATAATAATTAATTAGCGCCCTTAACGGGCACCCCTTTCGTGTGATAATCAATGTTTTTTATAAAGCTAGCTAGCCCTTCTCCTTGCACAAATCTTCAATAGGGGCCTACAATGAGTGAAAAATTAAATTCATTGATTAGGTCATGGCTTTTTTTTAAAGAACCTTTGATATTAAGGTTTTAGTTAATCATCGAAAATTTAATTCTCTTTTGAAACATCATAACCTTGGCAGTTTTTTTTTAAAAGATGGCTCGCTCTCTCCCCCATGCGCCAACGCGCTTCTCTTCTCTCTCTTGCCCTGGCATAGCTTGGGCGTGGTGGACGAGAACTGTATGCCTTCCCGAGACATGGTATCCACCTTCATAAAGGAATGTGTTGAGCCAATGGAGACGAGAGACGGATGCAAGGACGTCGTTGAGTAGGCCGTGGAAATCGAAGCCCGGGTCTACGATTGTGAATCCGACTCTAGCAAGCTTGTTGCCTCACGATACCTTCTAGAGCAGCACCAGCAGGGAAGGTCAAAGAGGAATGGCAGAGTTGACAAAAGCATGCAAGAGTTTGCGGAGGCGAGCGAGAGGAACATGATGGTGACAAAGCCGGATACAGCTTTATATGAAGGGAATGGCATGCAAGATTTGAAGGACGTGAGGGACCTGATAGGCTGCACACACCAGGGGGTACTGCTGCACGGGGAGTTTTGGTGCATAGAAAGCACGGTTTATTCTGTGTGCTTACTGTGGGCGGTGAGACCGGCCAAAATTTGCATGCTGCCAACAGCCAAGTTGCAACCCCTCTTGATGGAGGCGATGGTTGCAAATCTTGTTGAGGTGCGGGAGGCCATAAGGGAGGATTCACGAAGGACGATGCATTTTTTCTTCCATAGGAATTTTTAAAACGGTTTTAAAAAAATAATTATGGAGCTGGAGTTTCCATTGATGCATTCGATTGTGAGCTATGATTTTCAGAGGCGAGTAGAGGTATTAGGTATGCTGAAAACTAACAATAGGGCTTTGTGTGAAGATTTACCTCCCACTTGGATAACAAACACCATTGTAGAGATCCTCAAGTCAAAACGTCCACACCATCATGATTGGCCATACCATGGCCAAGATGTATGGATAAATACTAGACCCCATCTTCACTCTCGAGAAGCCATTATTGAGGAGGCGAGGGCGCACAAATAAGAGGTCTATTACTCTGCTATGTGGACTTCCGAAAGGCCTTCGAATCAGTCCCCAATTCAGTCCCAAGATCACGACTCTTGGACCGCTTGCAAGAACTTCATTCTCAAGTACAGATGATGTGGTGTTATGGCATTATATTGGTCGTGTCTGGCACCAGGATGCGTTTGAGGAGGTGAGATCAATAGCACCATCACGGTCAAGCAAGGCTGCCAATTTCTCCAACACTATTTGGGTTGTACGTTGATGATGAGTTCCCAAATCTTATCAATTGATTCAGAGGCATAGGCATTGGCACAAACAATGGTACCTGTACTCTTATATATGTTGAGGACATAGTCCTCACAAAAGTGTAGCGACTTTCCATGCCTTTTGTGATGAAAGGGACATAGTATCTTGGTAAAATCAAGATCATGACCTTTAATACATACTATCAAGTCCCAACCACATAATCTTTCACATTGAAATGGGATGAGGTTGAGCTTGTCAGATTGTAAATTTCTGGATGGCCCCATTATCACCATGCATCCAACCACCAAGGCTCACCGCGCCTAGTGAAAGGATATGTAGCCATAGCCTTCTTGGAGACACATTGCTTTTAGGCTCACTTCCAGGAGCCTAGTGCCAAATGTTGGCTCGTCGACACTTCGATATAACCTGCTATGATGTATAGTGCTCCATTTTGGGGGTTGGATTTTGGGGTAGAGAATTGGAGGATGACTTAGAGAGTATGGCTCATGATGCTCTCATGCAAGAGTGAGCCTTCAGTGCCAGATAGTACCCTTAGTCTTGGATGCCGCCATGTTTCAAGCTATCACGTACATATATCGGGTCTTTAACTTTTACTACAGAGATTGGAACGTGACTCCTCCAAATAGCTTCCTCGTGAGGCGTACATTTGATTCATTGGGTTTCAAATAGACCCTCTCCCCCCCTTTAAATACAACTAGGATGCCCCTCTGTTTGGATCTCTCACATCAAGAAAGCAACCACATCATCTCTCTAGATTTGACCTGATTTCACATAGATCGAGCATGGTTGTCCCGGAAGTGCTCTTTGCATAACTCCAAATCTATAGAGAGAGCATTCTTGTGAGCTACTAAGGATGGGTCCATCAAGAGTGTACTAGTTACCTGCACTGGCGCACATTTCATGGCATTAGGATTGCCATTGGCCAGTTGAAACTATTCTCCCATGTACTTGGGATCGAGACAAGGAGAGAGGCATACCATGGGAGGAGCGCAAATGTAAATCATGCACTACATGTTCAATGCCCATCATATTGTGAGATACAAGCTAGATTACACTACCTCTACAGAGAGGGTTTTGTGTACATGGGTATTTTCTTGCTACAGATGTGCCATCATCAAGAAACTTGGATGAAGCTACATCCCAAGACAACCACTACATGCCACCACCCGACCACCAACATTGATCACTTTGGTCTTGTGACAACTAGCATTTGGGGGGGAAAACCAGCTCTTGGGAGCCCCCACCAACTACAGCATGGGAGCCAACCTATCTACCCGTACACATGGTGTGGTTAAAGAGAGCACAAATTCTGCAAAGAGCTAGAGGTCCCTGAGGCTCCAAATTTGAACCCTTGTCCAACCAACTCTAGAATAGAGACATACTCCAATTCCATAGAGTGACATTGCCCCATGTGGTGGACATTGCCTCAATATAGTAGAGAAGGATGACATGAACTTCACTAGACTCACTATCCACTATAGAGCCTCCTATCTACATCAACTTCACTAGCCTCCCTATCGACTGAACATGTAGAGTCTAGACAATGGGTGTGTAACCTGGTGGTGAGGTTTGTAAATGGGACAGGAGGCGTGTGGGTGGAGCCGGGGGCAAGGGTTTTCCCCATAGTTGAAAGACTCGAGCTCATGACCTACAACCCTCTGGTCAATCCCCAACACCTTTTGTCCCTCTTGAAGATCTACCTCGAGCAGGTCATGATACACCCTGCTCCACTCCAACTCGTGTCCATCCCTTCTCAAGATTTAGCCCAAACCCCTACTCCACCAAGCTCAACCAACATCGACCAAGTGGTTTGTTTCACACAATGTTCACCTGCAACCCCACCATGGGAATCTATACAACTCAAGTAGCACACACATCTTTTAAGGTGTTGACCCCCATAAGAGATTCCAAGGAAAAAAAAAAAAAGAGGACTATCCCAATCCAGGAGTTTGAAGATCACCCTGCCACCTTGGACAGCCTGACACCCCAACATACGAAGTCATCGCCAAGGCAAAGAAAAGGTCAAGGAAAGATAAAAGAATAGCTTGTAAGAGACTCGTGGGAGCGATGGTTGCAACCAAAATCAAGGAAAACAAGCAAAGGGAGCCATCGGCCCTGAAATTCAGAGTAAAGAGGGTTAAATGAAAAGCGTCGATAACTAAAAAGTTCATAGAGTAATTGGCAATCACCAACAAGGTGGTCACTTATGATATCCAACAAAGTTCATAGAGTAATTGGCAATCACCAACAAGGTGGTCACTTATGATATCCAAAGCCAAGAAGGTGGTGACCCGCAATCGTGGAAACTAAAGGGTTACCAAGATGTGGATCACAAACAAGCTCACCATGGCACAACGAAAGCGAAAGTGTTCTAAACTCACAAACGTTCAAGCAGCACACAGAAGCAAACAAATAGCTTATTTCGAATGTTCTCTCCTAGTGGCTTAGTCAACGAACAACATAATTTTTTTGCTTTTTTAGTTTGGTTTGATGTTCCTTTCATACTCGGCATAAAACCTTCACTTTAACTTCCATTCTTTCTTTCTTTTCTACTATTGTAATCTTATGATTTACACATATACAACACATAAATAAAAATTTTACTATATATACACACACACACACACACACACACACACACACAAAGATACAATATACATATACAGTAAAATAATAAAAACTGTATTCCTTCAGCACTTCTAGCAAATTCCATCACACCTTTCTTACTGCTTCACAGCCATACCTACTTAATTTATATGTTATCCAGAAGGTTGTTTGATAAAGTAAATTTCACAGCATAACGTTTATGAGGACCCCTTTCTAGACAAGAGTAAGCTTTCTAAAGGGCAGTTCAACAAGATCTTATCATTGCAATGTCAATAAGAATTTTCTCCCAACTTTTGAAGGGTGCCTCACATAGCAGGAAAGTAGTCGAGCTATCTGTTTTTTAGCTAGCCTTTTGGATGTCCTTTAAGAGGCCTACATGCTTTGTTTATGAAAGAAATCGATGGATCAGCTCACTGTATGCACCTCTGTAGAGCCAGGATTGGTGTTAATGAGATCAACACTTCGTACATGACAACAGTATAATCAAGTTACATGCATTGACTCATTTGTGGCATTCATCTTTTCATGGAGCACTCCTGGATGCCAGTTAACACATCAGAAACGTGACTAAAGGCCCCACAAGGGAAGGTGGATCACTGGAGCATTCCTCAATTTTCTTTGATCTCCCATGCCCTACCATCAACAGCTTTCCAATAAGCCAACCTGCATTCCTTGCAAAGCATCTCAATTTTACAGCAAAACATTCTCCCTTCCAAGGTCCTTCAAAACCCTCATTTATGCAGAACATTTTTCCTTGAAGTTTTGGGGCGCTTATTGCTCTGTAGCACACAATCAAGTCCAAGTCAAAATGTGTAGAACACAGCATTACATAAGACTCTACATGTCATTAAAAATAAAGAGAACGCAGTCCATAGCATATGGCCCTCAAAATCAGCATTGACCTTCTGTTTTCCTAGTGCCTCCATGTCTGTCCGTTCCTTCCATGTGCTTTTGCGAAGCTTAATGGGCCTGTTTCCTACATATTTACCTGTGACATGATAAACAAATGAGAGCTGGCAAAAGCACATTGCACTAAGCAACACCAGCTACATCCATCTTAAAAAATAGTTCTAAAGACACACAGGTACTGAACTCATTGCAAAAACAAGCAAATAGACCATCATAGTTGGGGCCGGCAAGTTTAATACAAAACCATAGCTCTCTCCATAGCACCCCAAGCCTAAAGGCTGGACCAACACCAGGCCATTCTGTTTGCCCAAACCCTGGTCTGGATCCAAGTATGCGGTTACACACACATGTACACACAAGTACATGTAAAGATGTACAGATGTACTCACATGCATACTGTATACATATGTACTGTTGTCTTGACATCCAGTTTACTCATAGATCATATGTACCATATCTTTGGTCTCATAAGACCCTGCGAATCTGCGCCAGCCCCCTCTGCGCCCCCTCCTGCCAGCCCTCCTTCCCGCCCTCTCTCTGGCGCCAGCACCCCCCCCTCTGCGCCAGCCCCCTCTGCGTAAGCCCCCCCCCCCTCCCCCCCCCCCCCCCCCCCCCCCCCGGCGGCCCCGCGCACCAGCCCCTCGCCCCCCTCTGCGCCCCCTCCCGCCAGCAACCCCCTCTGCGCCAG
Source organism: Cibotium barometz (assembly GCF_041138505.1). NCBI lineage: Eukaryota > Viridiplantae > Streptophyta > Polypodiopsida > Cyatheales > Cibotiaceae > Cibotium > Cibotium barometz. Next base: position 35,303,830 of record NC_141048.1, on the reverse strand, counting down.
CCCTCCCTCCCACGAGCCCCCCCTGCCCTCTCTCTCTTTCTCTCTCTCTGCACCCCCCCCTCCTGCCCGCCAGCCCCTCGCTCTCTCTGCTGTGCATACCCCTCTGTCCGCTACCCCGCCCCCCTCTTTGCTGCGCCTCCTGCCCTCTCTGCCCGCCAGCCCCTGCACCCCCCTCCTGCCCGCCAGCCCCTCGCCTCCTCTCCTCTCTCTCTCCCGCCTGTCTTCTCAGCCCCGCCTCCCCCCCTCTTCTCTACCTGCCGCCTGTCCTGTGAGCCCCCCCCTCCCCCCTCTGCTCGCTACCCCTCTGCCTGTTTTACCCCCCCCCCCCTTCCTTTTTTGTTGCACCTCCTGCCCCCACCTGCACACCTGACAACACCTGTCCATTCTCCTGCCCCCGCCATTGCCCTACTGCTGAATCTTTTGTCTACATGGCTTGACCCCCCTCCGCTGCTGTTTCGCGCTGCGCGCAGGTGTCATGGATTTAATTCCAGTCCATTGGCTGGGGGAAGTACTGCAAAAGTCATGGCCAAGACCAGAGTCAAAGAGGAGCTCGTGAAGGTGGAGGACAAGCTCAGCACAATTATCAAAGAAAACAAGACGATGGTCGACTCTTCCGTTACCGCAATCATAAACCGCCTCTCCAAACTCGAGAAGGGATTTGACAAAATCCAGCTCGAAGAGAGAACATCCAGGCAAGAGGTTGGATTTCAGCCCTAAAGGAGGAACTAGTGGAGGCCAAATTGCATGCTAAAAGTCAATTGGCTGAAATCTCAGCCCTCAAAAAGGAGTTGGAAGCCACTTCACAAGGCAAGCTTGAGGATGGAAAATTTCAGCTCTCCTTGATTGAAGAGCTGAATACCATCAAGGAACAAATGAGGATCATTCGAGAGGAGGAGCAACATAAAGAGAAGACATCTTCATGGGTGGAGGTGATCACAGAGACACAAAAGAAGATGGACGAGGGAGAAATGGATCGAGGTCGCCAAGAAAGGGAAAGGTAAAGAATCGCCACCCATCCCCACTCCCACCATCATCAACATGACCCTTGAAGAGGAGCAAAGGAGGAAGACCCGGGCCTTACATGTACGAGTGTCCAGTCTAAAAGACCGTGATGATGCGGAAGGGGAAACCAAGGAGCTCTTCTCTATGGTGGGCATTGAAGCCACGCACACAAAGGCATGGAGAGTGGGAAAGAAGAGAGAAGGTAGTGGCGAATCTTCTAAGGAGAGAACACTTATCATTCGTTTCCCCTCCATGGAAGCGAAGGACTTCTTGAAGAGACGTCCTACACTCAAGAAGACGGGAATATTTCTTGGAGATGACCTCACACTCTCGCAGCTTGCCCACATGAAAGAAGTTATGCCCGAGATAAGGGCAGCCCGAGAGAAAGGGAAAGTGGCCTTCTATAGAGATGGTAGAGTGGTGATTATGGAGAGGCGCTCTTCATGACGGCTACACTCAAAGTTGCTACTTGGAATTGTGATGGATCTCTACGCCTTGATGTAGGAGCTTTTGAGGATAGTTTCACTGGGAGGGACATCATCTTCTACTCTGAGACGCATCAGGCTCCTGGACAGTCCATGCCACATGTTAGTGGATACCAATGGGAGACAGCTTGTAGACAAGAGACTCGTTCAAAGCATAGAGGACGGAGCTTAGGAGGAGTGGCAGTATTGTTTAGAGAGGAGCTACAGCCACCGATACATATAGTCCGCAAAGATGAGCACGCTAGGTACATGTGGGTTAGACTGAGGGCAGAGAGATGGGAAGATATCTCTACATTGCTATATGCTATTTTTCTCCTAGTACATCAGTGTTTGCATCACCTAGCAGGCAGTCTCCCTTTTCTATTTTGGATGATGACATTTGGGAGTTCTCCAGCAATGGTGACATCATTCTCCTGGGGAACTTCAATGCCAGGACCGCCCATAACCAGACAGTATTTTTTGATACCTCAGAGGAGATGTTGAGGGAGCTTGATGTTAGGGATATGGGCCTATCTAGACTCTCACAGGATGAGGAACACACTAAGTATGGGCAGTATTTGATAGACATGGGGACTGCACATGGATTGGCCATCCTGAATGGCCTACAGAGATTCCCGGCAGTGGGCAGTTTCACTTGCTTTCCACATCGGCATGGTGCTAGTACAAATGGACTATGTTATGACTCAGCCCAGTCTCATTCTCTCTTTTTAAGATTTTATGGTAGGCACTAGGCCGGTTGGAGTAGCAGTGGATCATGCACTCTCACATTTCAGTTCAGCACAACTCCATTGGGACAGGTCTCCACACACACTCGTTATACCTTTACGAGGGAGACTGACACCGTGTATACGGATGAGATATATAGACGCTTATGTGCCGAGGAGTCGGGACGGCCATTAGATGAGCTCACTCAGATATTGATAGAGACGCTTCATGCTGCAGCATCAAAGGCATATCCCCATAGTCAGCCTACACGGAGACGATCTGGGAACATGCCCCAGAACAGCTGGTATGATGAGGAGTGCAGAGAGATGAGGATCAGACTACAGAGAGAGGTGCTCATGGGTGTTACACTCATCGACAGTCACGGATTACCTTCCGGCGCCTAGTGCGACGGAAGAAGAGGGCTTATCTTGCTCAGTTAGAGAGGGATTTGTATCAGTTATTTATGAGTCAGGACTCAAGCGAGGCATGGAGACTATTCCATGAGCATTCACCATCACCAGCCATTACCTCCACAGAGATTTGGGGTGAGTATGCAGCATCCCTGTACACACCACGAGGACAGCCACCCCTGCCAGATCCATCGGAGCCATGCCCAGAGACATGTGCTTTCTTTACTGCTAAGATGGTAAGGAAAGCTATTGACAGGATGAGGATTGGGAGAGCATATAATCATGATGGTTTGGTAGCAGAGCACTTTTTCATGCCAGAGATATGCTTGCATAGCTTATTGCTATGATGTTTAACCGACCATGTGTGAGGGTTTTCCTGAGACTTGGAATATGTCCACGATTGTGCCTATCTTCAAGTCAGGGGATCCCTTGCTTCCTGGGAATTATCGTACCATCATGATTGGTCACACATTGGCTAGATTATATGCATCTATTCTTGAGCAAGAGTTGAGTAGATGGGCAGAGAGAGAGGGCATACGTGCATCAGGGCAGGCAAGGTTCAGGAGTGGTTTCTCCACTCTTGACCATATCTTGACACTCAGAGCTATTATTGAGGGCAAATCATATGGCAGGAGGATTTATTGTTGCTTTGTGGATTTCCGCAAAGCTTTTGACACAGTACCGAGAGCCAGACTGATGCGCAGACTACAGGAGATGGGAGTGCCCACAGAGCTGATTTGGGGAATCATGGCTTTATACAGGACAATTGTGGGGCAAGTGCGTACTACTCACGGTATATCTAAGATGGTTCACTCCACTATTGGGGTGAAACAGGGCCACCCCCTTTCTCCCACCTTATTTGGGATATATGTGGCTGAGGTTTCGGACTATGTAGAGAGGGAGGGTGATAGAGGAGCACAGCTAGCAGGGACATGGATTCCGTTGTTATTGTATGCTGATGATATTGTGTTGATCTCAAATTCTCCAGAGGGGAATCGGGGATGCAGCATCGTTTGGATGCATTACACACGTTTGCCCAAGACAGTGGATTGTCTGTTAACCTTGCTAAAACCAAGGTGATGGTGTTTAACACCACAGCACAGTGGATTAGGAGGTCAGCACCCACCTTTACATATGGTCAGGAGACAATGGAGTATACAGCTGCATATACTTACCCTGGTGTGGTTTTTAATGGCCCACTATTTTCCTTGAGGAGAGTAACGGAGGACCAGAGCTTATGCAGCATTGGGGAGACTAGAGAGGATGTGTTCGCAGGTTCAGTTTTCAGGAACCTCGAACAAAGCTCTGGCTCTTTGACACTTTGGTCACTTCAGCCATGTTGTATGGAGTGGAGATATGGGGACCCTCAGTGGATCACCACAACCAAGCTGGTAGCACTTATGGATGGAGATGTATGGAGAGGCCCTTGGTTTCTATGATTTCCCGGATGATTAGGGCCAAGGCCTCCGTACCACATGATATTATCCGCGTAGAGATGGCTGCCCCCCCATTGGTAGTAGAGGCACTCACTCGATCACTCTCCTTTATACATAGCACTTGGGCTCTCCCTGGAGACAGATATGCTCGCTTAGCCCTGGAGTCTTCACAACAGTTGGGATCACAGGGAGACGGATCATGTTGGTATGCATAGATGACAACTTGGTTCCAGCTGCATGGCTTTAGTATGGACAGGCTACCTCCATTTCAGTACTCCCTGGATGCACCCTCCCTCTCTCTCACACAGACAGAGATTACCATACTTATCACGTAGGACTTGACTCAGTTGGACACTAGGAGGACATGTGTCATGGATACAGCCGACACACGAGCTTGGTACGAAGATGGCTTTCTATAGAAATCATCTTCTCCAGCTCACGGAGGATTTGTGATTAGACCCAGCTACATGGATACTCATCTTTCTCATGGGATACGGTGTGCTATTGATCAGATGCGCACATCCTCACACCAGCTAGAGATTGAGACTGGCAGATTCAAAGGAGTACCAGCTGAGGCCAGGATTTGTCAGTTGTGCCAGATCAGGCTTAGTTAGTACGAAAGGTACGGTACAGTACGGTACGATAAAATACGGTACTAATTAGTACCTTAGAATTTTTTGAGGTACGGTACGATATTAGTACGTTTTAAAAAAAATACTTCCTAAACTTAAAAATTGTAGACAAGAAGTTACAAATAGTAGAACCATGAACATAATGTCATCGTGCCATTAGAGTACAAAATTGCTACAAAAGGATAGGCCAAAAACTCATGGCATGGGCGACCGCCAACATGCGTACATACATGATACTACATACTACAATACATCATCAATGGACTAGAAGGAGATAGATGCCCAATGCCTAGAGAGCTATAACATATCAAAAGTCTACATCATCACCAACATCTGCATGATCATCAACATGATCACTACTAGAGTGTCCATCAAGAGAGTTCTCTGAAGAGGACTCTTCGAAGGTGGACGAGACACTCTGGGGATCATTCTCGCTAAGTAGGTTGCCGTCATCATCAAACAAGGGCTCTCTAGGCAGTGGGGTATCATCATGAGGGGACAATGGAATATCATCATGAAGGCGGGGATTGGAGCTTGAGGATCCCCGCCACATATGTGTGAAGGCCACCCTCTGCCCATGCCGAAGGCGGAGGCCTATGAACTCCAACTGCTCGGTCCCATCCATGCTGACTCCTGGTGCTGCGAGTATCTGTTGCCACAAGCTCACTATAGAGCTCCATGAAGATTGCCTCCTCCTCCTCATCAGGTTGTTGATTGACACTTGCAAAGTTTTCACTCATCAATGTGAAAGTGTCAACATTGACCTACACATTAAGGCACAAAAGTCTGTACAGTGTACACAAAACTTAAAAGTTATGAGTCATGACAAGTTAGAGTCTAGACTTGTCACTTACCTGCTTGGGACTACCCATACTAAGACTGCCCTGCATCATGCGCAAGTTAGTGCGGCAGTAGACCAACCGCTCCAATTGTCGTGTGCTCAGTCGATTGCGTATCCTCTTGTATGAGAGAATAGGAACTCCAGTTCCTCTCACATGCACCCGTAGAACAATCCTGGGCTAGGACCCTTAAGTTGGAGATGCTCTAGTCCATACCCAAAATTGTCCCACCAAAAAAGGGGCTTCACAAGTGACTCCCTCCTCCAGCAAGTGGGAGACGAAAAGGAGGTTTGACCTCTCTGATCAACATAGCAGCCCAACTCCTCTAGAAAGGCATTGTGCTCATCAACTGGCACAGCTCGAAGCATATATGCATCCCGATCTTGTCGAAGCTCCCTATTGGTGCAAACTACTGGAGACTTGTAGGCTGGATGTGCCAATGCTGCAAACCCGTGGATTGGTTTGTGCATCCACCTCCATCTCTTCTGTGCAATCTCCATATCTCTTCTGTGCAATCTCCATGATTTGTGCTCGCTCGTCAAATGTAATGTCTGTGCAAGCCTCCAACTCCACAAGGGCAGCTCTAAAGAAGTGGACAAGAAGGCCCATGGTGGACCCCTCGCAATCTGTCATCCGCAAGAGCCTATAGAATGGAGTCATAGCAATGACAATTGCTCCGACTCTAGTCCAAAATCACTCCTCTAGGCAAAAGCGTTGCATGGCTTTGGCCTCTTCAGCGACGTGCTCATCCCATCCGTTCCACATGGTGGAAACAACTGTGTGGCGAAGGGCGGGCCTCACATCATATAGACGCTCCAAAACCAGCCACATGTAGGCAAAGCGGGTGGCCGATGGCTTCTTCAAGTCAAGCCTGCTATCCTCACGAAACATAGCAAGCACCTTCACCTTTAGCATGAAGAAGTTGACAATAGATGTAGCTTGTTGCACAATCCTCTTCACCCACCCGAGCTTCGCCACATCCTCCATGAGTCAGTCAATGCAATGACTCGCACATGGAGTCCACACAATGGTGGGTAATTCCGCCTCAAGCAAGCGGCCCATGCGTCGACAATTTGATGCATTGTCGGTGATGACTTGCACCACGTTTTGAGCCCCAACCTACATGATAGATAAATCATATGAGTTGAGGGCTTTGCACAAATGACAAAATCAACCACACTTAAGTAAAATAATGCTTACCTCTATGATCGCTTGCCTAATATGGCGGTAGATGAAACTCCCAGTAGTCTTTCTCCCCCTTCTCCCGGTGTCAACCGCACGCAAGAAGTATGTGCCAAGCGGGCAAGACACAAGGATGTTGATAATGCCATGCTTCCTTTGATCACTCCATCCATCTGTGAGAATAGAACATCCATACTTCGTCCATGCAGCTCGAATCGGGTCAAGGGCTTCATCAATTCTCTCCTTCTCTTCATCAATCTTCCTCATGCGCATAGCCGTGTAAGAGACCCCCGTCCACCCCTCACATGGGCCCACATTCGCAATCGCCGTCACCATCTTGCTCCTTTTGGAGTACACTGAAGGCAAGATTGCTTTCAATAATGGTGCGAGCAATCTCTATCTCCGCAAGGCCTTGCCGCTCCTTAAGGAATGCAACCGAACCTCTCACACTACCCATGACTTGGTGTAGAGAGGGTTGCATCCCTTCACGCTCCACCACCCTTTGCCTTTTGCCCGGTGCGGAGGCGGACCGTGAATCCGTGGAAGTGGCAGTGGAGGATACACCAATGAAAGAGTTGGTGGCTGCTTCATCATGTGCCGATGGTGGTGCTAGTGGTGGTGTCGGTGCGTGTGTTGATGATGCTCCTCTACTTGAATTTGAGCCGCCGCTCATCTTCCACGAAATGTCATCAGCAATGCTTTGCAGAATCTCCTTGCACGGGGCACCTTGTCCCCCAATCTTTGAAAGGTGCTGGAGAAGCCTTGTTGCACCACTGGTGTATGACTTGCCGCAATATCGGCATGTCCAATGATGGGAGTTGGACTTCTTGGTGTCCTTCACCACATTGAGGCAATGCAAATCAAAAGCCTCATGCTTCTCCCCAGGCATGATGGAGAAGAGAAGGGCTAAAGCGTGGAGTAGAGGAGAGCGTAGAGAAGATGAACTATGGGAAGAGCTTGGAGGAAGAGAACTTTGAGTAGAGGCTCAAGTGGGATGGAAGGAGCTTGGAGGAGGGTGCAGGAGGGTGGAGGAGAGGCTTGGGAGGAGGGTGGAGGAGAGGCTTGGAGTAGAGGCTTGGTCCTTGAGGATTGGAGTAGATGGAGGGTGGTGGAGGAGAGGCTTGGAGCAGATGGAGGAGAGGCTTGGTCCTTGAGGCTTTTATAGGACTCAGGAGAGATGAAAGGAAAACAACCAAAAAACGGGCAAAAAAACGGCTATTTTCAACGGGCAGAAACAGGGCAAAATCGTACCTGATCGTACGGATACGTACGGTACGAATCATACGTACGATCTGATCCGTACAACGTACGAAACTAAGCCTGTGCCAGATGGAGCCAGAGACAGAGTTATATTACATATGTCACTGTGCAGTATATTATGAGATACGAGGCCGTTTTCGCTACCAGAGAGGGTTTCGGACCACTTTCCAGAGTCATGAGATACCAGGATCAGAGATGCCTCGGATTATACTTGCTGGAGCTGCGTAGACATAGAGAGGGTCTCTTGAGAGGGAGGGGATCAGAGAGGGAGAGACACCTACAAAGGCAGATTACAGACTTCTTTCGACCAAAGATTGAGTAGTCAGGCCAGCAGGCATTGCAGCTAGCCCCAGAGTATAGCCGCACCAGAGGTACACTGATTGATCGGGCTATAGAGCTGGGGCAGTCCAGGCACCCCAAGATGAGAGGCCCATCTCGACACTGGCGGAGACTACAACAGTGGATCAGGACCATACTAGCACGGCATGGGAGACGTCTAGTCAGAGTTGGAGGACATTGAGGATATCCACCATCGACCAATGAGAGACATCTTTGGATAGTGATGTATATGATGCTTACCTTTGTTGCTGGAGTTTTCCTTTCCAGATGTTATCCATTAGGAGCTCCTAGTACCTTACTTTTCCCCATAGTTGTTGTTTCTCTTTCAGTTAGTTGTTTAGTTGTTTTAGCTTTTCTTACACAGACATTGTATCAGATCCACCAATTGTTGTAACCTTTTTGGTCTCATAGGTCATTTTGGCCTTTTGAAGACGTTAATATATCATTAGACATAGATCTGCATAGCATGCTTGTACTACACCTTCAGCATATAGAGATGCATCTTGCCTTAGCACTCCATCCACATCCCCACCCCCCTTATATTGTTTGTATATGGGCTCCACCGATCCATGATGATTCACAGTTGTATCCAGACACATGCACACTTTTTCTTTTGTTTCTTTTCTTCCGATGACCGGAAGACCACAGTTGTATTATTTTTTTGTCTCATAGGCCGACTTTGGCCTCTCGTAGACGTTAATATATCTTTCTTTCTCTCTCTCTCCCCCTCTCTCTCTCTCTCTCATGCACCATGCACTGAGGTGCAATGTGACACAGGCTCATCAACAATGCTATACTTATACGGAAAGTAATACCATTTTTTGGAATAATTGTCGAAAGTCGTGACCCCATTGTGAACCCCAGTCCGGGACATGTCACACACGAGCTACATAGGTCAGTCTCCCAGCCTTAGGTGTCAAGGTAAGTCTCTTAACCCACTTGGAGAACAAGCATTTAGGTCATCTGAGGTTAGGGCATGTAAAGTTAGTCCTCTAGGTGCATACATAAAGCAGACAATAGCATGTAAAAGCTTAGGTACATGGGCCAGTCCATTGGCCACTATGGCTTGGGGCCCATGCACGGATAATGACCCAAAAGCTGATGTAGAAGTTGATGAAGAGTAAGTCGTGGGAGCCCATGATGAAACATATGTCAATGAAGTTAGTGGGGCCCAAGATACAAGGGGCCCATGTGAAGAAGCAGCATATAAATGAGCCCTTATCTTTCCAAGGTTTAAAGCCTTTAGGGCTTTTCCCTAAACTAACAAAAACCTTATCTTTTTGTGGCGGCTATGTTGGAGAGATGACGGCTACAAAAGGGACGGAGACGAGGGTGTTGTGTAGGCGATGAAGATGCGGTAGCTGGTGCAAAGCATCGGCGTGAGGCAGTCAGCAACGGCGCCTCTGGACTGGCAGGACCCGTCTGAGAAGCAGCGGCTCAAGCAGACAGTGGCCAGCCAGAGCATGTGCATGGAAGCAAACAGGTAGAAGAGGATCTCCTGACAGGTAACCAAGAACCGGACGGCTGGTGGAGCACGCCAGGGTGGAGAGGAGCTGCTGGAGGTAGCGGCCAACAATGATCAGAAGGAAGGCTAAGCAGGCCAAGTGGAGTGGGCTGAACAGCCGGCGGTAGCGGAACGCTCGGCACTAGTGCCACCAGGAAAACAGCAGTAATGGTGCGCCCAGCACTAGTGCCGCCCGCTTTTGGCGGCGAAAATACTGTAGCGCAACGGACCTCAGCCGGCAAGTGGCTCTAGGGTGGTGGCGCTCAGTCGGCAAGCTGGATCTAATACCAATTGTGGCTTAGGGTTAGCAAATCAGCAGCTATGGAGGCTCAAACTGATATATGATGATTTGTGCAGTAAAGAGAGAAGGGTAGAGAGAGATAAAAGAGCAAAGCTCAAGAGACTGTATTTGCACGTGCAATGTAATGCTTGTATTGATTGATGTGAAGTCAACAAGGTGCAATGCTTTTATAAGCAGAATGCCTTAACTTTCTCAACACTCTACTCATTGGGGCAATGACACTTGGCTATACCATTGACATCACTGCTTACACACACAAACACTTAAGTGGCTATAAGAGGTGGTTCATATGTACTCACTCACTTACTCATATAAGTGAGTGTTCACACACAGACACAAGCGGGTAAACAAACACGGGTACGGGTACACACATAGAGTCTCCGAAATACCCAGCACTGAAATCGTATTGCCATGACAAGTAGTCAATGTGGGAACATTATATTCCTTTGGTACAAGCAATCCTTAGCCACACTTATTCATCTAGTATTGGTGAGACTCCATATGAGGCAGCATTTGGTCGCTGTTTCTCCTCTCTTCTTACGAGCATGGTATTGCCATCATTGGAGGCCAACAAGACCACAGAGACATTCTTAATCGCCGGAACTAGCCTCGTTGATACCGGCCAAATCTAGAAACATGAAGCTGAACGGATTAACCGATACCTTACTCAACGCAAAAAACAAGCACATTGTTGTAAACAACATGAGGACTTATACCAACTCTTCTTGAGTGGGAATTCTGACGAGGCTTGGCGTAGGATCCCAAAACGGCGCTTATCCACCCCAATCACAAACCCACACATCTGACACTCATATGCACACGCATTATACCAAATACCCCACCAAAGCCCCTCCCCACATCCACCTCAAGCACGTCCCACCACATCCACCTTCTTCACGGGAGAGCTGTACGCAAGCTTTAGAACATCCGATCACAAGATCACAAGGGGCCACCTCTCTTATGCAAGCAACACCTTGGCACCCCTCCTAGCCTATATGTTTAATAGGGCCCTCTCAGAGGGATTCCCCCCCACCTCGTCATCAAATACTATTGCGCTATCCGTAAGGCGGGAGACCCCATGGATCCTAATAACTACAAAACAATCATGATCGGCCATATCTCCGCAAAGCTCTATGGATTTATACTTGAGACTGAGTGGGGGAGAGAGGGATACGGGGCACCAAGCTAGGCAGGATTCAAGAGGACCTTAGATCACGTATACACGCTTCAAGCTATTATCGAGCAAGCTAAGGCAGATGGCTGCCAACTAAACTATTTCTTTTTGGACTTCCGCAAAGCTTTTGATACAATGCCTCAGGCCCGTCTCCTACAGCGCTTACAGCATCTTGAGGTCCCGTCTGACATGATCTGGGCTATCATTGCCTTATATGAGTCAGTTATTGGCAGGGTGAGATGCCCGAGAGGCCTATCTAAGGAGGTCTCTAGCACCCATCAAAGTGAAACAAGTACGTCCACTATCTCCGACCCTTTTTGGACTTCACATAGATGAGATCTCACACTTCATCAACAGAACCGGAGGCCGAGGAGCTTTTCTAGGAGGTATTCTTGTTTCCATCCTTTTATATGTTGATGATATTGTACTCATTGCAGATTCCAAGGAGGGGCTACAGAAGCATATGGATACTTTACAGGATTTTTGCAGGCTCTAAGTCAACCTTGGGAAAACCATGGTTCTGGTATTCCACACCTCCTACCCAGTTGCAAGCCGTACAAAGATGGGTAGCAGAGTTGAGGTGGTGCACTCAAGTCTCATATGTCTATCTCGGAGCTACCTTCACTAGTCCACACTTCTATATGAGACAAGTAACAGTGGATAGACTCACTAGAGGATATGCAGCTCTGGCCTTATTTGAGAGGCAATGTTTCCAAGCGCATTTTCACAAGTCGAGGGCAAAGGGTGTGGACTGTTCCAACTGGAGGTCAACCACACAGAGAGTCACTACCCAGAGATCCTCGCCCCCAACAGCCCTCCTCTCACCTTACCATCACCAGTTTTTTCTAGCCTAGAGGGGTGGATAGAGAGGCACCACAACCCATCACAGTGGATACAGGAGCCTATACCATAGTGCCGCCAATAACCCTCCTCTCAGCTTACCATCCCCAGTTTTTTCTAGCCTAGAGGGGTGGATAGGGAGGCACCACAACCCATCACAGTGGATATAGGAGCCTATACCACAGTGACCCCTCGTAGTAGGCCCATGGAAGTCACATGAGATCCGCGACGCACACTGTAGAGATCTAGACGTCCTCGTCCCATTGGACCCCGACCACCCCCAGCTCACGGATTTAGGAGATCCTGGCCCGCCATCAAGCAACCTCATCCTCATAGCAGACTTTCTTGTATCACCCATGATGGACATCTTGGATGGGCCCTTGCCTGGCATATAGGGTTGATTGACTATTTTTATTCAGCTCTCCCATATCCCATCACTAGTTGTACCCTATTATTGTACTCGGCATAGTAGGATCTAGATTTTTCATCTTGTATAATCTCCCAGTCTTGAGATCTTAGCTTTTAATATTCAGTTTTAGTTTATTGTTGCTTTTCTTATTTCATCCATGAAAAGATTTCATGGACACTATATACACATCATTTTGGTCTCATAGATCCTTTGGGCCTTTTGCATAAGTTAATATAACTCTCTCCATACATACACACACACACATATATATATGTGTGTATGTATGGAGAGAGAGAGAGAGAGAGAGAGATTTCAAGACCTCAAAAGTTTTTTTTTGCAAGGGTTGGAACATACATCCTGCTATGGGAAACCTAATTATGAGCCAATAACTCACTTATATAGCAATGAATTATTATAAAATATATTTAAAAATTTATCCTTCACACTAATCCCTACTATCCTTCCATACCTAATCCTAGAAGGTACAACTTGAAGGCTTCCCATGTCTCAACTCTCATAAATCAGCTTCCCCCTTCCTATTTTTACTCTCTACAACAATAATCACAAAATAAAGTTGGGGTACTTAGCTTTGGATATACAGCTAAGAAAGATTTGAATGACATCAATGGGGATAATCAGTTTCTGTACATGTGGACCCCACCATCACTCTTGCAAGTGTGTACATATGGACCCCACCATTATTCTTGCAAAGTTTGGTCACCACCCGTGCTCATTTGGTTACAATGTGTGTGTCTAAGGCTAGCTTTTGGAAATTCCAACACATCATCAGGGGATACCTTATATACAGCTTTGGAAACATTATATACAACTAAGAAAGATTTGAATGACATCAACGGGGAAAGTCAGCTTTTAAAAGTTCCAACACATCATCAGGGAAAGGCTACATGCTCTTTGGGCCAAGCGTGAAAATGGTGGGAAACTTGATCACAATTCAGGCATGCAGTTTGGACATCTTTGCACAAGCCATATCACAGCTATCTAACCTCCGACTTCATCTTTCCCAGTCGCAAATGCTGCCATCAGTTGGCATTGTTCACTAAAGTACTTTCCAGCCAAGCCAGCTAGAGACCAGTTAGGTTCCTACACACAACTCTAACTTACCACCACCTAGCCAGTGCGTACCTGTGCCCTTTTAGTCAATTCCAACATGCTAACCACCAGCCCATGCCTAATGCAAGCCCTGGAGGCCCAGCTAGGTATTGCCTTATTTTTCAGGCACAGGTGATAAACAAACAGTACATGACATAAACCAACCACAAATCAATTAAGAAAATAACCAGGAAATCATGATTAGGTTTTAAATTCCACATACCATTCATTTCCTTCAAGGCTAGTGCCAGATCTGATGGGGTTGAAAAGCTTACAAAACCATACCCCTTGGTCTTTCCAGTGCGCTTGTCTCGAACCACCTACATTTGTGGTTAATACCAAAAGAAATAAGAGACTTTGTAAGCAAACAGATGATTCATGAAGCTCTGATCCTTGACAACCACAAGAAGGAAAGACAGAAAACAATGCAATCAATTTGTATAGTCCAAGGTAAGACATTTGATGCTTTCTAAAGCCAGTAGTCAGAAACATTGTCTAAATCGTTACCTGGTCATCGTAGCAAATACAGGCAGTCAAGCACTTTCCTTTAGAGAAAATCCCAAAAAAAATGAGAGAGATCTCCATAAATGGGTTGGGCACCCATAAGCCTTTTGCACTAGCCTAAAACTTATTTAACCCGTTCATGCTCTAGGAAACAAAACCGAATCTGCAAGTTCATGTATGTAAGACAATTTGTGTCTGGGACTTTGGGCACTCCGTAAATTTTTCACCTTCGTGATGCAAAACTATGGTGCCCCACATAAAAAGAAGCTTAAACACAAGTGTTTGCTTTCGTCTTCAATGCAGTTGGCGTTATGTGCTAAGGGCTGCAGAAAGTCGAAATGCAATGCATGGTACAAAAGGGGCTACATGCCTTGGTAACATAAAGAACAAGTTAACTCCACTAGAATCCCTACCCCCAGCCTAATATAATGAAAGCACTTTCAGTCTCAGCATACCCAGGATTTCTTAGCATGTAAGGAAAGAGTACAAAGAGGGTTTCTTGATGTACTAAGGGTGCAATGCTAGAGACACAATGGAGCCAGGAAGAGAAGGATAGATGCCACAAACCTACCTGGGAAAACAATAGCCAAGCACAATCTGCTCAATAATAAACTGTAGAAGAAGAGCAGTGATATCCTGAGTTCAGCCCTACAGGTTTAATGATAAAGAAGACTTATCAAAGCACGAAGACTTCATATCTCCATCAAAGGCTCAAACACAAACTTTCTCATTACTTCATGAGTGCGATCAACAAAGAAAGGGGGACAAAGAGTTGAGCTTACCCTAGCCATATTGAAATTGGTATATCTTGAGAATGCCTTGGTCAACACTTCATCATTTACTTCATTTCCTAGATCCCCACAGAATAAGCGGTAATCATCTGAAAAATTGAAAGAAACCCATTACCATATGAACCACCACCCAGTGCCATGCATACCAACGATTAGAAACTTAGACGACCCTAAGCCAATGTACTCAATAACAATACTGGTTGATTATGACAAAAGTTTACAGCTGCATATAAAAACATGGTTTTGTCCATCACATTCTCAAGCAAAGCCTCATCAGTAGAGCTATATTCTCAAGGGACTGTGAAGCATTTTATTTAGCCTCTACTTCAAGTTGAGAACAAAATTCTGGTGGATTAAACAAAAGGAAGGGGTTTTCCTTGGTGAAATGTCAAGATGCTAGTTAAATAATAGGACAAGTGCAATAGGCTAGAAGCCTGGGATGGCACAAGGGTGTCCAGAAAAAGCACCTATGGTAATATTATTTAGTGTTAGTTGATAGAAGATTGATAGATTTTAGAGAAAACTAAGGTTTGAGCGGCCTAAGAGCTAAAGATTATATGTGAAATGTCTATAAAATATCCATGTTGTATATAAGTCAATGTCATTGCTTGTTAATGTGAAATGCCTATAAATTATCCATGTTGTATATAAGTCAATGTCACTGTTTTTTAATGGGCATCATATGATTTTGCACCCTACATTATAGAGTGTTCAAGTCAAGAGCTTACCTTAGCCTTGCTGAAGCATGTGTCGTTGGGCCTTGCCTTAGAGCCGTAATTGCAACTTCCTAATGTGGGTGCGCTAGCTTGTCCGTCACGTCCTCACTATGTTGTCACACTAGAATGCTTCTTTGCCAATGGGGTGAAGGAAGAGCTTTTCTCACCTAGACGGAGGTAAACCGAGATTCGTCTTCGTGGTGGTTCTCTCTCACAAAAGGTGGGGAAAGAAGAAGCTAATGGAAGAAGGAAACCTACAAGCAAGCATCCATCTAGCATGCATGAATCTAGAGAGATAAAGTTACACTTTGAAAATTTGTTTGAATGCAACAGTTTCTTTTGATCCCACAACCCGTGCCAACAGACAGAACTTGAATCACATGTCACACGAGTGAGACTTTAAAGATATCGTCACATGACAAAAGTTGTAGAGTCAATCTAAGGGTAAATTTTCTCAGAGATGTAGTGGTCTGCTCAAACCTAATATTCCTCACATGCTCTTAATGAGCACAACCACTTTGTCTTTGTCCTCAAGTTCACACTAACTCGTAGGTACTTGCAGATATAGTATGTTGGCTCTCAAGAAGATAATGTTAGGGTTTATAGGGGCAAAGAAATCTCATACACACATAGAGGAAGCAAAAACGAGCTAGAGAGTGAGTGGGCGAAGAACTTGCACGTACATTCACATTTGAAGGCATACGCATGTGAACAGGAGCTAACTCCAGGTGCAATTTTATGCCACCGGGTTTTTCCCCTTGGACACCTAGTGTGAAAGGACACTTAAACTACAGCTTTTGTTATAACTTGTACTGTGTACTTCATATCATAAGTGTGAACATACGTGCAAGTTCTTCTCCCACTCACTCTCCAACTCGTGTTTGCTTCCACTGTGAGTGTGTGTATGAGCTTTCATTGCCCTGCAAACCCGAACATTAGCTTATGAGAGCCAATATTCGATATCAGAGCCCTTGGTTTCTACCATTTTAGGATTTTTACAGATTTTAGGTTTTCAGTCTCTTTTAGGGTTTTTGCTCTAAATCTGCCCGAACCCTTCATACAAGGGACACTACAGGACATCCCAAAACTGCCAATCTGGTCAAAATATGAAAACCTTGATTTCAGGTGTGTACGACTAGTTCGTACAACTGTACAACCAACCCTAATTAGGGTTTCGCCTACAAATCTGTGTTCGTCCAACCCTGGACAGCTGTCCCAGACCCTGTTGTACAACTTTTGCTTCTGTCCATACAGTCTTACAACAGATTGGGTGTACTTGCAACTTGCTGACATAGCTTTCCCTGCAATAGTGCAGTGTTGAATACTCATTTGTATCTGTACAAGCTCTTGTACAAGCGGTACTATGGTTATAGATTGATACATGTAATTTTCATACTTAACAGTTTGAAAATTTTGGGCTTTTTTGTTTGGGAGCCACATTAGGCTCCATTGCAAGCATTTAATAGAGGGTTGTAAGCTTGGTGTCATTTGAGCACAAAATCAGCACATTGGAAGGAGGTTACAGCCTATACTTGTATTTTTGCAGGCAAATCTTTACGCAAGAACTTCCAAGTTGCCTAGCATAGCATAGCAATGCTTTTGTTTTTTGCCTACATGTATTTGTCGTCTACTTGCAGCTTGTGCATACAGTCATTATGGCACAGAATGCAACAGATGTATTTGGTGTACTCTCACAGGAGGATAAGTTGGATGGCACCAACTACTCCTTGTGGAGTTTATGGTCAAGAACTTGTTGGTGGGCAAAAGCCTTGGGGGGTTTGTCAATGGTGACGAGCCTAGACCTGCACACATTGCACCTACAACTCCTTGCAGGAATGCTCAGCAGGCATCAACACCTGCAGTTGCCATGTAGGAACAGCACAGATGGGATGCACGTGATACTAAGGCTATGGCCTTGATCTCTTTGACAGTAAAGAGATCCATTATTCCTCACATCCGTTCACGTAAAACCTCACAGCGGGCATGGGATGTATTGGAGACTATGTACCAAGCCAAAAAAATGAGGCCAGAGAGTTACCTATTTGAAGAAAGAGATTGAAAACTTGCAAATGAACGAAGGGGATAGCATGGGTGATCATCTTACGAAGATCCAAGATCTTCAGGAGCAACTAGTTGCTTAACATTGATGAAGTCATTGGCTGACAGCAGGGAGTTAGTCTCCAGGACACTACACTCACTTCCAGAATCCTACCTAAACTTCCACACTTCTCTTTATCCATGAGGAGTATCCCTCAACCCCTTGTGTTTGAGGAATTGGTTGGTTTACTTTTACAAGAGTAACAAACACAAAAGAACAAGTCTTCCATGATACGTGGCAGTGATCAAGTTTTTGTTGCCAATGATAAGGGCAAAGGGTGGCTATTATTAGTCTAAGACTGATTCTGGACCGCCATCAAACAAAGGAAAGAGTGATGCAAATCAGCCCAAAAAGAAGGGCAAGTGTCGTTATTGCAAAAAGCCAAGGGCACTAAATTAGTGAGTGCAAGAAGAGACAAGCCAAGGAGAAAGCTTTTTTGGTTTGCAGTTATGATGCATCACAAGAGCATGTATCTCTCAATGTGAATGAGAAACAGGTCATATGGTATTTTGATAGTGGTGCCTCAAGACACATTACCTCTATGAGGAATTTGTTCATGTCTTTGAGGGCTGCCCCAAAAGGAAAGAAGGTCACATGTACTAACAATTCTTCTTATCCCGCCAAAGGGATTGGTGAGATCATTCTTACAACCGTAGATGGATCTGATATATGCATTACAGATGTACTTTATGTACCCGACATTAAGAAGAATTTGCTATCAGTTTCCTCTTTTGCTAAAAGAGGTTATGTGGTCAATTTTGAGGATGACACATGCACAGTAAGGGATAGAGAGGACTATGTGATAAGTCACTTTTGGCACTTTGTATTAGGGCTTGTATCATCTGGATTCATTTGAAAAGAGAGCACAAGACGCATGTTTGGTCACTTCAACTTCTGCCATGCAAGAGGCAGAGTTATGGCATGCCAGGTTTGGGCATGTGAATTATGGCAATTTGATGTTGCAACAAAGACATCAAATGGTGCAGGATTTGCCACGTGGAGCTGACACCCAGACATGTATGTGAGAGGTGCATTTTAGGCAAAATGCATAGGAATGCTTTTCCAAAAGATGGTTCGCTGAGGGCTGTCCAAAAATTACAGCTCATACACAATGATGTGTGTGGTCCCATGAGGACACCATCACTTGGAAAGCATCTTTACTTTGTGACATTCATTGACGACTACTCCAGGTTTGCTTGGGTGTACCCTCTTAAAGTAAAATCCGAGGTGTTTAGGTGTTTTCAGCACTATGTTGCAAGGGCTCAAAAAGAGACACGTTGCAAAGAGCAGACCCTCCATGCAGATCGCGGGGGGGGGGGGGGGGGGGGGGGGGGATATACATGTCTGATGCTTTTAAAGCATACTTGCAAAAGACATTAAGCATCACTATACCATGCCATACACACCACAACAAAATAGTGTTGCGGAAACAAAGAACACCTCTTTTATG
Source organism: Cibotium barometz (assembly GCF_041138505.1). Classification (NCBI taxonomy): domain Eukaryota; kingdom Viridiplantae; phylum Streptophyta; class Polypodiopsida; order Cyatheales; family Cibotiaceae; genus Cibotium; species Cibotium barometz. Next base: position 35,284,643 of record NC_141048.1, on the reverse strand, counting down.
GAAATGGCTAGATGTATGGTCAAAGGCAAAGGGTCTGCCTCATAAGTTTTGGATGGAGGCAATCATGTGTGCCGCATATGTTTTGAACTGATGCCCTACAAAAGCCTTGAAAACCATTACCCCGTTTGAGGCTTGGTATGAACGAAAGCCTAAGGTTGATTACCTCGGGACATTTGGATGCCTTGCATATGTTCATGTGCATCCACAAATTAGAGGCAAATTGGATGACAAGGCAATCAAATGCATATTTGTGGGCTACAACAATGGTAGCAAGGGATAGTGTCTCTACAATCCATGCAGTCAAAGGATTTTTGAAAGTAGAGATGTTGTATTTGCTGAAAATTCAGCTCAACCACTTGCAAAGTTTAGTGGGTCTTTTCAGAATGGCCCACAAAATATGTTTGAGGGACTACTACCATTGGGCATAGAAAGAAGAGCAGACCAACCACATGAAATGCCTAATGGACAGCATATGGATGCTAAGATTCAGCCCCACAATCACCCCATTGGAAACAATGATATTCAGGCGGAAGTGGAAGAAGAGCGGACAGCATTGGAGCATGCTAGAACAATGCCTTGTTGGCTGGTCCATACCTTACAAGAGAGTAAGCTCTCCGCTCCTTTGCATAGCAGGACACGGGTTGGTTCTAGAAATGCAAGAGAAAATGCAGATGTGACTTGCATGAGTAGTCTATGTGACACAAATGAGCCAGGTTCATTTGAGGAAGCCAAAGAAGATGAACAATGGCAAGAAGCCATGCAACAAGAGATTGATGCAATCCAAAAAAATGGCACATGGGATCTTGTGGACTTGCCACCAGGCAAGAAGCCAATTGGTACAAAGTGGTTGTACAAGGTCAAGAGAAAGTCTGATGCTACCATTGACAGGTACAAAGCAAGACTAGTTGCCAAAGGCTATGTCCAACAGAAAGGCATAGATTATGATGAGACATTTGCACTGACTTCAAGGTTGTCCACTATTAGATGTGTTGTTGCAATGGCTGCCCATCATGGATGGAAAGTGCATCAGTTGGACATCAAGACAACTTTTCTCAATGGGGACTTGCACGAAGACGTGTATGCGAGTCAACCCATTGGTTTTGTGATGCCTGGCTACGAGGCTAAAGTGTGTAAGCTCAGGAAAGCACTTTATGGTCTCAAACAAGCTCCCAAGACGGAGTGCGCATCGGGCCCCACAAATGTGCATGAACCAACTCTAGAGGTACCGTAGCTCAGCGCGCATCCTTCTTTGGAAGGGCCTTTCTGATGTTGTTTCCCTTCGGAGCAAGAGTGACAAGGGCCCTCACGTGTGCCAACATCTGGCAATCCATCTACCAACTGCTTCCGAACAAGGCCTCCAAATGAAGATGTCCAAATCTAGCATGCCAAAGATCGCCTATGCGGGTACCTGCATGAGAGTAAAGAGCCGTAAGTTTGTAGAGGCCATGGTCCTCGAATCTCGATGCCTTGCCAAAGGATCTTGTCAGTGAGAGCGTACCGAATGATCACTAAGTCCTCCATATATTCCACCTTAAAGCCCAATTTGTAAATCTCGTGTACAGAAAGGAGATGAAGTCCTAAATCTGGCACATCTAGCACTCTCGAGGTGTACTTCCCTCCATTGCCATCTGGAATGAGGGGCATTGTTCCTTCGCCAAGAATGGGGACAGTAGAGTTATCTCCAGTGGCAACTCTGCCGCGGCGTTGCTCCAGTTCATCAAGCCAATCCTTGCAATAAGTCATGTGTTGTGTGGCACCGTTGTCCAAAATCCACTGAGGAGGGTGGGAACAAGAAGGAAAAGCTTGCTTAACCACTGGAGGAAGAGTCTCAGACTTGAGATAAATCAAGGTGACGAAAGTTGACTCCTCCACAACTTTGGCGACTAAGCTTGCCCCTTTGTCCTTTGATTTCCCTTCCAGATCCCGCATGCGACTCTGGCATTGTCGCCACAAGTGCCCATGTTTGGAGCAATAATCACAAACCTTCTGGTTGCCAGAAGAGTTAGAAGTTGAAGCTTTGCATCCTTGGAATCCTTAGAAGAAGGTGCCCCACCTTTGCCTTCGTTAGGCTGCCCCCCTCTCTGTCCAATCAAAGCCTAGTTACCTTTCTTTGAAGGAATCTGCTCTCCTGATCAAGGACCATAGGCACCACCTCATCCGAGGTAATGGTTTCCATCTATTCTGAGGTAGTGAAGAATAGAAACTCTCATATTTCGGGGGCAACTGAGCAAGTAGCCGGATAGCCATATCCTCAATGGAAATCTCCTTCCCACACCTAGAAATCTCAGATCGCAACAATGACTCCAGTTTGTTGATGTGATCCCGCATAGAAGTAGAATCAGTGGAAGCTTCAACAATTGAAGCTCCATAGAAACTCTCTTCACGGGTGTCTTCCAGTCGTAGATGTTGGAGAGTCTCTTCCAAGCAACATGTGCATGGGTATCCCATTTGATGTGAGAGATGAATGAGGATTGAGAGTTCAGAAGAATGAATGATCGAGCATGGGCATTAAGCCAATCCCATAGAGCAGCTTCGTGCGTAAGGGCATCCCTCATATCCTCATCCTCTGCGGTGTCCGGGTTGGGCCGGAGGACTGATCCAGTGATGGACTTCAGAAGATCATAAGTCTTCAAGACTACTTCCAGCATGACTTTCCAGATGTCATAGTTTGTGCCATCCAACTTGGCATCTAAAGGAAAAGCATCCAACCGCCCGAGGTTGGATGAGTTGCCATGATGTACCTCCTCTGAAAAACGCAGCCACCAAAACAGCCCAAGAGCTGCTCTCTGCACTTGTAGGGAGGGTGAGCGGGAAACAAAGAGAGTGGAGAGGAGAAAAAAACACAGAAAACACAGATATGCTCCTCCGGAGAAGAAAATGCAGGTTTGAATCACTGCAGACAGCCACCAAGTTTGCGTGAAAATGCAGAAAATCAGCACCAATCAACCTCCAATCAGTGATTGGTCTAGACATCTCTGGGCTCTGATACCATGTCAGAGAGCAGCGGAAAGACTAAGACAAATGACAAAAATGCTGAAGCTCCAAGAGAGAGATGAGAGAAAACAGTAAAATGCTGATGCACTAATCCTTAAGAAAAGAGTGGATACAACCAGCCCGTAGGCGAGGAGTGGACTCCGTAGGCAGAGGGCTGAAGGTGCTCATTAAAGTGATCAAGAATGATCAAGGAATGATGGAAAGTGAGGAAGAGGACAGCAAATATATATACTCCTATATGAGCTGGCTGACTGCCTCCTAGTCTCCTACACGACCTGAAAATAGGTAAAAGCTCCATAAAAGACTAACCCACAATTTATATGTACTCTTTTCATATTATTAATATAAATACATCTTCACAAAAAAAAAGGGTGGGCAACCCACATCAAAGGACCATAAAATAGGGGAAAATATGGGGAATGCTAGAGCATAGAAATGCCCCCCGTAGACATCAGAAAAGCCAACAACGAGAGATGACATATGCTAACAGACTCATCCCTAAAAACATGTGTTGTCGAGACTTCTGCTCTGCTCCCCAGCCTTGCACACAGCCTTGCTCGTTGCCTTGTGCATCAACACATGCTGCCGCCTGTTGGGTTGTGCGGCTTTTAATGCGCTGTAGCATAGCTGCCCGGCTTATGCATGGCCTGAATGCCCTTCCTGGCTGCGCACCATGACAGGCTGCCCCTGGCTGGGCCTAGCTGCCTTGCATAGGCAGCTGGGGCTGGTCCTTGTGGGCTGGCCATGAGCAAAAGCAACTGACACACCCACATGCCTTGGCCGCCCTCTGCAACATATGCGCAGACCAGTCCACGTCTCACTGCCTTGACCGCCCCCTGCACCCAAACCAATCCACGCCCGACTGCCTTGGCCGCCCTCTGCAAGCTATGCGCAAACCAGTCCACGCCTGACTGCCTTGGCTGCCCTCTACAAACTTTGCACAAACCAATCCACGTACGCCCAGCAATGTTGCTTTTCCTGTCTACCATCACAAGCAAAATCAGGCTACGCAAAGAGATGCTTTAGGCCGTCAAGGCTTCCCCGCACGAAGGGTGTCTTTAGCCAGCACACCAAGGGTGCTTTTTTTATTCCTCTCTCAGATCCTTGCACATCCGTGCAAGGGATTTCTCCCTTTCTTGCTTTCCTGCACATCCATGCAAAGAAACCATGGCTTTCTTGCCAAAACAGCCCACATGAGGGTACTATCTTGTACATCCTCCATGCCTCAGATTCTAGCACTTGTCAAATCCAAGCTCTAATACCAATGTAAGGTCAACACAAGACCATGCCCAAGGATTATTTGACCTAGAACCTAAACCCTAACGAGGTTTCATAGACCCGACAACGTCGTACGCATCGCATGACCGCGATGGATTGTGGCTAGTGACTCACCACCCAACCATAGGTTCAGTACCTCGAACCACCCCCGAGCCTAAGGTCTAATTACCACAAGGCTGCTTGGTTCCGAATCCCGATGGCCCCAACCTAGTGTCCCATACCACTAGGCCGAAGGACCCACCTTGGAGCTCTATGGCACAACGAGATCCTACAAGCTTCCTACCTTTCACGGACCTGCTTAGGGGTAGATAACGTAAGTCCAATAGCTCGATCTCCTAGAACAAGAAGTTTGAGGAGGCTTTTTGAGTTCTCAAGTTTAAGGGGTAGGAAGCACCTATATTGGCCTTGCCAGATCATAGTAGACCATTTGTGGTCGAGACAGATGCTAGTTATTTTGCAAGATGGCCAACCCGTGGCATTTGAAAGCAAGAAGCTTGACAATGCCGAGGTCAGATGGCACACTCAACAAAAAGAGCTGAATTTGGTTGGTTATACATGCTCTGAAAACTTGGCGACATTATCTTTATGGAACCAAGTTTGTTGTGTTGACCGACCATGAGTCGATTAAGTACATATGTGATAGACCTGAGTAGAGGGTGAGGAAGGCACGGTGGACTGAGTTGATGCAAGATTTTGATACGGAAATAAAGTATTGAAAGGAAGGGTAGCTTGAATAAGGGATGCCTTGAGAAGAATTGGGGAGGTGAACTTTTTGAGCTTCACGGATTAGGGCTGACCTTTATGACTCTCTGAGAGGGCTATGTGAGACTGATAGTCATTTTGGTCGGTATTGGTAGTAGGTCGAGGCAAGGAGCTCCATGGACTTAGATTGAGACTCAGGAGTCATGCCACCCATGAGTGTGGTAGGTGGTTAGTTCCATATTTGGAATGCATTGCTGTTTCGGAATGAGAAGGTTTGTGTATCGGATAACTTTGAGAAGTTAGGAAGAGGATCCTATATGAATGTCATGACGCTCCTACATTGGGTCATCAAGGGGTATGACGAACCTAACTAAAGCTAGTACTTAAGCAAGTGATCGAGTGCGAACCACTGACCATTGGCAATTGCTAGATGTAGTGAAGGAGGACTCACTGGGGGGTGAAAGCTAGACTTCCATGGGTCATCATAGTCACCACAATATTTTCTCCAATGTGATAGGCGACAATGACTTCATTTCCACCCCATCAGGGGCACCGCCTCTTAGGGAAGGATGAGTGCACATCCCCTACACATTGGCAGGTCCAAGCCCACCTATCGTGTGAGTACGAGCCAGTGAGCGGCGAGCGCGAATATTTTTGGAGTAGACCTCGCCTGCCCCATATGCCATTGCCTCTGAGACAAATTTGTATATGGGGATGTAGAGCTGCTTAAAGAATTTGGGGTTTTATAGCTCAGCTTATGTGCAGATTAAGGAGAGACCATTTATGTTACTTGGGACATTATTACTTGACTCACTCAGTGTGGTGCACAAATAATTTTTAAGGACAGGGATTTGGACACCGCTATAATCATATTCAAAGGTGTGGCCCAAGGCTGCATGCTACATGATATTCCTCATACCGAGTATAGACCACCTTTGTAGAGGATTGATACTACTTGGGAGCTCATTGCCAGTATCACAGCTTGGCAGATTTGGAGGGCCAGATGCACAAAGGCTATTGAGGGCACTCAGATATACAACACTCAGTGCATTTCTACTATACAAGGCTTATAAACCCTATTAGAAGACTTAAACAAGCCTTAATCAACGGGCAGCAGAGATGCTTAGGCATAAAGCCTTATCTTTTGACCATAAATACAACTACACATACATGGACACACAAACAAGGGTATACACACATACAGTGGACGCACACATGAAGCTCCGACTTCCCAACACGTGTGCTAACCCAATATCAGGATTAAGAGCTTAGTTGGGGCATGGGGTCCTGGAGGGTTCACATGTGGGCTAAGGGCGCTAGCAAGATGAGGTCTAGATTGGCAAAGAGCTTATAAATAATAACATAGGGCTAATAAAGGGCCAATATAAAGCCGGCTAGTGATTTACCGTATTTCTTAAGAAGTCGGTGGGGGTTATTCACAGTTAATCATTGGTAGCCCCATGCCACCGCATGCCAAAAACGCTTGAAGTTGCCCCAACTATCCTCCTCGGCTATCCATATCTAGTGATAACCAATACGAAGGTCAATCTTCGAAAAATAAAAAACCCCTCCAACCTATCAATCAAATCATCTGCTTTTGGGAAGGGGATATCTATTCTTGATCGTAACTTTATTCAACTTTTTATAAGTTGACACACATTCTCCAACTTTCGTCCTTCTTGTGCTTCAAAAGTGCCGGTGCCCTTCTTTTTATAGTCAACCTTTTATAGTTGACACATTTTCCAACTTCCGTCCTTCTTGTGCTTCAGAAGTACCGGGCTCCCCAAAAAGATTTACTCTTACGAATCTGTCCTATCTTGAGATATTCTAATAACTATCGGGAAATCTCATCCTCTTCCACCTATCATCCTGTAAGGCGCAATGCTCACAGGCTGAGAACCTCGAATTAAATCAATCTTATGATCAACCAACTGACTGGGCAGAAGACTAGGTAACTTAGCTGGAAAAACATCGACAAACTCTAAAGCTTGTGTCTCCCATACATCAAGACTAACTTAATGAAACTCACAACTAGCATCAGATGACATGGTATCTAGAGCACATTGGAACACTTCATAATTAGAATCCTTTACTATATTATGAAGCTCAACTGAGTTTACAAGTGTAGAGGATGGGACATGAAAATCACCCTGTAGACAAAACTGGACACCATGGATATGAAACCACTCTTTACCTATAATAACATTTACTCTATCCATATTCATAATCATGAAAACTAGAGGCTTGTATCGTTATAGGCAACTGAGGCACCCGTCGATCCCAAAACTGTGTGTCCGGCATGTCGTCACGATACTAGTGATCACTTGGTTGCATCTCCCAACTTCCATGAAATTGTGAGTACTCTCAAGGTCAATAAGAATGTATACAGTTTTCTCCACAACTCACCCATATATCCATATTAAGTCCATAGGACTGAAAACTTTCATATTAAAGTTACAACCCTTGCAAGAACTCTGATATGAAACAATAGTATGTAAGAAAGTAATCTTACCTTTGGTCTCGATCGCATGGGCTCCCTTTGACTTTGACTTGCCCTTCGCCTGTGAGCAGTTCGTCCTCATGTGCCCTTGCTGACCACAAGTGAAGCACCGAACCTCCTTAATGAACTGAAGAGCCTGCTCCACTTTCTTTGATTTCTTCGAACTGGGATCACCTGTAGTCTGTGACTAACTCTAGGTCTCTACAGGAATCTGTGAAGTCTTCCCATGCTTAAACTTTCGTTTACACTGGGATCCTGCCAGGTCTGTTAATGAGGGCTGTTGAAGTTTCTTCGACTATTTCTTCGCCACAGTCTCATAAAAAATCATTACATATCGAATAGCATCATCCAATGTTTTACTGCAATAATTATTTTTTATCTAGAGTTGATATCCATCAAGCAATCCATCCACCAAAAATCCCAAAATAGTGATAGGATCCATGTGAGTTGCCCGAGCATGCAACTCCCTAAACTTTTGCAAATATGTGTCAAAAGGCATATTCTTCATTTCCATGTTTTTAAACTTAGAGACAATCTTGTACTCATCCTCAGCCTGTAGAAACTCTTCCCGGAAAACCTGCTCAAGATCTATATGGTTTAAAACAAACCCCTAAGGCTTGGTACCAAAAGATTCATGCCTATTTGACTAGATAAGTATTTCAAAATAGTCCTACAGAAATCACTTTATATGTCAAAAAGGATAAGCTAGATTCGCTTGTTGTCATCCTCTATGGGAATGACATGCTATTGACAGAAAACTAATGAGGATTTAATTACAGCTTTCAAGGCTGACCTTACCTCAACTTTTGAGATGTCATATCTTAGTCTTTTGCACTACTACTTAGATAGGTAGTTTATACAACAAGATGATGGTATAGTCATTAAGCAATCCAAGCACATCAAGGCACTGCTCAAAAGGTTCAATATGGAAAGTTGTAAACCAATCTCTACACCAATGGAGACTGGTGTAAAGCTCAATCTGTAAGATCTTGGAGAACCATTCGACATAACCAAACGTCGTGGGCTCTACGCGTATCTCTTTCCACCAAGTAAGGGCTTTTCTTGTCAAGGATTATCCTCTGGAAAAGGATGGAACTCAAAGTGTGTAGCCCATCTGTGAAGCAAGGTTGCGTAAGTACGATGTACCTTATTATAAGGTACGTTTTAGTGTACAATACGATATTGTACCGTACTCTATGGATCTATACATGGCAAGTCCCTCGCCTCCCCTCCCAACTGACCTTTGGCCCAAGATCCTCCCGTAGTTATCGATTTTTCATTGCCCATAGGCGCTCGCCTATAGCCGCTTATTTATCCACCTATAGGCGATGCCACTGGCCACCACTGATGAAGCACCAAGGGGGGTTTTGAACCCAAGACCTCTTGGTCCTAGGCAAACACCTTCACCCCTTGAGCTATCACCTCATTGGCAAGTACGTCGCAATTTTTAAAAACATTCTCGGCCAAAAAAAACCCTAGGCCGGCCACCGTCGCCGATTTTAGCTGACTTATGCAAAGTGCAAACATAGCCATTCCTCTCCTTGATACGGACATTGCAACAAGAGATGATGATGATGTGGTGCCAACCGCTATGGTCACCGACATTGCAGAGCCAGAGCTGAGAGTATGATAGCAAAGGAAACATGTTGACAAATGGAGCTCTCATTTGGGTAATTGTGTTGTTGTTGAATGTTCAGAAATGAAATGTTTTTTCTTTCATTTTTATGTATATATATGTACACTATATAGTATATTTTTTATGTTTTTACCGACCTTACGTATTTAACGTACCTCAAAATCTTAACCCATACCTGAATGCATACCTTATCATACCATACCTTTCCACCTTGCTGTGAAGCCAAGAGTCAACTACCTCTTGAGTCTTCTTGTTTCCGCTCCCCGTATGGGGCTCTAGAGTAAAAGAGAGTGCAACTGAAGCTGTCCCAGCCCCCCATATTGTCACCAGACCTGCCAAAGTTGCTTGCATAACAACCATGGTGTTAGTCAGGTTCGGAATCTCCTCCTCTCGCAAGGTCATCCTTACCTCAAAGTCAACCTTAGTGACTAGATCATTGACCGTCACATCATCATCCTGATGGTCGTCATCACATTGAACATTCTCGTCCATCCCACAATCATTGTGTACTTCATCAGCCATGACAAACCCAAGACAATTTGTTGCTGCTCAAGGAAAACTCGCATGTCGAGATAAACAATCGCTAAATCCCACTCGTCACGTCACAAGTACAAATCTCGCTCTTGGAAGCTGGCCATGTACTTTCAGCCCTCTTAACCAAGGAGTTTGTGCTTTGAATGTGGAGAACTCCTAAGCAAAGCCCTCCTTTTATACTAAAAAGTGAAGAGGTTAACTTGCTTTTGAGTTTTTTTCCCAAAAAACTCACATGTCCTTTATTGACTTAAGCTTTCCCCCTTTTAGCAAAAAGCCACTTATTAAAAAAACGTCTTGCTTTTTCCAAAAAACAATGCTGCTTTTTTTTTTAATGCTGGCCTCCTATTTTTTTTCCATGTGCGACCTCTTCATCCATGCGTTAGGGTTGCTTTGATACCCATTATAACATCCTTCCCTTAATCTCCCTAAACACAGCCGAAAACCAAGGCTAGTCCTTAACCGAATCATGAGGTAACAAGCTAGCTCACCTCCCAACAGCGACTGGCATCCACCCATCTACCTCAAGCCAAAACTAGGGCTTCCTGCACGATCCCATAGGCCCATGTCTAACTCCGGCGTCCCATACCACCCATAGGCATTCAACACGCCAACATACATAATCACCTGCTCTCCTAGTTCAAGCCAAACTGCTAGTGGTGCATCCGCACAGCTATCTCATAATAACCCAAGCTCTCACTTATATAGTGATAACTACGCCATAAATAGCTAACTCGTTATAAAAAGCCATTAAGCTTGTTTTATCAATCCCTAATCTCGGGGCCCCTAACCCTATTGGATTAGTTTCATAATCCGTAGATTAGTGTCCAAGTACATAACAACATAATTTTGAATATCATTTTGTACTTATGGAACATTCGGTTGTAACCTTTTCTTGTAAATAAATATACATTAGATTTAGGTCTACTTGTGTCCCACAGAATGTTCAAATTTCTCAGCAGAAAAGTGACTTGTATTATATATGATCAAGACCAAGAAGCATATCGGTGTACACACACACTCGCAAGGTGTGAGGGAACAACATGGGCTTACAATAGATCGTCACAGGTTTGGTCAAAATGTCCAGGGTAAGAGGAAACTTCACACTTGATGATTTATCTCAACGCTCTAGAGTCAGGTCAAAGATTTACCCTGAATAAAGGCAGTGAATGCATCTACTGCATGCTTCATCAGCAACCTTTCCTCCTAGTGATTCGCCCAAGGCTGATTGAAGAATCTCACAAGACCACCAAGCCTGGTGTTTGTAAGATAGATGGGACTCTTGGCAAGCATCAACCCAAAGACTTGTCCACAAGTGTAAACTATTGATGCCTCTCTGGCATAATTTTCCTGGGAGATGATAATGATAATGTCCTGGGATAATAGTGCACGAATCCTTAATCAAACATCTCAAATCTTCCTTTAACAGTTACCGAGTCAATATCCTTGTGATCACATGCAATGATAAGGTCAAAGAACCATTTGGCTTTCCCCTTTGCTGAATAAGGGGGACTGCAAGAAAAACATATCCTCAAAAATATCTATCAATCTACGTGTACCACAGCCTGCACACCTCGCTGTTTGAGCCAAGTACTGTGAAACCACATTTGCGCTTGGCGCAGTTTTTTTGGCAATAAGGACTAGAATTACAATTGAAGGAAACAGTCAATCAAATTCGGATTAGCATGCTTTCTAAACACCTGAAACCTCTTTAGCTCTTTTTGGCATTCTATGATCTTAAACAAAAATAACACATTAGAGAAAGAAAGTACATACTTTCAGGCCAATCAGACAGTGTGGGGTCTTCCCAAGCCTGCCCAGCTGCTTTGCGTGGAATGGCCTTTTTCTTGGCCTCTGCTTTGTGTTCGTTATCTCCACTTGCAAGAGCTGCTTTCACACTTTCAAGAGCTTCAGGTGTAATTGTCTGTGCATCCCTTTGGAAAAGTTGCTGAGCCTGGTCCCTCAAACAAAAAGGAAGACAACAACACATGAAAATTCAAAGACAACTGAGATAAAATCAGCCAAATGCCCATTTTGTATCATTCCATACCACTCCTCATCAATCACAACAAGAAATATTATTTGCATAAATATATATATATATTTCAGACTCAAAGACCATTTATGAACTCACACACTCAAAGAACTTATATGAACACACACACACACATATTTTGACACACCTACGAGTATACAGGGCACAGCCGGACATTAGATAGAAGCCGACAGGCAAAGCCAGGAACAAATCTTGCTTGGCTATGTGCATCCTCTGAGCCCAATCCCGTTCTCTTGGATGCATCACCTATCCTCGCTAGCATCAACCTCGCAACCCTATATACCCAACTTCTGTTTTTTCCATTCGTGTAGGGTAGCTTTGATTTCTGCAAGCACCAACTAGCAAGGACCAATGCCTTCTCACTTCAAACCTAAGAAATGGGCCTTAACACGGGCTATGCTACCACCTGAACAAACCCCGCAAAAATTACATTTCAACTTTGAAGTGCCAAAACCACCGTATTTTGCCATCAAGTGCCATGGTTCCACATAGCATCCTTGGTGCAAGACATTGTGACAAACACACGGCAAGATTGACACCCTCGCAAGAAAAATCCCCAATTTCACAATCTGGTTTTTTGGGAAAAATCAAACAAAATCAGTCAAAATCGAGTAAACCAACTTGAGAGATGGTAGGCATGTGAGCCGAGAAGAGCAGGAGGGGCTGAGTTGGCCACAATTTGTGGGCATGCAGGTTGCTAGTGCTGAGAATCCCAGGCGCAAGAGGACGTTTTTTCGAAAAATGTGGAGTCTCTGGTCAATTTGTTAAAACGCCCTTTTTCAACTGGATAAGGCTTGGCCAGGTACGTATGAAACGTTTCATAAGTTTCATATGGTATGAAACGCATTTCGTAACTACTATGACTACCATGCATAAAAGAATCCCAACATGTCTTTCTTAGTGATTTAATATTCTACTATATAGATTTTTCTTGAATGTGCACTTTTAACCCCATTTTTTATATGACATTGAAGCTCAATACAAAAATATTGGCATTTTAAAAACGTTTTTGTCTTGTGTATAGGACAAAAAAATGCAAAATTTAATCCTATCAAACCCAAAATACTTTACAAACCTCTATTTGGGATAGTCTCACCATCATGTATGTGTCAAAGGGCAGCGGAAAGATGTAGACAAATGACAAAAACGTTGAAGCTCCAAGAGAGATAAGAGAAAACAACAAAACGTTGATGCCCTAACTCAAGAAAAGAGTGGATACAACCAACCCGTAGGCAAGGAGTGGACTCCGTATGCCAAGGGCTGAAGGTGCTCACCAGAGTGATCAACAAGAATGATCAAGGAATGAATGATAAATGAGGAAGAGGGCAGCCCATATATATACTCCAATATGAGCTGGCACACTACCTCCTAGTGTCCTACACGACCTAAAAATAGGTTAAAAAAACTCCATAAAATGGGTGGGCAACCCACATCAAAGGCCCATAAAATAAGGGGAAGTTATGATATATGCTAACACCCCTCTCAGGTCTTGGGGGTGGCCCAAGACCCAAGGAGCTACCATGAATGTCCATAGTTGACTGAGATAATCCTTTGGTGAAGAAGTCTGCAGCGTTGTCCTAGGTAGGATAATGTCTCCCTCCAAGATCGGATGCCGCACAAAGTAGTACTGGATCTCTATATGCTTGGTCCGTGCATGAAATACCGGATTCTTAGTAATAGCCAAGCAACTCTGGTTGTCGCATGAGATACTGATAGTAGATCGGTTTCCAACAGCAGCAGCCTACCCTTATCTCATGCGACAACCAAAGTTGCTTGGCTATTGCTAAGAATCCCGTATTTCATGCACGGACCAAGCATATAGAGATCCAGTACCAATTTGTGTGGGAGAAAATCTTGGAGGGAGACATTATCCTTGAATATTGTCCTACCTACAACAACGCTGCAGACTTATTCATCAAAGGATTATCTCAATCAGCTATCGGCGTTCATGGCAGCTCCTTGGGTCTTGGGCCACCCCCAGGACCTGAGAGAACCGCTGTTCCACCCCTTTGCTTAGCAACTCCCTTGGCTTGTCTAGCCCTTGATTTGCTTGAGCTCTTGGTGAATAATGAGATGAATGAATGGGAACATGGGCTAGGCTATTTATACTACTCAATATGAGCAGTCGGCCAGTATACATCCAGGCGGCCAGCCTAAAAGTCCCACGACTTGTGAAAATCCAGCAATAAATGCTGAATTAAATCCCAAAAAATGCTGCGTTTTTTCCTACAGGCTAAGAAGGTGATGCGCCTGAATTCCAATGGCTGGGCAAGGCCTTTGCACACATCCCAAGGACTGGGCAACCTGTATGGGCTGCCCCATACTTGTCCTACAGCCATGTAAAGGCTGTAAACTCCTGGAATTTGCCTTATTCTTGCCCTAGGGCTGTCCTACAGCCCCTCCATGGCTGGTGGGTTCAACCTGGGCCTTCTTGGCCCTCATGGGGGTGGTTCCACACCATTCCCATGCCCACACTAAGATCCGGGGTAGCCCTATGGGCTGGCCCCTTGTCCTAACCACTAACTACTCAGTGATCTGGCATCCGGTACCATACTAGATACACAGAATCACTGACATCATTCTAGAGGAAGACACACAGCGCGGACTGGCACTGTTTCATGTGCAGGACAGTGCACACCTGACCTTGGACTCTTGTGCAGGACAATGCACACCGGACCTCGGGCGTCTGAGATGGATCCCTGGCTGACTCGTCCCCGACTAGGCTCACATGGGACCAGTTCACCATCCCAAGTCCTGCAAATGGCGACACGCTGGGCGGATGAAGCCAGATTGCAACAATTCTTGGAGGTGGCGGTCCAACTCCGATTCCATTGCCTTAGAAAGGCGATACGGAAACTTGCTCACGGGTTTCAAGCCTGGGAGGAGGTCAATCTTGTGGTCCTCCAGTCTAGATGGGAGGAGCTGGGGAGGGAGACTGTCCCGAAGAAAAATCTTCTGGAACTTTTCATGGAGAACCGAGTACTTCTCGGAAGCACTGGCCACCGTCTGGGCTGTCTGGATGTAAATCATCGGACACTGTGCGCCTTTCCGGACTGCTCGCTTAGCCTGCAAGTGGCTTATGATCAGCGGAAAGTTCGGAATTCCTGGCTCACACTTAATGATTATCGAGGCATTTGACACATTCCGATTGATCTGGAACGTGTGCTTGTCCCACTTGACATCAGGAAGAAACTTGTGAAACCACTCAATACCCAAAATTATGTCTGCTCCTACAAGAGGGGCAACCATAAAGTCACGCACAAACTCTATGCCCTGAATCACTAACTTAGCACCTAGAGCTTCATACTTGACGCTTGTTGTCATGCCTGTGCTAAAACCCTCAACCTGTTTGTCCACCGAAGTCAGCTCGAAACGGGCACGCCTAGCGGCATGTTCCATGACCACATCCTCCGTGCTGCCGCTGTCAAACAAGACAACGACTCTCTGGCCACCTATGTAGCCAAAGGACTTGAGCAATTCGCTACGCTCATACTCCTGGTCATGGGCGCCCTTCTGCTTATCTTCGAGCTCCTAGCTAATAATTGCTCCAACTAAACCGCTGCTTAAGGTCGCGGACAAACTCGTCCCACACATAAGCTGCCATACTTGCTCTGGTGTGGGCATGAGTCCACTGAGTCCACCAAGGAATGGCCTCACCTTCCAAGTACCAACTGGCTAAGATCACTCTGTCAGTATCCGTTTTTCTAACTGCGACAAAGTAAGCTTCAAATTGATGTAACCATGAATAGAGAGTTGTGGGATCGAGTTTACCATTATACTTACTAAAGTTCATTTTCTCGGGAAAATGATTCGAGGGCACCGTCGGTGTCAATTTGGCGTCCAATGCTTTGAGGTAACGCTCGTGTTCCACGCGTCGCATGGCTTCGTCTTCTCGTTGTCGGATCTCCAATGCACGCATCTGCAACTCAAGCAAAGAGCTTGGCTGCAGCTGTGACCCCGCGAGAGGGTCCCTGTGTTAAGGATCTAGTATCTGGGATACGGAAGGAGAGGGAGGAGGAGATGGAAAACGCGACGCTGGAGAGCGGGTACGCTCCTCCAAAGCCAAGATCTACGCCTTCTGCTCATCCAACTTGGCTGTCTGTTCTGCGATTGCTCGCATCATCTACTGAAACATGTCTGTGACACTCAAGCCTGGTGCCCTAGCTAGGCTGCCTGGTGCACTCTAGTCCCATGGTTCTTGGTCTCTCTCATCGTCGAAGCTCGCCATAGCAGGAAAATGCACTTCCTTTCCGGAACGCAATCTGACCATCCACTATCTGTGTGGGAGACGTCCGGAGGCTTCCGGAGGCTGAAAACCAACCGTCCTTCGAGGGACAGGAGTCACTCCGAAAGAGGTAGTCCACCAACGTCTAAAAACCAAGAGAAAAACATAACTGGCAGAACCAAGAGACAGAGTGCACATCGGGCCACACAAATCCGCATGAACCAACTCCAAAGGTGCCATAGCTTGCTGTGTAGCCTTCTTTGGAAAGGCCTCCCGAAGTTCTTTCCCTTTGAGACAAGAGTGACAAGGGCCCTCACGTGCGCCAACATCCAGTAATCCATCCACCAACTGCTCCCGAAAAACCTTCCGCAAGGCCTCCAGATGAAGATGTCCAAATCTAGCATGCCAAAGATCGCCTCTGCGGATACCTGTGTGAGAATAAAGAGCCGAAAGTTTGTAGAGACCATGGTCCTTGCTGCCTTGCCAAAGGATCTTGTCAGTGATGAGAGGATCCTGAATGATCATTGAGTCCTCCATAAATTCCAACTTAGTGCCCAATTTGCAAATCTCATGCACAGAAAGGAGATGAAATCCTAAATCGAGCACATATAGCACTCTCGAGGTGTACTTCCTTCCATTGCCTATCCGGAATGAGGGGCATTGTCCCTTCACCATGAATGGGGATAGTAGAGTTATCTCTAATGGCAACTCTCTCGCAGCGTTGTTGCAGTTCATCAAGCCAATCCTTGGAATAAGTCATGTGTTGTGTGGCATTGCTATCCAAAATCCACTAAGGAGAGTGGAAACAAGAAGGAAGAGCTTGCTCAACCACTGGAGAGGGAGTCTCGGACTTGAGAACAATCAAAGTGAAGAAAGCTGACTCCTCCACAACTTTGGCGACAAAGCTTGCCCCTTGTCCTTTTACTTCCCTTCCAAATGTCGCATGTAATTCCGGCATTGTCACCATAAGTGGCCCTATTTGGAGCAATAATCACAAACCTTCTAGTTGCCAGAAGAATTAGAAGTTGAAGACCCCTTCGGCTTTGCATCCTTGGAGTCCTTGGAGTCCTTAGAAGGAGGTGCCCCACCTTTACCTTTGTTCTCTCTATCCAATAAAAGCCTCTGTACCTTTCTTTGAAGAAGAATCCCTGAATCCAAGGTTGCATAAATACAACGTACCTTATTATAAGGTACGTTTTAGTGTACAGTACGATACTGTACCGTATGGATCTATACGTGACAAGTTTCCCCCTCCCCCAACTGACCTTTGGCCCAAGATCCACTCGTAGTTATCGATGTTTCACCGCCCATAGTTGAATGTTCAGAAATGAATTGTTTTTTCATTCATTTTTCTGTATATATATGTAAACTATATAGTATATTTTTTATGTTTTTACGGACCTTACGTATTTAACGTACCTCAAAATCTCAACCCGTACTTGAATGCGTACCTTACCGTATCATACCTTACCGTACTTTTCCACCTTGCCTGTATCTGCTATCTTGATCAAGGACCATAGGCACCACCTCATCCCAGGTAATGGTTTCTGTCCGTCTTGAGGTAAGAAGTGAAGAATAGAAACTCTCATATTTCAGGGGCAACTTAGCAAGTAGCCGGATGGCCATATCCTTAGTGGAAATCTCCTTCCCGCACCCAAAAATCTCAGATCGCAATGACTCCATTTTGTTGATGTGATCCCGCATGGAAGTAGAATCAGTGGGTGAAAGCTTCAACATTTGAACCTCTAGAGAAACTCTCTTCATGGGTGTCTTCCAGTCGTAAATACCGGAGTCTCTTCCAAGTAACATGCATGGGTATCCCGTTTAACGTGAGCGATGACTGAAGGAGGGTGGGCGGGAAACAAAGAGAGTGCAGAGGAGAAAAAAACACAGAAAACGCAGATCTGCCCCTCCGGAGAAGAAAACGCGGGTTTGAAACACTGCGGACAGCCAACAAGTTTGTGTGAAAACGCAGAAAATCAGCAATCAGCACCAATCAACGTCCAATCAGTGATTCCAGGTCTAGACGTCTTTGGGCTCTGATATCGTGTCAGAGGACAACGGAAAGATATAGACAAATGAACGGATACAACCAGCCGGTAGGCGAAGAGTGGACTCCGTAGGCGGAGGTTTGAAGGTGCTCACCAAGGTGATCAACAAGAATGATCAAGGAATGAATGATAAATGAGGAAGAGGGCAGCCCATATATATACTCCAATGCTGGCTGACTGCCTCCTAGTGTCCCACACGACCTGAAAATAGGTGAAAAACTCCATAAAATGGGTGGGCAACCCACATCGAAAGCCCATAAAATAGGGGGAAAATATGGGAAAAATGGGGAGAAACATGGGGAATGCCTGAGCATAGAAATGGCCCCCCTAAACACCAAAAAAGCCACCAACATGTAACATGTTGCGGAAGTATTCGTAATTTGAGGATCCTGTCACACAAATACTCACACCGTCTTCTGTATCCTGAGTTTCGCAAGTTTAGCAATCCACTTTACGACTTCAAACTTTAAGAGATTTGAGAGAGAGAGAGAGAGAGATAGAAACTGTACACCGTATGGGGTCCCAAATTACCCACTGAAGGGCCCCCTATCCCATTACCGGAATAGTATTTGCTTTATTTCTTTGAAGAGACTGATTGTGGACTAACGATAAGCCAAACACAAGATCTCAGAGGACCAACACTCAAGCTAAACTGTACACAGCTGTATAAGCACCAATGATGACCAATCTCGAGCCTATGCACTCTTCCCAATGGATGTAGGAAGGCTGCAAATCTGAGGCTGAGAGAAGGGGCTGATTGGGACTGTTCTAGGCTATGTATGAATGCTGAGTTTTACCTTCACCAAGTGGCTGTAGCAAAACGATGCAAACAAGGATGCTGAATGTTGGGTTTTATGCTGTGTATGCACCCAGAGGAGTGCTAGTGATCATCAGTAGGTTACTGGGGCACTTTTTACTTCAGTTAGTGGAGGTTTTTTCCCCCAGTTTAGTCATTTTCACTTATATGCAGTTTATAAGTGTTTTGGTCCACCCGGCACATTTATGGCCGGTCATGTGAACACTTATCCTTTAGTAGTCACTATCATGTGGCTTGTACTTCACTTTTCTATCATTGAGAAATCTACAGCAGTCGTGTTCACTCTCCACATTGGTTTCCACGCCTGTTTTCTTTCTGTAAACCCTAACCCTAACCCTGTTAAGTCTTCAATTGGTATCAGAGCCATTAAAGCTGCTCTGCATTGCCTGTACACTGCCAAGCTCTTGTTGCTTCTGCCCGTACATTATTCGTACACCTCTGCGCCGTACTGTACTGTTGCTACCCGTACATCAGTGCACCGTACAGCAGCTTCAGTACTTGCTGCCCGTACATCTGAGCGCCGTACAGCTGTGCGCCTGCTGCCCGTACACCCATAGTGCGCCGCCTTCAGCTTCAGCTGTGCGCCTACTGCCCGTACATCCAGACTGCACGTCGCCTACAACTACAGTACTCCGCCGCCTTCAGACTGTACAGTCAAGCGCAGCCACCATCACTTGCTGCCCGTACACTTGCATCCGTACCAGGCGACTGTACCTGGCGACTGTACACACGTGGCGACGACTGCACCTGGCGACTGTACCTGACGTGTCTTCAGTGAACCTGCTCGCCCGACTGTACCTGACGTGTCTTCAGTGAAACTGCCTAACACAATACAGTACCTGCCCGTACATACCAGCTGAATACAGCGCCGCCTTCGACTAGCTCCTAGGACTGGTTTCGTAAAGTACCTGCAGAGTACAACAATCAATTCATATCTCAGCTGGTAAGCATTACAGGTTTTGAGTTTTGGGCATTCTTATTTTCCTTTGTGAAAAATATACAGGCACAACAGGCAGATTTTCTAGCAAGAAAATATACAGATTTTTGCGAAGTTTGGGTGCAGCAAATTTGGGCATTTTTGGGGCATTTTGGCATTGTGTACGCCATTTGCTGCTCTACTCAGTCATTGGTGCATTAAGCTGCACATTCAGAGGATTGAGAGTGCAGGCAGATTTGGGTGAACTGTATTCAGTGGAGTACAGTTGTTATCAGGGTTTTTGCTTTTGGGTTTTTTGGTAAACAGGTACAACATTGTGCGTAAAGCATAATGGCAAATCAACAGCAAAGTGATGTATTCACATATTTGTCTAAGGAAGACAAATTGGATGGCACGAACTACTCCTTGTGGAGTTTTATGCTGAAAAATGTGCTTGTGGCAAAAGGTCTTTGGGATTTTGTTAGTGGTGATGAACCACGTCCAGGTCCATTGGCTCCAGAGACTCCTCCTCAAGGGGGTGCTCGTGGACGAGGACAACAGGTACAAGCTCCAGGACAGCCATTGCCTGTTCAGAGAACAAATGCTCAAAAGACATGGGATGCCAGGGATGCACAAGCTTTGTCACTCATTGCATTGTCAGTTCAGAGGTCTATTATACCTCATATTCGTTCAGCTGGCACTTCACAGAATGCATGGGTGACTTTGGAGCAAATGTATGCTGCTCGTAATGAGGCTAGGATCTCATTTTTGAAAAGAGAGCTGGAAAATCAGAAAATGAATGAAGGAGATGATATGTCTAGCCACTTGAACAAGCTGCAGGATTTGAGAGAGCAACTCATCAATGTGGATGAGATTATTCCTGAGACACAGCTTGTGTCCACCATCTTGCACTCTTTGCCAAGATCTTACTTGGCTTTCCATACCTCTTTGAACCTCAGCATGAGGAATGCTGTTGAACCCCTCAAGTATCAGGAACTTGTTGCTCTCTTACTACAAGAGGAGCAAATGAGGAAGAATATGAATATGAACACAAATGCTGAACAAGCATTTACTACAGGTCAAAAGGGGAAAGGGAAATCTCAGCCAAAGAGTGCAAATCAAAATTCACGTGATGGTGGTTCTTCACAGGATACCAAGAAAAGTGATGGACAGCCCAAGAAGAAGGGCAAATGTCATTACTGTAAGAAGCCAGGTCACTACATCACGGAATGTAGGAAGAGGATTGCCAAAGAGAAGGCAAAGGAAGCTGGGATGTCTGTAAATGATGCTCCTAAAGCTCCTCCAGAGACTGCTTCTTTTGTTGAGGACAGGGATTACTGTTTCTATACATGCAGCTATGATGCCTCTTGGTCTTCACAGGCACTCAGTATGACAGAGCATGCATGTACTTGGTATTTTGATAGTGGTGCCTCAAAGCATATCACATCTCGCAGGGATTTGTTTAGTCATGTTGGCCCTGCCCCTGTTGGCAAAACTGTTCAGTGTGCCAACAATGCTTCATATCCAGTGTGTGGCATTGGGGAGATTCAGCTTACAGCCATTGATGGCTCCATTCTCCGCCTTACAGATGCCTTATATGTACCAGGGATAAAGAAGAATTTGTTGTCCATTTCTTCTTTAGCACATTGTGGAATGCAAGTCCACTTTGATGATGATAAATGCATGGTCAGAGACAAAGCAAATGCCTTGACCTTGATGCTTACTGGTACATTATGTTATGGACTTTATGAGTTGGATGCATTTCAGCCAGTGGATCAGTCTGCTTATCATGCATTCACTCTTACTCCAACTATGGTTGATGCGGAGTTATGGCATGCTCGCATGGGGCATGTAAATTTTGGTAGTCTTATGCTTATGCAGCGACATAATATGTTTACAGATCTACCTCTCATGGAGAAGCCTCCAGATCACATTTGTGAAGGATGTATTTTGGGAAAAATGCACAGGTTTTCCTTCCCACGTGATCAGGCTCTAAGAGCAACTGCAAAGTTGCAACTTATACACAGTGATCTTTGTGGTCCCATGCAGACAAAGTCATTAGGTGGTTGCTTTTATTTTGCAACATTTATTGATGACTTCTCTCGTATATGCTGGGTCTATCCTTTGACACAGAAATCACAGGTATATGATGCATTTTTGGCCTTTGTAGCACTTGCTGAGACAGAGTCAGGATGCAAAGTAAAGACTCTCCGTTCTGACCGAGGGGGGGAATATATGTCACATGTGCTGAATTCCTTTCTTGGGAGTAGAGGTATAAAACATCAGTATACTACTCCTTACACTCCACAGCAGAATGGGGTTGCAGAAAGGAAAAATCGGTCACTCATGGAGATGGCCAGATGTATGCTAAAGGCAAAAAGACTACCACATATCTTTTGGGTGGAAGCAGTAATGTGTGCTTGTCATATTTTGAATCGATGTCCCACAAAGGCATTGGTTTCTATTACTCCTTTTGAGGCTTGGCATGGCCGCAAGCCTTCTGTATCACATTTTCGTATCTTTGGGTGTCTCGCATATGCACACATACCCAAAGAGTTGAGGAGGAAGCTTGATGATAAAGCCACAAAATGCATTTTTGTTGGGTATAGCCGTGAGAGCAAGGGCTACAGGTTATATGACCCACTATCCAGGAAGATATTCATCAGTCGGGATGTGATTTTTTATGAAAAATCAGAATTATCCATGGCTGGTTATGAGGCAAATCAGGCTGAAAATGATGTGTTTGAAGGTCTACTACCCATGGAGTTTCATTCCACAGTTGGAGATCCAACTCATGAGGGTACTGGACAGCCAGCAAATGATGTAGGTGGTGCAGAAATTCAGCAGCCAAATCAGCCAGAAGCTGAACCAAATATGGGACAGCAGGCACCACAGGTTAGACATATACCTAGATGGTATTTGAGGACATTACAGGACAGCCATTTAGAAGGTCCTCTTGCTGGTCGTACTCGTAGGGAGACAAGGACCAATGAGCATGCACACATCATGGATTTGAATCTGGTTATGGCAGCCAGTTTACAAGATGATGATGAGCCTGATTCATTCGTGGATGCACGAGATAATGTGCATTGGAACAAAGCCATGCAGGATGAGATTGATTCTATTAAAAAGAATCAAACATGGGATTTGGTTGATCTCCCCAAAGGCAAGAAAGCCATTGGTACTAAATGGGTCTACAAGTTGAAAAGACATGCAGATGGATCCATTGACAGGTACAAAGCCCGTCTAGTTGCAAAGGGCTATGCACAGAAGAAGGGCATTGATTATGAGGAGACATTTGCTCCTACATCCCGTATGTCGACACTTAGGTGTGTCATTACATTGGCTGCACATCGTGGTTGGGTTGTTCATCAGTTGGACATAAAGACTGCATTCCTACATGGGGACCTCGAGGAGGAAGTTTATGTATTTCAGCCCATGGGATTTGCAGAACATGGTCATGAAGGGAAAGTATGCAGGCTGAAAAAGGCCTTGTATGGTTTGAAACAAGCTCCACGAGCTTGGTATGCAAAAATAGATGCTTTTCTACTCACTCAGGGATTTGTGAACAGTCCATCAGAGACCACTTTGTATGTGAAGAAAGAAGAGACAGATCTGCTGGTCATCAGTCTTTATGTGGATGATCTCTTGCTCATGGGATCAAATGATGACAAAATTGCAGCATTTAAAGAGATACTACAACAGACATTTGACATGTCTGACTTGGGCCTTGTACATTACTATTTGGGCATACAGTTTGTGCAGGATAACAGAGGCATTGGGTTGTTGCAATCACGTTATGTTGCTAAACTTCTGGAGAAGTTTAAATTTCAGGATTGCAAGCCTATTAGTACTCCTATGGAGCCTGGGATGAAACTGTCACTACAAGATGACAGTGTTTCCTTTGATGCCACTACATATGCTCAGGCTGTTGGGTGCCTCATATACTTGTGTAATACAAGGCCAGATATTCAGTATGCAGTCTCTCAGTTGAGCAGATTCATGCACAGCCCACGGTTGTCACATTGGCAAGCTGTGAAGCGTGTATTCCGTTATTTGCAGGGTACCTTGTCTCTTGGGTTGCTTTATCCTGAGGGGGGTGACATGCAGTTACATGCTTACAGTGATTCAGATTGGGCTGGTGATTTTGATACCAGACATTCCACTAGTGGGAATTGTTTCTTCCTTGGCGCTTCATGCATTTCTTGGCTACGCAAGAAACAGACCACAGTGGCCACTTCATCTTGTGAGGCAGAGTACAGAGCAGCCTACACTACTACTGTTGAGTGTGTTTGGCTGCGTCGTCTTATGACTGATATGGATATTTCAGTGGAGGAGCCTACACCTATCTATACTGATAGTCAGAGTGCCATTGCTGTGGCCAGGAATCCTGTGTTTCATGCTCGCACGAAACACATTGAGATTCACTATCATTTTGTTCGGGAGAGACTCCAGGCAGGAGATATCAGTCTGATCTACTGTCCTACAGATCAGAATGTGGCAGACATCTTCACCAAGGCATTACCACGTCCGAAATTTGAAGCATTCCGCAATGCTTTGAATTTGTTTCCTTTTGGTGGATGATGTACAGTGATCACATATCACTCCAGGGGGGTTTGTTGGGTTTTATGCTGTGTATGCACCCAGAGGAGTGCTAGTGATCATCAGTAGGTTACTGGGGCACTTTTTACTTCAGTTAGTGGAGGTTTTTTCCCCCAGTTTAGTTCATTTTCACTTATATGCAGTTTATAAGTGTTTTGGTCCACCCGGCACATTTATGGCCGGTCATGTGAACACTTATCCTTTAGGGGTCACTATCATGTGGCTTGTACTTCACTTTTCTATCATTGAGAAATCTACAGCAGTCGTGTTCACTCTCCACATTGGTTTCCACGCCTGTTTTCTTTCTGTAAACCCTAACCCTAACCCTGTTAAGTCTTCACTGAAAACGGAAGAGGATCTGTAGGCTGAATGCTGTAGATGCTGCGTTTTACTGAATGAAGGCTGAATTGCTCAAGCGTTGATGCTCCTATATGCTGATAGATGAAACGCTGATGGATGATGTGCTGAATTCTCCAATCGCTTATGCTCCTTGGGCTGAAGGCTCCAAGCGTCGAGGTCTTCAAAGCTGAATGAGATATGAATGAATGAATGAATGATATGCTCAGCTATTTATATGGACAATTGATGCTAGTCGGTTGGCTACAGAGCTGGTTGACTGCATCTGTCCTGGATAAATGGATAAATGATGTAAAAAGACCCAATAAATGCTATAAATTATAGGAATAATACTTGATAAATTCTAATGAATGCTAGATGTTATCTGAAGGCTTTTGTAATAGTCTAAATGCAGATGATGAATGCTATGCATTATGCAGAGTGCTTTCTAATGCAAACCCTAAGGCTTCTACTGACTCTACATGCATGAATGCATCTCTTCAAGTGGGTTAAGGGATTTGGACTGACTAACTGACTGTCTAAGGCTGAGAATGACCTACGTAGCTGGTGCCTAACTTATCCTGGACTGAGGATTACAATGGGGTCACGAGTACAACAAATATCATCCTAAAGGGTACTAATGATGTACAATGTTGTACTAATGATGATGAGCCATCTTGTCACCATGCACTATAGTGCAGAGTGCATGTGACATTCCCTCCTGCTTAGCTTGGCGGCAGGTTCATGGCTTCCAAGTAGTCCGCTAGCAGCTAGGAGTACTCTTGAAAGAACTCCTCATCTAGCCAAACGGCTTCATGGATACCTCGATCTCGGAACTTCGTATAGAACTGACGTATGCGTCGACCAGAACCATGCTTCCAACGATGAAGAAAGATCTGCTCAAGCTCGATGACTTTTACTTCGTCCACCACATCTGGCTGCTGTTCATCTGAAACATCAAAAACTTATGGTCCAACATATGGTTTTAGCCAAGAAACATGGAAAACATCAACTGGATGAATGAGTATCGTTCACGATGGCTTAGACCAATGGAAGATAATGTTCCCATTTGGACTACTGGTCATGACAATATGACTTGAGAACATCAAAGACCAACTGGTTATAGATTTCTATCTGGCCATCTGTCTGTGGATGGAATGCACTAGACAACTATAACTTAGTTCCAAAGTTTTCGAATAATGCACTCCAGAAATGGGAGGTAAACTTGGAATCTCTGTCTGAGGTGATGGTGCTAGGCAAATGTCCTCAGCTATGGCCATATGCTTGCATGGAATGAGCATGCAAAACTTACTGAAGCGATCTACAATGGTGAAACACTGAGTGTTGCGAGATCCAGTGGATGCTAGTAGAGACCCTACAAAGTCCATAGATATGTCAATGAAAGGTCCGTCGGGGATAGGCAAAGATTGAAGTAACCCAACTTCTTTGTATATGGAACCTTAACTTTTTGACAAATCTTATAGGCTTGTACATGTGAATATACATCATGCCTCATTTTTGGCCAATAAAAGGACCATTCTAATTTCTCAAGGATACTGTTGATACCTCTATGTCCTCCAACTAAGGAGTCATGGGCATCATGAAGAAGAGTTGATCACTTTTTCCGAAAGACAGAGAGACGATTCTTGAAGAACAACCAATCGTTCTGCACTGAATAACGGCCAGGCTCAAAAGTGAGGGCCAAATTGTACTGAGTACCAAACTCAGGGGAGTCAACATACTAGTCTTTCATGCTATCTAAGTCCTTCCCCGTGATTTTGAGAATGGCAGACTCCTGCACTACCTGGTTGCTGGCCTTTCGACTAAGAGCATCTGCAACTCGGTTATGCTTACCAAGAATGTACTCGATCATTCCTCAAAATCGTTGGAAGAGTTTATTCCACCTGGCTTGCCGATCACTCCACTCGGCACTTGGCATGGTTTGAAGCCACTTAAGTGCTTGGTGGTCTGTTTTTCCTATGAAGACCTGTCCATAAAGAAAAGGCTTCCAATGTTTGAGCATTGTGATCACACCCAAAAGCTCTTTGCCATAAACGGAATAATTCTTTTCAGCGACATCCAACTTTCGACTGTAGTAGGCCACGGTTCTATTGTCCTGCTACAAAACTGCACCTATGGCTACATTGCTGGCATCAGTAAAATGACCTCAAAAGGTTCATCCCAAGATGCTAACTTCAAAACAGGCGCTTCTGAGGCAGCTTTCTGGAGTGCACGGAATGCATTGAGCGCCTTGCCTGTGATTGAGACTTTTTGTTTACGAGTCTTCACCCCCTTGGTCAGTGAGAGGTGCTGCTAGGTTGCAAAACTGGTCAAAGACCTACGAAAGAACGGATCTCTTGGGCAGTCTGAGGGATGTCCCAATCTAAGATCTCTTGAACCTTTGGGGGGTCCAATCGAATCCCATCAGAACCGATGATATAGCCCAAGTATTGAACCTCTTTAACGCCGAAGATAGACTTTTTGGCGTTTATGTAGAGCCCATTATCTTGCAAAAGTTGCAAGACTTTCTCCACATCTTTCTCATGCTGCTCCGCAGTGGCTAAGAATACAAGTATGTCATCAAGAAAAATGAAGACACACTTACCAATGAGGACTGCGAAAATCCTGGACATCATTTTATTGAAGGTTGCAGGTGCATTGGTAAGCCCAAAAGGCATGACTACGAACTCGTAGTGACCACACTCTGTCCGGAAAGCTGTTTTTGGAATGTCAGCCTTCGCAAATGCGGATCTGATGGTAAACACTCTTAAGGTCGATCTTAGTGAAAAATTTTGCACCGTCTAAACGCTCCAAAATATACTCAATCCTTGGCATAGGAAACTTATTCTTAATGGTGAGTTTATTCAATGCCCTGTAGTCTACACAAGGGCATGCAGACTTGTCCTTCTTTTAGACAAATAGGATGGGTGCAGCAAATGGGGAGGAAGAAGGCCGAACGAATCCGGCTCGGAGGAGCTCAGATAATTGTCTTTCTAGCTCGCACTCTAAAGTCTTGGAAAGACGATAGGGGAACCTGCTAGGAGGTTCTGATCCAGGGACCAAATCGATATGATGGTCCTCAGGACGTGATGGAGGGAGACTGGGCGGAAGATCGTCCCTAAGCATAATGTCCTGATGTCTAGACAGGAGGTCTGCTAACTGTGGGACTGAAGATGAGATAGGTGCTACCGATGAGGCAGAGGCTGTCTGAGCACAGAACATAAAGTAGTGCCCCGCAGATAGCTCGTCAGGCCTAGAGGTGCTAAACAATGGGATGCCAAGAATGCTTCTATTCCCACGAATCATGACGGGCTCAGGAAAACCTTTACAAATAGTAAAAGTGTCCTGTCCCCAATCGGGAATAGCCTCATACTGACGAAACCACTGGATTCCTAAGATCATGTCACACCCCAAAAGAGGCGAGGCAATGAAATCTCGTTGGAATGAGGCCTTCTGAACTTCAAAGGCAAACTATTGTGCCTTCTAAGATATGTGGGTGTGGAAACCAGGTGTGAACCCGTCCACATCCAAATGATATGGTACTAATGTGCAGCTCATCTTGTTAGCCAACTGGGGAGGAAAGATGGCGTCCTCAGACTACCCATGTCAAACAGGACTACAAACTGCCAGCCCTTGGCAAAGCCATAAGCTCGGATGAGGCTTTTCTTTGCAACATCGCTCTTACCCTCCTGCTTAGCATCAAATACCATGGATGGCATAGAATGCATAGAAGGTAAAAGCTGAACTGCATTTATGGTAGTAGGCGGGGCTGGAGGAGCTAGAGATGTTGTGGCAACTGTGGCAAAAGGAGCTTTGGAGGCTTGCTCTGCTTGCCATTTGTGGCAATCCTTCTTACCATGCCCTATGCTATGACAGAAAAAGCATCGGTTTTCTAACTGGTATTTCCTTTGCTCCTCTGGAGGAAGATCACCTCCAGTGATGCCTACTTAGCCTTTTCCTCAAGGGTTTTCTTAGGCTTGGATTCTTTATCCTTCTTACCCCTTGAACTAGAGCTATTACTACCGTCCTTTTGTAACTTGCGGATGCCCGAGAGACTAGGGCCTTTGCCACACTTGTTGATACCATCAATGCATATTAAAACATTTAAACATGGCCACAACCTTAACACATATCCATCATCACTTTGCATAAAACATAAAAGCTAGACAAAACATCTGATAATGGAGCTTGCACATGTGACACCGCATAGAGGCCGGAATGGGCCAAACCCCCCCCACCCCCCCACCCCCTCTTGGAGTATTTTATTACCCAAGGCAAATAATATCATGTACAAGCTTTGAGGGCCTTACTCTCCCCAGAGGAGATGCCGGATTATCCATACACAAATGCCATAACACAACCCAACACGAGGCTACCAAGCCGGAACACAGGCTGTAGAAATGCCGAGTCAACAATATAATCCATATAGCTCCGTGTGGGTACTCATTCTTCCCCAAAAAGCACGGGTCTTCATGCAATAGAGCTGGTACAACAAGTACAACTCTCCATTCAGCCGGTACAATAAGTACAATGGTTGTTACAACAGGTACAATGGTTGGGACAGTAAGTACAAGGGCTAGTATAGCTGGTATAGTGTCTAGTACAACAAGTACAATGGCAGGTACAGTAAGTATAAATGTTGGTACACTCAATACAGTGGCGAGTACAACAAGTACAAGGATAAGTACAACAAGTATAGTGGCTAAAAATCATAATAAAATGATTAAATACCCTTGCCTTCAGTATTTCTTCGCGATGGAAGCCTCCAAAACAGTCCCCAACAGCCGGTATTCTTCATGGGCAACCTTCAAGAGAGAGAAAGAGAGTAGCCATCATTAGGGCAGCTTGTAACGATGGTAGAGGCTAGTGTGCAGCAAGAGAGCCTCCATTAATGAAGAGAGAGTGCTCCAATTTATAGATTTGGCGCTCCCATTAGTGAAAATGGAAAGAGAAGGCTATGATGACAATTGGAGAGCCACACAAAAGCTGAAGTGACAAGTGTGAGGCCTCTTGTCTCACTTTGATCCACTTTCTAACAAGTGTCAGGCCACTTGTCTCACTTTGGTCCACTTTCTTGCCACATGTCCCAATCTAAGAGATGGGTCCTTCTATAAACTCTCTCTCTAAAAATATCCCAACTGGCAGACATTTTGTCATAGGCACTTTGCCAACTCTTGGTATCTGCTCAATTCGAGATGTAACGACGTGAACAGAATTTCCATCGGAGTCGGGCCAAAAATAGCAATTCTCCTAAATTTTAGGAGTGTGGTTCTTTGTATTCCAGGATAATCCCCCATTCCCAAAGTTTGTACTTTCCAAATATTTAGACGTCTTTTGAGTCCACCAGACCTCTTTCACACCTAGAAATGTCCAGGCTGGTGACACCTTAGCATCTTTAGAAGATGCATTACCTTTCCCTGGCTGCGCAGCAGATTGCTGCTACTAGGGTTTGGTATTGGACGGTGACGACTGCTTGGGCTTGCCTCCGTTCATCTTCATTTTGAGCAAGAGTCAAAGCCCGGTCATATGTACTAGGTTCAAAGTTGCGAACTGTGAACCGGATGTTGGGATCTAATCCACGAGTGAGTTGATCCATCTTGGCCTGCTCAAATAACCCTAACTGTTGTGCTAAAGTGATAACGTTTCTGGAAAACTGAAGCACTGGAGACCCATTCTGTTTGAGTTCATAAAACTCATCTGCCAGGCCAGTCATATACTGGGGTTGGAGGAATCTGGTCTTAAGGTCATGAACAAATGTATCCCAAGCTAAAAGTTGTGACTCCTGTGGTCTGGTTTGTATGAAGACTAGACCAATGCTGCCACCAAGTGACTGCCTCACCCGTAAGGTGGGGAGCCGCTACGTGGACTCTGTCCTGAGGATTTGTAATCCTAGCTAATGGAAAATGAGCAGTAAATTGATAAATAAACTGATTAACTGCTAAATGATCACACTTACCATCATGCTTACTAAAATTCGATTGACTTCGAATGTCAGTAGTCGATGTCACGGGCTGCTGGCTCGTGGCACCTGAGGCTAGGGAAACTGAAGAGAGTTGCTGGTATCTAAGATGCATGGCCTCCTTTTCCCTTTGGTGCTCAAGTAACATACATTCTCGATCGAGCTCTCGTTGGTGCTCCCAAGCGGCGAGTTCAGCCTGACGCCAGTCTTCTTCGATCCTGCGTTCGGCTTCCTCATAGTCCCGTCTATTTGCTTTTTGTTGCTGCTTTCTTGCTTCAACTTCTACTTTTTCTTCTCTCCATCTAGCCTCGTCTTCTCTTCTTTGTTGTTCCATCTCAAAGAAGAGGGAGATGTAGTCGGGGGTTGCTGGAGGCGGAGGAGGACGTGCTGTTGTTGCCTCCAAGAGTTGGAGACGCTCCATGAGAAGCTGGTTCTAAGCTCTGAGTAGAGCTATGGTGTCTGCTGTAGTCGAAAAAGTCCTTCGGGGGAGACTTCTTCCGGCTGATGAGTACTCTCCTCTGTAGACATGATGCTCAAGTCGGTGGTTGTGCCGGAACGCAATCTGACCATCCAAGGATGCCCTTACGCTAGGATATAGTGTGTGTGGACAAGCTAAATCTGATACCAATGTAACATGCAGCGGAAGTATTCATAATTTGAGGATCCAGTCACACAAATGCTCACACCATCTTCTGTATCCTGAGTTTGGTGAGTTTAGCAATCCACCTTATGACTTCAAACTTTAAGAGATTTGAGAGAGAGAGAGAGAGAGAGAGAGAGAGAAAGAAAGAAAGATATATTAACGTCTACGAGAGGCCAAAGTCGGCCTATGAGACAAAAAATAATACAACTGTGTTCTTCCGGTCATCGGAAAAAAAGAGAGAAAAGAAAAAGTATGCATGTGTCTGGATACAACTGTGAATCATCATGGATCGGTGGAGCCCATATACAAACAATATAAGGGGGGTGGGGATGTGGATGGAGTGCTAAGGCAAGATGCATCTCTATATGCTGAAGGGGTAGTACAAGCATGCTATGCAGATCTATGTCTAACTCCATCCAGTGCCATAAGAGGGATATAAGATATCATACATCGCCGATGCTGAGGCTGTGAATGACATGAACATGTACCCTGAGTCTGAATGAAAGCGAGCTAGCCTCTCCTATGTCTCCATCTGGTGTCTCATTCGGATAGCTACTATCTCTCGGTGACGGAGTCGGGGTGCTCTATGTCCAGTCTGTCTAGGTCTCCTCTTGGCTCTCAATTCCTCTGCTCTCTGTGCGGTCACCCCACGTGGTACATCAGCTGGCACTGGCATAGCTCTCTGGAAGAAATCTGTGAGCTGGGACTGTCTCCCACCCCTAGTGGGAGCGGGTATCTGGAGGAGTCTCTCTCGAGAACTATGAAGCTCTAGTAGTAGTCTGCCAAGCTGTCGCTGGTCCGAGGCCTCCACCAACTGATGTAATGAAGAGTGCTCCTCAAACAATCCTGCATATCTATCTCTGACCCCCTGGTGGGCTCTACATCTACATACAAAGTGATCCTCAGTCTCCACCTCCTCGCGGCACAATCTACATATCTGCTCAGCTCTAGGAATCCGTGCCGCTCTCCCAGCCTCTATCTCTAGCTGATGTGATGAGACTCGTAGCTGTCCAATAGCAACGCGAGAGCTGTGTGGCATGTATACATCCATGTACCGCGGTCGATGTATAAACCCATCCCCTGAGATGCTCATAAAGTGGTCTCTGTAGTACAGCATCTTCGGTGGTAGTGGGCTCTCTGGTGCTGTCCATGTCTCCTGTATGTAGTGCTGCCATATGTCCTGTCTCATCACTCTGTTCCTCTCATTGAGAGAGAGGTAACCCCGTGGAGCAGACTGATCATACTGAAAAGGTGGCAACCGCTCAATGTCTATACCATGATGTGAGAACCACTGTAGCATCTGTGCATACCAAGATCCAGTGTGTCCAGCCTCGGCCAGCTGTCTGGATGCCTCAAAAGCTCGGCGGGATAATCTCTCCATGGGCATCTCCCTCATCCTGTATATAAAGGAGATCGTCTGGAACAATGCCGCCACTGCCATAGGTGGTGCAGCAAACTCAGCTCGAACAATGTCGTGCGGGACGGATGGTTTGCTGTGTATCATCCTCGAGAGCATCAAGAACTGTGGTCTCTCGAGCTGTACCCATGTGGAGGCTGCAAGCCCTGGTGCCCAAACCGCTGCTGCATACATCAAGGCTGGTGTCACTAATGTATCAAAGAGCCACCCCTTCGTGCGGGGTTCCTGAAAATGTGCCTGATGACACTGACGCTCAAGGCCAGCAAGAGCTGCATACCCCCGGGTCACTCTGTCTCGGACTGCCTGAGCCATGGAGAAGCGTCCAGCTGAGCTAGTAAATGTGATGCCAAGGTAAACATAAGAGCTCACCACCTCGACCCGCCCTCCTGCTAATGTGAGAGTAGTGTGGCTCCTGACTGCGGGTGAAGTGTGGAAGATCATAACCTTGGTTTTCCCAAGGTTCACTGTGAGCCCCTGCTGTGCGCAGAAGTCATCAAGAGCCACAAGGTGTCTTTGAAGCCCAACCTGCGTGTCGGATACCAAGACGATGTCATCAGCATAAAGCATAACATGGACAGTAATACCTGATAGCTCAACCCCAGAGCCTCCTCCCTGTGTGATGTAATCGACCACCTCATCAATATAGAGCCCAAAGAGCGTGGGGGAGAGCGGGCACCCCTGCTTCACACCAATGGTGCTAGCAACTGTGTCGGACAAGCCTCCTGGGCATCGGACTCTCCCAAAGACCTGCTCATATAGCCTGTATATGCCCCACATCATGTCTGAAGGTATGCCTAGTGTCTGTAGTCGCCGAAAGAGGCGCTCTCTGGGCACAGTATCATATGCCTTGCGGAAATCCACAAAGCAACAATAGAGCCGCTGCCTTCGTGCCTTGGCCTAATCAATCAGGCACCTCAATGTAAAAATGTGGTCGATGGTCAAGAAGGCTCGACGGAAATGTTATTTTAACGTCTTCAAAAGGCCATAATGACCTATAAGACCAAAAAGTTACATCATGGTGGATCTGATACAATGTCCGGATAAAAAACCAAAAAATGAAAAATAAAGATGATACTACTGGCACCTAGAAGGTAAACAGAAACCCTTATAGGGTGTGAATATAGTGAGGGGGGGGGGGGGGGGGGGTACGCTATGAAGGTGAGTGGAGTACAGTGAGGGGATACAATATCATATGGGACGGGGGGGTACACTATGGAGGTGCCTCCATCTCATAATATGTGCCACATCAGACGCTGGCGGATCTCCTCAATATCCTCTGTGGTCAGCACCCTGACTGGGTGTCCTCTGTGGTCAGCACCCTGACTGGGTGTCCCGCATGTCTCGCAAGAATAATCCGAATCCGTCGCTGCAACCTCCGTCTATGCTGGGATGCCCT
Source organism: Cibotium barometz (assembly GCF_041138505.1). Lineage (NCBI taxonomy): Eukaryota > Viridiplantae > Streptophyta > Polypodiopsida > Cyatheales > Cibotiaceae > Cibotium > Cibotium barometz. The sequence continues at coordinate 35,250,584 of NC_141048.1, read as the reverse complement.
CCTCCGTAGTCCTGGGCGTATGGACCACCCAAGATCAATCGCACGATCAATCAGTGTACCGCTGGTGTGGGCGGTATCCATGTCCTGTTGCTGCTGTGGTCCATCTGGCACAGTGATGGTTGGACTAAAGAAATCTGTAATGTGTCTCTGAGTCTGGCTCTCTGTGTGCCTAAGCAGGCTATCTCTATATCTCCGCAGCTCAAGCAAGAACAATCCCAAACACCTCTGGTCCTGGTACCCCATGACTCTGGAAAGTGGTCCAAAACCCTCTCTGAATAAACAGTGGAAACGACCATGTATCTCATAGTATGCAATACAATGGCATATATAATGCAGCTCTGTCTCTGGCTCCCCATGGCATACTCGGCATATCCTGGCCTCAGCTGGTTTACCTCTATATCGGCCAATCTCAATCTCAAGTTGGTGTGAGGATGTGCGAATCTGACCAATAGCACATCGTACTGCATGAGACAAGTGTACATCCATGTAACTGGGCCTGATCACAAAACCATCTGCTGTGAGCTGAAGAAAATGCTCTCTGTAGAAAGCCATCTTCGTGCCCAGCTCCTCAATCGGCTGTATCCATGTCCTCCTAATGTCCAGCTGAACTAAATCCTGACAGATGAGTCTAGTAATCTCTGTCCGTGTGAGAGGGTGAGAGGGTGCATCCAGAGAATACTGGAAGGGAGGCAATCTGTCCATGCTAAAACCATGTGCCTGGAACCAAGATGTCATCTGTCCATACCAACAAGCCGTGTCTCCCTGTAAAGCTAACCGTCGAGAGGACTCAAGAACGAGGCGTGCATATCTGTCTCGGGGGAGAGAGAGATAGAAACTGTACACCGTATGGGGTCCCAAATTACCCACTCAAGGGTCCCCTATCCCGTTATCGGAATAGTATTTGCTTTATTTCTTTGAAGAGACTGACTGTGGACTGACGATAAGCCAAACGCAAGATCTCGGAGGACCAAGAGTCGGGCTGAACTATACACAGTTGTAGAAGCACCAATGATGACCAATCTCGAGCCTATGCACTCTTCCCATTGGATGTAGGAAGGCTGCAAATCTAAGGCCTAGAGAAGGGGCTGATTGGGACTGTTCTAGGCTATGTATGAATGCTGAACATGTTGAGTTTTACCTTCACCAAGTGGCTGTAGCAAAACGATGCAAACAAGGATGCTGAAAACGCAAGAGGATCTGTAGGCTGAATGTTGTAGATGCTATGTTTTATTGAATGAAGGCTGAATTGCTCAAGCATTGATGCTCCTATATGCTGATGGATGATGTGCTGAATTCTCCAATCGTTTATGCTCCTTGTGCTGAAGGCTCCAAGCGTTGAGGTCTTCAAGGCTGAATGAGATATGAATGAATGAATGAATGATATGCTCGGCTATTTATATGGACAATTGATGCTAGTCGGCAGGCTACAAAGCTGGCCGACTGCATCTGTCTTGAATAAATGGATAAATGATGTAAAAATGCCCAATAAATGCTATAAATTATAGGAATAATACTGGATAAATTCTAATGAATGCTAGATGTTATCTGAAGGCTTTTGTAATGGTCTAAATGCAGTGGATGAATGCTATGCATTATGCAGAGTGCTTTCTAATGCAAACCCTAAGGCTTCTACTGACTCTACATGCATAAATGCATCTCTTCAAGTGGGTTAAGGGACTTGGACTTACTCACTACCTATCTAAGTCTGAGAATGACCTGCGTAGCTCGTGCCTGACTTATCCTGGACTGAGGATTACAATGGGGTCTTGACGTACGACAAATATCATCCTAAAGGGTACTAATAATGTACAATGTTGCAGTGATGATAATGAGCCATCTTGTCACCATGCACTAGAGTGCAGAGTGCATGTGACACAACAGGAGATGATTTATGCTAACAGTATGTTGGTATTTTATTAATTTTACATTTTCCCCATGTTATCATGGTCATGTAATATGTTCTAGAACAGGAATTTATGAGTACACTTCTTTAAGAGAGAATTTTTTTATGAAGCCTATGAAAGGATACTTTTATGTCATGTTGTGCTACCAAACTAGTGTTAACCTCACGAGGGTGATACTACTCGAGCATGTTACAAAAACCCATGAGGAGCAAAGTAAACCGTTATCAACCCTCTCTGGAGCTCAAAAACATAGTAAACTTGGAGCAACTCATCATGGGTAGGAGCACAGTGGATATTAAAGTGCAGACCTTTGTCACATTTATCATTGTAATCACCGCAATTAAAATCCCACCACTGTAGCCAAAACTCTGCATGCAAATCCTAGCAGAACTCTGCACTGTAACTCAAAATTAAAGAAAAACCCTAGCAAAAAAACAACTAGCCATAATATGAAGGGTACTGAACCAAACCCTTTGAAACTCAAAATGCGCTCAAAAACAAGCACCTTACAAATGGAAAAAGCACACCAACTTCCCTGCTATGGCAACGTGGATCCTCGAACTCAAAAAAAGACGCCAACACAGCCATGACTTGGAAAAAGCTTTGGAATTAGGGTGCTCTTATTGCCCTTGGGGTTTTTGCCATTCAATACAGACCCTAAAGCCTCGTGATAGAGGTCCTTCTATTTTTCCCCTGTGAGTCTCTCCAGGTGGGCTACGACTGCATATCCTCTTGTGTAAGCTGCATGGAGGACTCAAGGGTCAAGCGCGAGAGGCGATCTACATCCATCAAGTGTGTACAAATAGTGTATGTAAGTGATAGTCTTAAAAAGTGCATCAATGACTAAGAGGGGTGCTCCAAACATAGCCAAGATATTATTCTAATGAGGCAATGATGGTTTATTCCTGATTCTGCGGAAGAGTATCATGACTTCCAATCACCCTATCCTCCTGCAATCATTCTCTGTCCCAAAATGAGGCCTTGTACATAGCTACGGACGCACCAGAGTGTTAAAAAGCCGACATTTGGTGCAGAGTTCTTGGAAGTGGACCTAGAAACACTCTCTGTCCATGTGGGCTAAGGAAGTTATACCCTCTCTTCACGCCGGCTTGTGTGGCTCGTCTCATATACAAGATAGGTCCTATGAAAGCCAGCCCAAGGTAAACATATAAACGAAGCCATGATGCAATGGATGAGGTGCTAAGGAGACGGCCATTAGCTGCACGACGAGGTGCGAGGAAAGGGATGCCTCTGTCAAAATGCACAGCGGAGATGATGACCAAATCTGGGAACACGAGAGCAAACACAATGCAGAAAAAAATAGCACAAGAGAGGGAGAGAGATAGAGGCGTGTAACTCTGCTCTATATACACAAAGAAGATCCCGAATACGATACACAGTGGCAAGGGGCTGTGGGGTCATTTTATATGGCCCCCAAACAGCAGTCGGCCTGCTCTATAGGGCAGCCGACAGGGCCTGAACCTCCACGACCAGCCATGATCACCAGTCGGCCAGCAGCCCGCTGTCGGCCAGTACAGATCTGAGGTCGTAGACCTGAAGGTACAATCGGCCAGCTCATAGGCCCTCCTGCCAACACAAAACTACCACCCAAGCCACAGTAAAAATAGGAAAAATATGGGAAAAAATATGGGGAGTGAGGAAAAATGAGAACAACATCCACAAGGGCGGGCACACCCACAACAAATGCCCTAATGTCTACAGAATGACAAGAGATGACTTCTAACAGCCTCCTCCGCCCTTGTGTGGGTGTCTCCCTTTCCCGGTGGGGCCGCTTGATAACACCCCCCCCTCCATGTTGTGTGGGTGTCCCCCTTCCCCCGGGGAGGGGGGGGGGGAGGGGGGGGAACATGGCAGAGAGGTCCCCATGTGAGGCAATAGAAACTACAGCCACATGTGGTCTCCTAGACAATGCATCTACCACAACATTCTTCTTTCCTAGAGTGTGCGCACAATCTGAAAATGAAACATAGAGAGTAAGTTTGCAATCCTCATATGTTTCTCAAGGAATTTGTCTTGCATGAGAAAGTATCTTAGGCTTTGGTGATTTGTCTTCACCATAAAATCTGCCCCAAGAAGATAATGTTTCCAAATGGTTAAGGCATGAATTACGACCAATAATCTGCCACGTGTTTCCTTCGTGATAAGGTTTTAAAACCTTAATGATCTCGGTGTAAAGTGGTCCATATAAGAGACTAAGGCCACTTGCTTGCAAAAATGTCACGTGCACGCCTAATCCTCTGCATGAACATCATTAATCCATGATCAATTAAGTCAACATTTAGGACAACAGTAGCATAAGTATCATCATCCTCATCAGCAGCCACATCATCAGCAGCAGCAGCAGCAGCAACAGCACATAGGCATCATAAGCATCATAAGCATCATAAAGGAGGCCATGGGCCTTGTCGGCAGCCATTAAAGGCTGTATAACAGCCTTCAAGTGTGTCCAGGCAACAGGCAGGACAGCATCAGGCAATGGTCAGCAAGTGTGGGCAAGCACAGAAAGAAGCGCATCATTTTTTAGGAATTTTATTCATGAGCTTTTGTCCAGAGCACGCCGACTACAGCAGATGCTGGCTGGCTAGCACCTCAAGCATCATATATAAGAAGAAGGCATAAATCAGCACAATGATCAAGTCATTTTCTAAGTTATTCATCATTAGTCATCAATAGAAGATATGTGCCAAGGTCACCCCTATGGGGCTGACCAACGCCTAAACGATGTACAAGCATTTATGCAACCTTTCTGTACCATATAATACAAAGAAAACCCTTACACCAATCTCCCTCTTCTTCTCTCCTTTGTCTTAATCATGTTTATTTTAGCATCTTGTTCTTACTCAGTGAGGGCTATGGATCGGTACAGCAAGGCTACCGCACATGCAACATTGGTATCAGAGCATTCAAGCTCGGCCACTAAGCATAGTCCCAAGGAAGGTGCAGAATTCCAACACAAAGGATGCAACAGGGTAGCAGATGGAGTGATCTACAACAGGTGAAGCCAGAGGAATCATTAAGCTCTCATATTAGTTCCAAAGGCCTAGCAATAGGCATAATCAGTTCCAGGAGGTGACCCACCGCTATGTTAAGGGTAAGGGAAAGTAGGCATGGGGACCGCAGTGGAACAGATTCTCACTTCTTCAGCAAGGCTTGAAAGTGGAGATCACAAGTAAAGGTGTTAAGACAAAAATATTAGACAAAGTCGAAGTTAATTAAAGTAGCAGTTAAGAGTCAGTAGCAATCCAAGGAGGAAGTATCACAGAGTGTCCACCCCGTCATCAAGTTAGCAGAAGGGAATGTCACGTGCACACCCATGCCATGGCTAATCCTCTACATGGACATCATTGATCCCTGATCAGTTAAGTCAGCATTTAGGACAGCAGTCGCATAAGTATCATCATCCTCATCATCAACAACCACATCATCATCATCATCATCACATAAGCATCATAAGCATCATAAAGGAGGGCATGGGCCCTATCGGCAGCCATTAAAGGCTGTATTACAGCAGTCGTCAACCTTCAAGTGGGTCTAAGCAGCAGGCGGGAAAGCATCAGGCAATGACCAGCAAGTGTGGGCAGGCATAGAAAGAAGCGCATCATTATTTAGGCATTTTATTCATGAGCTTTTGTCCAGCGCAAGCCAACTGCAGCATATGCTGTCCGACCAGCACCTCAAGCATCATATATAAGAAGAAGGTATAAATCAGCATAATGATCAAGTCATTTCCTATGTCATTCATCATTAGTCAAGTAGAAGATATGTAGAGGGGCCAGGGTCACCCCTATGGGGCTGACCAAGGCCTAAAGCATGTACAAGCATTTATGCAACCTTTTTGTACCATATAATACAAAGAAAACCCTGACACCAATCTCTCTCTTCTTCTCTCTCCTCTGTCTTAATCATGTTTATTTCAGCATCTTGTTCTTACTCAGGCTCCACGACCCAAATAATCATGGAAAAAGCATAAATATCCAATAAATGGGCACACCCCCAATACACTGAGATGCACAATAAATGGGCACACCCCCAATACACTGAGATGCACAATATTCAAACACCCCCTCTGCAGCTCATAGTGTGCAAGAGTTTCAAGAAGATAAGCTGATGAAGATGTAACCATGGACCCTCCAGTATTGTAGATACTGGAATCACCTCGGAAAGAGCACCGGCCAACCTATTTCCTCAAAACACAAAGCCACCACGATCAACAAAGCAATCTCCTTGGCTCCAAATTCCCACACCAGGGTGGAGTGAACTCCAAGAATAGAATGATGAGCTACAAGACACATCGTGCCCATTATCTATATATATACCTAGATGAATCCAGGAACATGCCCAAATTCACCTTTTACAAACGTGCATGTTATATACTCATGGTAGTTAACCCACAAGACTATATATATATCTACATGAATCCAAGAACATGTCCAAATTCACCTTTTAGGAACGTGTTGTATACTAGAGAAGAACACCATCTTGGTCCTCCCGAGCCAGAAGCGCCCTGGGAGCCCTAGATGAGCCACTAGAAGTATCAGTATCACTGTCTTGTGTTGTGTCTTTGCCCTTCTTCTGAGATGAAGACTTGCTCTTGGTCTTGTCCTTCTTCTTGGATAAGCAATCCTTAGACAAATGTCCTCTCTTTCCACACAAGAAGCACCAACTCTGACCTTTCTTCTATACTGAAGCAAGTGCCTAATCTGAACTATTAAGAGACGCCTTGATCTTACCCTGAGAAACGAGAACGGAGTCTTCTTCCAAGAGAAGGGAGTTGAGATCATCAAAATTGAGTAGAGTGGTTGTGACCTAGCACCTCAAAGCCCGAGAAACCACATCATACTCCGGGGAAGCTTAGTGAGGATAAGTGCAGCCAACTAAGCAGAGGACAAGGCAGCACCCATTGCCAGTAATTGGTCATGGATAACCTTGGCCTTCATAAGGAACGAAGGCATAGAACTACCGGTAGGAAATAACAAACCATAGAGTTGCCCTTGCAAAGTAACTGCCTGCATCAATGAATCTCAAGCAAAGAGATGCTCCAATTTGGAACATCCTTCATGTGCACTGGTAAGAATTTGCATGGCCAGTGAGACCTCCTTCGTAAAGGTCCACACAAGCACGGAGTGCACCTTCGAATCACGATCCTCCCATTCTTGTGATTCCGTAAGGAATTCATCGTCCTCAACCTAAGCCCAACGCCTCGAGTTCTAAGGACGCTCGTGCTTCTTCTCACTGCCCTATACAATCTCCCACAAACCCTTATGGATGAACCAGATCTGCATATTCAACTTCCAATGAGCATAGTTGGTTCCGTCCTACTTGTCCTCGTTGTTCATAGGGGGGGAGCCATATCCACAGCAATAGCAAACCTCTGCAAGCAAGGCACCAATCTCCAAAAACTTCTCCAACAAACTCCAACACCACAGAAGGAAAGGATTGATTAGCCCCCTCTGAGAACTGCAGTAGAGTGGGACCGGACTGTAGCAAACAAGCCCACAAATCTTGCCGAAAAGCACTCACAGAGTAGGTAGAACCACCAAAGAAGAGGCAGGCTGTAAATGCCACTAGTCGGGGGTGCTCCACACTCGAAGAAGACCACCAACTGCTGACCAGGGCTGAAAACACAGCCCACACACCACCACCAACAGAAAACGCTGATGAAGAAGATGGCAGAAGGAGAGAACACAGCCACAATGCTACAGACGCAGACCCCAGGGTGAAAACGCAGCCACAAATTGGAAAACACAGCGCAGACACCATTAGATGAAGAAAACACACCCACCTGTGAGATGAAGCAAAAACACACCCTCTTGCTGTTGTAGACACAAGAAAACACCGGCCTCCTCTTCCAGCAAAAATGCCAACTTTAGCAGCACCGAAGTGACTGATACCATGATAAAGTTGCACAAAGCGGAAGCAAAACAAAGGAGAGAGTGGGAGCAAAGGAGACAAAGCATTTGTTGTTGACAAGATCACCTTTATTATAACATGAGGCTTTTACAATGGCAATAGCTTGTAGAGAGTGTTACAATGTGCTATGATTGGATGAAACAAGTGAATATGACGAGGCCCATTATTTAGGGAAGCAAGGAGGTGGCTGACTGCTCCACGACCCAAATAATCAAGGGAAAAGCATAAATACCCAATAAATGGGCACACCCCCAATACACTAAGATGCACAATATTCTAGCACAAAGGCCTAGCAATAGGCATGATCAGTTCCAACTTACGGCAAGTGACCCACCACTCTGTTAAGGGAAAGCAGGCATGGGGACAGCAGTGGAACAGATGCTCGGTTCTTTAGCAAGACTTGGAAGTGGAGATCAGGAGTGAAGGTGTTCAGACAAAAATATTAGACAAAGTCAAAGTAGCAATTCAGAGAATGTCCTCAACGGAAGCTGCAGTCGGCGTGCTCGAGACAAAAGCTCATGAATAAAATTCCTAAAAAATGATGCGCTTCTTTCTATGCCTGCCCACACTTGTTGGCCATTGCCTGATGCTGTCCCGCCTGCTGCCTGGACCCACTTGAAGGCTGCCGACTGCTGTAATACAGTCTTTAATAGCTGCCGATAGGGCCCATGCCCTCCTTTATGATGCTTATGATGCTTATGTGTTCCTGATGCTGTTGATGATGAGGATGATGCTGTAGATGATGATACTTATGCTACTACTGTCCTAAATGCTGACTTAACTGATCAGGGATTAATGATGTTCATAGTGCCTTTTGTTGGGGTTGTCTTTGGAAGAAATATTCCCTCATGTTTGGCCTCTTTCAAGACCCATATAGGTCGCTCTACACCCATCCTTATTGGATTGCTTGATATTTTGTTCTAGTTGCTCGGTGGCAAGAGCAAAGGCTATGAGCTGTTGCAAAGTTTGATTTGGATATAGTTCCAACCCCGATTGATGGACAGGCTAGAAGCCGGACTCCAACTTTCTTTTCTTCTCTTGATCACTAATATGCATAAAAGGTGATACCTTCAAGAGGATCTTCCAAAACTTTCACACATATGCTTGTACCGATTCATGCTCCTTTCACAATTAGCTCTCACCATGTGTGAAAGCCATGCACTTATATGGTTACTAATAATGGTCATTTTAGGGGCTATGGCTGTCGATGGCCCATGGGCACCCTTTAGGGTGGACCAAAGTGGGAGAGTGTACCAGAAAAGGAGGGGCTAAGAAGGGCGCCTATCTACAGTGACTCAAGGGCACACCTTTCGAGGCAACCTGTGCGAACCCTAGCACTTTGGATGCTTTGGATGCCTATATATAGGGCTGACTTGAGGCCTAACAGATCAATCTTGATAGCCATCACCTTATATGCTTTAATCCCAGTCAAAGAAGCATGTGGAGTTGTACTCTCAGCATCAAGGGCAAGCAAGGCAGGTAAACGCACCATGGTAAGAAGGCGACCATGTCAAGCTTGTGCAGAAGGGGCTCTAGCCCATTAACACACATCATAAGCTCATCATCATCAAAATGCAGCCCATTCAGGTGCTGCAATTCACCACACAGTAGACAGCCAGGACAACAGCATAACGCATCAAGGGAGCACCCTTTAGGGCGTTTAGGCCAGCCAGCAGGTGCACAACAAGGAGGCTACAAAACAGCCAAACGCACAGCAGTAGGGCACCCAAATCAGCCTCAATTCAGGTCCCAAGAAGTCCCAAGAAGGTCCAGGTCTAGTGCAGTCCAGTGGACAGCACATTCAGACATTGTATTTCTTCATTCTCTTGCAATGAATCAAGTAAATACACCGGCCAGCGGTGGGGGCCCTTGAGAGGGTAGTTGCGACTGTCCTTGTGTATCTTCTAAACCCTAATCTCTGTGCATATTCAGTTTTCAGCAAGTGTGATTGCATCAATAATCTTATCTCAGAAATGCTTCCACATAGGTGCATGTTCCAAATCCGGACCTTCCACCAGTCAGTTGCACATCCGGGACATGCTCTAGAAACACGGACCACAAGAGGTGGACTTCATTGCAACATTGCGCTCTGTCATGGAGGAGGATGGTACTATTATTGGATGAGGATTTCGCATGGCTCATTTGTTGATCACATTGTACATGCAGGAGGACTCACGTAGTACGTGGGTCCTGTTCTTTGAGGTAGCTAGTTTTTTCTCCTTTCATGTTTTGTTGGCATAAGATTACCCACAAATCACATGAATTACTGAGACCCTCTTTGTCCTGGTGGCAGCACAAGTGAACCACCAGGAGGAGGTGATTCAGATGTTGAAAAAGACCCAGATGCAACAACAGGAAATGCCAGAGGCTGCTCCAGTAATAGGGGAGCTCCGGGCAGAAATGGAAGCCCTAAATGCTACGGTCTAGGACTATACAGTGGAGGAAGGGGAACTGGATATTCAGGAGGGTCTAACGACGGACTTGCAGCAGTTGAAAGCTGCGAGTGATAAGCTGCGGGAAGAACTGCAGACCACTAAGAAAGATTGGGTGGAGGTGGTGAAGAAGCACAAGCCCCCACAAAGCATCATACATGAGACTCTCGAAGAGGAGAAACGCAGGAAGGATAGGGCCCTCCATGTGCGAGTGCGGGGCTACACGCGGGGGCTTCCCCCAAGGAGGATGCCATGATGCTTTGCCAAATGCTAGGAGTGGACGGAATCCCCCCCCCCCTCTTTTGCAGATACATAGAGGGCAGGCAAGGATATGACATGAAAGCGGCCCCTCATCATTAGATTCACTGATGCCACCAGCAGCTAGGCCTTCTTAGACAGGCGGGCTGCCCTCAAGGGCACATGGAAGATGATCTCACCCCAAGCACAGGTGGCAAACCAGCGTGAGGCGATGGTGACAGTTCATGAGGCCCGTAGAGCAGGCAAGTGGGCTATCTACAGAGATGGTAGTCTCATATTTGTTAGCATTCATCTCCTGTCTGTATATTTACACCAGGGCCTCTATTGTGGGTGTGCCCGCCCGATTTAGGTGTTTTCTCATTTTTCCCCACTCTCCATATTTTTTCCCTTGGTGTGGAGGGTTGTATCACTGCTCTGCTGCCCCCCGGCTCTCCCCTGTATGCTGGTCGACAGGTCTACTGCTGGCCGACTGGTGGGAGCAAGTCGTGGGCATGCTATGAGGGCTGTCGGCTGCTTTTCAGCAGGCCGACTGGCTGCCTGGAGCCATATAAAATGGCCCCTTGCCCCCCACACTCCATATCTTGTATTCCGGGATTTCTCTTGTGTATATAGCAGAGTTATACGCTTCTCTCTCTCTCTCTCTCTCTCTCTCTCTCTCTCTCTCTCTCTCATTTCTGCGTTTTTCTGCTGTACACTTGCTCTAGGTGTTTTCAGATCTTGTCTTCATCTCCGCTGCATATTCTGACAATATTATCACTGAGCACTGTACCAAAAAGGGACGCGGGGTCTACGAGACCAAACACTTGAGGTTAGCAGTATGGAACTGCAATGGCATGCTCTGGTCGATCCAAGAGGTTTGAGCAAGATTCTCAAAGGTAGGGATGTCATTTTCTATACAGAACTTATCAGAGCCCTAAGAGGGGCTTACCATACATAGCAGGGTATGAGTGGGAGTCAGCTTTCCGAGGCGAGACCTGCACATCACGAGGATGCACAGTATCTTTGGGTGCGGCTACAACTTTGCAGTGACATAGTCATCATCCACATTGTTGTGTGTTATTTTGCACCATGCCACTCCCCTTACGCCCCATCACTGTACTTACCATTATATGGGGATATTATGGAGTTCTCACAGCTGGGGGAAGTCTTGCTCGAGGACTTCAATGCTACGACGAGAAGTCAACAAGTCCCACTACTCGACCTAGACGACCATATCAGACTACAAACTACAAAAGCTGGACATCACTGACACAGGGCTACAGAGATCATCACGAGACCGTGAGGAGGTCACGGTGTATGGGAGATATTTCTTAGAGCTAGGAGCTGCACATGGTCTCATTATCTATAACGGGATGTCCCGATGGCCCTCCTTCGACGCCCTCACCTCCTTCCCTCACTCAAGAGGTACTAGCACCGTGGACTACCTTGCGGGATCTCCGGCTTTGGCACACCTCCCCGACTTCTCCATCCCGCCACCCCCCTTTGAAGCCTACCTCTCTTTCACTCTTACCTGCAACACCACCCGTCCCTCCACCACCCCCCCCCCAATCTCACATTACACCCAGGTCCTTTTTGATCCCGAGCTTGACCTTGTTTATTGCAACCACATCAACCGCCAACTCCAAGATGTGGAACCTACTATCCCCCTATCCACCCTCAAATCACAGCTCACCACCATACTCCACACATCCGCCACCACTTCTTTCATCTGCACACGGTGGTCTACCACCAAGCCACCTTGCGGTTCCATGCCCCAGAACTAGTATGATGACGAATGACGGATTCCGCAAATCACGATTCTAATAAATCCCCTTTTTAGGGCTGGACAAAATGCCATTTTCAGACACCCCCTCTCAAGCCAAAAAGGGGACCATGAGAGGAGACGAAGGATGCCAAGGTCCCACACTGACACACTGGCAGAAGGAATGTATCCCCCTCTAGAAGCAAAGTCTGATAAAGTCAAAGAGGGCGATCGTGAAGGCAAAGGTGGTGAAGGTGAGTTGATGTAGATGAGTTGATCGTCTCCCAAAGTAAGATCTTGAACGGGGCTCTCCTCTAAGTAAGAAGTCCCATTCCCTGTGTGGTCCAGATCAAAGTTTGGAGAATCAACTTTTGGTGAGAAAAATTGGTCCTCCAGGAGTGCGGGTAGACGATCTTGTTAGAAGTCATCTCCTGTCTAGTTTTATACACCACGGCCTTTGTTGTGGGTGTGCCGCCCTTATGAGGTGTTTTCCCATTTTTCCCCACTCTCCGCATTTTTCCCCTATTTTTTTCCATTTTTCTGAGGCTTGGGAGGGCTGCCAGAGGGTGCCAAGAGCAGTACAGTGCTGGCCGACTAGGTGTTTATCAGTTTTGGGCACTCTTGCTGCTGGCCGACTGGTTTTCATCAGTCGTGGGCACCAGGTTGCTGGCCGACTGCATTTATGCAGTTGTGGGACCTCTTTCTTCAGTCGTGGTCACTTTAGTGCTGGCCGACTGCCCTCCAGGGAGGTATATATAGGCCCCCAGCCCCCATACCTCATTTGTATCATATTCGGGATCTTCTTGTGTATATAGAGCAGAGTTACACGCCTACATCTCTCTCTCTCTTGTGCTGTTTTTCTGCCTGCGTTTTTGCTCGTGTTCCCAGATTTGGTCATCATCTCCGCTGCGTATTCTAACATGGTATCAGAGCCCTAGGCTCTAGATAGGTCTTGGGATTTGTGTGAGCAAGAGGGGGACTGTTTTGTGGCTGATTGGTGGACTGTTTTGGACTGTTCGGGAAGAGGAGAAGCAAGAGGAAGGCGGGCTGATTTGCTGGACAGCCACTTGCAAGTTTTAGTTCTTTGTTCCCACCAACCCACCCTTTTCAGAGTACATCCCCGCTATGGCAGATCTGTGCGAGATGGCCGAGAGACATGTGAAGATCCCGACACTCCCCACGTTCTCGGTGGACCGTCAGTTGGACGGGAGCAACTACGGCATATGGAAGGTGATGATGGAATCTGTTCTGGAGTCGTACGACCTCGCCGATTTCGTTGTTGTTGGTGTTCCACGGCCGAAAGTAGAGGAAGGGGAGTTACCGTCAACCCGAAAGGACCGGGAGGCCCAGACGCAGATGTGGGATCGCGTCAACGCCAGGTTCCGTTCGTTTATTTTCCTCAACTGCACACCACAGGTAATCAATCATGTAAAGCACATGACGCTGGCCAAAGGTATATGGCAGCATTTGGCCTCACTTTACAACAGGGTATCGCCCATGAAGAGGATTTCCTTGGAAGTACAGATGCGGGTTATGAGCCCTGCAGCATATTAACAAGCTGCAGGCTCTTCAGCAGGAGGTTCTTCAGGCTGGGAAGGAGATATCGTCAGAGGACATGGCCATAACGTTGCTGTCACATTTGCCCTCTTCGTACTCAGCATTTTACTCCTCTTTGATTACCAGTGGTAGGCTCAGCACCATCACGTGGGAGGAGCTTGTGCCCATGGTCTTGGACCAGGAGGAACGATTCACGAACCCTCCTCAGGGTGGAGGTTCGGAGGCCTTAACTGGCCAACGGTCGAAAGGCCGTAACTCGGGCAAAGGGAAGGCTTCGTCGGAGAAGTCTTCTGAGAAGAAGTCCGACGCTGACCGCGAGAAACTGAAGGCAGAGAGGACCTGTAATGATTGTGGCGAGAAAGGCCACTACTGGAGGCAGGACAAAGCAACAGGCCAAGTGGTTTGGGAAGGTGGAGTGGAGAATGGAGTTTACAGGCTTTCAGCACTCTCTCTCCCAGGTCCTCAGGATTGTGATGAGTGGCAGTCTGGTAATGGCTACTCAAGTGTGGATACGCTGCAGGTGCGGGCTTTCCGAGACCAGGTGGTGGATAGCTTGCCAGTAGATGGCAACAGTTGGCATGAACTTTCCAGTACTGATGTTGGTAGTTCTTGTGTTCGTGAGTCAGAGGAAGCTGAACATGTCACTTATGCTCTGATGTCTCGTCGTGTTCGGGACATAGAACTTCCAGTAGTTGAGGATGTTCTTTCCACGGGGACCTTTCGGAAAGCCAGGAAGGTGACAGGTGCTTACTTGCAGAAGGAGGTGGTTTCTCCAAGCTTTGTGGTTCTGGATTCAGAGGGGGTGGTTGACAGGTTTCATCAGGGTTCCAGGACTTGTTTGTGCACCATAACAGGTGTTGATCCTTGTGAGCAGTGTGATGTCTCTATGACTCAGAAGCTGTATGGTTCATTGATCTGGTTGATGGACACCAGATTGGACGGTAGCTTCCTGATGAGGCGGTTGAGCTCTTGGTTGCAGATGTCTCTTTGGGAGGCAGGATTGTGTTTCCTGTGGTTTCTGCGGCATGCGAAGGATCATGGACTCTTGTACACAGGAGGGGGATTGTTGGATGGAGTCCGACTCCGCGGTTGGAGTGACTCGGTTTGGGGAGGAGATCCGGACACGAGGAGATCTACTTATGGCTCAGGAGCAGTTTTACGGAGCAGGAGGAGGTTACATTGCAGGTTTGGGCTTCCACTGGAGGAACCCATAGTCATCCAGAGGCACTTTGTTCATGAATAGATCGTTGCTGATGACATCTTGCTGGAGTTCTGTTCGACGGAGGACAGTACGGTGGACCTCTTCACGAAGTCGCTCTCTCAAGACTTGTTCAGGCGGCATCCCAGCTCCCAGTGGTTGGTTACACAGCCAGGAGCTGAGAGGGGGTGTTAGAAGTCATCTCCTGTCTAGTTTTATACACCAGGGCCTTTGTTGTGGGTGTGCCCGCCCTTATGAGGTGTTTTCCATTTTTCCCCACTCTCCGCATTTTTCCTCTATTTTTTCCCATTTTTTTGAGGCTTGGGAGGGCTGCCAAAGGGTGCCAAGAGCAGTACAGTGCTGGCCGACTGGGTGTTTATCAGTTTTGGACACTCTTGCTGCTGGCCGACTGGTTTTCATCGGTCATGGGCACCAAGTTGCTGGCCGACTGCATTTATGCAGTTGTGGGACCTCTTTCTTCAGTCGTGGTCACTTTAGTGCTGGCCGACTGCCCTCCAGGGAGCTATATATAGGTCCCCAGCCCCCATTCCTAATTTGTATCATATTCGGGATCTTCTTGTGTATATAGAGCAGAGTTACACGCCTACATCTCTCTCTCTTGTGCTGTTTTTCTGCCTGCGTTTTTGCTCTTGTGTTCCCAGATTTGGTCATCATCTCCGCTGCGTATTCTGACAGATCCATGATGTGTGCTCTTGAGATCTTCAATCCCTTTGCTCACGATAGCTTTGATACCATGTGAGGGCAAAAGGACAAAAGGACCAGATGTACAAGAGATTAGAGCAAAACAACACAGCATGAAATAGGTGAGTGAGTCTGTATATAATGGTGAGTGAACATATGTACAAGAGCCCTCTGATGCGAAGTGACTCTGAGTAGTGGACCAATGCAGAAGCAAAGAGAATGTCGGAGCTGAAGCACGGTCGGTGATGAAGGCTCGTGTCAATGTGAGGCAAAGGCACTCCGTGGAGGTGGTCGATGTCAAAGGCTCGCGTCGATGGATGCAAAGGTACTCCGAGGTGGTAGTGGGTAGCAGAAGTTGAAGTTGAAGTTATGATGATGTCAATGATGATGCAGACTCTGGTGACAAGGGTGCTACGATGCATGAATGGT
Organism: Cibotium barometz; assembly: GCF_041138505.1. Taxonomy (NCBI): domain Eukaryota; kingdom Viridiplantae; phylum Streptophyta; class Polypodiopsida; order Cyatheales; family Cibotiaceae; genus Cibotium; species Cibotium barometz. The sequence continues at coordinate 35,234,432 of NC_141048.1, read as the reverse complement.
GATGACGAGCAGAGAGGGTTGCCGTCTCGAGTGATGGAAGTGGTGCAAGCTCTGGTGACAAGGGTGCTGCAATACCTGAGGGATGGAGGAGTAGAGAGGGCTGCCATCCCAAGTGGTAAACTGTAGAAGAAAAACGATGATAAACTGTAGTAGAGAGTGGGCTGTTGTACCAAGTGGGTATGCTGCTGAAGGAAAACGCTACAGATATGCTGTCAATGAAGAAGATGAGCTAATGTAAGGCAGGCGCCGGTAGCAACGGCAGCAGATAGATGATGTGGTACCAGATATGTCTATGAAGTGGTACTGAAGATTGAATGAAGAGGCAATGCTATATATAATCAAAGGGGCTGCTGGTCGGCTAGTGAAAGGGTAGTCGGCCAGCAGCAAGACACAAAAAAGATGGATAAAATCTAATAAATCCACAATAATCCAGATAAATCTCCTTTCTAGGGCTGGACAAAATGCCATTTTCAGACAAAGGGTTGACTTTTTGACACCCTCGTCACTCCAGCCTTGATGTATGGAGCAGCCTTCTGGGGGCTAGATTTATCCGATGAGGATTGGCAGCGAGTTGAGAGGCCCCAGGTCATGATGTTCTCTCGTATGATCCATAGCAAACCATCAATCCCACACCAGCTTATCCAGGTAAAGCTTGCTACAGCCCCGATGGTAGTGGATGCACTCTTCCAGATAGCCACATACCTCCATCGCATCAGTCACATGGATCCCCACAGGTACCTAAGGCTTGCCCTGGAATCCTCAAGACAACTAGCACTTGAGGGCCCCTCTAGAGTATGCATTTAGTTTCCACTTGGTTCTCAGTATATGGGCTCCGCATGGACCACCTACCACCCCTTCAGTACACTTTGGACTCCCCTTTTCTTCGGCTCTCTCATGAGGATACCAACCAAGTTATCCAATTAGATCTTCTCAACCTCTACACCCATTGCACATGGATCACACCTCCGGAGCTCCCAACGAAGATGCACTTCTACAGAGATCACTTCCTCACGCTCACTGAGGATGGATTCATCCAAAGCAAACACGCTACCTGAATGTTCACATGTCCCATGCCATGCGGATTGCAATTGGCCAGACACGGGTTTTATCCCACCGCCTTTGAGTGGAGACAAGGAGCTGAGCACATCTTCAAAGCCGGGAAGCTCATACAGAGACCTAGAGAGGAGAGGATCTGGTGATTATGCCACACAGAGGTTGAGACGGAGGAGCATTACATATGTCGTTGCCCAGTCTACTAAGAGATCCATGGGAGGTTTCACTGTCTGTTTCGTGAGGGATTTGATCCACTCTCCAGAATCAATGACTTCTCGGACCAGCGTTGCCTAGGCCTCTTCCACCTTGAGCTCCACAGACACAGGGACACTTTCTTGAGAGAGCTTCGGGCCTCGGCCCCAGCCACCCCGCCTGCTTCCTCACCAATCAACCATCACTAGTTTCTTCCGGACCCAAGAGGTGGAGGACACCGATACAGTGGATCTTGTGGACCCACCTCGAGCTGCTCCGGACCTACCTAGCCCAAGAGGAGTTACCTCAGACCGGACCTCCACACTCCAACGTGCCCGGTGCCCCCCCGGCCGTCGGCCACAATCCCCTCATCAGCTCCAGATCCATGACATGCTCCACCACCATCGAGCTACCTTTCCACGTGACATAGCTAAGGGATACCTCTCGGCCATACTCAGTGGTCTACCATCTATTGGGAGCTAACGCTGATCTCATGTTTCTATGTTCCTAGTACTCCATGATGAGGTTCCATGGACAGTTTTGTATCACCCCAGTGAGATAGCTATGTTTATATTTTGTTTCTATTTTATTTTCCATTCCATGATGAGATATACCATGGACATTATTGTATCACTTTGGTCTCATGGGCCCATTGGGTCTTTAGTAGACACTTAATATATCTTTCTTTTTTTCTCTCCAGCTTCAAATCCGAGAGATCCGAGAGATCAAAGACATAGGAGTGCCCTCCCACAGGTAGTGGACGTGGAGAGCCTCTATCCAGTCACATCGATGTCCCACTTTGATCCCCTCACATTGTATCATTGTACCACTTGCACTTAAATGGCTGTTTTTTCTTTCAGCTCTAGTTGCATTTTTGTATGTTTTTTCAATGATTCAGTCACTTCACAGACACATTGTAACACTCTTGATCTCATAGACCCTTTGGTCTTTTGTAGATGTTAATAGAACTTTGTAGGTTGAGAGTGAGGAACATTATGTATGCAGATGCAGAGCATATAGTGTCATTAGAGAGAGATACACCACCATCTTCAGTGGACATCCCTCACTCCGCCGGATCATGGAGTCCGCAGACCACCGCAGATTTGGCCACTTCTTGCTGGACACTGCTATGGACTCATACCACGGGGAGAGGTGGGTGACAGCTCCAGCTCACTTATTTCTTCCAGAGATCTATCCCAGTGCCTACCCTGACACAGGAGGGGGTTACACTTCAGCGCACTGCGGACCTCTGAGCCAGACGGAGACCGAGAGCACCAAGCTACCAGACTCCCAGACTACATCACAGGGAGATCACAGAGATACGGGCTCAACATCAGCACCATATCCAGGAGCAGCTAGCTCACTTACACTCACACCCGGAGATCATGCTCCGAGGTATTTTTGCCTCGCCATCGCCTATGTATCACATATTACACCCCCATTATGGTACTGGTTGGAGCTAGACAGATCTGCATTGCATTCTTGTATACCCTATGCATATAGGTTGCATACTGAGCCTCTAGCAGTAGTGCTCCATCCATCACACCCCCCCACTGGCTCAATACTTTCATAGTTTATTTCATGTTCATTTTGTCCTTTTTTTTTCTAGACATCCAGAAGACATTGAAAGTTGCACATTGATTTGTCTCATAGGTCGAGTTCGGCCTCTAGTAGACGTTAATACAGCTTTCTTTCGTTCTTTCTTTTTCTCTCTCAAGAGTAATAGAGGATGAGGTCCATTATATGTTCAGTTGCCCGGCTTACTATGAGATACGGGGGAGATTCCACTGCCTCTTCCGAGAGGGATTCGGACCACTCACACGGGTGATACAATTTGAGGATCAAAGGTGCTTGGGCATGTACTTGATGTGGAGCTCATATGACACAGGGATGTAGTGTTGAGGCAACATGCTGAGAGACTGCCCCGACTGCAAGACAGGACATCTCACAGAGAGCCATCACAGATTTCTTTGTGGTACACACACCCACATCGGAATCCATTGCCCACAACAATTCCTCTACTACGACATCAAAGCCCACCACCCGTTCCCACGCTCCAGCTCCACACCCCAGAGGAGTTCTTAGCGAGAGAGCTCGATCCATTCTGTGAGCCAGACGTCCCCGACCCAGAGCATCAGGACCCTCCACCACACACAGAGAAATTCGTGAGGTTCTCCACCGATATGGCACGCTCCCATCACAGAGGCCTGACATTCACTCCACCATCAAATCGGTTCTCGCCGAGGCAAGTATCATCATTAGCTGATCACAAAATCTCTCTCTGCTCAGGATCATCTATTGATCACATGTTCTGTCAGATGTTTTCATTTTAATTTTTCTTTCAGTTTTCCATGCCTCAGTATATCCATGGTACCATTGTATTACTTTTGGTCTCATAGGCCCTTGGGGTCTTCCGTAGACATTAATATAACTCTCTCTCTCTCTCGGTTGGGCTTCGCTTCTATCATTCTCACTCTCAGCTGGTCACATCCCCTCCGCCCAAGTTGAGGGTTAGGGTTTCAGCCTAAGGGAGCTGCCATAGCATCTACGCCTCTACCAAACAGAGCCCGAACTGCCCAAAAATAATTCCAACTTCCATGCCCTCCATCAGCCAACTACCCAAAGTTCCCCGATAAAGTAATCAAGCAGTAAGCACTTATCGTATCAAACTCAAACAGTCAAAACAAACCTTAAGGCACACAAATACCCAATGCAGCTCCAATAGAAGAATGCACAATTAGCCAAAGCTACAGCAGCTTGGAAGCAAGGCAAGTGGGCAGTCTATCATGAGGGAGAGCTCTCATTGAGGACTTTCATAAGTCCAAACCAACACCAAAATCAAAACAAAAATCAAATTGAGATGATTTTTAGTAAATGTGATTGTACTTAATGCTTGGCATTGCAGATCTACTAAATATTTAGTGAGATGTTCTCTTGAATATTTTCTTTTGCTTGATCACAGATTTAGCTCAAGGCCGGCATGGTCTTTATGTTATGTACGTGGTCTCATAGTCTTTTTGACCCTTTTGGAAACGTTAATCTCTCTCTCTCTCTCTCTCTCTCTCTCTCTCTCTCTCTCATATATATTACCACTTGAAAACAATTCACCACAAAATCATGGAAACAGACCCACCTGCTGTTGTTGAGGTAGGGAAAAGATGTCCGCAGTTGCAATGGGCGCCTGATATACAGCTTGATAAGTGTATTGTGGGGCCTTCACAACAGTTGGCTGCTGTACTTGTGATTGATATTGCATATATTGTTGATGCTGATATTGAGAATTCTGCTGCTGCAGATGAATAGGGACTGGGAAGTAGGAAGCTGGTGCCGTTGATGTTGAAGCAGGATTTGAGGGTGCCGCTGGCGGGAAGGGCAAACCACTTGTTGAATATGTGAATTGAGATGAGGTAGAAGCATTGGTTGTTGCACTCACTCCCCCAGGATTCAATAGCCATGGGGTTGCCGTGGAGATGGGAGGGGTAGGTACGGGTGTAATTGAAGGTGGCCTTGGAGGTGGGGGTCTCAGAGATGTCTGCAAAATAAATTAAGGAGTGCCATGAGCATTTGTATGTAGGTATGTATGTACGGACGTACGTATGTAAGTATAAACCTTGAAAACAAAAGAGAGGCACTCACCTGAGGTATGAATGGTACCGAGGATGAGGAATGAGGCTGAGCTGAAGTAGAGGCAACTGGAGGCGATGATATGACGCTTGGGACGGAAGGGCGAGACGGCGGGGGTAGGGGGATGGACAGGCCCATGCCTCCTCCTGTAACAGGGGAGATGTCCGAGCCAAGCTCTTTCATCTCCTGCTCGAACCTCTCAAGTTCGCTCAAGAGCTTCGCCATCTCAAGTCAGTAGGTGCTGTATGCACAAATGAGATTTAACCCCTAATTGATTTTTTTCCGCAGAAACATTGTGGTTTTGTTAGAATAAACAAGGAATTGCTCCCTTGATTTTTCGAAATTACGTTTACAGAATGTGTGTGTGTGTGTGTGAGAGAGAGTGAGAGAGAGAGAGAGAGAGTGTGAGAGAGAAAGAGAGAGAGCACCTTTGATCAAGATAGAAACTCGATAGCTGAGAACAGAGCCCTTGCGCGAGAAAAGAAAATAACAATAAATAAAAATATTAAATAGGGTATCTTGGAGCAACGAGAAAATAATACAGCAGTCCCGAATAATAAAAAGGGGGTTAACGTGTTTCCTTTCGAAAATTTCGAGACAAAATATTTCAAAAACCTATATACAGTGTAAGAGTCCAAAATCTTGTTGCGCTAGAGGGAGGGCTTGAACCTCCGACCTTGTGGTTAACAGCCACACGCTCTAACCAACTGAGCTACTCCAGCTACATGCGACAACGCCATCGAAACCTTTAATTTTATAAAATTTACATATCACCACTTAAATTTGGATTAGGCACGATTCACACAAACCGGGAGCCTCAAACATGGCAAATGACCATTCTTGCAAGAATATTGTCCTTTTTTCATTAAATTCACACGTTCCACAGCCATTCGCCCATCAAGCCCGCCATTGAAAGGCATCTTTCCTCTTATGTCTAAACAATGAATCTCTATCTCTCCTATGATAGCCTTAGAGAAAGGCATCTTCATCTTTCTTCCTATATCTAAGCCATATAAATCTCTGTCTCTCCTATGATTTCTTAATCGCACCTCTACCACTTAACCTCTTAGCCTTAGAGAAAGGCATCTTCATCTTTCTTCCTATATCTAAGCCATATAAATCTCTATCTCTCCTATGATTTCTTAATCACACCCCTACCACTTAACCTCTAAGCCTAGAGAAAGGCATCTTCATCTTTCTTCCTATATCTAAGCCATATAAATCTCTGTCTCTCCTATGATTTCTTAATCGCACCTCTACCACTTAACCTCTAAGCCTTAGAGAAAGACACCTTCATCTTTCTTCCTATATCTACCTATGATTCTTAATCACACCTCTACCAGTTAACCTCTAAGGTCTTACACATCTTTTCTACCTTTGAACCATCACCTGATGTTCCAGTTACATCAGCTCTAAATTACACAAATGTAAAATCACATATTTTAATACACATTTCCAAATCAAGGACTATGCTCCCCCTCAAGGCCTCCTCATCATGGATAACAAGACACCCTTACACCCACGGTGATAGAAAATTACACACAAAGGGTAGAGTGTCGCCCTCTTGCTAATAGTGAGCACAGGAGTACACACTTCCTAAAATGAGCCAATCAAAATAACAAGCAGCCATGAACCGAGGAAGAACCAAGATGGAGCAATGAAAGCTAGAATTCTTATTCAAAAAGACATAATATTGATACACTCATTCAACTCATGTCATTGCTTCCCCACTGAATACATCCTTTCATGTTGATACAAGGATTAAATATTTATAGCCTTAGAGAAAGGCATCTTTCCTCTTATATATAACATTCACTTGCTCATAGTGAGCATAGGAGTACACACTTCCTACTCACACATAAAATGAGCCAATCGAAACAACAAGTAGCCCATGAACAACGAAAGCTAGAATTCTTATTCAAACGACATAAGATTGATACACTCGTTCAACTCGTGTCATTGCTTCCCCACCACCAAACACGTCCTTTGATGTTGATTACGTTATGTTCATTAGTTATCATTATTGACACATTTATTTTAAATGCAACAATTTAGCATACAAGCTTCTTTATACATCTGTCATGTTATAGAATATAGAAGCTAAAATTTTTTTCATCTCCAAATTCTAAAAGCACCATAATGTTTAGAGGATCCCATCACATCTTTTTGGCCACCAATGATGCTTTCAGCTAGATAAAATAAAATAAAGCCAACTATTTTTCATTATCGTAGAAATAGGGAAGTCACCAACTTCATGTACACTTGCTTAAGACTATAACTAGTTGCCCGTGATCTCTTCATATTTGGCACTAGAAGCTTACATCTATAGCCTCTAGTTGTACATTGTAGACTTTTTGTTGGCAAATATGATAAAGAGGAGTGCCAAGGTGTTAAGGGTAGTTAGTCATTATAAAGTATATTTCAAGCTGAGGATTTTTATTTGTATAAATATACATTGTAAACAACCACTAGTAGTGGCCTTCTTGTAGATGATGAGTGTTAAGAGGATCAAATTTTTACATCATGGATTCTATTTTTTTACTCATGAGAATTAAGTTTTTGGACTTGTATTGTATTGTTAAACAAGGTTTGAGAATGTTATTATATACTCTCCACACCTTGTGGGACTCTTCTTCATGAATTTTAATTCAATTTAGGCTTTCATGCTTTATGAAAAGTAACATTTGTGTGGTTGGCATTCTAATTAAAAGTAATTCCATGTATTTGTTTTCATTTAGTATGTTCATGCTCAAAGACACAAGTGTTGTTGAAAACGTCAAGATATGAATATCTAAATGTTGTGGTGCTATTTGCCATGAAATTTGTATTCAATTAGAGCTTTGTTACTGTTAATATGGTAATCAATGCTTTGACCAAGTCCATGAGAGTCAAAAGGTCAACAAGGGAAGTGAATGCCAATGACACCATGGATGCAAGTACTAGCTAGAAGATTGATTTGTGCAAAAGGAAGAGCTTTGGCAAAAGGATTGACCAATCAATAGACATGCTCTCGAGATGGTAACACACAATAAAAAGGACACCAATATAACAAGGTCAAATATGGTGATTCAAAGGTGGATTACACACATTGACTAAAAATGTGTTCTCAATGCCTAACGAACCAAAATTTAATAGCATGACAAAATGTTGTTTTTAGCTTAGAGCTTCAATTGTAATGCTAGGCACCTATGGTGGCATGCACTAGGGTATTTCCCAATGATGTGCCTAGGCCATATTTACATGCTAGGAGATTAAGGAGTTAGAGACCAGACAATGTAATAAGTGAGTTTTCACTAGCAAACAAGTGTGAATGGCCATAACTCAAGATGTATGTAAGTCAAAGTCTCTACACTCAACTATACACTTTTTACATGCCATTTTTAGCTTTGAGAGCTCTCTTTCCCTCACGTGTGCTTCTCTCTATTCTCCTTGTGGTAATTCTCTCTTGGTATTTCTTGTTCCATGGTACTTTACTGTACTCAGCACTTATATAATCTCTTGGCATGTTGGATTTTGCATAAATTTATGGGTTTCCTTAAGACACATTAAGCTCATGATAAGCACGCTTTATAAAGTCCAGTGTCGTCCTATATTTTGTTACCCTATAAAGATTCTTAGAAGGGAACTCTATCGTTCCCAAATGGGACATTCACAGGTGTATATTTCAGAGAGGAGCTCAAATTAGCTTTAAAAATAGGCTATAAGGTCCAACTTCAACATGGGTATCTATTTGAGAAGAAGGAAAACCCATTCTTTGAATTCGTGAGATAGCAAAGCGCTTTACGATAGGTTAAGTAGGTGAAACCTTAACCTGCAAAATGGTTAACAAATGCCTTCCTAATGGTGATCACAACCTCGTGTCACCAAGCTTGTGTGGTGAAGATGTTGTCGATTCCGAAGAGGTGTGGATGATTAAAGATGTAGAGTCCATGTTCTTCGGGGTCTATTGGAGATACAATAGTTGGCCCTTGAGTTAGAAAGCATGTGCGAGGCTGTATGTGGTGTAATGTGAGCAAAAAAGTGCTTGATGTGAGGCCTCATCTCTGCATTTGTGAGTTGTTTAAGCCCGTATAAAGAAAGAGAGTCTATGGCTTTGCTTTGCAAATTCATGAGCCAAGACCATCTTTATTTGATTAGCAATGATCAATGACGGTCCAAAATTTGTGATGGTAAGGTATGATTACCAAATCTAAAGAGATTAGGCTCTTTACTTGTTGCATCTTTGGTTATGATGGTGAATATAGTCAAAGAATAGGTAAATATGGCCAATGAAGATTGCAACAAGTTGTTATCTTTGAAGATTGGAGCTCCCTGTGCATAATCAAAGAGGATCCACACGAAGGGTCATACCTACAGACCAAGATTTCGTCCACCATGGCTCCCCCATCTAGAGATGTGCCTAGATGGTTGTTAAAGATGAGGTCTTGCAAGTGCTACCTATTGTGAGTACCTATGTATGCAAGACGTGCTTGTAAAGTGTGAAGCCCTCTTTGAGTAAAGCATGGTAAGTGCTACCTAGTGAGTGCCTATGTATGCAAGATGTTCTTGTCAAGTGCAAAGCCCTTGTGAGTAAAGCATGGGCTATGAGGGATGAAGGTATACTAAACTTGTTTGCTCTCCTCCATTTGTAAACTCTAACTCAATGCCTTCTTTGACTCTTTCATGTGTGCAAAGCCCTTGTGAGTAAGCATGGGCTGTGAAGGTTGAAGGTGTCCTACTTCCGTGTGTTCTCCTCTGTGTGAAATCTCCTACTTTCTACTTTCTTTGACTCTTTTATGCTTTTCTCAATATTTTTTCACTTTGGTTGGGAAAAGGTTGAGGGGTGTTTATGGGAAGAGGTTCTTGTTGAAGGGGTTGGTTTTATCAACGAGGTTGGGTGGTTGGGTGGTTGTCATGTAGCCTCTGTAATGGCACGTGAGAGCTTAACTGGATGCGGAGCCCGAATATCAGAGGGCGGACGATGAGTTCATTTGGGGTTCAGGGGTGAGTATACCTTGGTTGGAGCACTGGCTAGTCGTAAAACTAGGCAACCGAATGACCAGACGGTCGGATGGCCAGGCTAATGTAGATGGCAGGACACATATTAGTGGGAGGTGTGTGTAACCACACCAATCTTATCCTCTAGTCATAAAGCTAGGCAACCGGGTGCCGGACAGTCGGATGGCCAAGCTAATGTGGATGGAAGGACACATATTAGTGGGAGGTGTGTGTAACCACACCAATCTTATCCTCTATGGATGGGTGGTGAATATGAGCTCACTACCTGGTCTCTTCCTTGCATAGCTATGGTGGTGGAGCTCCCTAACATTGGTATCAGAGCACCCAAATTTCCTCTTCCCATAGGCATCCAAGGCTAAGAGATACTCTACTTCCTCGTACTAATTGCCATGGTTGCTTTGTAAGTTGTGGAATGAAGAGGCTTGTTGCAAAGCTTGGGCACTACGGTGGCCATGGATAGAAAGTGGTTGATCCTGTGGTAGCGAGCTCTCTCTTGAAGAGGCTATCACAGAGCTCGTGGTTGGCCATTGACAGGAAGTGGCTGATCCTGCTAATAGCAAGATCTCTCTTCTCACATAGCTATTCCTGCTGGTGGTCAGTGTCACAGTGAGCTCCTCTCCCTTCGACTCTCTTATTCCTTTCCTAGGGCCTGATCTACGTTCAATTTGTTCGTGGAGTCAATGCTTCCGTCCTCTATCCTTGCGCCGCCCAGGATGGCGTGTGTGTGGTGTCCGGATCCAACGGCGATGGGCCCCACATCTATAGGTCTGTGCAACCAGTATGTGATGCACCTGATCGTAAGGCCTCCGCATGCTCGCCTACCATGTCAAGCTTGACCCACCCACTTTGATACCGACAACGTTCATGTCACCTTTGTTTTCTTGGTATTTTTTGGTTGCCGCCTCTCTTGTGTGTGCTTTGGGGGTGTGTGCAACCATACTACAAAGAGGAGATTGGACAGTCCAGTCCGGATCTTGCTCATAGAGGTTATACAATGAGCTATCTACTGACACAGAAGGAAGATGTGGACAAGGCGATATGTGACAAAGTTCTTGTGTTGCACTTTGGAAGGGCGTCTGATGCTATGTGCATGATGCAGATGGATGACATTGTAACATGGATACATGGGTGGAGTAGCGCAATGTAGAGTTATTGTGGCTCAACAATGGGCAAATATACTCCGAAAGCGAACCAGGAGCTACTAGGTTGGGTTATTCCTTGTTTTTGCAGGTTTTTATCTCTCTTTTTTTTGTTGGAGATGTAGTACTCCAAGAGTGGGTAAAATCTCCTTGCTTGCGCACACAATGGTTCCGTGAGAGTGGATTGGTCATGTATGTAGTACTCCAAGAGTGGGTAAAATCTCCTTGCTTGCGCACACAATGGTTCCGTGAGAGTGGATTGGTCATGTATGACTCATAGTGCATAGGTCTCTAATTCTTGTTTTTTGAATTTTAAAATTTTACATTCTTTTTTAAGTTTTCCATTGGAAGTGCCTATTTGGTTGGGTTGTGGTGACTTAGTTAAGGCCACCAATGAGAGGGGTTCTCTCAGCAAGTACTTTGAACTAGCCCAATTTGCATGGGATTGTGAGTGTTTATCTGATAAGAATATAGAGACCTACTGTATCAAAATTAAAGATTGTGATTGACCAACACATAGTGTTGTTTAATTGAGTGGGGTTAGTCTTGTTCGTGCAACAAGATGTATTAGTCCGATTTTGTTTCATTGGACGACTCTAGGTTTTACAAGAGAGAAAAGTAATTAGTTTCATTTCTTGAAAATCCTCTTTCATGTTCTGTCTAAGGTTTGGATAATCTTAGAATAAGGTCTGTAGGGATCAATTGATTCTAAGATTCGTAGTAATCTTATAGTGAGGTCCATAGTGATCTCTGAGTTTAGAATTTACCGAACATAGAGGAACCTAGGTGTTGATGATGTTATGTTCAACGTGACTTCTTATAAAGATAGAGTACGGTGCTACTCTACCTACCTTTGGAGTATGTCATTGCTCCTTTTGTCCGATGGAAGTGCCTTGGAGAGTTCTTGTTCTGAAGCCACCTTGTGTGGCTAGTCGTTTTAAGATCTTCATAGATTGGCTTGATTACCAGTTTATGTAGTGGGCCATTGAGACCTTATCGGATTGTTCTCCTAAATACTCTAGATTGAATATTTGATGTTGTGGAGCTTGATCTAGTTCTTAAAATTATAGCCATGTTAAACTTGGGAACAAATTGTGCATCATATGCAATGTTACATAGTTTGTCTAGTTGAAAACACCCATAGACTTGGGTGCATAGTCTCAATCTCACAGACCAAACCTCCTACTAAGCTAAAATTCAATTCCTCCAAAGTTTTAATATAAACATAAGTGCTCACTGGTGAACTTTGGTTAGATCTCAACCTCTTCTGACTACACTACAAGCATCTTCTACCCGATCTGCAAGAATGAAGGACATGTGAAATGCAAGATGTAGCCGACCTGTGCCATCTGCCAAACATTCACACACCTGATATTCAATTACCGACACAATGTCAGAAATAGGGCGGGCGCAGCTGTCAATGTAGTCACAATAGCAGTGCCCATAGAGTTATTGCACCAGCACCTTATAGACCTTACTATAGCTAAGGGCAAGGCAAAGGTAGAGGTGGCACTAGGCGGTCAGATGGGTTCCAATATTATTACTATTAGAAGCTTGGCCACCATCGGTGAAAGATTGCCATTTGCACCAACAAGAGCTCTAGGAAAAGGTAGGAGAGGCGAATGCACCACCAACGTCCATAAATGTCATTGAAATCAAAGAGCTGGAAGGCGTACATCCCGTTGTGGCCATCATCGCTAGATCCCAAAAGGGAAAAGAGAAGCTGGTTGTGTCAGCTAAACCAGCCAGTCACAGAAGAAAACCAATATGGAATGGAAAAAACAAAAACAAGTCTGAGACTCTATGAAAAAAGAGTTGCAAGAAGCACAGAAAAGAAATTGGAAGAAAACCCTTTAGATCGGATAGGATCCAAGGGGAACAAAGGGAAGCCTGGAGGAGGCAAAAGAATAAAAGTTGTGAGAATATAAGCCTTGCAAGGAAGCAAACAAACAACTATGGTGGGAGGATAATCCCTGCATAATGGCCATGATAGCAGAACAAGGGAAGCTACAAGAAGGTAAGCCTCACAAGGTACAAGAATCAGCTGACAAACCAAAGGAAGAAGACAAGCCCAGGAAGCCATAGTCAGTAGAAAACAGTGCGCTCAAGAAGCAGGTACAGCCTGCCCAAAAGCAACAAAATGGAGTATGGATGGAAAAGTCCACAAAAAGAGCTCAATCAGCAACAGTGAGGTAGAATCCTCAGGCACTGCGAAAAGGAGACAATAGGAAAGGAGCAGGCCATAGGAAAAGGTAGGACAGTATGGCATATGGGAGGATATGAAAAGTTTAAAGCTAGACATATCCCTTGATCAATTTATATCCTTAGTGCCCAACTAACATGAGAAAATTTTTGAGCAATCTGCTAGGTCCCAAGGAAGAGCATAGCAGCTTATTATATTCCTCCAACAAAAATGAGTCAGAAGCCGACTGCAAGAAGTTAGTCGAAACAACAAAAATCATAGTAAACGAACAATGATGTACCCTAGATAATAGTAATGTTAAAAGGGAAGCAGATCCAAGGAGCAATAATGGATGGAGGCTTAGGAGTAAACATAGTATCAAAATCCATATCAAAAGAACTCGGCCTCACAAAATATGACCATACGTCCTTTGTTGTGAAGATGGCAGATTAACATAGAGTCCAACCCCTAATATTAGTCCAAGGGGAGCACATTTAGATCATGGGATCTGAATTCCCAATCATATTTCTTGTTCTCATAATGGAAAATGAGGGATCATACCTAATGCTACTAGGAAGACTGTGACTCCAGCAAGGCAAGGTCAAACATAATTGGCACAGGGAGCAAATCACAATAAAAAAAGGAAAAAAGAAGGTAAAAATCTCCAGAAACCCCAAGAGAGAAGTCAATCCCTTTGTTATGCCATTGTATGCAAAAGGACTGAATATGCTATAAGGAATTGAAGAGGATGAGGAGGAAAGAATTTTTAGAAAAAACCCACATCTCATATCCTTATTCTAGTTGGACATAGAAAAGATTGTGTCCAAGTACTCAGTAGAAGTACTAAACGTCCAACTAGCAGAAGAAACTGCAACTAACACAAAAGCATTATCATAGGAGTAGATAAGAGAACCTGAATCTTCAAGAAAAGATTTTGCAACTGACACGAAAGCAATGGTAGAGGAGCAGACAACATAAGTTGAAGCCTCAGGGAATGTAGAAAAAAACCTAGCAGCCCCAAGGGTCTAAAAGAATAGATGGAGACAATGCACTACAAAGACAGGGAGCAGCAACAATCCATCCGAGTACAAGAAGAGGAGCTCATGGATGTCAGCCTGGGGATAGAGGAGCACCCGTAAAAACTGGAGTTTGTTCTTGCAGAACAAACTCCAAGAACTGTTGATGCAGTATAAAGATATCTTTACTACACAGATATGCTCGGCATTGACCCAAGCTTCTACTAACACAAAAAGGAAGATGCAATTTTGATTAGGCAACAAAGGTACATGATGAATCCCCATTATGCTAAACAAGTCAAGGAGGAAATTGACAAACTATTGGCAGTAGGATTCATCCAACCAATAGAAAAAGCAACTTGGTTGAGTCCCATTATGATCATGCCCAAAAAGAATGGCAAGCTCAGAGTCTATGTGAATTATAAAAAGGAAGCTGAATGCAGCTACCATACTGGACCCATTTCCATAGACTCAATGCTAGGATGCTATAGAGCAGGCCATGAAATGTATTTTCCTTGGATGGATTTAGTGGATACAACCAGGTCAGAATGGCACGTGAAGACATGGAAAAGACTGCATTCATCCACGGAGTGGGGAGCATTCGCAGCAAATGTCATGACCTTTAGACTTCAGAATGCATCCACAACATTCCAATGCATGGTACAAGAATTTTTCTATGATTATTTAACTGAATTCATGCGTGTTTGTAGATGACTTGAGTGTCTTCAAGAGGTGTGTGGAGCACCTCTACCACCTATGCCTATGCTTGAAAAGATGCAGGCAAATGAAGCTGAAGCTAAATCCAATGAAGTGCACGTTTGCTCTGTGAGGGGTGGAACACTCCTTGGACACATAGTGTCCAAAGATGGGATTGATGTCAATCCAACCAAGATCAAGATGATAAGTAAGCTAAATCTACTACAAAACCTGAAGGAGATCAACAGATTCCTGGACCAAATCAAATGGCACAACCGATTCCTCAAGTACCTTACTGATATGGCACAGTCACTATACAGCCTCACAAAGAAGGGGGTAGAATTCCTTTGGTTAGAATAGTCCAAGGAAGCCTTCCAAAACCTGAAAAAGAATGTTTGCTAGTGTACCAATAATCCAGCCACCAAAATGGGACAAGAGATTCCATGAATTCGTTGATGCATCGGATATAACAATTGTTGGAAATGTGCTGATGGTTGGCAGGCAGACAGAATAAGGGTGGTACATACCCATTTATTATGCCAATTGCATGCCATCAAAATGCAGAGAAAAAATTCATCACCACTGAAAGGGAAGCCCTAGGATTGATTCATCACCACTGAAAGGGAAGCCCTAGGATTGATTTACTTAGTCAATAAAACCTATCATTATCTGGGAAATCACTTTGTGTTCCATGTAGATCATCAAGCCCTACTGTATATCTGGTGAATAAGCCAGATCTGATTGAGAAGTTAGCAAGGTGAATGCTTCTATTGTAAGAATTTCAGTTTAGCATTGTGTACACTCCTGGAAATCAAAATGTAGTAGAAGACTTCCTCAATAAAATAGGCACAGAAGGGTAGCTAGAGGTGGCTGATCAGTTTCTAGATGTAAACTTGTTTGCTAGTTCAGTTTGTATCCATGCAAAGAAATTTTACTTAACATGTGGTGGTTTATCACAGAAGGGACATTGCTCGTTGACATGAGTAGAGATGAGCGAAAGAAACTGGCTCTCCAAAGTAGGAGGTTTGTATAAAAAAGGCATTGACCAAGTTGTCCGCAGATGTGTACCAAACCATGAACAAACAACTGTGCTGACAGAAGCACATCAAGGAGTGTGAGGGGAGCACTACTTTGGAGAAACAACGGGTAGAAAAGCCTTGCAAGCAGGCGTATGGTGGCCCACGGTACTTAAAGATGCATGGGATCATGGCAAGCAATGTGATGTGTGTTAATGGATCAGATAGCCCCATCAGCTACTACTGCTATGATTGGATGCCTCATCAGTGAGTCCTACCACTTGAATCCTTTCAAAAGTGGGGAATGGACTTTGTTGGACCATTCAAACCTCTAGCAAGAAGGACTAGTAACAAATACATTCTCGTAGGCAACAACTGACTACTGCACTACATGGGTGGAGGGAAAAGCCCTCAAGGATAATTTAGTTGTAGTAGTAGCCAAGATCTTGTATGAGAATATCATGATGAGATTTGGATGTCCAGTGGAGCTGGTAAGTGATCAAGGAGGACACTTCATCAATGAAGTGATTCAGAAACTAACTTGGTAGCACATGATCATGTCCAAAAATCTAACTATTTACTATTTGTAGGCAAATGGTCAAGTAGAATCTACAAATCAAGTGCTGAAGTGAATCCTCATAACGACAATCAATCAAAATAGAACAGACTGGGATGAAAAGTTGCACTCTATACTATGGGAGTTCTGCACAGCACACAAGGTAAGCACTGGGTTCATCCCATTCTCTTTGGTCTATAGCTTAGAGGTAGTAGTTCCAATGAACTATGTTGTCTCCCAAGTCTTAGAATAGCCCTAACCGAAAGGCCCAGTAGAGAGGAATCAATCAACTAGCGGATGCAGCACCTCATGCAGCTGGAGGAAAGTAGGCTACAGAGTACATGGGTACCAGATATCACTTAGAAAAGAAGAAAGAAATGGGTGGATAGGAACAACAAGCAGCACAAGGTCTTTCAGGACGATGATAAGGTACTAATGTTCAATTCAAAGCTCGAACCACACCCAGTTAAGCTCAAAATACACTGGATGGGTCCCTATTATGTAGCAAAACAATTACGACCACACCTAGTTAAGCTCAAAATACACTGGATGGGTCGTTAAGATGGAAGGGCGCAAGGTAGTGCCTGGTCATGCCAGAAAACATAGCCAAAGCGTTCCATCTTCCTGCTGAAGACATCACCAACGTCGACTCCTATGATATGGACATCGAGGAGGAGCCCTCCAAAGTGTTTGTCGCCACATGCTCTGATCTAGATAGGTAGAAGAAATTTATATTTTACCTAGATATGATCTATTTTATATTTTACCTAGATATGATCTGTTTGCTACCAAGAACACGAACATAAGCAAAACCAACTACAAGCTATTGGCATCAATAGAACATGGATAGAAGGTGAATTGGGTAGCGGTGGTGACCAAAAACATGCAGTAACAAGCTCAAAAAGCTCGGCTATCAGGAGGTCACAAAAAGATGGCACAACTCGGTGAGTTAGAGAAGGACAACTCAAGTGCAAACCAGGAGAGCGTTAAGAAGGAGAAGGAAGAAGAAGCGGCTAGGAAGAGACAAGAGGAGTCATCTTAGAGGTACTGATTGGAAGAAGAAGCAGATAGGAAGAGACAAGAAAAACAGTCTCAGAGGCAAAAGCTAGAAGAAGAAGCAGCTAGGAAGAGAAAAGTGGAGGAATCCAAAAGGCAAAAGCTGGTCGCGCCGCAGAGGCAGAACAAAAATGCCTTGCAACCAAATTTATAAACAAGAACAAAGCAGACACAGCCTCAAAAAAAGCTAAAAATAAAACTCAAGAAGAGACTTCCAAAATAGAATCTCACAAAAGGACATTTGAGTGGTCTCAACACATCACCACTCTCAAGCCAAATAAGCAAAAGGAGGCCCAAGCAACCAAGGAGCAGTAGAAGCAACAACTGGTGAAAAGTGGATTGTCCCTGAGTAGAAAACAAATAGTAGACAAAACAACATAGGGGGGGAATCTAAAAAGCACCATCCACATTAGGTGAGGCTGACCGGGATGATGTAGGCAACTGACCCAAACACTTAGAACATTCTCACATCACTAGAAAATATAGCAAATTGTGTCATGGACAATCTAGAGAATGAAGAAAGACTCATCGGGATACAAGTGGAAGCGTAAGTGCAGCAGGCTATCCACTCAAGTCCAGTAACATAACCAACAAAGCACTGCTCATAACTTGCTTTGGTAATAGCAGCAACAATACACCATTGCAAGATTAGAGGAGGAAGCATCAACATTGCAGTGGAGAGGATATGAGTTAGAAATGGTGGTCTTTGAGCTCTGAACAACAAACTATGAGACCCAAAGCAAGTTGGCGGATCAGGTAACTTAGTCGGCAAGCGGAAAAAGTAGCCCACATTGTGGACCATGCCACTGAGATGATCTGCAATGTGGAGCTATCCACATTGTGGACCATGCCACTGAGATGATCTGCAATGTGGAGCTATCCACTGAGATGATCTGCAATGTGGAGCTATCCATGGGAAAAGATCGCAAGGAGTTACTCCTTGTGAAAGAGAAGTTGTAGATACAGGAGGCCATGAAGGTTGAAGAAGAACTCCCCATAATGCCTATGGAACTGATGGAGCAATGGGAAGAGGAATTGACAGCATCTCAAAAAGCATGTTGGGAGGACAACTTGTAGCTACTAAAAGAATACATGATATTACCAACTACTACCAACTTCAACTCAAGACAAAGACGAAGCTGGAGGCAATACTGGAGAGTCCACTTCTGCACAGCCCCATGAGGAAACTCAGCTTGTAGCAACCACCACCACCTCCAAAGTCACTATCTCTGGAGGAAATACACAGTCAGATCAATGGGTGGTGAAGGATCTCTAGAGCAAACTACACAAGCTAACAAAGCATCTGGAGGGGAAAAAAGAACTAGTTGGAGTTGCTCCATAAACAAATGTAAGCCAAAAGAGCCATAGGAGAAGGCTCCATGGATCAGCAAACTATTGTTGGACGAACAGAAGTAGATCGAAACACTCAAAAGGCATCTAGAAAATGAACAACATAAAACAAAGCTGGCGCTGGTTAAGGGAAAAGAACCAATACAGCAGCTGGGGCCCATAAAGAAAATAACCATTTAGAAGTGCACATGCCATCTCAATCAGATGACATCAGCTCAATAAAAGAACAAATCATCGTCTTAGAGAAACATATGTGTGTGTAACAAGATGAAAACACAGCCAAACAGACTAGATAGACTATCCTGCTCGAGCTAGAAGAAAAGTTCAAGAAAATAGACAAGGCAAACCTCATTCAGCTGGAAGAGTAGGCCGTTGAGAAGAAAACCTCCCTTAAAACAAGGTCCCAAGGCGAAGACTGACATAGCAACAGACAACAGGAAAGCATCACAGCCAAAAAGTTACATAGCTGCATAGTTTGAAACAAGAAAACTCTAAGATAACCTCCCAGGTAGCTACTACAAAAGACTAAACAAGAGCTGAAAGCCATCAAGGAAGAAGCCAATAAGTAACACCAAAAAACTAGAGCAGATGACAGAGACAGTAAAGAAAAAACTGATAGATTTGCACAAAGAAATCCAGATAAGGGACAAAAGGTTGGCCAAAGCAAACCAAGTGGATCAGGAGTTGCAAACGGGTCCAAACGCAACTCATGCAGGAGAAAAGCAAATAAAGAAAGCTGCACAAAGATCTGTTGATAGTTAAGTAGCAGTTGATAGTCAAGTAGCAGTTGGAGATCATTAACTCTGCCAAACTGCCATAAACAATCAAGTGAACATTCTTCATCACTGCATAGCTAGTAAATCTTCAGGACGTATAGAAAATAGAACAACTAAAGGCTAGAGCACAGAATCTAGAATATGCTTCCTACTCGCTCACCAAATTTAAACAATAGTATGAAGAAGAAGAATGGGATCTCCCTATAAACCCATACAAGCTTGATGAATTCCTCCGCAATAAATACAAACCAAAGCACATGTCCACATACTTCATCAGTAGATCCCAAATGATGGTGCGAAGCTGCTACAGGGTAAGATGAAGAAGAAACAAATATCTGTGATGATGAAGATAGAGAGGCCCTGTAGCCAGCTAGACTCCAACCCACACATATAAGTATTTGCTAAATTATTCTTTCATTCTTTGAACTATCAAGCAATGCATGGTGATCAGACATATTTTTTGATATAATTCAACCCCAAGATAAGAGGGGAGATTTAGGATGTGATCCACCACGAAGTAGACATGTACTGGTGTCAAAATAAAGGGTCATCCTAGTCAAACTAGTGTCAACCACCCCCACCCATCCACCAAACCTTCTGATAAATCTTTAAGATAGCTGCTGGCGCAGAGCCACTGGGCATGCCAAGTGTTGAGTGTCCGCTAACAGGAGTTGACTAGTGGGACCTGAGGAACTGGCTGGAGAACACAAGCCAACATTAAAAAGCTAGTACACTGACAATCGTACGCATAGATGACAATGCACATGCATGCCTACTGTATATGTACTTTATTGTAACAGTTTGATAAGAGAATGATTCTTGTAATAATAAGAGCAATAGCTGGATTGGACAATCGTACGCATAGATGACAATGCACATGCATGCCTACTGTATATGTACTTTATTGTAACAGTTTGATAAGAGAATGATTCTTGTAATAATAAGGGCAATAGCTGGATGGGACAAGAAGAAGGTCCATCCAAGATAGCAAAGAAGGAAGCAGTTAATGGTTAGGAGATAGATATATAGAGGAATAGAGAGAATAGTAAAGATAAAAATAGTATGAAGTAGAATAGCATTGTACAAGCGTAACAGTAATATAGAGTGCTTGAGATTTATTTGTTATGTATTGTCTGAGAGAGTGAGCTTCTGTGGTTCTGTGTGCATTCTCTAGTTAGGTTGACGGCTTGTGAGTTCTGAACCCATTGGGCTTAGGCATTGACAAATTTGCTTCTAACCAGTAGTAACTGTCTTGCCTGTCGGATTGACCACCGAGATATGAGTACGGCCAACCATCCGTAGCTTAATGGTTAGGCATAGAGAGTCAACCAAGTGCTAGAGAATATGTTAGCAAATAGGCAACCCAATTGGAGGTAGTTCTTGCCATATTTGGATTTTGCTTAGAGTAATTTGAAACATTCACTCAGTGTGATTGGATTTACTCCATTTATTTTATATATGGATTCCATTCTAGGTCTCTTCTTATAGATGTAGAGCTATGAATGGTAGCATAGCCTACAAAGTAGAGCTACCGCTAGTGCATTGAGTTTTTCATGACAATGTGAAAAACAATGGTCCTTTAGGACAACGTAGCTCATCCTAAGTTTTGGTTGAGTTCTTGGAGCCACAATCACTTCCACATGAACTAGAGATGATTCTTGGGTTTAGAGATCGGAACACGAGGGATATTGTGTATTGATAGGCACTTGCTAAGTGGAAGGATAGGTTAGAGGAAGCCTCAACATGGAACCAACTAAGAATGTTTACCAAATCTTTTCCCGGTTTGTTTTCGTAGACAAAAACTATTCTTAAGGGGAGATAATGTCACATGGCTTGTAATGGCACATGAGAGCTCGACCAAATGCGGAATTTGAATGTTGGAGGGTGGACGACAAGTTCATCCAGGGTTCATGGGTGAGGATACCTTGGTCGGAGCGCTAGCTAGCCTTAGAGCTAGGCGGCCGGGTGATTGGCCAATCGAATGGCTGGGCTAATGTGGATGGTAGGCCACATATTAGTGGGAGGTGTGTGTAACCACACCAATCTTATCCTCTATGGATGGGTGGTGAACATGAGTTGACTACCTCCTCTCTCCCTTGCACAGCTATGGCAGTGGAGCTCCCTAACAGTTATTAAATACAATGGGAATGTTATTCGTTGAGGACAACCACTTGTGTGTGCACCTCTCATTGGGTCATACAATGGACCATGCTTTCACCCACCACAGTCCCCTATCCATAAATGTACCTGGCTGTATGTCAATGATGAGGGTATGGTGCATGAACAGTTTTTACTACGTTGGCTTTGAATAAGGTACCCCATTCTTTTGGGTGATCTCATGGTTTTGACTATTTGATTAAGGAGAACTGTGAGCTTTTGTATTGAAGTGTGTTTGGCTAAGAAGCTTCTAGATTGTTGGTGTTCCTACATTCCTTGTGCATGAGGGTTATGTCCTTAGGATTAGGGAAGTGCTCATATCCCTTATGTGAAGTGCTCAGAGGGACACTATGTAGAAAAATGTGTAAAATTGGAAACCTAAGGGGTGCTAGTGAGTAAAAGAAAAAATCTTGAGTTTGGTTAATTAGTGTAAGCATGGCACCATTCATCAAAATAAAGGTATAAAAACTCAGAGTGATTCTTCGAGGAGGATTAGTATGAAGAATATATGTTCCAACCCCTTAGTCATTTAGGGTTCACTTGGTCGGGTTCTTTGGTTGCTGTTGATATTTGAGTGATAGGACACCTTCAATTTGATGTCCTTTGGAAGCTTCTGCTTACCTAAATTTGTCCTTGGTTGTTGACATCAATTTTGAGCCAATTTTTTCTTATATCAAGCTATAATTTATGACAACATCAACTTTGGCAAAGTGTTACCTCATATTTGTAAGTATAGATTTAAATGTAGGGTTTCCACATTTTTCCCGCCCTTTTTGGTTGATTTAGGTGGCTTACCATGACCACGTGCAGTTGGGGGGTTGAGTTTTTATATTTGATGTTGTATTTCATGTAAAATGAGGTATTCCATAGCCTTTGGTGTTGACCCAAGTTCTTGCTCATGATTAGAAAGAGAGACTTACTCATGATCCAAAAGAGATTAAGTTAAGAGATGTAGAGCTTACATGTTAGTTGCCTATCCAAAAGAGATTAAGTTAAGAGATGTAGAGCTTACATGTTAGTAGGCCCACCAAAATCACATGCAACATGGTTGGATTGGTTGGATTGCACATTTTAAGCCCGTGAATCTTGTCATGGTAAGACTTGAGGTTCCCCTTAAAATTTGCAAGCACACTTCCAAAGGTGCTCATTGAAAAACAATATTATGCCACTCATCTTTGTGAGCTTCTATCTTACTTAACTTCTTTGGGAACTACTCTCTTGCCCATTGCATATTAAAAATCATAGCTACCAGTACTTTCACCATGTCTCATGATTGGACCTCAAGAAACCTAGCAGCTCTTAACAAACCCATGCATAGCAGCTCTTGACAAACCCATGCATAGCAGCTCTTGACAAACCCATGCATAGCAATCAAGGTAGAAAATGGTGACAAAATTGCTTGGGAGAAATTGATGAAGCAAAGTTATGTGCAGATAGCAATGCAACAAGGATGGTCTTGAATAATAGATTGATAGCCCTAATCTCGGACATTGATATTTTTGGGTTCTTCAATTTTTAAAATTATTTGGTTGTAGCCCTTAGATCAATTTCTAATTAAGGGTTGAGATTACATGGAGTTTTTGAAGTTGAATTACAAGGGTTTTCCCTAATTTCACCATATCCACACTTTTTGCTTTCCAAAGCTATCTTAAGAAGTGATTGAATTTCTTGATAAATTATCAATATTTAACTTGATTTACATGTCTTTAATTGACCCAAGAAAGATTGTAGCCCTTAGATCAATTTCTAATCAAGGGCTGAGATTATTTGGAGTTTTTGAAGTTGAATTACAAGGTTTTCCCCTCATTTCATTGTATCCATGCTTTTTGATTTCCAAAGATATCTCAAGAAGTGATTAAATTTCTTGATAAATTATCAATATTTAATGGATTCACATGTCTTTAATTGATGCAAGAAAAATTCCTAAGTGGTTCTTCATTGCAATATAGTAACAAAAGTATCTTATGTCTCAGTTACAATGTATACTGATGAGATAATATGATAATGAGAATGCCCAAATCAAATGAAAATAATGTGTTTATGCAAGGGTGTATTTTTTTGGTGAGCATTATAATGAGAATGCCCAAATCAAATGAAAATAATGTGTATATGCAAGGGTGTATTTTTTTGGTGTGAGCATTTTTGGCAAGCGCTTTTTGGCAAGTGCTTTTTGGTTTTAAGGCAAGCAGTTTCTCTCTCTACTCTTTCGCTCTCTCTCTTCCTCTCTTCTCTCAATGTACTTCGATTTTATAGCATGTATTAAAAAAAATAGTGTACAAAGATGAAACTTCCAATATATTCCAATGTATTCCAAGACTTCTACATATTATAACCATCATCTACGAGATGTTGAGCACACCATGGATTACTATATTCCAAATCAAAATTACAAGACTATAGCATATTATGTGACAAACACCTACGGAAGAAGCTAAACACAGGCAACAATACATGAAAGCATGTGTGTACATAATCTTGTTTACTTCCATGAGCTACTGTCATTGTTTGCTACTTTTTTACAAAGACACCATAGAGAGATGAAACTTCCATTATATTCAAGAGTAAAATTACAAGACTACAACATATTATGACAAACACCTACGAGATGTTGAACACAAGCAACAATACATGAAAGCATTTGGGACCTCAACTATCATCTTGGACTTCTTTGATGAGAGTACCCTAAATTTACAATGGTGGCAACTTCTCCTCGAAGAGGAGCATCTTTTACGTCTTCAATGATGCCAAAGGCTCTCCACATCCTAATGGTTGTTGCCGCTTTCACCTCTAATATGTTTTTGTCTACAAGGTCTACCACCTTTTCCATTGTGAGCTTCTTGTAGAGCTCCTTCACTTAAGACAACATTGTCCATGCCTCCAAAAGGGTATTTGATCTTGGTTCTTTTTCTTTGAGGTGTATGAAAGATGCAAAGAGCTTTAAATGCTTGCAAACATTGTATTATTAGAGGGATTGGTGGATGAACCCATGATAATAGAGATGAAGAGATTGAGGGGGTGAGAGAGAGATGAAGAGATTGAGGGGGTGAGAGAGAGAGAGAGAGAGAGAGAGAGAGAGAGAGAGAGAGAGAGAGAGAGAGAGTGGAAAGAGTTTGAGGGAGAGAGGGTGGGGATTATGTTTGAGAGGGAAGAGGAGGGTTTGAGGGGGTGAGAGAGGTGCGAGAGGGTGAGAGGGGAGAGGAGGGTTTGAGATGGTGAGAGAGGGGAATAGCCTTTGAGAGGGTGAGAAGGGAGAGGTGGGTTTGCTAGGGGGTTGTTTGTTAAGGGGGGCATTTGAGGGAGAGAGCATGGGGGAAAGAGTGAGCAAGCGTTTAAATGGCACCTGCCCCATGGTGGCAAGTATCACGTGTATTTCCTGAATGTGACAAATACACATGGCACGCCACGTGTATTACCCGAACTTGGGCAATACATATGGCATAGACGTGGCACTGACATGTGTATTGCTTGTATGCAGACAATACATGTGGCATGCCATGTGTGTTTTCATGCATGTGTTGTGGCACCTACCACCATGGTAGGCACTATTTAAACGCTTGCTCACTCTCTCCCCCACACTCTCTCTCCATCAAACGTCCCCCACAAACATGTACTGCTTGTATTCTAGGTCAAAAAAATGTAACCTCAGTGGAAGCAACCTCATTGTGCGTTCACCCCGGAGGACAAGAAAAGCCCATGGAAGTCATCTCTCTCTCTCTCTCTCTCTCTCTCTCTCTCTCTCTCCCCCTCTGTCTCGCACCCTCTTCCTCCCTCCCTCTCTTGATGGGGAGGGAGAGAATCTTTTCGGAATATGCTTGCCCAATTCTAAAAAAGTGCTCACTAGAAAACGCTCACAAAAAAATCTCCCTATATGCAACCAACTAAGATATGATGGATCTCCTCCATGGACCCCTCCCCTCCATAGATTTGGATTATGATCATTCTTGTATACTTTATAGCATGCTCACTCATTTGTTCTATGACATGTTGAAGGTATGCAAGAACAAGAAGCCATGCATCTAAATGGTGCAGATTCTATTGATTGTGGTGGTGGGTAATGGCTTGAAATGGATAAACTAGTGGTGATGCAAAAGAGAGCTAGGCTACCCAAATGCATTCTAAAGAAGCATTGTTATGTACTTGGAGCTAATCCTTGGATTAGAAAGCCTAATCCAATAGGGTTAAGGGACCCAAGAATTAGGAGATAGTAGGCTGATATTGAGAGGGCTAAGGTTATGAATTAATAAAACTAGGCTATTGGTGGTGACCTGGAGGCTAGCTACTTATAGTGGTAGTTATCACTATATGAGTGCTGCAAAAGATGCACTTTTGATGGGCCTATGCTTGGACCAGAGTTTCTAGTCCTATCATGGGCATTACAGATTTCAGACAGTCTCGTCGTTGAGGGCCCGGGCCCCTGTGGTGGGCATGCACTAGTGGTATGGGACGCTAGTCTAATTGGCATGTATTGATGGAGTGGAACCTTAGCCCTTGGCTTAGGGGTGGATCAAAGTACTGATCCTATGGTTGGGTGGTAAGCTTGCTCGCACCCCTTTTTTTGGTTTCTCTAATCTTGTGTTGCAGTGTGTTTAGAAGATCTTGGTTAGATAGGCCTAGGAGGCCTCTTACACTTGGTATCAAAGTGACCTAAACATGGAGTCTATAAAGGTTTGCATGCCTTTCATGGTTTATTTTGCGTGAGAATTCCCAAGTATTTCTCTTAGCACCCATGATTTGTTTTTATCTTGTACTAGTTGGGAACCCATGCTTTGCACGTCTTTTGAGGCTTCCAAAATCAAATTCTACCCAAACCTCCTCCTCCCTTTCTCGAACCTCCAAATTCTTATCACGGTAGCTTTGTGAAATTCTTCCTTAAGATAATATAGAGAATAGGTATGCTTTCTAGGGTTACTACTACTAGGTTGTATGTAGATTCTGAGAAAAGGGGGAACAAGGAGACTCATGCGTATAGGGATGTGCAGAAGAAACCCTTATTTTCTCTATAGTTTAACTTTATAAAGGGCTATGGTTTAATACATATGATACCCTTGACATGTTCGGAGAGCATGTGGACAAGGGCTTGAATTGCAGAGCCTTGAATTTACAGTAAAAGACTAGTTGTTGCCCATGCGCAAAGCTTCATGTGGGAAACAAATGGGTTATAATGGGCAAAAAACATGAGGCAACTCACTTATAGAACAATAGTTGTTGTTTGGCGCAGTAGAGAAGGGAGAGAGGGAACAAGGTAGGAGCCAGTAGAGAAAAGGTCAGAGCTTACATGCAGGCACAGATAAGAGCTTACATGCAGGCACAGATAAGAGCTTACATGCAGACACAGATAAATGCTGCAGGAGGAGGAGAAAAGGTCAGAGCTTACATGCAGGCACAGATAAGTGCTACAGGAGGAGGAGAAAAGGTCAGAGCTTACATGAGATAAGTGCTGCAGGAGGAGGAGAAAAGGTCAGAGCTTACATGCAGGCACATATAAGTGCTGCAGGAGGAGGAGAAAGCGATATTTTTAGAGGAGAAAAGGTCAGAGCTTACATGCAGGCACAGATAAGTGCTGCAAGAGGAGGAGAAAAGGTGAGAGCTTACATGCAGGCACAGATAAGTGCTGCAAGAGGAGGAGAAAAGGTCAGAGCTTACATGCAAGCACATATAAGTGCTGCAGGAGGAGGAGAAAAGATTAGAGCTTACATGCAGGCACAGATAAGTGCTGCAGGAGGAGGAGAAAGCGACATTTGTTATTTTTAGAGCTTTTCTCCCTTAAAGTGCTGCACAGATACATGCAGGCACAGATAAGTGCTGAAGGAGGATGAGAAAGCGACATTTGTTATTTTTAGAGGTTTTCTCCCTTAAAAAAATCACAAAGCATGCAAGGTGTTTTTTTTAAAGCAACCTTTTAATAAGCCAACTTGGCCACTTATAGAGTTTAGAAGGGAAAGTAGTAAGCATTTTAAAAAAATGAAAGCTAGGGGTAGGCTATATAATAGAGCACATCTTACCTATTAAACTATCAAACAGAGATTCTTCCTTAGGTTCCTCATGGGACAAAACAAGGAGCAAAGTTTACACTGCTCTTTTGTACATGGAGCTTAGGAAGGCTTGAGTAAGTGGTTTTATCTGGCGATCTCAAATTTTATCTATAGCTCTTGTAGTTTTTACCTTGTTTTTTTTTTGAAATTTAGAATTGGCACGTACGAACTTTACTTTCTTTTTATAGTAACAGAGATACACCCTTGTTTTTTTTCTCTCTCTTCCATCTCTCATATCCATAGTGACAACCCAACCCCTCTTCTTTGCCAATGATTTATTGGATCATAAAGGAATGATATATGGGAAAATGCTGGGGAACCTAGCCATGATATTAAGCTTGGCCACCATACCATAGCGGTGGAAGAGGAGGAGATAGTTGTTGGTGAAGAAGGTTTACTTCAACAGAGCGAGTCCAAGCAGTAGAGATCTTATTGGAAGAGAGGGAGAGACAGAGAAAGAGTGGAGCAGAACACTGAGCCTACAGACTCACCTTCATCTATTCATTACTTTCACACTCACACACATAAAAGAGACCTACACTTCTAATATCTAGTTGCTGCTGTGACCGGCTTATTAACTACGGCAAACATGTCCAACTGTATCTAGCTATAGCTGGTGTCGGTCATGATCACACAACATAAAGACGACACGCGGGGTGGAGCTGGAGCTTGACTTCCAACACTCCCCCTCAAGCTCAAACCATCTGCAACACTCCAAGTAGCTGTCGAAAATAGATGAACTTATCTTTACCAAGTGATTTGGTAAAGATGTCTGCTACCTGGTCTTTAGTCTTCACATGCAGCAAGTCAATCTGCTCTGCAAGTACCATTTCTCTGATGAAATGGTAATGAACCTCAATGTGTTTCGAGTGCGCATGATAGACAGGATTGCTCGCGAGCATAACATTGCTCAGATTGTCACAATACAGCTTCACTTTGCTATCCAAGTAAATCCCAAAATCATTCAGCAGCTTTTGTAACCAAACAGCTTCACATGTTGCTAAAGCAGCACCACGATACTCTGCTTCTGTACTAGACAATGCAACTGTAGGCTGTTTCTTACTCTGCCAACAACAACTGATCATGTTGCTGCCCAATCCAAATGCATAGCCATTGGTTGACCTTTTGTAATAGACACAACCAGCCCATGTTGGAATTAGGGTTGCAGGAATGCACACACAACTTCAAGAAGATGAGGAAGCTTGAGCACAACACAGTAGTGTATTATGAGTGCCAAAAATGAAAGATAACAAGCCCTAGAAGATAATGAGCGTATATACAATGCACGGGGGAAAAAACCTCCTAGTGAGGGAAAAAGTGCCCCGGCGGTCCTAAGTGTGTTCACACACATCACTACTATAATATGGTAACAAATCCCCCCTGGAGTGATGCGGTGAACAAGAGCTAGCACTCATGTATAGGGAAGTGTCTAGCTATGTGGACGAATCCACAAAAGGGAGTAAGCCCAAAGCTTTGCGAAAAGCTTCGAACTTCTCACGAGGCAGAGCCTTTGTGAAAAGGTCTGCAAGGTTATCCTGTGTTGGCACATAAGCCAAACTGATCTCTCCTGCAGAGAGTCTCTCCCTGACATAATGGTAGTGCACCTCAATGTGCTTCGTACGAGCATGGAACACTGGGTTCCGCGCAACTGCCAATGCGCTCTGACTGTCAGTGAAGATGGTGGTGGCAGATGGCTGCCCAACACCCAAATCAGCCATAAGGCGTCTGAGCCACACACACTCAACCGTAGCTGTGAAAGCTGCCCTGTACTCAGCTTCACAACTAGAAGTGGCCACAGTAGGCTGCTTCTTGCTCAACCATGATATGCATGAGCTTCCAAGCATGAAGCAAAAACCACTCGTGGACACGCGTGTGTCATAACAACCAGCCCAGTCAGAATCTGAAAAAGCATGTAAATCTGGCGGCAATGATCCCCCCTTGGGATAAAACAACCCAAGATGCCGAGTACCACTCAAATAGCGAAAGATACGCTTCACTGCCTGCCAATGCTTAATGCCTGGGCTATGCATAAATCTGCTCACCTGTGAGACTGCAAACTGAATGTCTGGCCTCGTAATGCATACATAAATGAGGCAACCAACAGCTGTCTGATAGAGTGTGACATCAAAGTGATCTCCAGCATCATGAAGACTCAACTTCAAACCTGTCTCCATTGGAGTAGCAATAGGCTTGCAGTCTTCAAGGCCAAATCTCCGTAACAATGTTTCAATATACTTTGTCTGACACAAAGCAATACCTCCATCACACTGCTTAAATTGTATCCCCAAATAATGATGCAAATGCCCCAAATCTGACATCTCAAAAGAGGCATTCAAATCAGCCTTAAAATCAGCAATATGACTCTCATTTGGTCCTGTGAGCAGCATGTCATCGACATAGAGAGCAATGATTAGATGTACACCATCCACACGTTTAGCATACAAAGTGCTTTCTGTTGGACTATTCTGAAACCCATGTGCAGTCAAATATGCATGTATTTTTTCATACCAAGCTCGTGGAGCTTGCTTTAAACCATATAAAGCCTTTTTTAACCTGCACACTTTGTTTTCCTGCCCTCTTTGAACAAAACCACGAGGCTGCGATACATACACCTCCTCATGCAAATCTCCATTTAAGAACGCAGTCTTTATGTCCAGCTGATGTACATTCCAACCATTATGAGCTGCTAATGCACAGATGCTACGAACAGTGGTCATACGACATGTGGGAGCAAAAGTCTCATCAAAATCAATGCCCTTCTCTTGAGCATAACCTTTTGCAACAAGCCTAGCCTTATGGCGATCCACTGTGCCATCAGGCTTACGCTTCAATTTGTATACCCACTTAGTGCCAATGGCCTTCTTGCCAGGGGGCAAGTCACATAAAGACCATGTACCATTCTTCATAATAGCATCGTATTCTGCTTGCATAGCAGCCATCCAATTTTCTGAACTTTGTGCCTCATCAAATGAAACAGGCTCACTTTCATCGCACATACTAGAAACAGCCAATGCATAACAATCTGACGCATAAGAGGCACCATGAGAGCCAGAACGAGTGCGACTAGACAAAGGGGCATCCAACTTGCTGTCACGCAAAGTCTGCACCAGCCATCTAGGCATATTCCTAGAGCCCTCAATCTCTTGTCTCTCATCCTCAAGTGCATCATGCACATCTGCATCAGATATAGGCTGATCTGTGCCATCATTTAAAACCTGCATAGGCTGAAAAACTGCCTCATGAGATATTGCACTTGACTGTGCACCACTGAAAAGAGGCAACAATGTATCATAGACATCACGTGAGCTGATATCTGTCTCCTTAGTACATGAAACCAAGGGCTGAACTGCATCTTCCACAAATACAACATCACGGCTAACCAAAATGCGCTTTGTCTGTGGATGATACAAACGATAGCCTTTGCTCTCAGCACTATATCCAACAAAAATACATTTGACAGCTTTGTCATCCAATTTTCTGCGATGTTGCACAGGCACTAATGCATATGCCAGGCAACCAAAAACACGTAAATGGCCAACAGATGGCTTGCGGCCATGCCAAGCCTCATATGGAGTGACAACCTGTAATGCTTTGGTGGGACACCTGTTTAGTACATAAGTGGCACACATGACAGCCTCAAGCCAAAAACCATGTGGTAGACTTTGACTCTTAACCATACATCTTGCCATTTCCATGAGAGACCTGTTTTTTCTCTCAGCCACACCATTTTGCTGTGGTGTATACGGCACTGTACATTGGTGTTTTATCCCACGTTCAGCCAGAAATGCATTAAATTCTGAAGACATATATTCCCCCCCTCGATCTGAACGGAGGGTGCCCATCTTACTTTCTGACACATTTTCAGCCATAACCAAAAACTGTTTGAAGCACAAAAACACTTCGGACTTTGCCTTCAAAGGATATACCCATGCATGCCTGGTAAAATCATCAATGAAAGTCACGAAGTAAAGGTAGTTTCCAAATGATGGAGTTTGCATGGGACCACAAACATCACTGTGAACAAGCTGCAATCTGCGTTCAGCTCTCACTGATCCATCTTTGGGAAAGGAAGCACGCTGCATTTTACCCAATATGCAGCCCTCACAAACATGCTTGACAGGTGCCTCAAGCTTAGGCAAAGAAGACACCATTTCAGATTTCTGCAGGCGCAGCAAACTTGCAAAATTCAGATGACCAAAACGTGCATGCCACAGTTTTGCATTTGAAATAGCCTGCGTATCCATAATAGCACATGCTGAATCCTCTACACATTTGCCATCCATATTGAGCTTATACAGCCCTCGACATAGTGAACCAGATGCTACAATGATGTCACCACAAGAGAGATCATGAACAGTACATCTGTCATCCACAAATTTTACAACCAAACCTGTTTTGGCAAATGCGGAGACTGACAGCAGATTCTTTTTGATCCCTGGCACATACAATGCATCAAAAAGTGTAAAGGTGTTGCCATTTGCAACATTCAGCACAATCTGTCCAACTCCTTTAACGGGATAAGAGGAGTTATTGGCACAAGTGACAGTATTCCCTGTGGGAGCAGACTCAAGGAAAGTGAATAAACTGCGCTGCGAGGTGATATGCTTAGTGGCACCACTGTCAAAGTACCATACATCTGAATCTACTGCAGACATACATGTGTCATGCAAAGATGGGTCATAACTGCACTGCGCATTGAATGCCCATTCTGTATCTAGCACAACATTAGCAGATTCATTGTTAGAAGGAGAGGCATCTGCAACAGCCATACCAGCCTCTTTCTTCTTAGCCTCTTTCGCAGCCAGCTTAGGACACGCTTTGATGACATGATCATTTCCCTTACAGTACTTGCAAAATGTCTTCTGTTTGTCACCCTTCTTCTCATCTTTGTCTTCCTTCTTTGGTTGCGCAGCATTTGCAGATTTCTGCTTACTAGAAGAAAAGCCAGCTTTACCTTTCCCGCTTCTCTGATTAGCAACGAAAGCTTGATCTGCGACACGCATAATATTCCTGTTTTGCCTTGACTGGTCTTCTTGCAGCAAAACAGAAACTAACTCCTCAAATGATAAGGCATTGGGATTGCCTTTCATCATCAAGCGAAGAGTGGAAGCAAAACCCTGATAAGAATCTGGTAGACCATTCAAAACAGTCTGCACAAGTGAACTGTCTGACAGGATTTCATCTGCAGAAATGAGCTGCTCTTTGAAATCCTTGATCTTTGTCAAAAAGCTATCCATAGAATCACCTTCGTTCATATGCTCACTCTCCAACTGTTTTCGGAGATAAGCAACACGAGCCTCATTTCTTGCCTGATACAATGTGGCAAGTACATCCCAAGCATCCTTAGAAGTCCTGCAGGAGCGAATATGTGGGATAATGGTACGTTTGACAGACAGCGCAATCAAGGCATGAGCCTGCGCATCTCTACCATCCCAACGAATCTGCTCTGCTGAAAGTGGTGGTTCTCGAACAGCTGCTACAGCACTTGTGCCTGCACCATCATCAACAGTACCTGTTTCTGATGTGTTTGCAGCATTCCCAGCCACAATAGGACGTGCATCAATACCCTGCACAATGTTCCATAACCCCTTTGCTACCAATACA
This sequence comes from Cibotium barometz, assembly GCF_041138505.1. NCBI lineage: Eukaryota > Viridiplantae > Streptophyta > Polypodiopsida > Cyatheales > Cibotiaceae > Cibotium > Cibotium barometz. The sequence goes on along the minus strand of NC_141048.1, from coordinate 35,200,985 downwards.
TGTTGCATCATATATGCCCACAATGGATAGTTGGTGCCATCCAACTTATCCTCAGCAGCCAACATGCGGAATACATCATTGTTGTCAGCCATGGCCAATGACTGTACTACTAGATGTAAATGCTGTCTGTAAGAGGTAAACCTGTATAAAATCGACCTGTGCTATGCAGCACAGCCCAAAACAGACGAATGGGCACCTGTCCTGCAGATTTTAATCTTGACAGAAAATCTGCACAGTAGGACGATTTTGCCTGCGCAGTACTTGGAATGCAAAAACGGAGGGCGAAATGACCTCAGATCAAAATTCTGAAATGACCAAGCCCTACGGGCTCTCCCACGGCATATACTAACCTGCAGACGCTCGTGAAACCTCGTTGCAATCGGAGGAGATGAAGCGGCAGGTGCCGGTGATGCTGCCCGGGAGGAGGAAGCCTGCTCTGATACCAATTGTTGGAATTAGGGTTGCAGGAATGCACACACAACTTCAAGAAGATGAGGAAGCTTGAGCACAACACAGTAGTGTATTATGAGTGCCAAAAATGAAAGATAACAAGCCCTAGAAGATAATGAGCGTATATACAATGCACGGGGGAAAAAACCTCCTAGTGAGGGAAAAAGTGCCCCGGCGGTCCTAAGTGTGTTCACACACATCACTACTATAATATGGTAACAGCCCAGTCATTGTCAGTATACCTTGTCAAGTCAAGGGGTTTCCCATATGCATAAAACAGCCCATAATCTGTCGTAGCCTTTACATATCTCATGATTCTCCTGACAGCATCCAAATGCGGCTTGCGAGGCTTTTGCATGAATTGACTAATCAGCCCCACAGCATAACTCAAGTTAGGACATGTAATAGTAAGGTAAATCAAGCTGCCCACCATCTGACGATACATGGTTACATTCTCTATTTCAGCCCCAACATCAATCTGCAGCTTGACATTTTGCTCTAGGGGTGTATCCATAGCCTTGCATTCAGCCATACCATACTTCTGTAACATGTCATGAGCATACTGCTTCTGTAGTAGCAACAACCATATGCCTTGAGGTGTCGACACTACCTCAATTCCCAGAAAATATTTCAACTCACCAAGATCTTTGACTTTGAATTCAGCCTGCAAACATGGTTTAATTTCAGCAATCCCACTTTCATCATCTCCAGTAATGATTAAGTCATCGACATAGACAACCAAAAATACATAGCCATGATCTGTCTTCTTCACAAACAAATTGTGATGTGCATCACCCAACTTAAACCTATGTTGCTGTAAATAGCTGCTAATTCGAGCATTCCATGCTCTGGGTGCCTATTTCAGTCCATATAATGCCTTTTTCAGCCTGCATACATGTGCTGGAAAATTCGGCTGCACATAGCCTTCAAGCTGCTCCGTATAAACCTCTTCCTGGAACTCACCATTCAGAAAGGCATTTTTCACATCCATCTGCCCATAACTTCCAACCTTTAGCTGTTGCCAATGCAATGACAGTTCTGACCGTAGCCATTTTAGCTACAGGGTTGAAAGTCTCCTCATAGTTAAGACCATACTGCTGCGTATACCCTTTTGCAACCAGCCTGGCCTTGTAGCGCCCTAATGACCCATCTAATTTGCACTTAACCTTGTACACCCATTTGCAGCCAATGGGTACTTTGCCATCAGGCAACTGCACTAAATCCCATGTTCCATTTTCAGCCAAAGCTGAATACTCCTCATCCATGGCAGCACACCACTTCTCATCTGCAATTGCCTCATCAAACTTAGTGGGTTCTTTAAAGCTTGTCACTTTCGTCATGTAAGCATAATGACGGGCTGAATATCCAGTATAAGTGTACCTGTCTCAACGGGTCTCTTGACCCTCTCAGATCTCCTCAACTGTGGCTCACTCTGAGCTTGCTTCTCATGAGGCGGCACATAACGATTCTGCCTAGCACCTGGCGTCATGAGACAGATGGAATCCCCAACTCACTGTCCAAGCTATCACTGCTGGACGACTCATAACCTACAGTAAGTGGTCCTGTTACATCTTCAAACATTTTTTCTTTTCCCTTATCCAATCTCCCCCTCACTGACATGTCCGTGTCAGTGGACATAGGAGTGCGATTTCACAATCTGCCACCCACCAGACCAAGGACTCACTGTAGATGATACATCACTTGGCTGACCACTCATGGATGTACTAACTGCAGGATTATTTTCAGCATTACTTGTGCTGGCTGATCCATTAGTAGGCACAACAAAACGGGATTCCCATACTAGGAGGCTGACTCGTCAAAGACATCTTTGCTTATCAGTGTCTCATGTGTAGACGGCACATAGCATTTATAGGCTTTTCTTTCCTGTGCATAATCCAAAAACACGCTCTTTATTGCCTTAGGATCCAATTTCTTTCTCTTTTCATCTGGTATATGCACATACGCAATGCAACCAAAAACTTTTAAGTGCCTAATGTCAGGTTTATGACCATTCAACCTCTCATAAGGTGTAACATCATGAATCCCTGCTGCTGTAGGGGTTCGATTCAGTACATAGAGAGCAGTCATCATTGCTTCAGCCCAGTAAGCATTAGGCAGACATTTTTCATTCAGCATAGCTCTAGCTGACTCCCATCAGTACCCTGTTTTTTCTCTTTGCAACACCGTTTTGCTGCGGTATATAGCTGCAAGTTAACTGCCTTCTTATCCCATACTTTGCAAGTTAACTGCCTTCTTATCCCATACTTTGCAAGATATCTGTCAAACTCCTTAGAGACATATTCTCCACCTCCATTTGACTTAAGACAAGATACGTAGCAGCCCAACTCATTTTCAGCATGCTTTTTGAAGTCTCTGAAGACATCAAACACGTCATCTTTATGTTTCAGTATGTATAGCCAAGTGTACCTGCCGAAATCATCAATGAAAGATACATAGTAACGAGCTTCTCCAAACGAAGCATTATGCGACGGACCCCAAACATCGGAGTGCACCAACTGTAAGGGTCTCGAGCTATTCTTTACATGCTTCATGAAGGGAAATCTTGCCTGCTTTCCAAACTGACATGCAAGACATACATGACCAAAGTCATTATACTTGAATTTGGGCAATCCAAGTACCACTTCCTTCTGTTGCATAGATTTCAGCTTTTGTGCATTGACATGGCCAATCCTCTTGTGCCAAATCTCAACATCCCGAATAGCACCCTCATCATGTGCAAACATGGCTTCCTTAAGTTCAGGAATGGATGCATCCAAGGTGAACATCCTGCCATCCCTTTTGCCTCTAGCAACTAATTTGCAATCATTACCGTATTCTTCAATAAAGCATCCATCTTTATTGAATCTCACCTGTGCAGATTTTGTTCAGCCATCTATCCCATAGACAAAAGATTCTTTGTTATTGACGGTACATGCAGTACATCATGCAAGATTTTCTTCTTGCCATTAGGCATCATCAACGGAACAATTCCTGTGTGCTGTATATCATGCTGGGTGTCATCCCCAGTATATACATAACCATGTGAACCTGCAACCAACTCATCAAACCACTCTCCGTGGGGTGTCATGTGATTAGAAGCCGCAGAGTCAATGTACCATCTCTCATCTCTAGCTGCATGGCAAACAATCTGTCATCTTGCTCATCATGAGCACCGCTAGAAGATGCATAGTGCCCATGCTGTTTTCCCTTTATCTTCATATCTCTTTGCTTTCTTGAAACAATCCTTTTCTATGTGTCAATATTTACCATAGTAATGACAGTCTTTGTCCCTGTTAGATTGATCATTTGACTGCCATGATGCACCACCTCTGCCACCACGGGGTGATCTCCCCCTGCCTCTAAAGCTGCCAGATCCACGCTGGCCTTGTGTATTTGTATCACGCCAATTACTCTGTTGTTTTGCTGTCCATAGGTGTTTCGAGTATCACCACGACCTCGAAACGAACCATGGCCTCTACCGCCTCTGCCACGCTGGCTAGAGTACAAAACAGTGTCTCTACTCTTTGATGCACTAGAACTCGTATTCAATCCAAGCTTTACTTCCTCATGCAATAGCAAGGCAACTAGCTCATCCCAGTCAGGGGGTTCAGCTCTAACAGAAATAGATGTATCGAATGCTTTGTATTCCTTGCCAAGTCCATTCAATGTGACAGCAATCATATCATCTTCAGATACCTGTGATCTAATGGTGGCAAGCTGGTCTGCTATGGTCTTAACCTCTGTTGTATAAACCTAGATGCTTCTGCCACTTCTAGACATGTTGTTGAACTGCTGTTTCAGCTGAATCTTCCTTGCATGTGTTACATTTCCATAGTTCTTCACTCATGAGTATGTCCCAAGCATCCGACCCAGTGATTTGTATTGCCATAGCATCAGATATACATAAAGAAAACCAGTGTAGCACTTTGCATGCTCTCTCTGTCCACTGCTTATGAGCTCTTCTCTAATCTTGTGTCGGTCTTTCAGCCATCTCAGGTTTAGCTTCATCACCTGTACATAGATCCCAATATCCTCTGCCAACCAAAAAGTTTTTCATTCTGAATTTCCACAAGGCAAAATTCTTGTTATCCAACTTTTCTCCAACGATCTGGGTAATATTGTCGGTGCCCTGTGCATTAGCCATGGTTCAGTAGACTATGTCTGCTGACTTCTTGCAAGCCAACAAGTATGACTAAGTGCAGTCCTTAACTGTTTATGACAGTATTTCTGCAACAAGTTCACTGTCAAAACCAGGGTATTTCAGCCCTTTAGCAGCTCAAAACAATCCATAAATAAGTAGTCCCACCTGTAGGTATGATGGTCAATACAGATGCTATGTAATTGCTTCAGCTTTATCTCCTGCAACCTTACTGTCAGAGTACATGCAGTCTATAAACTGTAAACTGTCAGTGAGACTAGCAGCTTATTCAGTACCAAAACTGAGTCGTATACATGTCATACATGTCCCAAACCTTCATAGACATCTGCTAGGACATGTAGCAGTCCTCACATAACCATATATGCACAAATCATTGCATAAATCAGCAAGTACAAGTGTCAAAACCCTTGCTCATCACAGGTTGCAGTCAGCAAATATGCAGCATAACAAGCTTTATCTAGCTCCACAAAGTCCACAAATCATAACATACATTCATTGCTGTGTGTTGGGTTCAATACATGACCATATGGGCAACCACAAGTATGTTGTATGCATGTCAAGATTGCATTCACTGTTAGCAACCAGCCAAGACAATGTCACTGCATCAATTTCACCAGTATTAAACTTCTGCTTCAAGCCAACAATTCCAGTGCATGAATGCTTTGCATATTCCTGTGCTCCAACGTTGCCTTCTGGGTATAGTAGAGAGCTCTGTTATAGCTCACAGATGTGCATTCAACAAGGTAATAGCATGTCACAGCAGCTATCTAGCACTCTCCACAGAGTATATGCATACATTTGCTCACTTAGCATGCAGGCAGTGTGCTGTTCTCTCCTGGCGAAATCCACGCAGACAGTTCGTGTGTTAAAGCTGCAATTGTTGCTCCAAAACTGATTGACGACCAAGCACTCTAATGTGCTCAATGAAGCATCTGTATTCTCCCAAACAAGCTACACAACAAAGCTTGAGCAACAGCAAGCTTAACCAATCAACACATACCTTACAGGATGCAATATCGGAGAATCTTCAGCGCTTCAAAAACTTCAGCGCCTTCTGCTCCAGACAGCTCACTTAATTGCGCTTACGGGTGTCACTTTGCTTGCTGCGCCATCGCATTCGTCACACCCAAACAGCCTTGTCGCCACAGCCATAGCATACCCCATCTTCTTCTTCTTCATAACCAGTCTTTTCAGCCCTCCGCTACACAGAGGAGCAGAAAACAAGCCAAGACCTAACCCTAACTCTACCTCCTGCGAGCTTCGCCATGGCCAAGGATCCCGTTTGTGTTCTTGTTATCGGAGCTGCAGGCCAAATTGGTTAGGCGCTCCGATACCATATTGGAAGAGAGGGAGAGACAAAGAAAGAGTGGAGCAGAACACTGAGCCTACAGGCTCACCTTCATCTATTCATTACTTTCACACTCACACAATTTGATTACTTAACTAGGATAAAGAAAGGTTGAATTTTAGAATGAAGAGAGGGGAAAAGCCTTTCCAACAAGGCATACTAATATCTAGCTGTGACCGACTTATTAACTACGACACACATGTCCAGTTGTATCTAGCTATAGCTGGTGTCGGTCATGATCACACAACATAAAGACGACACATGCGGGGTGAAGCTGGAGCTTGACTTCCAACAAATCTTTATCCTAATGAGATGACTAATCTTTGATAGGAGATCACTTTATTGCATTAGTAGATCACTATTCAGTATAGAAGGCAGTTGTATTGCTAAGTACCTCCAAGGCATATTTCAGTAGATCACTATTCTATACAAGGCAGTGGTGAGTACTATGGCACCTCTAGGGCATATTTTAGTAGCTCCACCCCAGAGGTCTTTTTGGGAGAGAGGAAGGAAAGAAGCCATGAAGTGGTTTATGCTTGGCTGAATAGGTGTAATGGTCATTTTAATTTCATCCTCTCTAGGGCAATTGGAAGATTCAAATAGGACAAGGCCTCCTAAAATGGAAAGCCTTGTTGTGGTGGATAGAGCTTTGAAACAAGCCTACCACTTGGGCTAGTTTCAAGCAAATGTTCAGGGATGAGAGTTTCTCCACGTAGAGGATGAGTATGACATGGTATCCAAATTTGTAGAGTTGGATATAAAGACCTTGTCTTTTGACACCTATTTGCACAAGTTTAGAGAGTTGCAAGCGAAGGCAACATATATGGATGCAATCACCTATTTGCACAAGTTTAGAGAGTTGCAAGCGAAGGCAACATATATGGATGCAATCACCTTGCTTGGATTTTTTATGCGAGGATTGTCTCTAGATCATAAACTTCAGGTGAGGAACAACAATTGCAAAACATTAGAGAATGTTATCCGTTTTAAAAAGATTTATGAAGAAACATTTGCCAGCAGAGTAAAAAGAATGTTCTTGAGAAGGATAAAAGTTTTGGTTTGTGAAGGCTTCCACAACTCAAAATCAAACCTAGACTTTGGGTCAACCCAATCCTAAGAACTCTGAGAGGACCAAGCAAAGCCTCCATGTAAGATTCCTCCCTCCAGCTTTTGAGGTGTGCAAGTATAAGAACCTCCCCTTCTGATCTTATAATTATTCCCCTCTCTGAAATAAAAGAAAATTTCTGTTTTACCCTGTTTTGGCCTGGAGAGAGAAAATCTCTAGAGAGAGGTAATTCAAAATTGAGATATTTTTAGATATGAAAATCCTCCTAATGTCTAAAATGGTTTCCCTTGAAATAGAAATTCAAGAACCTTCCAATGTGCAATTGGAATTAATTGAAAATAGGTAAAAAGGACCTTAGCCTAAGGGTCCAGATTTTTAAATTTTTTTGAATTATGCTCCAATTAAGGTTCCTATGGACCAATAAGATTGATCCAAATGTAGGGAGGAGATAAATTGAAGAATAAAAGGAAAACCCCCAAAAATGAGTAAATGCTCACATAAGATGAAGAGTTGACTGAGTACAAGGTTTATTAGTTAAAAATTAAGAGATATTTAGAGGAAATGATGCATTTTTTGACACAGTGTGGGGATCTCCCCCCATGAAGGAGGTGCCTATTTCACATGTGTGGAGGAGTTTTAAACTAAAAAATAATGAGATATTTCATCTCTCCTCTCTCCTGTTTTAACTAGATCCAAAAAGTAAGCTAAACTGACCAAAAAATGGTCAAAAATTGACCAAACTAATTCGAAAAATTCTAGAATCAGTTTGCTTGGTTAGAGGCTCACTTTTTTCTATAAATAAAAGCCTCCCCCTTTTGTAAAAGCTTAATGGTGTTTATGCACTGTTACTCTACTCCTACCTAGAGCCATTTACATTGAATTTTCTTGATAATTCAATTGTTTTTGGCTTAATCCTCTCCAAAGTAATTGGTGGCCATTCTTGCTTCAAACAAGAGTAGAACCCTCAATTCCTCAAGCCAAAGGAAAGCGTACAACTCCATGTAAGCTAAAATTTTCTTACATTTTAATTTTAAATCTATGGTTTTCTTGATTTTCTTGTTTTATAGTTGATTGAAGTAAATTCTAATGCTATGCGTTGATGAAAAGGCCACCCCCTTCTCTTCTTTACAATTCAACCCTTCTTTATTCTAGAATGATTAACAAAAAGATTAATTAAACTTTTCTTATTGTTTACTCTCTTAGAAATTGAAAATTGTGTAGATTAGAGTCCTTTACATCTAATTGGGGTTAATTTAAGTTGATAATAGAATGATACAAATGAGAAATGGTCAGCCATACCAAGGAGGTTATGGTAAAATTTTTTTAAAATTTTGTGGAAAAGAAAGTTTATTTTTATGTTATTCCAAAAGAGTAATTCCCACCGTTTGTGCATTCTAAAAGAAATATTCTAATTTACTCCATGTACATATTCACCTATGAATATGTTGCTATATATATATAGGCAGTGATGTGTGTGAACACACTTAGGACCGCCGGGGCACTTTTTCCCTCTTTAGGAGGTTTTTTCCCCCGGCTTGTATATACGCCCATCATTCTAGGGCTAACTAATCTTTTGTACATTGACACAATCTAATACACTTTGTGTTCTGTGCATTCTTGCTTCTTCTTCTCCAAGCTTTGTGTGCTTTCCTGTAACCCTAATTCCAACAATTGGTATTAGAGCGCAGGCATATCAGAGCACGCATCGGCTCCTAGGACTACACCGCTAGCACCCTCCAACTCACGTTCTCCAATTGAGGTGAGCTTTCTCGAGTGCTTGTTGTTGCAGGTCCCTATACTCTGCAAATAAGCCCATGGGACTTAGCGATCTCAGAATTTACATCTAAGGTCGTTTCGGGCTCCGTTTTTGCATTTCAAGTTCTGCACAGGTGTCTTCGTCAATTTGTGCAGAAATTTTGACAGTGCAGTTTTCTGCAAAACAAGCATACGTATTCTATTGTGGACCGTGCTACGTAGCACGAGTTGTTTTCTGTTCAGTCTTTGCTTCATTACAGGTAGCTTTTATATCAGTTTCAGTCAGTGGCCATGGCCTGATAACAGCAATGATGTATTTCGCATGCTGTCTGCTGATGATAAACTGGATGGAGACAGCAACTATTCACTTTGGGCGTACATGATACATCATGTTTTGGTTGCAAAAGAAGTGTGAAACATTGTGCAGGGTATGGATGTACGTCCAGGTTCTGTGGATGTAGAATCTGTTGAGGATGTTGCAGGTTCTAGTAGCTCTACTGTTGCTATTGTTTTACCCACTGCTGAACAAGCTCGTTGGGATGGTAAAGATGCACAGGCTCATGCCTTGATTGCACTTTCTGCAAAATGTATCCTCATCCCACATGTTCGTTCAGCTAAAACAACAAAACAAGCTTGGGATATTCTAGCTGGTTTTGTATGCAGGTCTTTGTATGCAGGTCGTAACGAGGTCTTTGTACGCAGGTCGTAACGAGGCAAAAATCTCTTACCTGCGTAAAGAGCTAGAATTGAAGATTATACAGGAAGATGATGACATGAATGTTTTTCTTGCTGAGATTAAAGATCTCAAGGAACAGTTGATTTCTGCAGGTGAGATTATTCCTGATCATTCTCTTATGCAGACTGTTCTTGATGCTTTACCTGAGTCATATCAGACTTTTGCTTCCACGTGGAGACTTGTTACTGAGGACAGACCTGATGTTGTTAAGTATGATACTTTAGTTAACAAGCTCTTGCAAGAAGCGTAGTCCAGGCAAAACATGGCTAGGCAGCGTGCAATTGATTAGGCATTTATTACTGCCCAGCACAAAAGAAGTGGTAAGGCAATCCCTTCCACTGTTTCTTCTCCTATTAATAGGTCTGCAACTTCTTCTCCTTCCACAGGTAGCAACAATAGGTCTGAGAAGGCTCTTGATAAAGGCAAGAAAAAGATCAGGTGCAACTATTGTAAGGCAACTGATCATGTCATTAAGAATTGCCCTAAGCCAAAGGCTAAAGAGGCAAAGAAGAAAGAGTCAAATGCAGCCACAATAGCGGATTTTTCTACAAATGCAGATTCTGCAAATGTTATGCAGGATACAGAATGGGCATTTAGTGTGTATTGCCAGTATGACCCATCTGTACATGATGCATGTTTGGCAGTTTCTGTTGACTCTCATGTATGGTATTTTGACAGTGGTGCTACAAAGCACATTACCTCGCATCGTGATATGTTCACTTGTCTTGAGGCTGTCCCTAATGGGAATACTATCACATGTGCCAATAATGCTTCTTACCCAGTGAAGGGCATTGGTAAAATTATGCTTACTGTTGCAAATGGCAGCGCTTTCACACTTTCAGATGCTTTGTATATGCCAGGGATAAAGAAGAATCTATTGTCTGTCTCTGCACTTGCTAGACTTGGACTTGTAGTCAAATTTGTGGGGATGACAAATGTACTGTTCATGATTTGACTTCTGGTGATACAATTATTGTATCTAGCACCTTGTTTTGTGGGCTATATAGGCTCAATTCTTATGACAAGTGTGTGGAAGATTCAACAAATGCAATTTTTGATGAAAAGGAAGTTTCAGATGCAAAACTATGGCATGCTCGTTTTGGTCATCTGAACTTTGCTAGTTTGCTGCGTTTGCAGAAATTTTATTTGGTTGCTTCATTGCCCCCTCTTGAGGCACCATTGAAACATGTTTGTGAAGGCTGTATTTTGGGCAAAATGCAGCGTCCTGCGTTTCAAAGGATGGTTCTGTGCGGGCCACTCGCAAATTGCAACTTGTACATAGTGATGTATGTGGGCCTATGCAAACTTCGTCATTTGGTAAACACTTGTACTTCATGACTTTCATTGATGATTACTCAAGGCATGTATGGGTATATCCACTGAAGGCAAAGTCCGAAGTGTTTTTGTGCTTCAAACAGTTTTTTCTTATGGTTGAAAATGTATCCAATTGTACTGTGGGCACCCTCCGTTCTGATCGAGGGGGGGAGTACATGTCTAAAGAGTTGGATGCATTTCTGGCTAGTCGTGGGATAAAACACCAATGTACAGTGCCGTATAGCCCTCAGCAAAATGGTGTTGCTGAGAGGAAAAACAGGTCACTTATGGAGATGGCACGATGTATGGTCAAGAGCCAAGCTTTGCCACATGCGTTTTGGCTTGAGGCTGTCGTGTGCTGCATATGTACTCAATAGGTGTCCCACTAAGGCCTTGCAGTCTGTTACTCCATACGAAGCTTGGCATGGCAGGAAGCCTTCTATTGGTCACTTGCGTGTCTTTGGTTGCTTGGCCTATGCTTTAGTGCCTGTGCAACAACGTAGAAAATTGGATGATAAGGCTGTCAAATGCATTTTTGTTGGTTACAGTGCTGAGAGCAAGGATTATAGATTGTATCATCTGCAATCAAAGCATATCTTGATTAGTCGAGATGTTGTTTTTGTGGAAGATGCTGTGCAGCCTTTGTTATCATGTACCAAAGAGACATGTGTGAGCTCACGGGATGTATTTGATACGTTGTTGCCTCTGTTTACAGGTGGGAATTCAAATGTAAGTCCTAATGAGGCAAATATTCAGCCTATGTAAATTTCAAACGACATCATAGATCAGCCTATTTCTGATGCAGATTTACAGGATGTAATTGATGAGGATAGGGCTGAAAATGAGCAAGCTAGAGGTATGCCTAAATGGCTGGTGCAAACCTTGTGTGATAGTAAAATTGATGCACCTATGTCTAGTCGTACTCGTTCAGGTTTTCAGCATGCCTCTTATGCATCAGATTGTTATGCTTTGGCTGTGTCTAGTATGTGTGAAGAGGAAGAACCTCTTTCATTTGATGAGGCACAAAAATCGAAAAATTGGTTGGCTACAATGCAAAGTGAATATGATGTTATAATGAAGAATGGTACATAGTCTTTGTGTGATTTGCCTATTGGTAAAAAGGTCATTGGATGTAAGTGGGTTTTTAAGTTGAAACGAAAGCCAGATGGTAGTGTTGATCGCTAAAAGGCTAGACTTGTTGCAAAGGGTTATGCTCAAGAAAAGGGCATTGATTTTGATGAGAACTTTGCTCCCACTTGTCGTATGACTACCATTCGTAGCATTTGTGCATTGGCAGCTCATAATGGTTGGAATGTATATCAATTGGACATAAAGACTGTGTTCTTGAATGGAGATTTGCATGAGGAGGTGTATGTATCGCAGCCTCGTGGTTTTGTTCAAAGAGGGCAGGAAAACAAAGTGTGTAGGTTGAAAAAAGCTTTATATGGTTTAAAGCAAGCTCCACGAGCTTGGCATGAAAAGATACATGCATATTTGACTGCACATGGTTTTCAGAATAGTCCAATAGAAAGCACTTTGTATGTTAAACATGTGGATGATGTACATCTAATCATTGCTCTGTATGTCAATGACATGCTGCTCACAGGACCAAATGAGAGTCATATTGCTGATTTTAAGGCTGATTTGAATGCCTCTTTTGAGATGTCAGATTTGGGACATTTGCATCATTATTTGGGGATACAATTTAAGCAGTGTGATGGAGGTATTACTTTGTGTCAGACAAAGTATATTGAGACATTGTTGCGGAGATTTGGCCTTGAAGACTGCAAGCCTATTGCTACTCCAATGGAGACAGGTTTGAAGTCGAGTCTTCATGATGCTGGAGATCACTTTGATGTCACAGACAGCTATTGGTTGCCTCATTTATGTATGCATTACGAGTCTCACAAATGACCAGGATTATGCATAGCCCAGGGTCTCAGCATTGGAAGGCAGTTAAACGCATCTTTCGCTACTTGAGTGGCACCATACATCTTGGGTTATTTTATCCCAAGGGGGGATCATTGCCGCAAGATTTACATGCTTTTTCAGACTCAGATTCGGCTGGTTGCTATGACACAAGAGTGTCCACAAGTGGTTTTTGTTTCATGCTTGGTAGCTCATGCATATCTTGGTTGAGCAAGAAGCAACCTACTATGGCCACTTCTAGTTATGAAGCTGAGTACAGGGCAGCTTTCACAGCTACAGTTGAGTGTGTGTGGCTCAGACGGCGTATGGGCTGACTTGGGTGTTGGACAGGAGTCTGCCACCTCTATCTACACGACAGTTAGAGCGCATTGGCAGTTGCGAGAAACCCAGTTTTTCATGCTCACACAAAGCACATTGAGTTGCATTATCACTATGTCAGAGAGAGACTCTCAGCAGGAGAGATCAGCTTGGCCTATGTGCCAACACAGAACAAAGGCGCTTCCTCGTGAGAAAATCGAAGCTTTTCGCAAAGCTTTGGGCTTGCTCCCCTTTGTGGACTGATCTACTTCGGGCATGGCACTTCCCTATACATGAGTGCCAGCTCTCGTTCACACCATTACTCCCAGGGGAGATTTGTTGCTATATATATAGGTAGTGATGTGTGTGAACACACTTAGGACCGTCGGGGCACTTTTTCTCTCTTTAGGAGGTTTTTTTCCCCGGCTTGTATATACGCCCATCATTCTAGGGCTAACTAATCTTTTGTACATTGACACAATCTAATACACTTTGTGTTGTGTGCATTCTTGCTTCTTCTTCTCTCCAAGCTTTGTGTGCTTTCCTGCAACCCTAATTCCAACAGAATATGCATGGATATCACTGATATTAATTATTAAAATTAATTTCTATGCATAGAAAGATGCATAATGAAAAATTTTATTATAAAAGTGTTGTTTTCATTGAATTTAATTTCTATGCATAGAAGATGCATAATGGAATTTTTTTTATTATAAAAGTATTATTTTCATTAAAATTGATTTTATGCATACAAAGATGCATAAAGGATTTATTTTTGATTCAAAAGTGTTATTCTCATTAAAATTGATTTTATGCATAGAAAGATGCATAAAGGATTTATTTTTATTTCAAAAGTGTTATTCTCATTAAAATTGATTTTATGCATAGAAAGATGCATAAAGGATTTATTTTTATTTCAAAAGTGTTATTCTCATTAAAGTTGATTTTTATGCATAAATAGATGCATAAAAGGATTTTTATAAAAGTGTTATTCCCACTGAAGTTGATTTTTATGCATAAATAGATGCGTAAAGAATCTTTATATCAAAATTAGAATTCTCTTAAATTCTATGTTTAAATTCTGTGAATAGATGTGATATGAATCAGATAGTTGTGAATGAATGGATGGATGGATGTGATGTGAATAGAGGTGGTGAGATGTGAGGTGAATAGATGTGATATGAATCAGATAGATGTGAATGAACGGATGGATGGATGTGATGTGAATAGAGGTGATGAGATGTGAGGTGAACAGATGTGATGAGATGTGAGTGAATCAGATGGATGTGAATGAGTATGTGAAAGAATGGATGTGAATGTATGTGATGAAAATGGATGTGAATGTGTATGTGAAGAATGGATGTGAATGAGTATGTGAAAGAACGGATGTGGTTACGGTATGTGAAGAATGGATATGAATGTATATGTGAAGAATGGATGTGAATGTATATGTGAAGAATGGATGCGAGTGTGTATGTGAAAGAATGGATGTGGTTATGTATGTGAAGAATGGATGTGAATGTATTTGTGAAGAATGGATGCGAATGTGTATGTGAAAGAATGGATGCGAATGTGTATGTGAAAGAATGGATGTGGTTATGTATGTGAAGAATGGATGTGGATGTATGTGAAAGAATGGATATGGATATGTATGTGAGGAATGGATGTGGATATGTATGTGAAAGGAAAAGAGTTCCCAGGCCCCCTAGCTGGATATTCATGCAAACTTAAAACTAGTCACACCACTTACACACCCAATATGAAATTACCTTTTTCACAGATTCAGCTGTCTTTAAACAATCATTTAATGAAATCATAGTGTCATTGATCATAATCCTCAAAATCTCCAGTTGAATCCTAATTTTTAATCATTCCTTCATCGGTGTACCTATGGCATTATTCGCAACCAGAACGCTCACCACCTGTCCACCCAGGGGCCTTTTCGATGGTTCCTAGCTCATAGTACTCGACAATATATTCACATATCAAAATGGAATCTCCGTTGAAGATCAGCAAGATTAACCAATGGATCCATATAAAAAGAGCCATGGACTGATCCATTGAGGACCAGCAAGGTTAATCAACCAGATCCATTGAGGACCAGCAAGGTCAATCAATCAGATCCATGCCCGAATTCAGAAAACAACTCATACTCCTTGTTCCAATATCTTCCATGATGCACGTGTGGGTATCTTCGGTGACCCAAAGCCCGAGCACTGTATGGTCAACACCCTCTAGGATCCTTTGCAGGTAACCTAAATCATAGTTCTTGCATGGATTGTAACTTTAGAATGGTAGTTTTTGAACCTAATGATCTTATACATATGTATGGATCAATATTGTGGGGAAGTGATCTTATACATACGTATGGATCAATATTGTGGGGAAGTGATCATGTCTATCATGCAAATGTGGTGACACAACATGGATAGATATATGTATAAATAACCCAGCTACCTACATATATCCACAAATGTATTCAAATAGTGTAGATTTTTTGTTGAGGAATCTAGATAGGGTAGACACTATTATAGGAAAAGAATGGTTTCATAACCATGATGTCAATGTAAATTGGAAGGATCATACATTATCTTTTTTAGTAGAATATGCTCTAGTTTGTCTCAAGGGTGATTTTGGAGTCCCACCCTCTACTCTTGTAAACTTAAGAGAACTTCATAATATTATACAAAGTTCATATTTCAATGTGTTCTTAATCATCTTTCATTTGATGTTACTTCTAATTCTAAATCTAGAAAGTTAGTTGTTTTAGAGACACATGAGTTAGAAAACAGCAAGGGCCAGAGTTTGCTGACCTCATGGTTTACCTCCCAGTTGATCGGTTGACCATAGGATTGATTTGATTTCGGGGTCTCAGCCTATGAGTATTGTGCTTTACAAGACGATGTAGTTGGAAGATGATGAGATTGCCATTAGGTGGAATATATATTAGGATGGGAAAGATTCAACAAAGTAAAACTCCTTGGGGAGATTTAGTGCCTTTGAAGCATATAAAAGACGGAACTTGGAGGATGTGCATCAACTATAAAAAGGTGAATAAAGCTACAATCAAGAATAGATACCCCCTTCATAGAGCAAGAAATTTGATAGATAGGCTCGAGGGAGCCAAGTATTTTACAAAGATTGATCTTTGTATATCATCATATTAGGATAGTCAAGGATAATGTATTTAAGATATGTTTTCAAACAAAAGGTAATATGAGTTTCTCGTATTACCTTTTGGGCTCATGTATGCTCATGCTACTTTTAATAGATGATGAACGAGTTTCTTGTATTACCTTTTGGGCTCATGAATGAACGACCTCTTTTTGGATTTCTTAGGGAAATTTGTTGTGGTATTCTCAACAATATTTTGATATATAGCCATTCTTTGGAGGAGCACGTAGATCACCTTAGGTACGTCTTGGGGATTCTAAGTTGTGAATGGCTATATGTAAAAATCTCTAAGTGTGAATTCTATTTGCAAAGAAATCACACACCTATGTCTTTGAATTTTTGGATATGTGATGAGCATAGACCTTGAGCAAATCTAGAAGCTTTTAGATTAGTGGCCCATAGCTCTGTTCATTTAGGGATTCACTATCTTTCTCAAGAAGTCAATATTGATTATTCATGTACAATTGTTTGCCTTTCTAACTTCCTCAAAGGATGTTGACGTAAGTCTAACACTCCCAGGTCAGATGGCATACTTAAGAGAAAGAGTTATATATGGTTAATCATGTATTGAAAATTTGAAAATATTACTTGTATGGATCTAAATTTGTTGTCTTGAGACCATGAGTCAATCAAGTATTTTTTGTGATAGACCTG
This sequence comes from Cibotium barometz, assembly GCF_041138505.1. Lineage (NCBI taxonomy): Eukaryota > Viridiplantae > Streptophyta > Polypodiopsida > Cyatheales > Cibotiaceae > Cibotium > Cibotium barometz. The sequence goes on along the minus strand of NC_141048.1, from coordinate 35,184,103 downwards.
AGTCAATCAAGTATTTTTTGTGATAGACCTGAGTTTAGGGGGAAGAAGGCAGGTGGGTGGGCAGAGTTGATGTAGGATTTTAACATGGAGATTTGGTATCAAAAGGGTAGCTTGAATAGGGTTGTAGATGCATTGAGTTAGATAGGGGAGGCAAATCTTTTGAGTTAGATATGGAAGACGAATCTTTTGAGTTTCATCGAGATTCAGGATAACTTTCATGATTCCCTAGAAGGGCTTGATTGACATGCTCCTACAACATGTCATCCCAAGGGTACAACAAACCTATGATTTGGTAAAACCTATGTGAACTATATGGTAAAGTGCCTTCAATGTTAGGTGAATTAGGTTGAGTAGCTTAGGACTAGAGGACTATTACATCCTCTGGAGATCCCTCATAGTAAATGGGAGAGTATATTTCCATGGACTTTATCACTGATTTACCACACACTCATAGAAGGCATGATGCCATTTGGTTGGTGGTAGACAAATTGACAAAAATGGGAAGATCTTTATGCATAATGAAAATAGTAAGAGCTTCTGAATTGGCACAACAATTTGCTGAGCAAATTTTCAATGGGTTATCTTGTAACATAGTGAGTGATAGGGACTTCAAGTTTAGCTGAGTTTACGTTTCTCCGATCATCATCAGCCTAATAGGAAGATAGAGAGGGTGAATCAGGTTTTGGAGGATAAGCTTCGTGCACACATCTCCAAGAGACAATTAGGCTAGGAGAGGTACATACTGATGGTTGAGTTTACCCATAATAGTGCTAAGTGTATGCCCACACTGGTTACAACTTGTTTATGCTATTGATGTATGGATACCAACCCAGATCTCTGATAGATATGAGACTTAAGAGTATTCAAAATGATGTGGCTCATGATTTTCTAGTAGATATACATGAGATGCTAGTTGGAGCTTGAGATTCTATTAGGAGTGCTCAAGATAGAGCATAGTTTTATGCTAATAGACAACGTCAGTGATGGAGTTATCCGAGTGAATACTAGTGTATTTGTGAATACCCAAGAGTTTAGAGACGTAATGGATAAGGAAGGTTGGGAAGTTATTCCCTATGTACTATGGACCTTTCCAAATCCTAAAAAAGATTGGAGAGGTAGCCTATTAGCTAGATCTACCTCAGAGTGTGAAATTTTATCTTGTCTTTCATGTTAGTAGATTGAAAGAGATGTTGGGGAATGAGGATATAGCATTGTGACTCATAGGAGCTTGTTGAGATTGATAACTTGTCTTATGTTCCACATGTATTGAAAAGTATGACTGATTTCAAGGAAAGGTAACTTAGAAATAAGTTGATCCTTGAGTATAACATTAAGTGAAAAGATAGGGCATAGGAGGAATCAACCTAGGAGACATTTGCTAGTCTATAGCATAGGTTCTTGGGGTTTCTTGCTTAGATAGATTTTGTTTCTAAGAGTGGAAACTCTTGAGGACGGGAAGTATGTTATGCACTTTGAGCTAATCCTTGGATTAGCAATCCAGTTTACGGGACCTTGTTGGGACTAGCAAATAGCAAGAAAATATAGAGGGCTAAGGTTCATAATTAATAATACTAGGCTACTGGTCTATAGTAGTAGGTTAACTATTTATAACAACATCTATCACTATATAAGTGTTGCCTTGGTTTATAATTTGGTATTCAATTGTGTAGTACACTTATGATGGGTTTATGCCTAGACCAGAGTTTCTACTCTTGGCCTAGGGAAATGACAAATTGTAGTACTCCTAGAAGGGCCCTTGTGGGCAGGCACTATTGTGGTATATGATGCCAATGTTGACTGGCATGTATATATGGTGGAGAGTGGAACTTTGCACTCCTTTTATTTGTGGTTTCTATAATCTTATGTTGGACTACACTTAGGAGATCTTGGCTAGGTAGGCCTAGTAGGCCTCTTGTGTTGGACTGTGTTTAGGATATATTGGTTAGAAAGTGATAGAAGGCCTCTTACAAGCATGGGAAATCCAAAATCAACTCACAACTCTTTTGGGGAAGGCACATCAAATGCAGTTGAGGAAAGGGGAGGTGAGCATGTTTCTATATGGGAAGAGATGGATATGATGATGAGGCTTTGGAGGTTGAGAGTCTCATCCTTAACAAAATGGATAACGAGAATGAATGGGTAGATTTTGTACCACCAACTCAAAAAAGTGGAGGTAGATTAGATGTGGAACTAGTGGGCACATTTTGGAGTCTCTACTAGTTTTCACTATGTAACATGGTTTGTACTTAGGCCACTTGTCTTGCAAATTTGGTGAGTTTCTTAATGGTTTTCCCTCTTGATTTAATGAACATGATCATTCATAAAATAAAATTTTATGCTAACAAAATAAAGGAGAGATGCATGGCATTATATGATTCAAATTTTGTTTACAAGCTAGTTTTTCTGGAACTTTCTAGCTCTTTTATCTTCAAAGTAGGATTTTTTTTTGAATTATGTTATTTATCTTCTTTCAATAAACACTAACTAGTGAATCACATTCATATGCTTGAATCATTTTTTCAAAAATATTCCTAAATCTATAACATATCTTGGTTATCAATGTTAGCATTTTTTTGTGTTAGTACCCAGGATGAGGAGTAAGTATACATACATAAAATAGTCTCAAAGAAGCGAATTGGTGAGGCTTATTTAGATAAGCCTCACCAAATAGTCTCAAAGAAGCGAATTGGTTAGATAAATTAACCAACATGTAAATACATTTCTTTTGTCATAGATTTAATGAATTATAAAAAAGGATTTTCAAGTGCTGAATTTTTATTTTATAAAATGATAAATGGTTTTGTTGGCCTTTTTTGATCGTTTTGTAACTATAAACATGCCCATATTTCGAGCAATATTGAAAAAGTTATGACCAAAACAAAAAAGCACATCTAAGTCAATTTTTAGAATCCAAAAGCTGGCTTGGAATCATGTCAAAACAATTGTTAAATGCTCTACAAAGTCATTTATCATGTTAGAATATCAAAATTCAACACCTAAAAATATGTTTTTAATTTAAAATGGTTGCCCTTATGTGTAGCAAAAAGTGATCCTACAAATGTGTTTTTAATTTAAAATGGTTGCCCTTATGTGTAGCAAGTGATCCTACAAATGTGTTTTTAATTTAAAATGGTTGCCCTTATGTGTAGCAAGTGATCCTACAAATATGTTTTTAATTTAAATTGGTTACCCTTATGTGTAGCAAGTGATCCTCCACATGGCTTCATGCATATGGGTGCAATGTCATACATAGGGTCATTAATTATTGAGCATGCACATGTATAAATTATGCATAATACACATATAACAAGATATGAAAGGCTCTACATGTGGCGGGCAACGAAGGGCCCTTTTTAATTAGTTGTTGCTCTCCTTTATGGGATGTGACCCTCATGCACTGTATATGCATAGTTTAAAGAGGGAAATTGAGTGTCTCTAGTCAATGTGTGAATTATAGAGTTATAATTGTTTGGAGATGTTCAAAGATACTATGATGGAGGAGAAGAGTAAAAAAAGAGAGAGATAAGAAGAAAGGTGTATCTTCCTTGTACTATAGTTTTTTATATTCTTGACCTCCATCAGAATGAAAAACATGTTCATGGCATTAGTCGATGCTTTCTAATATAATTGTCTCGATAGCCCTTAGTAGTAGTTGGAGCTATCCTTGGTCTCAAGCAAGGGTATTTAGTCGATCCTTTCCAATACGATTATCTCAATAGACCTAAGTAGCCCTAAGTAGTAGTTGGAGCTATCCTTGGGCTGAAGCATGGGACTTTAGGTTTTGATTCTTTGACTATTTTGATGCTTTTTTATAATTATCATTGTAATTTGAAACCATGGCTATAGCTAGAAGAAGATTATATGTAGGTAACTTGCTTATTATTCAAAGTTGCTCTTATTTGAGGGAAGGTATAATTTGCAACTATGCTTATGAATAGAAGAAGATTTCAAGTCTATTTTCTAGTAGTTATTCATCTTTAGATTATATTATTGTGTATTATTTTAAATATAAAAAAATCTTACAAAATTTTAAAAAAAACTCACATGAAAAAAAGAATCCCCTAATTAAATACTTTAAAAAAAGTTTGCATGGAAAAGCTTGTCCCCCCCAATGGCCAGACAGAAAGAGTGAATCATATTTTGTAGGATATTGTTCGGGCATATGTATCCAAAAGACAGAGTTCATGGGAGGATGGATGCCTCCAGATAAGCATCATTTTTTTCTTCACTTTTTGGGCATTACATTTCACGTATTCTTGATTTCCATTAGAATGAAAAACATGTTCATGGCATCAGTCAATCCTTCCCAATATGATTATCTCAATAGCCCTAAGTAGTAGTTAGAGCTATCCTTAGGCTCAAGCTTGGGTATTTAGGTTATGATTTTTTGAGTATTTTGATGCTTTTTGATATAAGGAATTATCATTGTAATTTGAAACCATGGCTATAGCTAGAAGAAGATTATATGTAGGTACCTTGATGATTATTCAAAGTTTCTCTTATTGAGAGAATGTATAATTTGTAACTATGCTTAATGAATAGAAGAATATTTTAAGTCTATTTTTTAGTAGTTATTCATATTTGGATTAATTATTTTGTATTATTTGAAATATAAAAAATCCTTACACTAAAAAAAATCTTGTATGCAAAAAGAATCCCCTCATTAAGTATTAAAAAAAATCTTGTATGGAAAATCTTGTTAAAAAAATCCCCCCATTGATGCCTATAGATGGGCCTAATTTTCTTCACTTTTTGGGCATTGCATTTCATGTCTAGTAAACAATATTGTTAGAAGAATGAGATTAGAATTATCTTAAAATTTCACAACTTTGGTGAAAAGATGGGTTGAATCCCCAAAGGCCAGTAGAAGTCACAAGTTATGGCAACTTCTTCATCTTTGGCTACTTTTTATCACCTTGATAAACTCCCAACATCCTTTTCCCATAAGGAAATGGGTCATCCTGAACTTCCATGCTTGGAAGTTATTCTTGCCTAGCTTCTCGCTCATAATTTGGGATAGACTATTAGACATGATTACTTGTAGTGACTTACCAAATAGTGCTTACAAATACTTATCCAATTACAACAAACTTTGTAATCTTAAACACAATGGTATCGCATAACTGCTATATTACAACGGTATATAGAACAATCACATAAACATACGTCCACCAAGAACCTGCAAATCAAAGTGGTTGTCATACATCTTATAAATCACTAGCAATATATCTAATTCACCAACCAAGCCAGTGACATAAGTGCAAAGGTGTCATCCTAGCATGTTATCTATATTAGCACTAGTTGAGATTGATATCTTAACTCCATACCTAGCACTCTAAGTAAGCATCTAAACCTTGTAAAGTTTCTTTGCAAAGGTATCATCCTAGCATGCTATCTATATTAGCACTAGTTGAGATTGATATCTTAACTCCATACCTAGCACTCTAAGTAAGCATCTAAACCTTGTAAAGTTTCTTTGCAAAGGTATCATCCTAGCATGTCATCCATAGCTACACTAATTAAGCTCAATATGTCAACTCTATATCCAACACTCCAAGTAAGCTTTTAAGCCTTTTGAAGATTCTCTATACCCAATTTCTTCATGAAGATGTTAACCACTTAATCCCTTGTGCTAACATAAACCAAATCCATATCACCTGCTAGAGTACATTCTCCCTCACAAAATGATAAAGCACCTCAATGTGCTTTGTCCTAGAATGATAGACACCGGGTTACTGGTACTGCTTATGTCATCACAATAAATGACAAACTGTTCTATCCATGGGCTCACCCATATCTACAAGTAGCTTATGTAACCAAGCTACCTCATATGCCGCCACATTTCAATCACTTCTAAAAGATCAATCACATTAGTACAACCAATGGGTGGTGTACGAGCAACTACAGAAGTTCAATCATCGACTACTAATTCTACAATCATGGGCACAGTTCAATCATCGTTAGTATAACCGATCGTGTATAACTAGTCACTGTGCGATGAGTCTAATCATGCTAATCGTTTGATTTTCAATTGGTGATTAGCGAAGTTCAATAGTTTACTAGTTCGATTTGCCACCAAGAAGTGTAATTGTCACAGGAGTTCAATTGCCCGATCAAACTAGTCCAATTGTTTGATTGGATATTCTAGGGATCAAATTTCTAGAACCTCCTGAGATTGGCTTTTCTAGTTTCCCAGATCTATTTGAGACCTAAGGACCTCCCTTAAGACCATTCATTCCTTAAAACACAAAAATCCTAAAAAAAACCATTAAAAAATATAAACCTTCTAAAAATGTAAAAATATCAAAAAATCATAAAAAGAATCTCAACAAGTATTCTGTCATTGAATCAAGTGCTTATATATTTATGTTTGGGCTGAATCATTGTGACTTCATACTTAAACCTAACATTTGAGTATGAAATCTTGTTATACGTGCTAACACTAGGAAGTGGGATAGGACCAAGAGTCGATCTAACCACCCTAGTAGGTCTAAATTATTCTAGTTCAAAAGTGGATTAGGAATACTTCACAACGAAGGATAATAGATCGTGATTGTGGGGCATAAGCCTAAATTAGTGTCCCACCTTGGGTAGGGCCCGAACGAGACCATGGAGTGTTTAGAGATAAGTCATCGGAAGGAGCCAAAAGCCAGAAGACCAATAGGTGAGCGAAGGGCCACGAGTGAATAAGTTAGAGGCCAGGCTAGCAACATCGAGAACCACTAAAGCATACATTTTAAAATGTTATGGCTTCCACATAATTAACCTAGTCCCAGTCTTCATTGACACTAACAAGATACTCTTGGAGAGATAGCCAATACCATCAGTATATAGAATTGAGCCAGATCTCTTGTTGGGAACAACACATGAGTGGTATTGTTGACTAGTGGGGAACCAAGAGTTCTCTTTAGACTCTGATGAAACAATGTATATCCCAATAAGGAACATTGAGAAGGTTAGACCTTTGGCCATGACCGATGAGATAAAAAGGCCAAGAAGATTACAAGAAGCTACCAAAGCTTAAACAAAGTCGATAAGGGCTCAGCTCCCTAATGTCATTGATAACTTCTTCCTGAGGAGGCTTAGAGTCAACAATGAAGGAATGGTGCTTTGTGAGGATGCCTCATGCAACCTCTACACAATCATTGACATGAGTAGGGACTTGTGCAAGGGACTTTCAGGGGTCATTTTGATTCCATGATGCCCCCCTACTACTAATGAGTAAGTGTTACTAGCAAGCCATTGATGATGAGGAGGTAACACCTATAACCCAAGGCTTTGTCGAGGAGGCAAGAAATACAGAAATATCTAGGCAAGGAGAGTCACACCACCCTTATCCTACCAAAGTAAGAGGACAGTAGGAGGAAGGGAAACGAGGCCCTCTTAGGAGGGAAATCACTTCAAGAAGAGTCAGTCTAGCACAGGAGCAAGAATTTTCATTCTATAGTGGACATGACGCTAACCTTTGGAATCCTTCCTCGTTGGACCCAATCTCAGGAAAGAAAGGATAAGGGAAAATGATGCCATCCAAAGAGAGGCAGTACCTCTTAAAAGAACAAGGGTAGCCACTACCTTAGAGACCAAAGTACTAACTTAGGGATCTTAGAGACCACAGTACCAACTTAGGGAGCTTGGAAAATTGAGAGACCATAGTACCAAATCAAGGAGATTGGGAAGCCGGGGAGACTACACAATCATAAATAGTGAGCTACAAGACTACTTGTAGTAGTTAATGGGATACCAATAGTGGGATACCCAATGACGTTGTGAGAGGTGCCCAAAGCTCAAAACAAATATGGAGTGTGAAAATATATAATAAATAAATGATGATGTGTAAAGGATCCAAGGTGGCAAGGACAACGTGGCAGCGGGAAGGATAAGAGCATATGCAAAAATAAAAAATAGAAAGCGTATGGATGATGGAGGGAGTCAACGCAATTGTTCTAGAAAGGCAGCGAGGTGGCGATAGGCAAAAAGGGAAAATTGAGATAGTTTATGGAGATAGACAAGTAGATAGAAGAAGCAAGAGAAGCAAGAGTAAGTGAAGTAGGTGAAGAATCTACAGTGAAGCAACTAGTTGACAGGAGGATTTTCTAGTTTTCGAAGGTTGTAAAGTGGTGTTAAAAGAAATTGAGGTGAAATTGGGTGAATCAGAGCAAAGAAGGTGCCTAGGTCTAGAGAATCAATAAGGAGATGTTTTCTCAATGATTTCTGTGAGGTGACTCTGTTAGAGACATGATTTAGTCCAAAATCATGTAAGTCAGTTGTTGTTTTGAGAGCTAAATTGTGTCTATCTAGAGACGGCTTGCAATCTGTGATAATAAATTCATTGTATGTAGAATAATAGCTGGAGTCTACAGGAGGAGAATCCCCAAGTTTTAGTGTGTTTTTTTGATGAGTTTGAAGCCATTGTCTCAGGGGTGTTGAGACAGTCTATCTTTGATTTGTGAAGAGAATAATGAGTTTGAAGCTTGTATCTGTGTCGTGGTGGTTATGAGAGTTAGTGATATGGAGCTTGGTTTGAGTTGATTTGTTTGTCTTTGTTTTGAGAGAGAGCAATTGTGAAGATATGTCTGACATTCTAGAAGTCAAAGCTGTCTCATAATTAAAACAGTCATCTTCTGTTGAGAAAAAACAATCAGTGTCTAGGGTGTCGTAACGACTGATGAGGTAGAAGGGATGTTTTGATCCTTTGGGACTCAAGGGAAGTTATTCTGAGTTACGTCTGACAGTCAAAAGCTTGACAGAAGTGAGACAGGTTTGTGGACAAATTGGTCATTTTGGATCAGCTGTGTGACTTGATTATGATCAACTAGGTGTCTATAGAGTTATATCTTTGTGGGCTTTGAGTGTTTAGAGGGTTTTGAGGTGAGCTAAGAAAAATTATCTAGTTGAGTCAGCCGTCAACATCAACAATCAATAATTAGCAATCAACAATTAGCAATTAGAGGGTTTTGAGGTGCTAGAGAACTTTGAGCTAAGAAAAATTATCCAGTTGAGTCAGCCGTCAACATCAATAATCAATAATTAGCAATCAACAATTAGCAATTAGAGGTCAAATCAGTTCAATAGAAAGGTAGATGTGGATAGTAGAGAGTCTAGGAAGGCATATCCTGATGAGATTAGGAGCCTAAGGGCTGAGAGGATTTGGTGGACATAAAGAGAAAATTCATGATCCAGGTAGGGATTCTAAGTCGGTTGGCTCTGTTTCTGAAAGCAAAATTGGTAACAGTTATTAAGACCAATTGGATCAATGTCGACGGAAGGTCCACAGAGCATAAGGGGATGTTTAGTGTGATTTTAGGGTTAAGAGATTGAGGCTAGCTAGACTAGGAGGATAATAAGAGAGAAAAGAGGATGCATTTTGGGATCGCATTCTGCGTCAAACATCTGAGCCTGTTTTCCGGCAACTAGGGTAGATTAATGTCATCAGGGTGTCAAAAAAGGGGAGTCGATAGGTTCTATGAAGTTTAGGATAAAGTGTTTGTGGTTGGCTATCACTGGAGGACACACTAGAGGTCAGAAGGACATATTTCTGTCTGGAATCTGCTACAGACATTTGACTAAATTGCGGTCAAAATTTGTTCATTTTTACGTCAATCATCTGAAGCAATTTTTAGTTAGTTTTTTTATTAGCAGGAGGTTAGAAGGGGGTTGGCCAAGAGTTTGGTAAGTCCTTAGAGTAGTGGCTAAAAGGTTAGCTGAAGCTGGAGGATTGAAGAGGATCCACGAGGACTCATTTTGGGCTTGAGAGAAAAGGAGGCTTTCGGAGGTAGTTTTTTGTCGTTTTTGCGTCAGTGAATTTAGGTCATAAAAGGAGTGCTGACGAGTGAATTTAGGTCATAAAAGGAGTGCTGTGATGAGTGCTTTGAAGTTCTAAGACAAGTTTTTGAAAGTTCTAAGACAAGTTTTTGAAAGTGTGCTGATATTGGCGGTGGGGATAATTTTTTGCATATCAGCTAGTGTCTCAATCAATATCTGATCTGTCTGGGGTAGCTGGGAGAGATTTAGGTCAGCTACTTGTCAAAGCTAAAGTTAGCTGAGGCATTTAGACTAAAGATTAGATATCTTGGTGATTTGATTTGATCTGACCATGGAGGACATTTGGAGGTAAGAGCCAGATCGGCGGATGAAGGGTAGAGGTGTTCGTTTGTGTCAGCCACCACCAGTGGGGTTAGAGGATTGAATCCTAGTTGATAGCTGTCTTTTGAGCTGGGATCCTAGTGTCCCCAAGTTCTAATCCTCTTACATTTTCTTCTTGTGTGTCTGCTCTACTGCTGGTGTTATAGAGGCCATCACCAAGCCACTAGACATGCTTTGGTGCCCCACTAAGGGCACCAAAGCATGTCTTTTGAGCTGGGATCCTAGTGTCCCCAAGTTCTAATCCTCTTACATTTTCTTCTTGTGTGTCTGCCTACTGCTGGTGTTATAGAGGCCATCACCAAGCCACTAGACATGCTTGTTTAAGGCTTTGATTTGCAAGTTGGAGATCACTTGTAGAAGATTAACCAAGGACTTATGGTTGATTCTACATATGATGTCTTCAGAGGAGGTGAGAGAGGTGAAGACGTCTCTCTGTTCTTAAGAAGGGTTAAGTTGACAGCCTTGAGAAATAACAGGGATGATGATGTGTATAAGGCTAGGATGATGGGGTTGCTTCTAGAAGGGGTAGCTAGGGAATAGTATGAAGATGTGATGATAGAGGAATAGAGGGGTAATTGGGATTATTTGAGGAATGCATTCAAGAGGAAATATGGGAAGTCATGAGGAGTTTTGGAAGGAGCTTAGTAGGTTATACCACAAGGAGAGGAAGAGAAAATTGTTGCCTTTGTAAACACATTTGAGGGAGTTTGGAGGAAAATAGTGAGGGTGTTAGGGGAAAATCAGGTACCTCCTGATTTTTTAAAGAAAGATAGGTTCATAGGGTTGCTGCATAGAGTTATAAAGGATAAAGTGGAGCTCAAAGACCCAAATTCCTATGCTGAAGTAGCCAAGCTTTTCAAAAGAAGATTCTTGTTCCTGAGCCCATGCATCACATAATGAGCTATGGGGCTTTTGAGAAGTGGTGGGGAATAGATGTAATAGGGCCTCTTCCAGTAACTAAAAGTAAAAAGTTTTACATCGTTAGCTACGGACTATTTGGCAAGGTGGCCAGAGGCTAGGGCAACTAGTAGTGCTACTGCCCAACAGGTCTGCAGGTTTGTGTATGAAATGATTTGTTGTAGGTTTGGAGTTCCTTTAGAATTGGTCAGTGATCAAGGGAGAGAGTTCAGAGTAGATTTAGTCAAAGAGTTGACAAAGAAATTGGGAATTAAACACAACTTTACCACACCATACCATCCCTAGATGGGTTGGTAGAAAGCTTTAATTGGAGTGTCACAGAGGTTGTTATTCAAACTTGTGAAAGATCATCCTAGTGATTGGGATATGCACTTGGACAGAGCATTTTGGGCATTTAGGGTATCTGAAAAGAATGCTATTTGGTATACCCTAATCACTTGGTGTATGGAGAAGATCGTGTGTACCAGTGAATGTGATGTTACCATCACTTGACTTTTTGTTACAACATAACATGACCCAAGAAGAGCGAGAGAAGAAGTGGTTAACCAATTTATTCTTTACTATTAGACAGAGAGGAAGCAATTAAGTGGTATGAAATGGTCAGTTGGAAGATAATTGAAACTTTCAATGAGAAGCTGGGAAGCAAAGACTTGAAGAAGGGAATGTTGGTCCTCCTCAGATACAATAATGCTTTAGATACTACATTTCAGACTAAATTTAGAGTCATATAGGAAATACCATTTATTATACATGAAGTTTTTTCCAATAGATCTTACCAGTTGTAGGACTTGGGAGGAAAAATGCATGTTAGTAGGGTGAATGGCCTGAGACTGAGGCCATATCATATCAGGGTGTTGTGAAACCAGAGAGGAGAGTGTAAAACACTTGAAAGTATTTCATTACAGGGTTGGGGCAATATGTGAGAGGTGCCCAAAGCTCAAAACAAATATGGAGTGTGGAAATATATAATAAATAAATGATGATGTGTAAAGGATCCAAGGTGGGAAGGATAGCGTGGTAGTGAGAAGGATAAGAGCAGGTGCAAAAAAATTAAAATAAAGCATATAGATGTGGAGGGAATCGGCGTATACTCCAGAAAGGCTGCGAGGTGGCGACGGGCAAAAGGGGGAAATTGAGATAGTTTAAGGAGATAGACAAATAGACAAGTAGACAGAGGAAGCAAGAGTAAGTCAAGCAGGTGAAGAATCTACAGTGAAGCAAACTAGCTATAGACAGGAGGATTTTCTAGTTTTTGAAGGTTGCAAAAGTGGTGTTCAAAGGTGAAATTGGGAGAATCAGAGCAAAGAAGACACCTAGGTCCATAGAATCAATCAAGAGATGTGTCCTCGACGATTTCTATGAGGCAACTCTATTAGAGACGTGATTTAGTCCAAAATCATGTTCAATTGCTGCAGTTGTAAGTTAGTTGAGAGCTGAATTGAGTCTGTCTAGAGAAGGCCTACAGTCTGTGATAGCAAATTCACTGTAGGTAGAATAATAGCGGGAGTCTACAGGTGGAGAATCCCCAAGTTTTAGTGCGTTCTTTTGATGAGTTTGAACCCATTGTCTTAGGGGTATTAAGACAATCTTTCTTTGATTTGTGAAGAGAAGAGTGAGTTTGAAGCTTGTATCTATGTCGTGGTTAATGAGATTTAGTGATGTGTAGCTTGGTTTGAGTTAATTTGTTTGTATTTGTTGAGATAGAGAAATTGTGAAGTTATGTCTGACATTCTAGGAGTCAAAGCTATCTCATAATTAAAACAATCATCTTCTGTTGAGAAAAAAGAGTCAGAGAGTCAGCTGTACAGGGAGTTGTGTGTCTAGGGGGTTCACTAATGAGGTAGAAGGGATGTTTTGATCATTTGGGACTCAAGGGGAGTTATACTGAGTTAAGTCCGATAGTCAGAAGCTTGACAGGTTGTTTGTGGGCAAATTGGTCAATCTGGATCAGGTGTGACTTGATTGTGATCAGCTAGGTGTCTATAGAGATATCTTTGTGTGGTTTGAGTGTTTAGAGGGTTTTGAGGTACTAGAGGACTTTGAGCTAAGAAAAATTATTCTAGTTGAGTTGACCAGTAAAATTAGAGGTTAGATGAGTCAATAGAAAGGTAGCTATGGACAACAGAGAGTCTAGGAAGTCACATCCTCATGAGGTTAGGGCAGTCTGAGGGCTAGGAGGATTCGACAGACATAAAAGAGAAAATTCCCGATTCAGGTAGGGCTTCTAAGTTGGTTGGCTTTGTTTTCGAAAGCAAAATTAGTAACAGTTAAGACTAGTTGGATCAGTGTTGTGAGAAGGTCTGTAGAGCATAAGGGGATGTTTATTATGATTTTGGGGTTGAGAGATTGAGGCTAGCTGGACTAGGAGGATAATAAGAGAGAAAAGAGGACATATTTTGGGATCGGATTCTACATCAGACATCTGAGATAATTTACAGTGACTAGGGCATATTAGTGTTGTCAGGGCAGCACAAAGGGGAGTCGATGGTTCTAAGAAGTTCAAGATAAAGTGTTTGTGGTTGGCTATCACACTGGAGGACACACTGGAGGTCAGGAGACATATCTCTGTTTGGAATCTACTCTAGACATCTGTACTAAACTACGGCCAGAATTTGTTCATTTCTATGTCAGTTATCTGAAGCAGTTTTCTGTCAATTTTCTGTCTTAGCACACAAGGTCAAAAGAGGGTTGGCCAAGAGTTTGGTAAGTCCCTGGAATAGTGCTTATAAGGTTAGATGAAGCAGGAGGATTGAAAAGGAACCAACAGGACTCATTTTGGGTTGGAGACAAAAGGAGTATTTCGGAGGTAGTTTTGGGCTTAAGTGCAAGTCTTGCACTAAGCAGGTCCTCTAAGAGCAAATATGACGAAGAAGAAGTGTCGCCTCCTCTAGAACACCAGGCGCTTCTCAGAGAATTCATAAAAAAAGAGAAGCTCTACTCAAAAGAGCTAAGAAACCAGCAAAAATTAGAGCTAGAAACCATAGATCCTCAAGGGGAAAGAACAATACTTGTTGCAACATGTGGAAGCCTTGAAGGCACCCGACCGAGGAATTTCACTCTAGTTGGAAGGATCTGATGAAAAGACCTAGTGTAAATGCCATGAAAATAGATCCTGAGATAACTAAAGTGCTAGAATTCCATGACTACTCTTACGATGTGGTATCTATGGACTCCAAAAAAACTTCCAAGTCTAGACAGAGAAGATGAAACAAGGCCATAAAGAAAGGGAGAGTCAAGATAGAGGTTGAGCCTTCAACCCCAACCACCAATGAGATTATGAAGAGGACTTTAAGCAAGTCCATTCTCGATTCAAAACCTATAAAGTAGAGAACCAAAAGGTGTGTAAGACACCACCACAATAAAGAGAAAAACCTGAGAGTGTCCTATGATGGACTAGAGGATGGAAAACAGGTAGATTTAACATTGCCTGGGGAGGAGCCCAAATTAGTGTAGATAGCCGTAGACTTAACCACCCAAGAGGAGGAGAAAAAACTTTACCTATTCTTGAGAAATACACAGAGAGATATGCTCACTTGGAGTATAGTAATCTAAAGGTTTGCTAGCACACAATTCCTTTAGTGAATGGTGCTAATCTAGTCAAAAAACAACCATAAACGTATAATGAAACTTATGCCAAGGTAATAAAAGATGAAGTCGATAGACTTATCAATGTAGGTTTCATCTAAGAGATTGAGCACATAAACTGGGTGTCACAAGTCATGATCATCCCCAAGAAGAACAGTAAGATTTGCATGTGTGTTAACTTGGAAAAAGTAAATGTAGCCACATGATAAGAGATCATTACCCATTGTCATACACTAAACATGTGCTTGAGAGGGGGGCATGAAAAGAAGCCTACAACTTCTTAGATGGATGTTTGAGGTACAACTAAGTATCCATAGACCTAAAGGACTAGCATAAGATAATATTCGCTACAGAATGGGGAACATTTGTATATGAAGTAATGCCATTTGATTAAACAACCTACCAACTACATTACAGATATTGATGTGCATTGAATATAAGAATTTCTTAGGGAAATTTTTAGACATCTTCATGGATGATCTTTGCGTGAACTCAAAGTTGAAACAAGATCACATACCCCTTCTATGGTTAGTGTTAGAAAGGTGTTGACTATACAAACTATGTCTAGACCCTGAAAAGTGCAACTTTATGAGATAGGGTGTAATCCTAGGGCATGTGGTGTTAAAAATTGGAATCTTCGTAGATGAAGGAAAGATTTGAGTAATCATAGAACTCGAAAGACTCGAAACACCTAAAGCAGTCCAATGATTTATAGGTCACATAGGCTATCATGTATGTAGAGATTGCTAGACCATTATATGCTTCATTGGTATGTTTTGTGTGGATTGAAGAGTGCAAAGAGTCCTTTGATAAGCTCAAGAATGCCTTGAAAATAGCTTTAATTCTCAGAGCACCAAGGTGGAATGTCATCTTCCACATATACATACATGCATCAATGTACGCTATAGGATACATTTCAGATAAACATTTATATTTTTTGTAGACCACGAGGCTTTACTCTACCTTGTGAATAAACCATGTGCCATAGGGTGAATTACTCAGTGGTTATTACTTCTTCTTGAGTTCTCGAGTTTGATTTCATGGTGTCGGTTCTCAAAGGAATGTCATAGAGCTGATCACTGTCTAGAATTTCCAACAATGGGGAGGGACCAACATGGGGTCGAGGACGATCTTTAGATGCATATCTATTTCAAGTAAGCTTAGTGCGAAGGTGGAGTTATGAAATGGCTGAGTATTTGAGTATTTGAGAAATGGACTTCCTCTAGAGATGAGACCATGTCCCTAAGTGAAAGCTGTAGTCATGTACACCCTCATTTAAGGACAACTTTATAGACGAGGAAAAGATGTCTTAAGACTATACATATGCGAGGAGGATGACTATGTTGATATTCTAGAACAAGCTCATGTAGGAGTAACGAGAGGAAACTTTGAAGGTGGTATCATAGCTAGAAAAGTTTTGTGATGCAATGGAATATGTCAAACGTTGCGATGATGATGAGCACCAATGCTTCAACATTCCCTAACAAAAGGATAGAATGCTTCATGTCCATAAGATCTTTTGGGGCATTGACTTCATGGGACCCATTAGCCCTACCCGCCTAGAAGCACACAAGAGCAGTACATCATTGTGGTGGTGGGGCTACTGATTATGTGACCAAGTGGGTTGAGGCTAAGGACATAATAAAAGTGGACGCACGAACGATTGCCAAGTTTATTTATGAGCACATCATCACTAGATTTGGATGTTCTCTGGAGATAATTAGTGACCAAGGGAATAATTTCTTCAGTCACATGTAGAGTTCCTCTTAGAAGGACCGATGGTAGCACACCGTAAGTCTTCTCCATACTATCCACAAACAAACAGATAGAATGATGAGAGCACTAACAAGGTCTTATACACTATTCTTACAAAGACATTTGAAGCATCAAGGAAATATTGGGAGCAGAAGCTCTCATCCACATTATGGGCTTACATAACCACCTACTAAGACTTTGACTTGGACTATGCCATATAACCTAGTCTTTGGGCTTGATGCTATACTCCTAGTAGAATTCATGATCCCAACTTTGAGGGTAGCAAAGAAAATGGAATGGAAAAATAACAAGTTGTCTAAAACAACTCATAGAGAAACTTGATGAAGCAAGGCTATACCCAATGGTGGTGGGCATATATGCGAAGAGAAAGAGAAGAAAAAGGTGGTTTGATGCCAACATCAAAACCAAGAGGTTCAAGGAAGGGGACCTAGTCCTACTTTATAACCTAAAAAAAAACTAAAGGAAATTAAGGTTGAGAGGGATGGTTCCTTTAAGGATCTATGAACTCATGAGACTAGAGGGGCAACATGCCTAGAGACCCTTGATGGAGTCTAGAAGATGGAGGGAGTAAACTTAGAATGTATTATGGGCCGCTATCCTATGAACAACTTCAAGCCATTCACAAGGTTAAAGAAAAGAGAAAACATGGGGCTGAGATGAAGAGATGAACCCAATAGAAAACTAAAGCCTGGGTGGAAAAAGAAAAACAAAGGAGGGGTATTATACCTATCCACATGGCTAAAATACATAACAATCATAAGGAAAAAGAGGTCAAACCACAAGGATTTTCCATTAACACACAAACAATAGCCAAACTTGCATTATTAGATATAAGAGCAGGAAAAAACTTAATGTTATATGAGACTTGGGTCTCATTAGGAAAACCTACCCTTTATCCAGCTCAAGCTCTTGTATAAACAATAATGTCAGCCTATCTAATGAATGTAAAGGGATGATAAAGCTTTAATTCCACCTTAATTCTTACCCCATGGAAGGTAATTTCTATGTTATGATAACTGCAGAGGTACAATGTCAAAAGAGATCATCCTTGGAAGGGAATGGATAGCCAAACATAATTGTAACATAGATTGGAGAATGAGGACAACCACAATCAAGATTGCAGAACGAATGGTTTAGCATGCTTCTCGTTGAAGGAGAGCCGAGATAGATCTCTACTAATATCTAGAAGTTATTAACACTATTGAGATCTAGAAGTCATTAACACTATTAAAAGAAGGTCCCATTGAACTAGTAAGTGTAATTATCCATAAACTCAACCAATCAACCCTCTCCACATCTCATAAAATCAAAAGCCAAGGAGGCCAAAGCCCCCAACCAAGCTTTGTAAAAAACTAAGGAGGCATCGTAAGAGACACCAAAGGCTAGTAACCAATATTTCCAATCCTGCAACTTCAATCTCTTGTAAAGTCCCGAGGAACCAAATGAAGCAAGTGTGGGTACATAGTACTGAAGGCACTGAGGAAGTCCACTTATGTGCCCCACCAACAAACAGCCAAAGTCCAAGAACAAAAAGACATGTAAGGATTTCCAAAAAAGGTATCCCCAAAATGCTGACGAAAGTTGGTGACAAGTTGGTGTGGATCCCTAAGCTAAGAAGAAGCCAAAAACCAAACAATGATCTGACCACATAGGGATGGGTGACCACATAAAGGTCACTAATAGCCCAAGGATACTTCCAAGGAAAAAGACAAATTTGGATGCCAAAGATGCAATCCACATGAAGATGTAACCCTTCTAGAATGATAAAAGAAAAGTTAACAACATCATCATCATGGTCAAGGATGCATGGAGACATGTTACACCAAAGTAGGTATGGATACCTAAAAGGCAAGATAAGGGGAAAGCTAAGATAGAGCACACATGGACCATGGAAGAACAAGAATAGCTTCAAAAGAAAATCCAAGTACTATCCTCTTTCTTAGCTTTACATGAAATCATAACAACCCTACTCACTAGACCCTTTAATGATCATAATGTTAAGACTGTCCTGACATAAGAAGGCCCAAAAACCATTAAAGCCTCATTCCTAACTTGGGAAAAATCCAAGCTTATCAAGATGATGTAGACACCCTTGATTTGGATGCTAAAGACACCATCGCTTAAAGCATAGCCAATAGGGGAATGGCACTAAGTAAGTATCCAACTGTAGAGGCCAAAATGTGCCAATGGCATAAGAGTTAAAAAGTTAAGTTGCCAATGACCAAAATGAGCCTTAGGCTCAAAGTTCAAAAGTTAAGTCACCAACCGCCAAAATGAGCCTAAGGCATAAGAATCAAGAGTCAAGTTGCAAAAGGCCAAAATGAGCCCATGCATGATTCCTTAGGGAGTTATGTCAATTGTACGTCAACACATAATTCCTTTTTTCACAAGTCGAGTTGCTTAGACAGACATAAGGGTTTAGATGAGTTGCCTATGTCAGGCATAAGAGTCAAGTCCATATGAGTTAAGAGGAGCGACGAAGCCACATCTTTAAAATACACAAAGGGAGCACACATGAACCTAACTATTAAACGCCCATGGACCCCCACTGAGCGTACTTACACATGTTTCATGCATTTAAATCATACCTAGGGGTGTCCAAAGTAAAGGACATATGCATCTAGGCACTAATTAATTGTTGGGACCCATGCACTTGAGAAGAAGCACAAGAAAGAAAGAAAGAAAGAAAGAAAGAAAGTACGATCATTAATCGAAAGGTCCTATTGGATAATCTGACTTTTCAATCAACCAATTCTCCTCTTAAATTGTCAATTCTACATCTTCACCAATTGCCAAAATGGATCACACAGGTCCTCCAATTGTCAGCATAGTCTAATTGTCACATCCAATCATTGACAAGACCAATCGTCAATCAGTTCATTGATTGGTGGCCACTTCAATCAATGATTTGCTATCTTCCATCACCTCAAGTCCAATAGTTTGATCCAACATATAATCACACAATTGCTAGTCAAGCTGGTTCAATTTGTTTAATTGCACTCTCACTTATGCCACATCATCAACTAAGTATAAATACCCAATCCTCTATTGCATAACCATTTTGTAATTGAAGCGATCGGAGAGGGTAAAGCTTTGTCTTCCATGATTTAACTACATCCTGTCTCCTCAACCTTGAACTCTGGCAACAACGAGCCAGGTATTTTTCGATTCTGTATACATTGGATCGATTCATGGTAGTGATTGTATCCGTCGACCCCATGACTAGTGACCCAAACATGGGGACACAAGTAGCTTTTCGTTATTTCTGCATGGCTATACAGTTTTGCCAGTGCAGGACACCAAGTACATTACATTGCTAGAGATTATAAGAGCAGTGGGAGGTAGCATCCTTAGGTTCCACTTTTGGGTGAGGCATCCTTAGGTTCCACTTTTGGCATCCCCTCACCTAGCTCAGCTATGTCTGCTATGTGCCTACACTAGAGTGTAAGAAGTTGGCACTTGGAACCACCAGACAAGAGGTAAGCCTTAGACAAGATAGGAATGTTACCTATCTTAGAGTTGCCACCATGGGGCATGGACCTCCGAAGGTGTTGTGAGGCCATTTCCACATATAATTAAAAGACAGAGTGTGTGGCCATAAGCTCTTTTGAGAATAAGGTCAAGAAACACCTTATAAGGGTCACACCAAAACTGATTTGATAGTAGGTGTTGACAACAATGACCAAGGACTGGGACAAGGAGATCAACATCCCAATCGAGAAGAGTGAGTGCTTCAAGAGCACTCAGTAGAAGCCCTACTACTACTGGAGTTAGATTATCTTGCCATAGTTGGTGATGCCCTGCACATTGCATTATGCCTATCTATTAGTTTGCATACAAGACCACTCAAGCACTTGTGAGCATCTTGACTAGGTTCAACAAAGCTTTGAGGTGATAGAACCCCCAGTAGGCAAAGGAAAAACTTTGCAAGGCTCATTTATTATGAGGTAGTGAGGATATCCAAATTAAAGGACCTCAAGGAGCCATATCTTGGAATTGCACCTCTACTAATCCAGATTCTCTATCATGACATGTAGGCCAGAAAGAGGTTGACCACCCATTGCAAAGCCTGATCGCTTTGACTCTAAAAGGAATACCCAAATGCTATGTAATCCCCCTTTGATGAGTAGAAGCCTAGCCAAAAGAGAGAAATTGATAAGAGCTAATAAGAGATAGGCCAAAGAAAAGAAGGAGAAAGTTGTTTGTCACCAACATTAATGAGTAGGACCAAATGATGGAATAATTAGGCTCAAAGACAGACACTGACATAGAAGAGGCAAAGATGAATAAGAAGGGGAACGACACCAAGAAAGGTAGTTTACAGTATAGCCCATAGATAATATCAAAGAGGCTAAGGAGCAAAAGTAAGAAAATCCCCAAGAAGGAGAAAGGGCTATGAGCCCTTTCTCAATAGGCTGGGCAGTTTAATAGGCTTTCCAAAAGGTCTTAAAAAAGGAGGAAACCCCCTCCACTTCAGAGCCAAAAGTGGCAGAAGCTTATGCCGAATTTATCATTTTTAGCACTCTCAAGTTGCTATAGGCCCACACTTCTAAAATAGAGCAGTATTATGAAGCATGAGCTCTTCAAGAAGCCCAAACAACAATAAGCAAGCTAGAAAGGGATAATCAACACATTCACGGCTCAAAGGATTTGTTGGAGGCCAAGTATAAACAACTTATGAATTCTTATATCCAACAATAGGCCATGCTTTCTATAGAATCATAAAAAGGTACGCCTTATAGAGCCACTTGGATAGGGGGGCCAATGTGTACCTCAAACAAAAGGAGAGACCAATAGAAAGATTAACATAGAGCTGAACCAAGCCTGAGGTGCAATGGGCAAGGCTCAGCATTCAATTAAAAACTGTGCAAAGGGCTCTTGACAGCACCAATGTAAGCATGAAGGCTCATTTGGATGCAAAAGATGAAGAATGAGAAGACTAAGGTGGCAGCATTGAAACAAAAGAATAAGACTAGATGGAAAAGGATGTCCCAACCAAGGAGGATGAGTTGAGGCACCATTTTAAATGATTTTCGTAAGGTAGTGGAGTTGATGGCATCTCCTATCTTCGGTAGATGCCCATCAGAGTGAAAATGTGGTGCCTTCAATTACAATCCATGCACCTCTCATGTATCCATTGGTTGTGTCTTCGTTTTTTTGGATGGTCCATTGAATGCTCTAGGATGGTCTAGTGGAGTAGTCTAAGTTCTGGATGATCCAATGTGGCACCTTGGGATGGTCTAGCATGGCACCTTGGGATGGTCCAACTGAAACAGTACAGTGTGGGCACCCTTACCCACCACCAGAGTGCTGGCCGTCCGCTCCTCGGTGAGGAAGAGAGAAAAAAACACTTTGGATTGATAAATTGTTACATAATGAAAATATACACTATATTATCAATACATAATAAAGGATGGTAGCTATAATGATAGAAGCATTGACATCATGAAGGATGGTAGGTACAATGATAGAAGCATTGACATCATAAAAGATGGAATATATAATGATTAAAAAAAAGTTCCTCTTCATGCTGGAGGAAAACTTGGAGTGCTAGCTAACATCATGCTGGTGGGTACCCCAGTTGATGAAGAGATTTGGGAAAACCATTGAGAAGTGAGTGGAGAGGGCAAAGAGACTAGCGAAGGGAATCAAGGTCCATTGCCTAGGCTCATAATAAGGAGATGAGCTCCTTGGTCTACCTTGCCACTTGGTCATGTAACTCAAGCACCTCCTCTATGCTTTAGAAGATGATGTGCAGAGATGGTTGAGTTCCGATTCTACTTCTTAAAGGCATTCCTCAAGAGACCTGAGTATGAAGAACTTGGGTAATGGGTACCATGTGAGGGCTCAAAGAAGTAGTCAACGAGGTAAGTGGAGTAGATGTAGAGATTAAGGAGGTTATCCAAACCTCAAATTATGCAGTGAGCTCGAGGAGAACCCAGCAAGTAATGTGAGTGTGATAACGACAATGGAGAACATAAGTTTTTGGTGGACTAATGAGGTGAGCAATGAAAGCTGGAGTCTACTAGCCTTGACCATTAGGGCATTGTCCGAAAGTTGGTGATGAGGGCGGTAGAAAGGGAGGCATCCATTGCAGGCAAAGCCAGGATGGATGCGAGACTTGTTAAGCCCAAGGTGGCCAATTCGGCTTGACTATACAAAGTGGGGAGCTAGGGAAGATGGAAGGGATATAGGTCGATAAAATTTATGGGAGTAAGAGGAAAGGGAGTGGCGTGCGGGGGACAAATGAAGATGGGGCATGAAAACACGGCTGGAAGCTAATGGGGTCTGGGTGGGGTGGACATGAGAGTAGGTGGGGCAAAAAGGGGAATAATAGTGTCATTGTCAAAGGGAGAATAACACTATCGTCTCCTTAAAGAGAAAGAAAAGGGAGGCAAGTAGGAGAATTGGAGCGTGGTGGAAAGGGGGAGGCAAGTAGGAGGAGGCTAAGCTTGCTTAAAAAAAAGGAGTGTCGGTGACTAAGATAGGAGCCAAGTAGGAGGTGGCAACTAGGAGAGGAAGTAGGGAGATGAGTATGAATGATTTTCCAAAAGAAAATTGAAGAGGCAAGAGTGATGGTGCATCAAAGGGGAAAGTATGAAGAAGTGGTTTTTTGGGGGGGGGGGGGGGGGGAGGGGGGTTATCAAGAGAAGAGGCGATTAAGTATGCTGGTGGCCAGGAGAAATTTGGAAAAAACATAGAAGAGGTCACCTATGATGTGGGTACTTGGGAGGCAAGCTTAGGAAAGTTGCCAAAAAAAACATGGAGGACTTAGGAGTAGGAGAAATTCTCCCAAAACTTTTTTTGTTTTTCCCAAATAAATGAAAGAGTGGAAAGGGCCAAGTATGAAAAAATCTTGTTAAAAAGAACTTACCAACTTGGAGGGGGCGAGTATGAAAAACAGCATGGGGAGGTGAGTATGAAGGTGTTAAAAGTAGTACCTCATGTGGGAACAGGGTCTAAGAAAGGCTCTTATCTATTATTTATTTAATGCTTTTGGGTCGGCCATTTCCAACATAAGGGTATAAATACCCATGCCCACTATTGTATCTCATTACCTATTCATTGCTAATAAAGTCAAGCTTATTCGGCTCCATCTCTCTCTCTCCACGTGTGCGTGTGTGTAACGCTTCCGCAGGTAGATTCTTGACATGGTATCAGAGCAGAGCTCATGATTCTTGGCTACACATTACGCACGAAGGAGAAGACGAAGGGCTGCGTTTTTTTCTGGCAAGCGGCGGCAAGGGCAGCGTGAGC
Organism: Cibotium barometz; assembly: GCF_041138505.1. NCBI lineage: Eukaryota > Viridiplantae > Streptophyta > Polypodiopsida > Cyatheales > Cibotiaceae > Cibotium > Cibotium barometz. The sequence goes on along the minus strand of NC_141048.1, from coordinate 35,160,424 downwards.
AACGGGCTGCGTTTCTGCTCCAGTAAGTGCTTGGTGGCGCAAGCTTGCACACCATAAGCAGCTACAGTGAGCAAAGGCACCGGAGGAGAGCAGCCGTGAGAAAGGCAAAGTGAAGTGCAGCCGTGAGAAGGGCTGGCTTTGCATTTTCTGCAAGCCGACAGAGGGTGCACGATAGCATAAAAGCTGCACAGCAGCAAGAGCAAGGCAAAAGGCGACTGGAGGTTGTTGGTGTTGTGTAGCCAAGAAGGGAGCACGCAAAGGGTGACCAGGCCTGCTTGGCAAAGCAAGAACGTACAAGCAGGTGCAGTAGAAGGTGGCCACGTGGAGGCGCACACAGGTGGCTGTGGACAGCAGGAGGTTGACGCGTGGCTCGTGAGCTGGCTAAGCATTTATTTTTAAAGAGCATTTTTTAATGTTAGTAAAAGCTTGTGTGCAAGCATTAGTTCCCACACGACATATTTCCGCGAGTTCTATCGCCAAGCTTGGAGATGGCCTCCCTTGAGATTAGTTCCCGTGCTCAAAGCCCCGGTGCTCATATCGCAGAGCTGATGATTGCGAGCTTTACATCTCGATTGATTTATAGCCATGTGTTTTTTCTTTTTCGCCATGTTGACATTGCAGAGTGGAGCCCAATGGAGTGTCCAAACAGCATTGATCGACACGGTCCGGACAATATACTGTGGCAAAATCTTTTGGTATTGGCTATGAGAAGGCATGATTATCCGCACCAGTGGACAAAAGGACAAAGTGACTTTGGTATCGGTAATTTGGGTCCCAGATATGACTCGGAGTACCTTGACCACTGTACTTGGGCACTTTCCAGTTCACGGAGGATTGAATACAAGTTATTCAGCTGGTCGTCATCAAGGACATGGATGAAGTCTATGCTTTGGATATATGTCAGACCATATGGATCTAGATCTTCTTCTTTGTGGAGCAGTAACACTCCATATCTCCTTCGGGCCATTGAAGCAGAGGGGGATTGGGCGGTGTCGATTCTAGCATACTGATAAAGGGAAATCCCCTCACATGTTTCAGCCAGAGAGAGGCACGTGCGGGGGAGAGGGGGCTAATCAAAGCTTCCATCAGGTGTATTGGAACCGTGTGACGGAGTTCAAAGCACATGCATTTGGCGAGAAGAACGGCTTGACAACACTATGGACGTGCTTTTGTTTGCAGTTCATTGTGGTAACATTATGGATGGGATGAGTTCCTAGTTCATTGTCAGAGGACTTTGGAGGTCATGTGTTGACAGTTCAATGTTCAGGAGATCTCTTGAACGTGTGTGTTCGCAGTTCAACGAATGGGGGATCATGGATGTGGAGTTGTCTGCAATTCATTATTCTATGTGGCAGCTGAAGATCAAGATGGCATTTTTTTGTGAAGACAGGTTGATTGGTGCATTCTCCGAGGTGTATCCAGTAACTGCAGTGCTGGAGTGTCCATGGTTGCATCTACATCGGCTTGGCTTGTTCATCTATGCCCACTATGAGCTACAGAGAGGGTGTTAAAAGTAGTACCTCATGCTGGAAATAGCGTCTAAGAAAGGCACTTATCTATTATTTATTTAATGCTTTTGGGTCGGCCATTTCCAACATAAGGGTATAAATACCCATGCCCACTATTGTATCTCATTACCTATTCATTGCTAATAAAGTCAAGCTTATTTGGCTCCATCTCTCTCTCTCCACGTGTGCGTGTGTGTAACGCTTCCGCAGGTAGATTCTTGACAGAAGGTTATCCAAGGGAACACGAGTATGAAAAGTGACCAAGTGGGGCAGGGGGGATTTTGTTGCCAAAAAGTGAAATAGCAAGAGGGAACATGGGTGAGTATGAAATGGTTAGGGGGAGGCAAGTATGAAGGGTGGCCATCTCATATTTTCATACCACACCGACGATTTCACTTCAAGCTAACAATTTGGTTGCTTTCCTAGAGCTTGGACTTGAGGTTGGTGCTTGTGTTTATTCTCTTGCATCGCATTTAGAGGGTTCATATGGAGTCTATTAATCCTAATGAGTCTGTAAGTGGAGATTCTAGTCATTTGTCAGACACGGAAAAGGCAATGGCTGATCCTGATGTCGCAATGATCGACGATGATCTTCTTGATAATAATTTGGTCAGCACTGAACAGTTTAAGACTCTAGAGTCTCGTACTTTGGACATTGAGGCTAAGTATGATAAGATACTCCTCTTTCTTCTTCAGGAGTTAAAGGATAACATGCAAGCTTCTACCACTGTAATTGCTTCAATGGGAGGGATACCAGTGGCTCCCGCCCCCATGGGGGAAACCTGAATATCGGTACATCTCACTCTAGAGATGCTACTGCTATTCTAAAAGATTTGAAACCTCTGACTTTTAATGGGGAGGAGAAGGAACACAACAATAAGGATGTGGTCAACACTTTTTTACAAAAGTGGTAGGATTTACATCGATTGCGTCACACTCCAAAAGAGATGCGCGCTAGAAGCGAGCTTAACTCTAGGAGGTAAAGCATACAAGTGGTGGATGAGCTTGGAGTCCAAAAATTGGCCTACTACATGGATTGAATTTGAAAGTGCATTCATGAAAGAATTTCTTCGAGAGAATGAGATGGATGGTAATTGGAAAGCATGGGACAATTGTGAGATGAGAAATCTCACATTGACTCAGTATATCTCCAATTATCGAGAAATCATTCTCAAGTTGAAAGGAATGGACGACTTTCAGAAAATTCGTGGATTAGACTCGGACGATAAGAATCAAGTTAAACAAAATGAGCCAAAAACTTTAGAAGAAGCAATTAAGTTTGCGCAGATTTTTGACGACAGTCTCGGAAAGAAAAAGTGTGCGCATGCACAACGGACATCTAGTGTGTCGAAGGGTTCCAAGCATCAAGGTCAAAATAAAAGAAAGGGACCTAACCAAAAGAATGACCAATCTAAGAAGACTAAAGGACCACAAAAATTTATGAAGCATGAAGATTTTGAAAGCGTGATCAAAGTAAAGAAAAGCAAGTGCACACCATTCAAGTGCTCCCTCTAGATACTTCTTGTTAAGTTTAAGTTTATCATGCTAATTCTACTCATGCGTGTTGTGTCACGTCATCGATGTGGGTGCCAATATTTGGACCACATCAGTTGGTTTGAATGCATGGTCACGTTAAAGGTCACGAGGTGCGAATTATGATTGATGATAGTGCCACGCACAATTTCTTGAACTATACTTTAGTCAAGAAATTAAAGTTATCGCAAAGTCCAAGTGATCGTATGTGGTTTCTTTGATTAATAGTTATGATAAAGATGTCTAGGATACAATAGCTCATAATGTTCCATTAGGTCATGAGATACATTTGGATTTTCAAGCTATGCATATCACTCGAGCAGATGTTATTCTAGGTCGTGAGTGGTTATATAACATTGGTCCATCTTTGTCTAGAAGTTATTTGCATAATTCTTTTTAGTTTGAAGTAGATGGTAAGAAAGTGCATTTGCAGGGTGAACATGATGTACCCTTCCTTACCTCTTATATGCTCTATGGAACTCAATTGCCTTGTACCAAGCTAATGAAGTAGAAAACATCTTTTTGTGCTACATGAGTCTTGATGATGTTATTTCTTTTTCCACCATGTGAAAACATAAGTGGTTTGAGTGAGTATACTGTTTACATGACTTCTTTTCAATCAAAGGATGTTAACAATAAAAAAGTTAATGAATTCTTAAAGCAATTGTTACAACAATTTAAAGATGTGTTTCCAAATGAATTACCGTGGAAGGATTACGTCTTGTCCGCAATGTTAAGCATCTAATCGAAGTGATACTTGGCTTAAAGCCAGTAAGTAAGTCTCCTTATTGGCTTAGTTTTAAGGAAGCACGAGAAGTAGAACGGCAGTTAAAGGAATACTTTAAATGTGGATTCATTCAACCAAGCGCTTTGTCTTGGGCTTCACTGATTCGATTGGTGAAGAATAAACATGGGTCTATACAACTATGTGTAGACTACCGTGGTTTGAATCAGATCACGATTAAGAATAAGTACCCTTTGCCACACAAATAGATGAGTTGTTTGATCAACTCCAAGGGGTAAAGTACTTTACAAAAATCGATTTACGATCCGGATATCATCAAGTGAGAATTCGAGAAGCGGATGTCCAGAAGACTGCTTTTCGAACTAAGTTTGGTCACTATGAGTTTTTGGTCATGCCCTTTGGTTTGACTAATGCTCCGACCACATTCATGACACTCATGGATAGTGTCCTAAAACCTTATTTAGAAAAATTTATCGTGGTTTTCCTAGATGATATCCTGATCTATAGTTGCACACTAAGAAAGAACATCTCGAATACTTAGGCAAGTATTTGAGTTACTTAGGAATTATTCACTTTATGCCAAAGAGAGTAAATGTGAATTCTTCGTCAAAGAAATTCAATACTTAGGCCACATAATCTCAGAAGATGGCATTCGTATGGGTCCAACAAAAGTTGAATCCATATTGAAATGGCCACATCCCACAAATTTAATTATAATTTTTTCTTGGTTTGTCTGGATTCTATAAAAAGTATGTTCGAGAGTATGCTAAGATAGCTATTCCCATGATGGATCAACTTAAAGGAAAGGGAAAGACCTTTGTTTGGGAGGGTTCCTAGCAGCAAAGAATTTTTGAAAAACTTAAGATAGCTATAGCTATAGCTCCTATTCTCCAAGTTGTCGATCCGAATCAACCCTTTGTGGTAGAGACGGATGCTAGTAATGAAGTAGTAGGAGCAGTCCTCTTACAAGGGGGGAAACCTATTGCATTTGAAAGTAAAAAGTTGGACTGAGCTCAACAAAATTATTCAACTTATGAAAGGGAGTTATATGCTATTATTCATGCCTTAAAGAAGTGGAGGCATTATTTATATAGTACCAAATTTGAGATAGTCTTTGATCATGAGAGTATCAAATGGCTATCTAGTAAAAAAGAGTTGAAAGGATGCAAAGCTCAATGGGTAGAGTTGCTCCAAGAGTTTGACCTTCAACTGAGATATAGAAAAGGACGTTACAATGTGGTAGCCGATTCATTGAGTCGCATGCCCATGGTTAACAAGTTGAGTTTTACTCAAATTATGAGTGATTTTTTGGAATCACTTAAGGAAAAGTACGTTGATGATCCGCATTATGTCCACATGTGGAGTGTCATAGAGAACAGGGATCCCTTGACTATAAATAAAGATAGCCCTGTTAACGAGACCGACACTTCCACTAGCGGTAAGTCGCAACAACAAGAGATGTCTCAAGGAGACACGTCACTTTACGAGTGATGAAAGAAATCATTGGAGGAATTTTTCCATCGATAATGGTTACTTACTTTACAAAGGTAGAGTATGTATACCTTCGGACTCAGGCATTAGGCGCAATATTTTGTATGAATATCATGATAGTCCGAGTACTGGTTATTTTGGAATACGGAAGACATATGTACTAGTTAAGAGACAATTTTATTGGTCTGGCTTAAATAAGGACGTCCAGGACTATGTCTTAAAATGCCAAAAGTGCCAGGTCAATAAAACATAACGCCTAAAGGTAGGTGGTTTACTAAGTCCACTAGAGATTCCAAATGGCAAGTGGGAGAGTATCTCAATGGACTTTATAGTTGGATTACCTAAAATAAACAGAGGCTATGATTCGGTTTGGGTGGTCATGGATAGGTTGACTAAAATGTGTCGGTTTATTTTGACAAAAACGATAGTGACTACGTCTCAATTAGCCAGGTTATTCATTGAAAATATCTATCGATTATTGTTGGAATGAGGGTTAGGGTTGCAACAATGCACACACACAAGATAGAGAAGCTTGAGAGCATATAAACTCACTAGATTAGAATAAACAAATGTGTGCCAAATATAAAAGATAAGTACACACCCCAAAATGATTAGATAAGGTGTACATACGCACGGGGAAAAAAACCTCCTAGTGAGGAAAAAAGTATCCTGGCGGTCCTAAGTGTGTTCATACACATCACTACTATATAATGCTATAAATCCCCCTTGGAGTGATGATGTAAACATGTATAGGGTATGGCCGATCAATCCTGAAAAGGCAGTAAGCCCAAAGCTTTACGAAAAGCTTCGAACTTTTCACGAGGAAGAGCCTTTGTGAATAAATGTGCCATGTTGTCATGTTAGGGTATGGACGATCAATCCTGAAAAGGTAGTAAGCCTAAAGCTTTAGGAAAAGCTTCAAACTTTTCATGCGAGGAAGAGTCTTCGTGAATAAATCTGCCATGTTGTCATGTGTAGGTACATAGATCAAGCTGATCTTTGTTGCACAGAGAGTCTTTCCCTGACATAGTGATAATACACCTCAATGTGCTTAGTGCAAGCATGAAACACTGGGTTTCTCGGTCGCCAACTGATAATGCACTATGGTTGTCAGTGAAAATCGTAGTGCTAGATGACTATCCAACACCCGAATCAACCATAAGACATCTAAGCCACACACACTCAACTGTAGTTGTAAAAGCTGCCCTGTACTCAGCTTTATAGCTAGAAGTGGCCATTATAGGCTGCTTCTTACTGAGCCATGATATACATGAATCACCAAGGCGAAAGCAAAACCCACTAGTGGACACTCGTGTGTCATAACATCTAGCCCAATCTGAATCATTGAAAGCATGCAACCGTGACTCACTCCCCTTTGGATAAAATAATCCAAAATACTGAGTGCCCTGTAAATAGAAAAAATCCCACTTAACAGCTTTGTACCTGGGCTACGCATAAATCTGCTCAATTGTGAGATCGCATATTGTATATCTGGCCTCGTGTTGCACACATAAAGAAGGGATCCAACAGCTTGCTGATACAAACTATCATCAAAAGAGTTTCCTGCATCTTGAAGACTAAGTCGAGTACATGTCTCTATAGGTGTAGCCATAGGTTTACAGTCTTCAAGATTAAACCTCTTCAATAGCTTATGTATATATTTAGATTGCAGCATAACAATGCCATCATTGCACTGCATAAATTGAATCCCCAAATAGTAATGTAAGGGTCCCAAATCTGACATCTCAAACGATGATTGCAAATCAGCCTTAAAGGCTGAAATCTGATCTATATCGTGTCCCCTATGTCATCAACGTATAGAACGATGACCGAAAATGTGTCCTTAATCCTCTTCACATAGAGGGTACTCTCTGTTGGACTGTTGCAAAAATCATTTGCAACCAAGTATGCATGAATCTTCTCATACCATGCTCTAGGAGCTTGCTTAAGACCATAAAGAGCCTTTTTCAACCTACATACTTTAGACTCTTCTCCTTTCACAACAAAACCATGAGACTGTGATACATACACCTCCTCATGTAAATCACCATTCAAGAATGCAATCCTAATGTCCAACTGATGTACATTCCACCCATGATGTGCTGCTAAAGTAATGAGACACCTAATGGTAGTCATACGAGATGTGGGTGCAAAGGTCTCATCATAATCAATGCCCTTTTGCTGGGCATACCCCTTTGCAACAAGTCTGGCCTTGTAGCAATCAATGCTACCATCTGCTTTACGTTTTAACTTATAAACCATTAGGGAAAATTTGGACTCACTTTTGGGCCTTTTAAGCTCTTTGAGATTCTAGGGAATATTCCATAAGAATCAATGAGGGTGAGGCTTCCGTTTTACAGAACTTTTGAGGTTACTTTTTGGTGGGGAGGCCATAACTTGAGCCTAAAAACTCAAAATTTTTCGGAGGTTAATGCGTTAGAATCCTCTCATCATCAAGGTCTTTCCAATGATATGTTACATGATATAGTTTTAAGTACCTATGGATAGAGTTATCCATGATCTCCCTTTTCGTAATAGAATGACGACTTGGCATTTCTTAGAGGACCCAAAAATGAGTCCACATTTTTCCTAACACTTAGTACCAATGGCCTTCTTGCCATTTCCATGAGGTAGATTTGTCAAATACCAGGTATCATTCTTGAGTATAGAGTTATACTCATCTTGTATAGCATGCATTCAATGATCATCATCATGTGCTTCCTCAAAGGAATCAGGTTCCTTCTCATTACATAAAGTAGAAATGAGAACATGATCCACATGAAAATAATCTGCATGAGTTCTGCTTGGTAAAGGAGCTGCCAACTTGTTATCCCTCAATGTCTGCACAAGCCATGTTGGCATACGCCTAGATTCTACTATGATTGCTCTCTCCTCATCCACTACATCCTCAATAATTGCCTCATCAAAAGGTTGATTTGCATACTGATTTTGCACGTGCAAGGCTGAATTTCAGCACTTGGTTAAGCATTTAATTGCTGTACATATGGATGTCCTACATTAAACAAAGATAGGAGCGAATCAAACATGAGCATACATTCTGCTGTTTTTTTACATGAAAGCATGGGATGAACTAAGTTTTTGACAAAAACATCTCTACTTACCAAAATCTGCTTTGAGGGTAGATGGTAGAGTCTATATTCCTTGCTTTCTAAACTGTATCCCACAAATATGCATTTAACTGTCTTATCATCAAGCTTACTGCGTTGTTGCTTAGGCACAAGAGCATAAGCACGACAACCAAAAACACGCAAATGAGCCACAAAAGGCTTCCTGCCGCCATGCCAAGCTTCATAAGGAGTTTTAGACTGCAAGGCCTTGGTAGGGCATCTGTTCAACACATAGGTTGCGCACATAGTTGCCTCTAACCAAAAACCATGAGGGAAATCTTGGGCTTTCACCATACATTGTGCCATCTCCATGAGAGACTTGTTCTTCCTCTCAGCCACACCATTTCGCTGAGGTGTGTATGGCACTGTACATTGATGCCTTATGCCTTTTTTAGCCATATATGCATAAAATTCCTTGGACATATACTCCCCCCCTCGATCTGAACACGAAGGGTGCCAACTTTACATTCACATGCATTTTCAGCAATGGATACAAAGTGCCTAAAGCACATAAAAACCTTTGACTTCTGCTTTAATAGATACACCCAACTATATCTGGAGTAATCATCAATAAAAGTGATGAAGTAGAGATATTCCCCAATAGATTGTGTCCTCATAGGACCACATACATCACTAGGTACATCCATCTTGTATGGGCCATGAAACAAGGTACCTGAGGCAATGATAGAATAACCATCATTTCTATCATGAACTGTACATCTATTCATCCACAAATTTCACCATCAAGCTTGACAAGGCTAAGGCTAAAACTAACAGCAGGCAAGTTCTTCTTAATGCCTGGCACATATAAAACTTTAGAAAGAGTAAATGCGTCCCCATTTGTAGTAGTGAGCACAACTCTACCAACTCCTTTGACATGATATGAGGTACCATTTGCACATGTGATAGTTCCTACACTTAGGACAGATTCCAGAGACGAGAATCATTTTTAGTGTGAAGTAATGTGCTTACTAGCATCACTGTCAAAGTACCAAGCATTCGATTCTGCCACACTGACATGCATACATCATGAATAGAAGGGTCATAACTACAATGTACAGTCCATGCTCAATCATCTTGAGCAAACTTGCAGATTCCTTCTTCTCTGCACTTGGTGCAAACGCATCAGCCAGCCATGCCCGATTATTTCTTTTTCTCCTTCTCAAGCTTTTTCTTGCACTCATTTATGTAGTGCCTTGGTTTCCTGCAATAGTGACACTTGCCGTTCTTTTTAGGCTTATCACCTTCTTTCTCTGCATCCTTACTTGAGGATTCTAATTTTGGCTTATAGTCACCATGTGAAGAAGCTTTACCTCTGCCTTTATGACTGGCAACAAAAGCTTGGTCATCACCAACTTGCATAACAGATCCGTTTTGCCTAGACTGCTCTTCTTTGCAAGAGTACTGAAACCAGCTCATCAAATGTAAGGGCATTTGGATTTCCTTTCATCATCATGAGTCTAAGGGTAGATGAAAAATTTCTGATAAGAATCTGATAATGCATTGAGAACTATGGGCCCCAATGTACTATCAGGATATATCTCATCCACACTAGCGAGCTGCTCCTTAAAATCTTTGATCTTGGTCAAGAAGCTGTCCATTGAGTCTCCCTCATTCATGTACTCGGACTCCAACTGTTTGCGTAGATATGCAACACGTGCTTCATTTCACACCTAGTATAATGCAACAAGGGCATCCCATGCCTATTTTGAAGTCTTACATGATCGAATATGAGGAATAATGCTTCGCTTCACAGAAAATGCAAGCACTGCATGTGCCTGTGTATCTCTTCTATCCCATCTCGTTTGTGCAGCAGTGGGAGGTACTGGTGGTGCATGTGGAGGAGCCACATCTATATCAGATTCTACTTCAGTTGTTGTACCTACAACATTTGGTTGCACTAGTAGTTGTGAAATAGAACGAGTTTCACTACCATTGACCACATTCCGAAGGCCTTTAGCAACCAATACATTCCTCATCATATAGGACCACAATGGGTAGTTAGTCCCATCAAGTTTGTCCTCTCAGCAGACAAAATGTTGAATACATCACTACTGCCAGCCACCCATGACTGTCTACCAAATGCAAAATCTTTCAACACACTGCAAGTACTCAGTATCACTAAATGCACCCCCTCGGATGGCTGCCAAAATTACTCAAGTTTATAATGTCTATTTGTGTTATCATCTTGGCGATTAGGTCAAACTTATATGTAACAATGTGATAATTTTTTTGGGGTGTATGTTTTCAAGCCCTATTTTTGGATTTTAAACTCCAAGGGCTAAAGTGATACGAATTCCTTCTTTCTTTGAAGAGGAAACTATGGAAAGATAAAGGGATAATAGGTGCTGGGGGTACATTTACTTATTGTTGAGCTAGTCAATCAATTAATGAAAGGCTATGAGAACTTTGAGATATTTTTAGATGTGTCCTTAACATACATAACTTATATGTCCATGAAACTTGGAGGTAGGATTTCCCACCTAGAATCCCTAATTTGTCCATGTCCTTGTTCAAATGGCTGGGGGTGTTCTTCAAAAAATAAAAGGGGTGCTCTCTTTCATTTGGTGATAAGTAAACATAATATGGGTTCCTTTACTCTCTCATAATTAATAGTCATTCTCATAGGTCAGAGTTTCCTTGGCATGTTTAGTTGTGTGCCCAAATATAATATCCCCCAAATGTGCTTGGAATTCTCCCACAAATTGGTATTTATGTAAATTTGGCTAATACCATTCTTTGCAAAGGTGTGTGTTTCCACTTTTGCATGCATAAATGTGATGCTATCAAATTTTTTAAATAAAACCCACCACGATGTGCAAAGTGGCCATCCACCTAGCCATTTTGCATGTTGTGGTGGAGTTTTTTTTACATCACATTTATGCATGCAAAAATGGAAACACACACCTTTGTAAAAGAACGGTATTGGCCAAGTGTTTCCACTTTTGCATGCATAAATGTGATGCTATCAAATTTTTTAAATAAAACCCACCATGATGTGCAAAGTGGCCATCCACCTAGCCATTTTGCATGTTGTGGTGGAGTTTTTTTTTACATCACATTTATGCATGCAAAAATGGAAACACACACCTTTGTAAAAGAACGGTATTGGCCAAATTTACATAAATACCAATGTAAAATTATCCATGTATGGCATTGAATGATTGTATGTATCTTTGATGTACTTATAGAAATCAGCAATGGGAAAGAATTGGTATGGACTTCATAATGGACTTAAGGACTCCTTTAGGGAATGTGGCTATATGGACTGTTGTGGACAAATTTTGAGCATCATGGCATGCCCAAAACAATTGTGAGGGATAGAGATCCTTGAACCATAACTCTACTTTTGGCGAGCATCACATGGGTCCAAAGCTAACTTTTTCGTCAGCTTATCATCCATAGATATTTAGACAAATTGAAATTTCACATTGAGTAGTGAAACGTTATATTTTTGAATAAAAGTCTACTAGTAGCAAGAAAACATGGTCGAGAAATTACAGAAGGAAGATCTTGATCTTACTTGGTGTTTACAAACTTCAGCAAAGTTTCATATACAATAAACCGATGTACACAATCAAGAGTTAATTTTGTTTAAGTCTTTTGATGCACTTCACTGCTTGCTTGCGTCTCTGCTTGTTGACTCCTGGTGGGCAAAAGACCTGTCACTACACTTGTTGTAGCTAGGGTCTTTGGTTCAGTTGCTTTGATGGCACCAACACCAACACCAACACCAACTCCAAGCTCTCTCTCTCTCTCTCTCTCTCTCTCTCTCTCTCTCTCTCTCTCTCTCTCCATCCATCACATTACCCCCCCACTAGCTTAGTACTTTCATAGTTTATTTCATGTTCATTTTTTCCTTTTTTTTTCTGGACATCCAGAGGACATTGACAGTTGTACATTGATTTGTCTCATAGGTCGAGTTCGGCCTCTAGTAGACGTTATACAACTTTCTTTCTTCTCTCTCTCTCTCTCTCTCTCTCTCTCTCTCTCTCTCTCTCTCTCTCTCTCTCTCTCAACCCCACTAGATCTATTGGCTATGGACTAGAATCTGGTAGATCCGCTAAGTAGATACCCCCAATTTTGACAAGTGGGGTTATTTTTACTTTGGGAGAATCTTCTGCCTCATTTAGCATCAAAATTAAGGTAGCTATCCAACTAATAAATTGCTTGCCAATGTTGAAGTAACCCAAGTCTTTAGTCTGCTTTATTGATAACTTTCTAACATGTTTTGTTGTCAGATTTTCCATTAAGCCTGGAAGTCTGGTTGAAAAGTAGGCTCTGAGTTTATGTGGATGAGGAGGTTGCAAGGGACCCAATCTTTATATGTCCCTTTGAATTGCACAACAAAAGGTTGGATGGGCTCGTTCATGTAGCTCATCTGTGGGTCTATGTTGCATGTGTGCCATGAGATAGTGTCGAAGAAATTAACTTCCTGATTGAAGATTACAATAAAGCCCTTCTCTTCCTTTCCACTTAGTTCGCGCTAGAAACTGAGTGAATCTGTCAAAGGGAGAGCTGTCCATGGCTAAGAGTAGTCAAAAGGTAAATAGAAAGTGAGAAGTTGTTAGATAATTCTATAGAGTGTCAACAAGAACAAGTGAAAATGAACCAGGGCAGTCTCCCTTTAAGGGCCTGAGGATGTTCATACTGGGTGCCCAGTGTAGTAGATGTGAACACAACTACAACTAAAAATTATAAAATAATATAATTTGACACAAGTTATTTAATGAAAAAATATATAAGAAAAAGGAAAGATATTAACATAAGATATTTTTTTCATCTTGTACATATTGTCAAAGAAAAACATTTTATATAGTCAAGGATATCTTGTTTACAAAACAACATTAAGGACATTCAAATCATTTAAAATCATGAAAGTCTTCTCTAAACATTTGCTCACTTGTTTATCAAGCGAAGAATATGTGTGAATAAGACTACAATTATAGTGCTAAAGTAAAACAAGCTCACTAAAATAATTAAAAGAATCACCAAACCTTTCTACCTGCCACCACTCAAAAACTTGCACTCTAACTTAGCATAGCACGCACACTCATCAAAAATAAATGGTCTCAAACATTAAATAAAATTCAACAAGTATTTATTGAAATTGTTCGATTTCATGGTGGATCGAAGCACACATCAATCTTCATGGCGAGAACATCATTGGACAAAGAAAGAAGAGATTAATTTGATCACTAATTAAATGAGCATAATAACTAGAAAATGAGTAGAACGTTGGGGGTGCAATGATACGCTTTGATGAAGAACAACATAACAACATAAGCTCGTCTATTTCCATTGATGAGAGAAGCCTCTTAAATAGGCTAAGATTACAAGTAAATGATGATGTCACCACATAACAACGATGATCAGCTATTCTCTCCTTCATTCTAGCCTAGAGAATCTCCTCCACATGCCCACTTTAGGAGCTCGCAACTTCCTAGAGAATCTTGCTAATTTGAACATCCATAAACCATATTATTCTAATGTCAAAGTTATCAAATATCTCAAATACAATAAACGTCCAAAATACCGTCCCATGTCTAAGGTCAAGCCATCAAATGCACCATATATATGTGCTTTTAATGAGTGTGGAGTAGGCAATGGATGAACCATCTTCCAACACCCCCTATGGGTCAATCATGGGCCAATAAACAAATAAGAATAAAGTAGCCAAGCCTTAAAAGGTCCATTTTGTATAAATAAAGTTTGCCTCCATATTGGAAGCACTATGAGGTGAGTCCTCATAGACAATGTTGACTTCATTGGCTTTGGCTTTGATGAAGCACCTATCTTCCAAGTGTCCTAATTTTCCACAATATTTGCATTGCATCTTGGGCTTATTTTTGTACTTGCAATCTTTCATTACATGACCAGTTTTACCACAATGAGTGCAGCTAGCCTTTTTTCCACCGTTATTGTTGTTGACGAGGACGAAGAAAGCTTCGTCTTCAAGACCATGGTTCTCTTGCTTTTTCTTGAATTCTTCAAATAAGGCAGCTTCAATGGCTTCCAAGGTAGGTTATGGAAGATTTTGCAAGGTTGAAACCATTTGACCATATTCCTCACTGGGCATGCTCTTGAGAAGCACTGCAATAGCATCTTCTTCTTCCATAAGAGCTTCAAATGTTGCTAATTGTGCCATCAGACTTTCATATAGTTGAGGTGTGTCGGAAAAGTATCTATAGGCTTCATTTTTAACTCAGAAAATTTGATTTTAAGACAATTTTAGAGTGCTTACCCTCGGCCCCAAATATTTTATCTAGTGTTCCATATATCAGCAACATCCTTAGCATCAACTCTATGATGTATATAGTCCTAAAGCTATAATAGCCATAGCCTTTTCATCCTTTAGAAACCATGCTCCCTCTCCTTCTTTACTATTTGTAATTGACCATAAACCCTTTTTCATTTAGGTGAATTTTATCTTAACCTGCCATGTGTGAAATTCTGTGCCGTTAAATTTATCCATTTAAAGTGTGGCCATGGGTGGTCTTACTGTTTGGCTTTGAAGCATAAGGGCAGTGTCTAAAAACCCTTAATATAAGCAGACGAAGCATCAACAAGTCATTGACTGATTCAAACGGTTGACTCTGATAGTTGATTCAGATATCTGATTCGAAAATCTGACTCAAGCAGCTAACTCAAATGGCGAACTCTGAAATCTGACTCAAGTAGCTGACTCATATAGCTAACTCTGACATCTGACTCGGTGTTTGGACTCCATCAATTGATTCTTAGAAAGTAAAACCCCACCATAAAAGTAAACCTGGCCAAAAAAGAGAATTCTGCCAAAAAAAATAAAATTGGCCAAATAGTAGGTGTTAGCAGTAGGTTGTCAGAACAGCAAGTCGTCGACGACAGGTTGTCTGATTGTGAGCAATAGGTTGTCTAACTGCCAGAGCAGGTTTGTTGGTTGATTTCATATTCAGAAGGATTGTAACTTAATGTTGATGCTGATATGCTTGATCTCAGATGCCGACTGAAGTAGCGCACTAATCGGAAGACAAAGTAGCACATGGAGCTGACATGTCAAGGTGGTGCACGGAGTCAGCTCTAGGATGGAAAAGACGGTCCATAGTAGTTGTGGGCGCTCTATGGAGACGAACAGGGCACGAGGCCTTTGCGTGGCTATAATACAGTGCTGATGTAGCTGATGAAGTGTTGCGCAGAGTACAGTGATGATAGAGAGTGCTGCAGGAGGTCGTTGGGGAAGAGCGACAACGATTATGGTCCAGAGCAGGCAGAAGAAATTGACGTGGTTGTTAGTAGTGGTCACATATCATAGAAGATTGAAGCGAGTAGTGAAGCATAGGTCTACTTGTTGGTAGTAGGCGAAAGACAGAACGAGTAACAAGACTCTAATACCACTATTAGATTTCATGGTGGATCGTTGCACACATCAATATTCATGGTGAGATCATCATTGGATTAAGCAAGAAGAGATTAAGTTGATCACTAATTAAATGAGCATAATAACTAGAAAATGAGCAGAACATCGGGGGTGTAATGATACACTTAATTAGAGGTTGATTAAGAGCAACATAACAACATAAACTTGTCTATTTCCATTGATGAGAGAAGCCTCTTAAATAGGCTAAGATTACAAGTAAACGATGATGTTACCACACAATAACGGTGATCATCTATTTTCTCCTTCATTCTAGCCTAGAGAATCTCCTCCACATGCCCACTTGAGGAGCTTGCGACTTCCTAGAGAGAATCTTGCTAACTTGAACATCCATAAACCATACTATTTTAATGTCAAAGCTATCAAATATCTCAAATACAATAAATGTCCAAAATACCATCCCATGTCTAAGGTCAAGCCATCAAATGCACCATATATATGTGCTTTTAATAGGCCATGGATGAACCATCTTCCAACAAAAACTAGCTCTACGGTCCCATCTAGCATGTTCACTTGGAGATCTATGGGTGTCCCAAGATTAGCCTCAGACTCCAATGGTATTTACGTGTTGTCTTTCTTTATCCAATGTTGGTAGTAGAAGCGATGTTTTCCAACGATTCTCTACTACACCACGATGGAGAACTCAATGTGGACTTGTAGCAGCTCGAGGCTACATGTATACCCAAGACTCCTCCTTGAATGTTGATGCTTAACTAGTGACCATTTTATCATCTTTGACATTATGAAGAAGAACTTAAGTAATAGAGTCTCTACTACGACGGCATCTTTGTGAACCTATGGAAACCATTGGATATCAAAAGAGGGAAAACACCTCACATTGGATCTTTAAATGGGCTGGATAGAAATAAACCAAACAAGATTCTAAGAAATTGAATCTTCTATGCATGACACATAATACTAGAGGTTTAACATGAAAAGTTGGAGAATAATGAAGAAAGTTGCTGAGAGAATATGAAAATGGAAAAAATTGAAGGATTTCTATGGGTAAAGAGGCTTGGAAATTCTTTTTTTACCATATATTGGTGCAAGAGAAACTTTGGAGAGGATGGGGGACATTTTTTTTGAATTTTGGGGAGTCAACTTTTGCACGAGTCCAAATGTGGGTCCCTCTACTCTCTTTTTGGGTCCATGGGGCTGCTACCCCTCCATTGGCAAAAAGTTTCACCACCATCAGATGTCGGATGGGTGGGACGGTGTGTTGGGGATAAGCGGAAGAGTAGGGAGACAAGCCTAGGGAGTGGGGGACCAGCCCAACAAGCCTAGGGAGTGGGGGACCAACCCAAAAGTTCTTCCAATGAGGTTTGAGTAGACTTTTCAAAATGTGCACACCACCTCTCTCCTATTGGTCCACCTCAAATATTTTTTCATTAGAGAAGGGATTAATAATTAATCAAAGAGGCACTTTCATAGTCCATTCCACCCCTAATGAGAGCTATGAGTCTTACAGTGAGGTATGTATAGACCTCCTTAGATTCTATATCCACCTTCGATACTATTGCCTTAACTAGTTCCTCCAAGAACCACACTAGTAAAACAATATAGCAGGTAACCGTGTCTAGACTTGTCGAGATGGTTGTGAAGCCTCTTGCTCTTAAGACCGATCATAAATCCATCGATGAGCGATAAATCATCCAATGTTTTGTTTGCTATTACGTCTCATGTGGAGGCACTTGGTTCTAGCAATGTAATCCTGCATCTTTCTCCCTTCTCCTGCTTGAGGTTATATATCTGTGTAATGGGACCCTATCTAGCTCTAGTACGTGAGAATCCCGTATAATCAAAGTGTCTCTGGACCTCGTATAGGTGGCCTTTTCAAGTGGGTTTTGTGACCTAAACCATTGGCTTGCTTTGCCTTCAAAGGTAAAGTCCAAATGAATAGATTCTGGTGGGATCATCAATTACTGCTTAATGAAGCTTAGCCTTCAAGAAGTTGACAAGTCACTTTCATGAGGAGAAAATGAGAAGAAAGCTTAGGGAGTCTTGTTATGATCTATTTTGAAAGTTTGTTTATACTTCTTTATATTACTAGTGGAAGATATGTGCAAATTATAGGACTCCTTGGTGTTCAAAGCTAAACCAAACAAGGGGAAAATCTTCACCGATCCAATTCCTTGTGCTGCCAACAAGGTCCCTTATGAGTGGGAGTGAAAAAGATGCCATAATCGCACTCTTCATAAGTTGGATAGGCGTTCTCTCCACAACCCTCGAAGATCCTTGGAATCTACCCCAAGTGGCCGTGAGGGTGTGGATAATATCACTCCAAATCTTGCAAATACACCGTAAGTCATAAACCAAAGTGCCCATGATGGCCTCAGTGCATCTAGCCTTTCAAACATGCCAAGTTACAATACTAGTAATAATCTCCCATGCACTATCCAACCTCTGTGGTGGTGTTGGGGGTGGGGGAAGGCATATCGTATCTTGACTCCGACATGTCCTGAAGACAGAACCGCTGAGTAACTCCCTAATTGATTATAATGATCGGAACCCTAATGCTCCCCTCATACTTGGCCTGACTGTGATAGCATCAAAAGAAATGTAAGCATCCTTCATCATCCTTCCAAAAGAGACATGCTACAAAGCATTCTTCCTCATCCTTCCAAGGAGATGTGCTATCCAAATCCTATGTGCTTCCCCGCACTCTCATAAGCAATGGTAGACTATCTCCGAAGCTCCTACACATCTCACGCATGCTAGGCTATCACCCTTATCTCCATCACTAGTTGGTGGCAAGGCCACCAAGTAAAGAGAGCCAAATGAAGGAGGATATATGCCTCCTCCTATAAGAATGCCACAACCTCCTCCAAAAAGTACTATGAATGTTAGGTGTGATACCTTAAGCCTCCCAATAAGGTCTAAGAGTAGGGACTCTTCGAATGTGTCTTAGGACAAGATGCACGACGTTCTGCACACTATAATTGACTTTTGCTTTTCATCGGGTTGGTAGCATCCCTCCACATACCCATTCACTGGGGTCTCAATGCAAATACATGATAGGGAATCCATCATACAACCAAAGGCTCCAAGCATTTGTCATCATCTCTGGGGCAGGATCAATATAAAAGTGCTTCCCTGCTTTGCTAACAACTCTCACAAGACACACCACTAGGCCCTCCATGGTATCCTACATGTCACATCTCTCCCATCCATTCTATACAGAGAAAAAGACTAGTGCATCATCGTCCCCCAGAGTGGGGAGGCCCATAACCTATAGAGTTACACATGTCCTGGAGGAAACTCCAAACCACGAGTGATGAAGCCCTTCCAAGAAAGTCCTTGTGATAGGGTATGGCAACATCAATCTTCACAATCCTTTGACTTAAATACTATGTTAGCACTCCTCTTTGATCCTTCATGAGGCTTTAAAGCCACTTCCAATCGAGCATTGTGGGGAAGAAAGTCTCCCAACTAGCCCACTGTTGAATATGCGTAGCTGCCCCAAGACACCTACCATACTCATCCAAGATCAAATCATTCTATATAGTGGGTTGTTTGTTGGCCCCCTCAATTGACCAACCATGGAGGTATGTAAACCAAGAACCTACTCCCAAGCCTGAAGAAGGGATCTAACTATAAAGGGGAGGATGGGGACCTTGCCTTGCCTGCGAGAAGATAAAACATGGGTTGTATATCCAGTCACCTCCCCTAATCGGAGTACATTACGTAACCTACTACATGAGAAAGAAATCCTCTTAACAAACATGTTACAAAGCACGCCTTACACTACATGTCTAGGTCTAAAAAGTTAAATCACCCTCTTTTCTTGGGTAGGATAATGGATTTCCAAGCAACTTCAACCCTAGTGTGTACTGAGCCATCTAATCCTGAAAAAAGAAAATTCTGAATGAGGTGATGTAACTGGCTAATGCATCCCCTATGAAGAACCCAACAAGAAGAGAGAAACGAAGCAGTGGCCAACAGCCTTGGTTAACCAATAAGGTTCTAGATGCCAAGCTACTTCAAGTTTTCTTTTAATGCACATGAGCACATGTGCATAACTATTGTGTTGGGAGATGCCAATGCCAACGTGGCAACCAAGGTATATGGCAATGCATCCTCTCTCAATCCAAGTGAAGCCCACATCCAAACCCCAATTTGCCTACAGAGAATCATTGATACAAAATCCCATAGACGTGCCATTTAATGGTGGCTTTTTTTGCCAAACAAAACTCCTCCAAGGATGTCTGAAAGGCACAAAGACATGCATGTGATCTCTCCAAAAACATCGTGGTATCATCTATAGCTCTAAGTCCAATAACACCTAAGGCTAGAAACTCCTAGGGTAGCTTGAATGAACCTGCTCATATCCTCTACTATTACTATGTGACATCCTTATCGCACCGAACAAGAAATTAAAAAACGCTATGCACATCGCCCACATGCCAAAACTGTGCTATGGGCCTCCCTATACAAGCACGAGACCCCTCTTATTGAGTCCTCTCAATCATGGGAAAACCCCATATTACTATTATTGAGTTTTTGGACCTAAAACTCCTACAAAATTGTTTCCACAATATATGTTGTATACTAACTAGGGTCTATCTTGCAACTATCACATGATCACAATTTTGCATTGAGTATACCATGTACTTAATGCTTATTTATTCAATACAATGTCATCCTTGATTTTACATAAGAACTGTCCTACAATTCAACCAGTTGTTCACCTTTTGACTATTTAAGCACTCAAAACATTGACATTACTTAGTTACTACCAGCCAATAAGCTCATGCACTGTTTTTAATTAAACAAATGTAGAAAAATGTTTTGGATGCATATTTGCGTGTATCTACCAATTCCAATTGCATCCATGAGGGTTGTGTGTGTGAGTTTTAGGATGACAAAAAATGGCAAAAAAATAATCATAGGACTAAATGACACATCATGAATCAAAAGAGATCTAAGGCTAAAAAGAGGCGTCCCGATCTTGCCTAATCTAGATTGTTGGATTCATGTCAGACAAGTGAACTAGGTGTGAACTCAAGGTGAACTAGTGGTGAACTTAGGAGAGGGTAAACTCAAGGGTGAACTACCATCTCCTCTCCCCCTCTCCCTTAAGTTAGGGTGTACTATGGAGATTTTTGGGACTTAGAAAAATTTCGAGAGATTGAGCTCAATGCAAAAGAAGATTTGAACTCAGAACTAGTCGCTCAAGTTTTCATCATCTAACCACTATGCTATACTTTCCAACAGGTTGTAAAAAGTGTTTTTAATTTTAAATCTTGGTATTTTTGTTTCCCAGTTCACTTTCTTCTCGAAAAATGTCTCCCTAGTTCACCCCTAATTCACCTAGTACACCCCAAGTTTATCCCTAGTTTACTCTCGAGTTTACTCGTAGTTCACTTGGGAACCCAACAATGTTGATCAAATCTTGATCACGACGCCTCTTTCCAACCATAGATCCCTCTTGATTCATGATGTGTCACTTAGTCACGAGGAGTTACTACTATAGCTAGTAAGCCCCATAACGTTTTGGCTGCATATATATTTGCGTGCATCTACCAATTCCAATCTCATCTGTTTTTAATTAAAAAAATGTAGAAAAACGTTTTTGGGTGCATATTATACTTGCGTGCATCTACCAATTCCAATCGCATCCGCGACTTTGAGTTGCATCTTGGGTAGGACGAGATGATGTCTAGAAACTCCCTTAACTTTACTTTAAGCCAGGATTAATAGAGCGGTTCAACGAGACTCCACTCGACTCAAGAGATCCCTTAAACTGTGCTACATTCTCTTCCCAGTCTTCAAGAGGGGGGAGATACCGCATCATCTCAGATGGCCTTGAATGTGCTAATTGTATAGCCTTGAATCTAAGCTTGAGTGTACTAGAAATGATAAACCTTACAAAGATTAAGTAGAGAAGGTGGAAGGGTAACCAACACTGATAACTTCGGAGACTGGCTATGGCATGGCTAATTAGCTCCCAATGCTGGCGCTATGGCATGGCTAATTAGCTCCCAAGTGCTGGTAAAATGGCTAATTAGCAGTAAAATTACTACTAGTAGTTAGTGGTCTATCAGCGTGCTAAGTGTTAGTTACCAGTTTACATGCATCCATTGGTATAATGCGTGTGATCTCATCGTGTTAAATATCATATCAAAAGAACCCTCAAGTAGAACAGGCGTGCACTGGAATACCATCTATAAATATCCAACTGATGCCATCTAATCCTACCTTGAGATTTTACCCCACTTTTTTGCTAATTAGCCTTTTTTTGTATCTTCGTCCAAAAGATGAACATATGAATAAGTGAGTCCATTGTGGAAAACCACACTAGTTTAACCATCCACCATAAATCACCACACTCTGAACTCCATAGTTCGGAAAAAGGGTTTTGGACTTTTTGTATCATGTTCTCTCTAAGGCAGCCAACAGAGGGTCACATGCTCCATGATGAAGGCCCTCCATCTCCTATGTTTACTTCCTCCAAGGAGACAGAGAATGCAGAACCTGCTCTTTTATTGTACCTGTTGTCTTTGGATCTTGAGGGTTTTGCTTTCTTGTTTGTTATAGAAACTATCCCACTGTCATCTTTCTTGGGTCGACCATGAGTGGCAGTGAGCCTTTCTTGCTTTTTCTCTTCCAACACTCTTGTATCCCCTTGCACGATAAGTTCAATAAACGGCTTTTCATCATCGCTCGCTGTAGCTACAGTACTTGCCTTTTTCCAATTATCCTCACTCATGTTCACAGGTGTCTCCTCAATTCCTGAAATGTCTTCCGTCATGCTAACTTCTTGTTCCCCGACCTCCATTTTTTTCCTTTTCTGACCTTGTTTTGGCTTCTTGAAAGTGTTTGGACCTTCACTTTCTTCTGATTTCTTCACAGCCATGAGAACCAAGTGTTCTTTTGGATGCTGCTTCTTGGCAGTGCTTTGCAATGGATGACCATCAAGAACATGCAACCTTGGTAGCATCTTTTTCACCTGTTTCATACATTTCCGTCATTAGAATGAGATATAAAACGTAGCGCAGTATGAGCTATTTCACAAGTACTCAAGAAAGGCGTCATACATTTCCAGTCATATTGTAAAGCACATTCCTCTCTCCATATATGTACCAGTATGTGAACAGATACAGGGCCTGTGAGCAGTCATCCCATTTGCAATACCCTCCTCTAGGATACAGATCTATGTAGTTTTTTGTGAAGTGTTTTTGTGACACCCCTACAAGTACAAGGTGGATAGCAGCCAAGGCTTGTGTGAGCAGCAGCCTGAGCACAGCATGGGCAGCCCACATGGCGCAGTTTTGGGCAGCCTAAGGGTCGGCCACCTTTGTCACCCAGTGTGAATTAAGGCTGGTCTACAACTCGACAGGAATTATCTATAAATAGGCAGTTCAGCACCCCACTTCAATCATCAGATATTTTGCATCAACCCTTTCCAGTAAGCAGGAGCACACGCATCTGGAGAGCAAGGAGATGGTCCCAATGTTTACTTGAAGGTCTAGTGTTTATAACTTGGGCTGAGATCAGCACGATTTTTTTTTCCCGGGAAAAAGATCCTTCTATTAGTTACAGCCACAAAGGGCTAAAAACAGCCACGGAGGGCTAAATACAATCTCGCCTCATGTACAGGGCAGAAATCAAGTAATCAAAGGAGGGGAGAGAGATGCTTCTCCTCCGGCTGGCCGCTTTCTGAGGAGAAGGCTATCTCATAAGGGGGGAGGGGGGAACAACCACACAGGTGGTCTGTAATGCCAACACCTCTATCAGTGAAAAAAGGGCCAGGCTGCCAGAGCCTCAAGAAAGCTTCCCGCCGCTTCCTCATGCAGTCAGATCCTCCCTGCAACTTCCCCCACTAACCGTAGAGGGTATGTATGATGTCGAGCCAAATGCTCCTCATAGACTCAGCTGGCGGAGTGTGGGTACCCTCAATGGCTTCGCTACATCTAGTACAAGCTGCAATGCTACTGCAAATCTCCCATCTCTGGCATGTTCCTGGTTGCCAGTGATTTGTAGGTGAGGTTGTGACTGGGTACTGCCAAAATGCGGTGGTGAGAGACCTGAAGGGCTAGCCCTCCCCCATCCTTCTCATAAGCCCTAACCACCTCAGCCTCTATGGCCCAAGCGAAAGTGCCCCATGTAATGATCCGGGTTGATGTCCTGTCCGTAGTGAAGATGCAGAGAATTTGCCGCCAAACCTGCTGAGCCTTCAGGAAATCCCAAAGACAATGTCACTGAGACTCTTGGGGTAGGCTACACCGTGAGCAAGCTGCTGGCTTGCCTCCAATTGCCAACCAAGTGCCGACCGCCGAGCTCCTGTGCGCCATCAGCCAAAGAAAGAGGGTAATCTTTCTAGGATGAAAACTATCCCAAAGCCTCTTTCAAAAATTTGAGAGAAAGCGCAGTGAGAGGCCCTATGACTGCCAATGTGCTGCTGCTGCCGGGGTGCCATCAATCTCTGGCATCTGGATCCTGTGGCCTAGCCGCGTTGTATATGCAAAGAAGGGGCATCCAGAGTATCCTCCCGATCAACGGGGTCATGCCAAGTCCACTCACCCAGGTCCCACTGAAACTGCGTGAGAGGTCGGCACTCCCATATCCATAGCCACTAGAATCTCTCCTTGGACACCTTGGCATGTGGTGGGTCTATGTGCCACTCCCAAGCTTGAAATCCAATCCCTCTCACCCTCTATAAGGTGCAACCACAAAAATCCTCTAAGGGGAGCTCAAATCTCTCTAATTTGCCATGGGATCCAATAGAAAAGGTGAGCAAACCACTACCCTCATCCGCTCCATGGGCTGCCACAAGAATATCATGCCTGGTAAACACACGCCAAGCCACACAAGGGGAGTCAGGTCTGGGATAGGAGTCAGCCACTCTTGAGGAATAGCCGAGTCGATGTCAATGCTGAGTCTGTCTCTACCCCGGAGGCCAAAAGGGACGGGGGCACTAGGAACAGACAGGATCTCTCAGCAAGTTACTCATACCGTTCTTTTCTATATTGCCAACAAATTTGCTAACTATCTATGAGCGACCCAATCTCCAAGGGACATGGCAAGTCCTATGCTCAACGCTCCCCATGATACATGAGGTCAGGCCCCCAACATGTGGCCATTGGGTAAACAAATCAGGGGATTCCAGACCAATGGCTGCCGAAGCCGCTCCTCTGAGGCTACTGGAGCTATCTGCATGAGGGCTGGCTTGAGCTGATCCCAAGCTCTAAGTAAACTGGCTCCAAATCTGTCCTCAAAAGCTCAACTAAAACCGCGGGCCGGCATCTCTGTGAAGATCCATTTGGTACTCTGCGGCCAAGGGCCCTCTAGACTCAGGGTGGGGGCTGAAATCCGGGCCAAGAGGAAGTCCTTCCAAGGCTCACCACCGGGAAGGAGTCCTCGAACAATCAGCTTGCCCAACAGGGCACGACTCTAAATAGCAGGGTCAATGAGGCCTAGCCCCCCTTTATGTCGTGGTTGAAAGATCACTCTCCATGCCACCTTGGCCCTGGCAGGCCTCCCATCACTGCCGGCCCATAAGAAGTTCCGGATCAACTGCTGTACTTGGCCAATACAAGCTCGAGAGAGAAGGCCCAGCACGAAGTGATGTACCATAGTCGCAAGAAGAACCTGATTCGCCACCACCACTCTACCTACTAGGGAGAGTCTCATAGAACTCCAGTATAAAAGCTTCTTCCAAATAATCAGAAGAAGAGGAGCGAGCTTCTGCTCATGAGAAATATCAATGCCCACTTGGTACCCAAGATAGCGAATTGGAGTGCCCCTTGGGATCCATTGGAAAGCCTCAATTGGGCACCAAGTTGGGGCGGGTGGAGAGCCTACCCAAAAACCACACGACTTGTGGCAGTTGATCAATGCTCCGAATACGTGACAAAAGATCTCGATCGCATCCGCGAATCTTTGGAGACTCCCCACATCTCCTGAAAGGTAAGCTGTTGTGTCATCAGCAAACTCTGAGTCAAGTAGCTCCTCCTGAGGGCGGAGGAGGGGACGCAACCCTTGAAGTCCAGTATCCTGGGCTGAGAGAAAACTACTCATGGCCTTGATGACAGATAGGAAGAGGTAAGGTGCCAGATAACAGCCTTGTCGTACCGAGAGGGAAAGAGGGAATCTGTCACCACGAGCTCCCTGAATGAGGACCTGGCTGTGCGAGGCTAAGTAGAGTCCTAAAACCCCACGAATCCACTTCACGGGGAAACCCATCCCGCTCATCGTGCCCTCGAGAAAGCTCCAATCCACTCTCCACTCTATCATAAGCTTTCTCAAAATCTAGTAGCAGCACTATGAGGTCCTGCTACCGCATCTTGACAGACACTGTCGCCTCCTAGAAGGTGAAGATGTTGTCCACGATGCTCCGATCCTAAACAAAGCCAGTCTAAGTGTCATGAATCAAGTCAAGGAGGAAAGGTTGGAGTCCCCTGCTGATGGCCTTGGCCAAGGTCTTATAGGCGGTCCCTAGAAGAGTGATGGGTCTCCACTGTCGGATCTCCAATCTGTCACTACCCTCCTTAGGAATCAAATGTATCAAACCCTCTGAGAGCCTCTCTGGCATGGCACCTGTGAGTATAATCTCATTGAAGACAGCTCGAAGGCCGCCTTCCATGAGGTCCCAGTGACGAAGAAAGAAAGAGATTGGAAGCCTGTAGCCCCCGGGCATTTGCCCTTGGGTAGTGCCGTCAATGCCTCCGCCAACTCCTCCGCAATAAGAAGGACCGAAGAGAGGGGGGGACCACCTCTCTCGTGTGTTGCCAGACCCTCTCGCGCGTGTCCATCACCTATGGGGATAATGGGGCACCAGTGGAGAAGAGATCGGAAGAAATAAGTGTCGATGGCTCTCACATGGGGGTAATCATAAACAATAGCTCCATCCTAGCCATGCAACCTGCGAATACCATCTCTCCTCCTGTGGGGGCTGACTATCTCAGAAATCCCTTGTGACTGTCACCGGCCCGAGTCTAGAATGAAGCTCTGGCATGGTACCTGTATTCCACCCTCCTCTCCTCAATGGATCTAATCTCCATGCGGGCGGCGGCAATCTAACTCTCAATCCACAAGCTATCTGGCAAACTCTCGTAAGGCCGTTGTAAAGAGGCCAGACCCCTCAGATTCCTCTTCTGCTCTCGAAATTCCTCCAATCTGCTTTGGGCTGCCTCCTGCAAGAAGGTGCTGATCTCCCCTAGACCAACATCCAATGTGCACACAACAGAGCCTGAGATGAAGTCCAGTCCCACCCATATCTGTTCTATCCTACTGCAGATCTCGGGGCCCTAAATGAGGCTGTCCAGAATCCTAGAGCCCGCATGCATGTCATGCCTCCAGGGGTCCTCTAGGGACAGAATAACCGGGTTGTGACCTGAAAAACTAGTGCCTGCCAAGATACCGGTCATACCCCCACAGCTGCAAGCCCACTCATCCACGTAAAACCTGCCAAGTCTAGAGAGGTTGGGGCTGGTGCTCCTATCCGATCGCGAGAAGCTAAGGATCCCAGGGCTGTGTCCAACCTCTCGAAGATGCCAAGGATCCTATCCCCTAAGTACTAGTATCATCTCCTCCCAGGTAGAGTACTCTGCTCCTGAGATTGTGGCCATGCTCCCTCCAAGTCTGTCCTTTGCTGCCTCTATCATGTTGAAGTCACCACCCATGCACCAAAATCAACCTGGGGAAGGGCCTGCCCTACCTATAGCGGCGTTCAGGGCATAAACATTGAGGAAGCCAACGATATCCTCTCCAATCAAAATGGTAACCCATTGTGCTCGCCTTGGAACTATGACTCCTGAGCTTGTCCGCTGTCGGCAAAAGCTGCTCACTGACATAAATACAAACTCCTCCCTGCGTCCTTGAAGGGCCGAAGGATGGAGACTAGAAAGTACGACTCCTGGGTGGTAAAATCTTCTCGCATCGGCGGCTATGCCCCTTAGAGAGTTGATGCTCCCGGAGGAAAAGAATGTCGATAGGTCCCCCCACTATGGCTCTTTGAAGCTCTCCTCTGAGGATGCCTCGTCTCTAAAAGCATTGAGGCCTCCCTAAACCCTGTATGTTCTATGAGACAATCCGCATATCAATCTCTGTGTGAGGCAGAACTAGTGAAACTTCCCTCCACTCGAAGAGTCTTGGGCAAGCGTTTAGAAAGGGAATAATCACAATCTGTCCTAGGGCGAAGGCGTGGATCCTGTCCTCCATTTAACGCCACTTTGTTCGAGCACGAGAGTATGCGTACTCCGGACTCCATCGATCACAATGGAGGCACGTGTAAGAAAGGGGAAGAGGTACTACGACAGAAGTATGCATGAACACAAAAAGCAGCACCTCCAGGCTAGAGGCCACCATCTCCCCATCTTGGTCTCTGTGGCCTGAGCCTAAAAGCTCCATCCTAGCCAATGACCAAATGCGGAGTCTAGGTACCCTCGATGTCGAGCCAAATGTGGAGCCAGATGCTCCTAATCGACTTAGTAGGCGGAGTGTGGGTACCCTCGATGGCCTCACTGCATCTAGCCCGCCAGATATGCCAGGCTGTGATGCTACTGTAAATCTCCCATCTCTAGCATGAGCCTAGTCGCCAGTGGTCTGTAGGTGGGGCTATGACTGGTACTGCTGAAATACGATGGTGAGAGACCTGAATGGCCAGCCCTCCCCCTTCCTCCTTGTAAGCCCTGACCACTCCAGCCTCTGTGGCCCAAGCGACAATACCCCATGTAATGATCCACGTCGAGGCCCTGTCCATAGTGAAGATGCGGAGAATCCACTGCCAAATCTGCTGAGCCTTCGAGCAATCCCAAAGACAATGTTGCTGAGACTCATGAGGGTGGCCGCACTGCGGGTAGGCTGCTAGCCAGCCACCAACTGCCAGCCAAGTGCCGACCGCCAAGCTCCTATGTGCCATCTGCCAAAGAAAGAGGGTGATCTTTCTAGGCTGAAAGCTGCCCCAAAGCCTCTTCCAAAAATATGAAAGGAAACGCTTTGAGAGGCCCTATGACTGCCAATGTGCTGCTGCTACCAGGGTGCCATCAATCTCTGGCATCTGGATCCTGCAGCCTATCCATGTTGTATATGCAAAGAAAGGGGCATCTAGAGTCTCCTCTGAGTCCATGGAGTCATGCCAAGTCCACTCTCTCAGGTCCCACTGTAGGCATGTGTGAGGTAGGCACTCCCATATCCATAGCCGCCAGGGAGAGACACCTTGGCCGATGGTGGGTCGATATGCCACTCTTGTGCCCGAAAACCAATCGCCCTCACCCTCTGCAAGGTGCAGCCACTGAAATCCTCTAAGGGAAGCTCGGATCTCTCTAGTCTGCCATGGGATCCAATAGAGAAAGTGAGCAGACCACTACCCTCATCTACTCCGTGGACCGCCACGAGAATATCATGTCTAGTAAACACTCCTAGCCACACTGAGGGAGTCGAGTCTGGGATAGGAGTCAACCACTCCTGAGGGATGGCTGAGTCGATGTCGATACCGATGCTGAGCTTGACTTTACCCCGGACCCCTGCCAGGCCTCTCCTGCACCTCCGGCGGTAACTGCCTGTGTGCGATCCAATGTCCAAGGGACATGGCTGGTCCTATGCTCAAGGCGCCCCATGATACATGAGGTCGGGCCCCCAACATTTGACCACTGCACAAATGGATCAGGGGGTTCAAGACCAAAGGCTGCCGAAGCTGCTCCTCTGAGGTTGCCGGAGCTATCTGCCTAAGGGCTGGCCTGAGGTGATCCCAAGCTCAAAGTAAGCTGGATGCAAATCTATCTTCAAACGCTGGGTTAAAAGCGCGGGCCTGCATCTCTGTGAAAATCCATTTGGTACTTTGCAGCCAAGGGCCCCCTAGACTCGAGGTGCAGGCTGAAATCCGGGCCAAGAGGAAATCCTTCTAGGGCTCACCACTGAGAAGAGAGTCCTCTAACGATCAGCTTGCCCAGCAAGGCATGGCTCTGAATAGAAGGGTCAATAAGGCCTAGCCCCTCTCTACGACGTGGCTAAATGATCACTCTCCATGCCACCTTGGTGCTGGCTAGCCTCCCGTCTCACTACTAGCCCATAACAAGTTCTTGATCAACCGCTATACCTGGCCAATACATGCCCGAGAGAAGGCCCAGCATGAAGTGATGTACCACATGGTGGCAAGAAGAACTTGGTTCGCCACCACCACTCTACTTGCTAGGGAGAGCCTCGCAGAACTCGAGTATAAAAGCTTCTTCTGAATACTCAGAAGAAGAGAGGCGAGCTGCTCAGGAGAGATGTCAATGCCAACCTGGCAACCAAGATAGCACACTGGAGTGCCCCTCAGGATCCACTGGAAAGCCTCAACTGGGCGCCAAGTCGGGGCAGCTACCCAAAAACCACACGACTTGTGCTAGCTGATCTGTGCTCCTGATGCGCAGCAAAAATCCTCGATCGCCTCCGCGAATCTCTGGAGATTCCCAACATCTCCGAAAAGGAAAGATGCTGTGTCATTTGCAGACTCTGTGTCGAGCAACTCCTCCTGCGTGCAAAGGGGGGGAGACAGTCCCTGAAGTCCGGTCTCTTGGGCTCATAGAAAACTACTCATGGCCTTAGTGACGAATAAGAAGAGGTACGGTGCCAAAGGACAGCCCTGCCGAACCGAGCGGGAAAGGGGGAATCTATCACCCCACGGGCTCCCTAAATGAGAACCTGCCTGTGCGAGGTTGAGTAAAGTCCTGAGACTCCATGAATCCGCTCCATCGAGAATCCCATCCGGCCCAAAAAGCTCCAATCCAACCTATCATAAGCTTTCTCAAAGTCTAGGAGTAGCACTATGAGGTCCTACTGCTGCATCCTGGCCGAAGCTATCACCTCCAAGAACGTGAAAATGTTGTCTAGAATGCTCCGATCCTGAACAAAGCCGGTCTGAGTGTCATGAAGCAAGTCTGGGAGACAAGGCTGAAGTCTCCTCCTGATGGCCTTGGCCAAGATCTTATAGGCCGTCCCTAGAAGAGTGATGGGTCTCCACTGCTGGATCTCCAATCTGTCACCACCCTCCTTAGGAATCAAGTGTATCAAACCCTCTTAGAGCCTCTTTGGCATGGCACCTGTGATCATAATCTCATTGAAGGCAGCTTGAAGGCCGCCTTCCATGAGGTCCCAATGAAGAAGAAAGAAAGAGACCGAAATCCCATCCGCCCTCAGGCATTTGCCCCTAGGTAGTGCCGTCACCGCCTCCAACTCCTCCGCAATGAATGGAGTCAATAAGATGGACCGAAGAGAGAGGGGACCCACCTCTCGTGTGCCACCATAACCTCTCGCGAGCAACCATCGTCTATGGGGATAATGGAGCACCTGTGAGAAGAGATTGGAAGAAATCAATGGGGGGGGGGGGGGATTAGAAACAATAGCTCCATCTTGGCCACTCAGCCTGCGAATACCATCTCTCCTCCAGTGGGGGCCAGCTATCTCAAAGAAATCCCCTGTGAGTCTATCACCGGCCTGAGTCTAGAATGAAGCTCTGGCATGGTATCTGTACTCCACCCTCCTCTCCTCAATGGATCTAATCTCCATGCGGGCGGCATCAAGCTAACTCTCAATCCATGGGCTATCTAGAGAACGTAGTACCTACCAAGATACTAATCATGCCCCCACAGCTGCAAGCCCACTCATCAACGTAAAACCTCTCAAGTCTATAGAGGTTGGGGCCAGTGCTCCTATCCGATGGCGAGAAGCTAAGGCTCCTAGGGCTACGCCCAAACTCTCGAAGGTGCCAAGGGTCCTATCCCCTAAGCAATAGTATCATCTCCTCCTAGGCAGAGTACTCTACTCCTGAGACTGTGGTTGTGCCTCCTCCAAGCTTGATCTCTGCTGCCTCTGTCATGTTGAAGTCACTACCCATGCACCAAAAGTCAGCCTAGGGAAGGGCCTGCCAGACTGTGCTCCAAAAGAGGGCTCTACCTACAGCGACGTTCGGGGCATAGACATTGAGGAAGCCAACGCTATCCTCTCCAATCAAAATGGTAACCCACTGTGCTTGCCCCAGGACAATGACTCCTAAACCTGTCACTATCAGCAAAAATTGCTCACTGACAGAAATACAAACTCTTCCCTACGTCCCTAAAGGGCCTAAGGATGGAGACCAAAAAGTACGACTCCTGCTTGGTAAAATCTTCCTGCATCGACGGGTGCGCCCCTTAGAGAGGTGATGCTCCTGGAGGAAAAGAATGTCGATAGCACCCCCCACTATGGCTCTCTCAGGCTCTCCTCTGAGGATGCCTCGTCTCTGAAAGCACCGAGGCCCCCCTAAACCCTGTATGTTCCACGAGACTATCCACATATCAATTTCTGTGTGAGGCGGAACTAGTAGGATTTGCCCTCCACTCGAAGAGTCTTGGGCAAGGGTTTAGATGAGGAATAATCACAATCTGTCCTGGGGCGAAGGCACGCCAAGTGGGTGCGGATCCTGTCCTCCATGTGACGCCACTCTGTCCAAGCGCGAGAGTATGCATACTCCGGGCTCCATCGATCACAATGGAGGTACCTGTAAGAAGGGGGAAGAGGTTCTGTGACAGAAGTATGCATGAACACAAAAAGTAGCACCTCAACGCTGGAGGCCGCCATCTCCCCGTCCTGGTCTCTATGGCCTGAGCCTCCAAGCTCCATCCTAGCCAATGGCCATAGATGGGTGAGTGCGTCGATGATGCGAAGATCGCGAAGATGATGGGAGAGCTCAACTGGTTGGCCCTAGATGGCGGCAACCACCAACTCTAAGTCCTACTCCGTTCCCAAGGCTGCACTCAAAAGGGAAAGAGAAGATCATCATGCCATTCTTTGGCGTGGAGGGTCTGGAGTGGTGAAAAACCACACATATCCGAATAGGTGCTACCGTCTCCTCAAATATACATGTCCCTTCCGCCGGAGGACATCGGAAGAAAGTATAATCCACAGGCTGCCCCAAGATCCTGGGGAACCCACCTAGGGACTCTGGGGGGAGAGCTCTCAATGGTCATCTCCATTGGCTCAAAGAAGCGGTGAATCAAGTCGTGGATGGAGCTCACCGGCTACCTCCGCTTTGGGTCAAGGGCTGCTGGGGGTCATCGAGAGTGCTCTGGAGAGGCGAAATGGGGGAGGAGGGGGCAGGCTCTGATGTGGAGGACGGGCTGAAGGACCTACTGCGGGTAAAGACGGGGGCGAGGATGGAGGAGGAGGGGGAGGAGGCGGAGGGGGACTAGGCCTGGGGGGCAGAGAGACCGAAGAGGGGTGCTGTTGGGAGAGATCCATCTGGGAGGAAGGCTGTTGGGAGAGGCTCGCCAGGGGCATAGAGGGGTCTACTCCCCCCACTTGGAACTGAGAATCAGGGGAGGGATCTTGACAGGGAATCGGCGCCAAAACGAAGGGGCCAAAGGGGCCCGCTCAACGACTCGAGGGAGCCCGGCGTCAACGGGTGAATGCTGTGATAAATGATCATAACGGTTCTCTGACAGAACTGAATCCTCTTGTGCTCTGCTGGCCTAGCGCGCACGGCAACGGCGCTCAGCCCTAGTGGTTAGATGACGGCCCGGGCACGGACCGACCATCCGCCACTCTCCGACAGCTGTGTCGTCCGCGGGGCCGGGACCTGGTGCTCCGCTACTTGAGAACCTGCCTCTCTCTCTACCCCCTAGTGAGGATCTGAACACGATAAAAGAGGGGGGGCGGAGGCATGGGATATATAAAACATGTGGCACTGAATCCGGCAAGGCAACATAGATGTGGAGGGATGGAATCTCAGCTACCAGCACAATGGCCGAAGCAACGATGGGAGGGGATTCCATCAGTCTCCCGATGACACCACCAATCACCAAGAGAAGAGGAAGGTATTCCTTCCTAAGGCTTGGGAAGCAAACTATCACTGGGAAGCCCGACACTCCAGCAAGTGGGTTAGACACAGGGTCGAAGCCATGCTGCCACCACGCATAGAAGGCCTGCGCCGTACGCAATGCAAGGGGGCTCAGCTGCGTGACTCGGTCTGATGCCGCTAGCGAGTCAAACTCCACATGGTAGTAGCCACGCCCTAGAGGGTGAATGTTTGGGATCTTTGCAGGCTCGCTTGTAAAAGATCTCTGAGTTGTCCGTGCACAGGGAGGCTACAAACAATTTTGCAAATCAAGGTGGAGGTCTCTAATGCTGCAACACTGAACGTCCGCTTCGGAAAAGGATAAGCAAGCAATGGCCGCCTCGGTCAGGAATGACGGAACGCCTACCATGGAGTCCTCCTAGGGGTGAAGACCAGAAAATGCCGAAAACTTGCCGAGATGAGAACACCCCAAAGATCCTGAAACTCAACCTGCGGGAAGAGGGAGAGGGAGAAGAGAAAGGGAAACAGACACGGAGGTAGGAAGGCAAGGAAATAGGGAGAAAAAAGGGGGGGGGGGGGGGGGGGGAAGCAGCAAAAAGGAAAAGGGGAGGGGGGACAGGGAACTGGGAGCAGGGTGACCCAAGGGGGTGCGAAGGGGAGGGGGGGAGCAGGTGAGGTTGAAGAGAGGGGGCCGCCGGGGGGGGGGGGGGGGGGGGAGCGGGGGCCGGAAAGGAGGAAAGGCAAGGGCGTAGAAACGCAGGGAGGGAGGCGGGCAAGACAGGCGGCCCGGGCCGGGGGGGGGGGGGGGGGGGGCAGAGCGCGCGCACGACTTTCCACCCCGTCCCCTTGCATCCGCTTTTGCCACAAAAGCCTTTTATTGCCTTTGTACCGTTAAACCTTACCCTTTCCACCACGTCCTACATGAAACCATGTCTCAAATGCTGTCAATTTTGTGCTCGCAACCGCAATCCGAATGCTCCAAACTTTGCCTTGCAAGTGCCAAGTTCCTCACCAGCCTCGTGAAGGGAGACTGAGAAACTGGAAGCCCAACAAGAAGTCAAGAAGCCGGTGTGGTGCACCATCTATTAAGTAGTTGGCCACACCCCATAGGAACGTCCTCGACCGTCTGTCCATGGTGCAAGCAGTACCTCCTCATCACCGCCAACCTTGCCACCGTTACCGTCCCCATCCAACTGGACCACCGGCCCCGTCAACGTCACCGAACCAACCATCTCGTACCTCTCCAATAACTCACCTACCACTAGGCCATCCGTTCCAGTCACCTTCGGCTCCATCTCCTCCACTCCATCCACCATCTTTGCTTCTTGGCTATCATCATCACCCATACCTCCTCTTCCCACATCCTCATCCATAGTCGTGCCTACCTCTGTTTCGGTCTCCTCTCCGCCTTCCCTCGTCCTCCCCTCCCCTACCTTCGTTCCTTCCTCCACTACCATTGCTTCCCCAACCATTGTTCCTTCCCCCACCACCATTGCCTCCCCAACTACTATTCCTTCCCCCACCACCATTGCCTCCCCAACCACTATTGCTTCCCCTTCCCTTGTTGCTCCGGTCCCACCCCTTTCCTCCTCCCCTGGTACCCTTACTTCCATCAAGGTTGCTCAAAAACCTTCCACCTCCTTTTCCCTTCCATTTCTCCATCCACCTTCCTCTTCTTTCGAGCACGTACCTACCCAGGCTGCTCCTCCACATTCCCCTAAGTCAATGCCTTCTCTAGAGTTATCCACTTTCAATATCTTATCTGTCGCTTCCTCTTACTCAAATGGCTCTACCTTTGGAGTTTGCACCCTCGTCGTGCCGGTCACCTGGTTCATGCTAATATATCCATGGATGTGAGAGTCCATTCAGAGTATCTCACTAACTATATCTTGTGGCTCTCCCAACAATGGTGATACGTCCGAAGGTCCCGCACTGAAACTTCTCATACTTGGGCTCAACTTCAAGTAGACTTCTCCGAGCTCAAGTGTCAAGTGGAAAGTCTATATGGCAAATTCTTGAGAATTCGGGAGAGATAGAGCAATGAAATATGTTTCTCCACGGTGCTTACATATATTTCTCATGTGGTGGAACACAAAGAGATCATCTCCTAAATTTTAGGAGAATTTGCTATTTTTGGCAATCTCCGATGGAACTTTTGTTCGCATCGTTACCTCCAAAATTCAACAGAGATCGAGGATTGCCAAAGCGCCATTGTGAAATTAGCTATCATCTGAGATTTTTTTTAGAGCTGAAGATTGTGGAATTTTTGGCCTTTGGATTTGGGGCATGTGGCAGATAAGAGGATGAAAGTGAGACAAGTGTCCTCACACTTGTCATTGGTCAATTCAGCTCTACACATGGCATTGTAGCATTTTCTTGCTTATTTGAACATGAGAGAGTCATCTCTTGGGCGAATTTGAGCTTCAAGCAAGTTTTTGGAGACAGAAAACTCTGATTTTTCACCATTTCTCTTCATTTCTAAGCCTACCGTAGCCATATCTAGCTTGGAGAAGATGATTTTTACTGCTTTCCACCATCTTGCACACCCCGGATGGCTGTTTTTCAGCAAAAAAGTCCTAAAGCTTGCTGAAATTTCTGGTTTTAAGCAATATACAGGCTGTTTTACAGGTTTTGGCACTCATGAATGAGCCATACAGGCTGTTATTCAGGTGTATGGACTTATGTATGTGCCATACAAGTTCTCATACATTTATGGAGAAAGCACAAACGCTGATGGACAGGTTTTCTATGCCTAAGGATGCACCGTACAAGCTACCATACGGTTTTATGTACTCATGGAAGAGGCATATGTGTTACCCTATAGGTTTACTGCCATACAGGTTTATGCACTCATGAAAGAGGCATATGTGTTACACTATAGGCGTACTGACATATGGATGAAGCATATGGGTTTATGTATAGGTTCTATACGACTACGGATGAACCATATGGCTATTTAGCAAATTCAGAGGTGTATGGATCATCCATATTGGATGAAGGACAGGTTTATGGTTGTATATGGATAATCCGGCATCTCCCATGGGGAAAGAAAGGCCCTCAATGCTTGTACATGTTATATTTCTCCTTGGATAATGAAATACTCCAAAGGGGGGGCCGGCACATTCCGGCCAATGGGGTCTTATATGTGCAACTTTTATTTTCAGCTTTGTGGATTTTTTAATGGCCGTGATTAAATGCCGAAATGTTTAATTGTGCTCATGGTCAAGCGATGCACACCCACTCCCACGCTTCCAAGTTACACCAGACCATCCAATAAACTCTTCAGTTCACATTCGTCTTCACCCCTCCTTCCACCCCGGTGCCATCCCTTAGCTCCACTTCGAGGCTGCCCTCAATCGGCACCTAATCCTCTTATATTTTTCGCCATTCCTCCATCATTGTACACACCCATAGCATTTTGGGATTTCTTTTTCACTCTTGACTACTTCAAGTATAGTCTCAGGTTTTTTCTACCATTCCATATTTTCCAGCCTGTCATGCTTCTCTCCATGCTTTGCCGAGGACAGTGAAGTGTTTAGTGGTGGGCGACCTGTATCCATCCTTCCTACCCAGCGGGCATCCACTTTTGGTGGACGTCCACTTTCACTTTTGCAATGTCCACTTCCATCGTGCCGTCTCCACCATGCACATTTTTCTCACCCCATTTACAGCTACACTTTCTCACCTTCATTCACGGCAAAGGTGCTAACGGTGCACCTACTGCCTACTTGCATCATCTGTATATAGGCGACTCTGGGAGCACCAAAAGATATCATCTTTGTTAGTGGAATACTCTCTTTCTAAGAATACAATATTGTCGTGTTCTCTCATTGTTGTGTTTCTGCGCTTCTTGTTATCTGTTTGTTTGTTATGTCATGGAGTGTTAAGGATTAAGCGGCTTCATGGTGCAATCTATTTATCGGATAGCACGATAGCATGGTTTTCCAATGGAGTGTGTGTGCGTAGTGGAGAAGCCAAAGTAGCTTGGTCTCCCTGGCTGAGTGGCAACTCCTGTGGCATACTACCTTAGAGTGAACCCGTGACATAGACGTCACAACTCAGTGTGTTGGGCAGGCCAGCCTACTACACTCGGGCCCTCTGCTCGAGCTTTTATGCTTGAAAGGATTGTAACTATCCGTATTGCAAGCACCATCACAAACCATCCCACACTTGATCATCAAGTGTTGTAGTTTTGGAAATGACGCCAAAAGAAGATGTTCTTCATCGACATATGCTTCAGCCTGGGGAGTTTATAAACTCCAATTATCTTTTCTTTTTTTTTTTCCGGGAAAAAGATCCTTCAATTAGTTAAAGAGAAAACAACCACAAAGGGCTAAGTACAACCACGAAGGGCTAAATACAAACTTGCCTATAAGGGCGAGAAACAAGTGATCATAAGGGGGAGAGATGCTTCTCCTCTGGCTGGCCGCTCTATGAGGAGAAGGTTATCTCATACAGGGGCAGGGGGGGAACAACCACACAAGTGGTCTGTAGTGCCAAATGGGGTCACCGCCTCTATCTGTGAGGAAAGGGCCAGGCCTCCAAAGTCTCAAGAAGGCTTCCCGCCGCTTCCACATGCGGTCAGAACCTCCTTGCAACTTCCCCCACTGACCGCGGAGGGTGTGAATGATGTCGAGCCATATGCTCCTGATGGTCTCACCCGGTGGAGCGTGGGTACCCTCGATGACCTCGCTACATCTAGCACGCCAGATGTGCCAAGCTACTACTACAAATCTCCCAGCGCTAGCATGAGCCTGGACGCCAAACGCCTGCAGGTGGGGCTATGACTGGTACTATTGCAATACGATGGTGGGAGATCTGAAGGGCATGGCCTCCCTTATCCTCCTCGTAAGTCCTGAAAGCAATAGTACCCCAAGTGCTAATCCGGGTCGATGCCCTGTCCATAGCAAAGATGAGGAGAATCCGCTGCCAAATCTGCTGAGCCTTCGGGCAATCCCAAAGGCAATGTCGCTGAGACTCCTAGGGGTGGCCGCACCTCGAGCAAGCTGTTGACCGCCATCCGACTGCCAGCCAAGTACCCACTGCTAGACTCTTGTGTGCCGTCAACCAGAAGAAGAGAGTGATCTTCCTCGACCGAAAGCTGTCCCAAAGCCTCTTCCAAAAATTTGAAAGGAAACGCTGTGATAGGCTCTGAGACTGCCAGTGTGCTGCTGTTGCCAATGTGCCATCTATCTCCGACATCTGGATCCTACGGCTGCCCTCACTGTATATGCAAAGAAAGAGGCATCCAGAGTCTCCACGCGATCTCTGGGATCATGCCACGTCCACTCTCCAGGGTCCCACTGCAACAGCATGAGTGGTCGGCACTCCCAAATCCATAACCGCCAAAATCTCTCCCTGGCCACCTTGGACGGTGCTAGATCTATGTGCCATGCACGTGCCCGAAAACCAATCACCCTCACCCTCTGCAAGGTGCAGCCTTTGAAATCCTCCAAGGGGTGCTCTAATCTCTCTAATCTGCCATGTAATCCAATAGAAAAAGTGAGCAGACAACTGTCCTCATCTGCTCCATATACTGCCACAAGACTATCGTGTCTGGTGAACACGCCTAGCCACATCGGGGGGTGGGGGGGTGGGTCTGGAATGGGAGTCAGCCACTCCGGAGGAATAGCTGAGTCAATGTCGATGCTAAGCCTATCTCTACCCTGGATCCCTGTCAGACCTCTCTCCTACTCCTCTTCAGGTAACTGCCTGTGTGCAACCCGATTTCCAAGAGACCTGGCTGGTCCCATGCTCAAGGTGCCCCAGGATATGTGCGATCTCCTAACATGTGGCCACTAGGTAAACGGATCAGGGGGTTCCAGATCAAAGGCTTCCGAAGCTTCTCCTTTGAGGCCACTGGAACAATCTGTCTGAGGGCTGGCCTGAGATGATCCCAAGCACGAAGTAGACTAGTTGCGAATCTGTCCTCAAAGGTAGGACTAAAACCACGGGCTCACATCTCTGTGAAGATCCATCTAGTACTCTGCGGCCACGGGCCTCCGGATTTCAGCCCGCACTCCGAGCCTCCAAGGCTCGGAGTGTGGGCTGAAATCGGGGCCAAGAGGAAATCCTTCCAAGGCTCACCACCGGGTTGGAGCCCTCTGACAATCAACTTGCCCAACAAGGAACGGCTCAGTATAGCTGGATCAATGAGACCTAGCCCCCCTTTGCTACGTGGATGAATGATCACTCTCCATGCCACCTTGGCCCTGGCTAGCCTCCCATCACTTCCAGCCCATAAGAAGTTCCGGATCAAACGCTGTACTTGGCCAATACAAGCCCGAGAAAAGGCCCAGCACGAGGTGATGTACCACATGGTGGCAAGCAGTACCTGGTTCGCCGCCACCACTTTGCCTGCTAGGGATAGCCTCGCCAAGCTCCAGTAGAGAAGCTTCTTCCGTATACTCAGAAGAAGCGGAGCAAGCTGCTGCTCGGGAGAGATATCAATGCCAACCTGGCAGCCGAGGTATCGGACTGGAGTGCCCCTTGAGATCCACTGGAAAGCCTCAACTAGTCACCAAGTCGGGGTGGGTGATGAGCCTACCCAAAAACCACACGACTTGTGCCAGTTGATTTGTGCTCCTGATGCACAACAGAAAATCTCTATCGCCTCCGCGAATCTCTGGAGATTCCCAACATCTCCAGCAAGGTAGGCTACTCTGTCGT
Organism: Cibotium barometz; assembly: GCF_041138505.1. Classification (NCBI taxonomy): domain Eukaryota; kingdom Viridiplantae; phylum Streptophyta; class Polypodiopsida; order Cyatheales; family Cibotiaceae; genus Cibotium; species Cibotium barometz. The sequence goes on along the minus strand of NC_141048.1, from coordinate 35,120,181 downwards.
CTGCAAACTCTGAGTCCAACAGCTCCTCCTACGTGCGGAGGGGAAGGCGCAATCCCTGAAGTCCGGTCTCCGGGGCGGAGAGAAAACTACTCATGGCCTTGGCGACAAATAGAAAGAGGTACGGTGCCAAAGGACAGCCCTGTCGAACCGAGCGGGAATCTGTCGCCTCGGGCTCCTTGAATGAGAACCTGGTTGTGAGATGCTGAATAAAGTCCTAAGACTCCGCGAATCCACTCCATGGGGAATCCCATCCGGCTCATAGTGCCCTCTAGAAAGCTCCAATCCACCCTATCATAAGCTTTCTCAAAGTCAAGGAGTAGCACAATGAGGTCGTGCTGTCGCATCCTGGCCGAAGCTGTCGCCTCCCAAAAGGTAAAGATGTTGTCCAGAATAATCCGACCTAAACAAAACCAGTCTGAGTGTCATGGATCAAGTTTGGGAGGGAAGGCTAAAGTCACCTGCTGATGGCCTTGGCCAAAATCTTGTAGGCCGTGCCTAGAAGAGTGACGGGTCTCCCAATGCCAGATCTCCAATCTATCACCACCCTCCTTGGGAATCAAATGTATCAAGCCCTCTGTGAGCCTCTCTGGCATGGCACCTGTGAGCATAATCTCATTGAAGGCAACGTGAAGGCCACCTTCCATGAGGTCCCAATGGCAAAGAAAGAGAGAAGCAGGAAGCCCATCCGCCCCCGGGCATTTGCCCCTGAGTAATGCCTTCACCGCCTCCGCCACCTCCTCTGCAGCGAAAGGAGTCAATAAGAAAGACTGAAGGGAGGGGGGAACCACCTCTCTCGCGTGTCTCCAAACTCTCTTGCGTGCATCCGTCACCTGGGGGGATAATGGGGAACCAATGAGAAGAGACCGGAAGAAATCCATGGCGATGGCTCTCACCTGCAGGGGATCGGAAACAATAACTCCATCCTGGCCACGTAGCCTGCGAATACCGTCTCTACTCCTATGAGGGCCTGCTATCTCAAAAAAGTAGCCAGCAACTCTGTCACCGACCCGAGTCCATAATGAGGCCCTAGCATGGTATCTATACTCCACCCTCCTCTCCTCAATGGACTGAAACTCCGCGCGGGCAGCAACGATCTGGCTCTCAATCCACGGGCTGTCCAGGGAACTCTCCTGAAGACGTTGTAAAGAGGCTAGGCCCCTCCTCAGACTCCTCTCCTGCTCTCGAAATCCCTCCAATCTATGCTAGGCTGCCTCCTACAAGAAAATACTAACCTCCCCAAGGCCCTCATCCAAAGTGCACGTTGCAGATCCTTAGGAAAAGTCCAGACCCACCCATATCTACTCAATCCGGCTACAAATCTCGGGGTCCTGAATGAGGCTGTCTGAAATCCTGGAGCTTGCATGTTTGTCATGCCTCCATGGGTCCTCAAGGGACAGAATAACTGGGGCATGATCTGAAAATGTAGTGCCTGCCAGAATACCAACCATGCCTCCACGGCTGCAAGCCCACTCGTCAACATAAAACCTGTCCAGCCGAGAGAGGTTGGGACTAGTGCTCCGCCTATCCGATTGAGAAAAGCTAAGACTCCAAGGGCTGCGCCCAAACTCTTGAATATGCCAAGGGTCCTGTCCCCTAAGAATCAGTATCATCTCCTCCCATGCAGAGTATTCCACCCCGGAGACAGTGGCCGTGCCACCTCCAAGTCTGTCCTCTGTTGTCTCTATCATGTTGAAGTCACCGCCCATGCACCAAAAATCAGCCTGGGGAAGGGCCTATCGGATAGTGCTCCAAAAGATACCTCTCCCTACAACCGCATTTGGGGCACAACTATTGAGGAAGCCAACACTATCCTCTCCAATCAGAATGGTAACCCATAGAGCACGTCCTGGAACTGACTCCTGATCCTGTCACAGATGGTAGAAGCTGCTCACTGACAGAGAAGCACACTCCTCCCTGTGTCCCTGAAGGGCCAAAGGATGGAGACCAAAAAGTATGACTCCTGCTTGGTAGAATCTTCTTGCAACGGTGGGTATGCCCCTTAGTAAGATGGTGCTCCTAGAGGAAAAGAATGTTGATAGATCCCCCCACCATAGCTCGATGCAGCTCTCCTCTAAGGATGCCTTGTCTCTGAAAGCACTGAGGCCCCCCTAAGCCCTGAATGTTCCATGAGACAATCCTCATATCAATCTCTGTGTGAGGCGGAACTAGCGGATTTGCCCTCCACTCGAAGAGTCTTGGGTGCAGGCTTAGACGGGGAATAGTCACAATCTGTCTTGGTGCGGAGTTGCGCCAAGTGGGCGTGGATCCTACCCTCCATGTACAGCCACTCTGCCCGAGCGCAAGAGTATGCAAACTCCGTGCTCCATTGATCACAATGGAGGTATCTGTAAGGAGGGAGAGGTGTTGCGATGCATGAACACAAAAAGCAACACCTCCAGGCTCGAGGTCACCATCTCCCCTCCTTGGTCTTTGTGGGCTGATCCACCAAGCTCCATCCTAGCCTAAGGCCATAGATGAGTAAGAACATCGGTGATCTGGAGATCCTGCAAATGATGCGATAGCTCAACTGCTTGATCCTGTATGGTAGCGGCCACTGACTCTGGATCCCACTCTGTCCCGGGGGCTGCGCTCAAGGGGAAAGAGAAGATCATCGCGCCATTCTCTGGACGTAGAGGGTCTGGAGTGGTGGAAGACCACACATACCCGAATAGGGGCTATGGTCTCCCTCGAACCTGTCTATCCCTTCCGTCGGAAGACACCGGAAGAAACTATAATCCACACGATGCCCCAAGATCCTGGGGGGCCCGCCTAGGGACTCAGGTGAGAGAGCCCTCACTGGTGAGGCCGCAATGGTCATCTCCACTGGCTTGCCCCACTGGGCATTGAAGGCTAGAGGAGAAGTCGCGACGAGGAATCGGCCTCCACCTCGGGGTGGGGGGGGGACCCTCTCCGTGATTGGAGGGGGCGCCCGCTATCTGTGGGTGGGTGCTATGATAAGTACTCGAAACGGTTCTCTGACAAAATCAAATCCTCCTACATGTTGCCAGCCTGGCGCGCATGGCGGTGACGCTCAGCTCTAGTGCTCGGCCGAGGACCGGAACGGGGGCCAACCGTTTGCCACTCTCCGGCTGATGGGTCATCCATGGTCGGAACTTGCTGCTCTGCAGCTTGGGAACCTGCTCCTCCCTCGGCCCCCGGATGAGGATTTGAGTGGGAAGTAGGAGGGGGAACCACTAGGGATGGTCCCCTAGTCTGCCGCCGAGGGCAGACTTTGGCCAAATGACCCATCTGTCTGCAAATAAAGCATTGGCCTGGAAGGCCGGAATACTCCACTCGTCGCTGCATAGTGGGATCGCCTGAAGACTGGGAACTAGATATCATGTGAGGCACAGAATCCGGCGAGGCAATACCAAATGCGGAGAGATGGAATCCCCGTTGCTCGTGCGAGGGCCAAGGCAGCAGGGGGGGGGATTCCCATCACTCTCCGATGGCACCACCAATCACTGGGAGAAGAGGAAGGTATTCCTTTATGAGGCCTGGAAAGTAGACGGCCACGGGAAAGCCTGAAACTCCAGCTAATGGGTCAGATGTCGGGTCGAAGCCGTGCTGCCACCGTGCAAAGAAGGCTTGGGCCGTACGTAGTGCAACGAGGCTCAGCTACATGACAAGATTAGACGCTGCTAGTGAGTCGAACTCAACCTGGTAGTAGCCGTGCCCCAAAGGATGAATATATGCGATCTTTGCTGGCGCACCTAGGAGGCTAGCCTGAAGAAGATCACTGAGTTGGCCACACGTGGGGCGGCTACCGACAATCTTGCATACCAGAGTGGGAGGCCTCTGGGGATGCGACAGTCGTAGCGAGAAGCTACAGGCCCGCTTCGGAAAACGAAAGGCAAGTAATGGCGGCCTCGGTCGGGGGAGACAAAGCGGCTGCCATGGAGTCCTCCTGGGGCGAAGACCAGAAGAGGCCGAAACTTGCCAAGACAATGAAGAAATACCCACAACCTGAGGACGCTGCCAGAGAGACAAGGATGGGCTGGAGATGGTGGAGAAGAGAGGAAAGGAAGGGGCGGAGGGCACAGAAAGGGGGGGGGGGGGGGGGGGGGGGGGGAAAGAGAGAAAAAAGAAAAGAAAAGGAGGAGGCCAATTATCTTTTCTTTATGTTTGGGTCATGGGTTCTTTACTTGGGTAGTCCCCCAAAATCTGAGTTTTATATACCCTTTTGGATTTTGTAACGCATTGTTTCTATAAAAGGCTCCTCTCCATCATTCACTTTTGCCCCTCTTTTAGGCCGCGCTCGGGAAAGAAAGAGGGGGGGGGGGGGGGGGGGGGGGGGGGGGGACGGTGGTGTTGTTTTGGTATGCCGATATAGGTTGTCCCTTGTCACCCGGGTAGGACTTGACCTCTGAGTCCTTTGCACTAAGCCATGCTTTCAGCCTCTAACCCATGTTCATGAGCCGCTAGGCCAGTTGCGGGGTCCATGTCTGGTCTTTGCTTGTGTAGAAGGTTATGCATGCAGTACGGGACTATCGAAGGTCATGCATGCAACTCCACCATCACACCAAAGGGGGGCTTGTTGGGTATTTCAGAGTTAGTCTAGAGTTTGGTCAACTGTCCTTAGTGGTGTGACCACACTAGGTGTGAACGCCCTCTTATTTAGGGTCAAAAGATAAGGCCTTGGTGCCTATATAAACATGTATTTTGGTGGATTCATTATCATATGAGTATCATTTGAGTTGTGCAATCTTGCTCTCTCTTGGCTTGAGTATCTCATCTCACTCTCCCTCTTTCTCTCTATCTCTCATCCTTGTGCAACCATTTCCAT